>NC_133576.1:106514796-107114796 GCF_964106895.1 Numenius arquata | reverse complement strand
TAAAACGGTTGATCTACATGGAGAAAACAACATGGTGTACTGCAGACAGTAACACAGAATCACAGAACAGTTTGGGTTGGAAGGGACCTTTAAAGATCATCTAGTCCAACCCCCCCTGCAATGAGCAGGGACATCTTCAACTAGATCAGGTTGCTCAGAGCCCTGTCCAACCTGACCTTGAATGTTTGCAGGGATGAGGCATCTACCACCTCTCTGGGCAACCTGCGCTAGTGTTTCACCACCCTCATTGTAAAAGATTTCTTCCTTCTGTCTAGTCTAAATCTTCCCTCTTTTAGTTTAAAACAATTACCCCTTTTGCTATCGCGACAGGCACTGCTAAAAAGTTTGTCCCCCTCTTTCCTATGAGCCGCCTTTAAGTACTGAAAGGCCACAACAAGGTTTCCCGTCGATTCTCCAGGCTGAACAACCCCAACTCTCTCAGTTTGTCCTCACAGGAAAGGTGCTCCTGCCCTCTGATAATTTCTGTGGCCCTCCTCTGGACCCACTCCAACAAGTCCATGTCTTTCCTGTGCTGAGGGCTCCAGAGCTGGACGCAGAACTCTCATATTTAATTGTCAAATGTCCAAATTTAATTGTCAAAGCAGCTTTGAGCAAGATGCAGTTTTTGAGCCAAGATCATCATCACGACAGGAAGCAAGAAAAAAAAACATGTTCTTTGTTTCTTCTATGTGGGCTGGTATGAAAAGTAAAAAACTAAGACCTCATTCGCTACAGAGCTTATACAATGGCCCAAGAACTCATCACGTAAATAGTCCTGTAAAAGACAACGGGACTTCAGTGTGTAAATCTAAGGATGTTGAAAGTCAGTAGTCAGTGAGTAATTAGAATCATAGAATCATAAAATTGTCTCAGTTGGAAGGGACCTTCAAGATCATTTTGTCCAACCATCAACCTAACTCTGATAAAAAACATCACTAAACCATGTCACTAAGCTCTATGTCAACCCTTTTTTTAAATACCTTCAGGGATGGTGCCTCAACCACTTCCCTGGGCAGCCCATTCCAATGTTTAATAACGCTGTCAGTGTAAAACTTTTTCCTAATTAGCAGTATTTCACTGCCAAAATGCTATTGAATAGTTTTTCGCAGGTGTCCGTCCTTGAGAGTCTGCATGACAGAACAGAGAACAGACTTAAAAAATCGGCCAATGACCCCAAGTTGGGAAAAGCAGCTCTGGTGGAGAAAAGCACTGCTAATACTGATCTGAACAAATCAGAGACATCATCTAAAAATGACCGGTTGGTTTTAAGAGGTCAACAGCAAAACACTGTGCTCTACAAGAATAACCTGCGGCACAAACAAACGATGGAGAACAACTGAATAGTTCCCAGAAAATGATCTAAATCACAAGTCCATCAGGAATCTCACCAGCATAACACCACTGCAAAGAGATAATTGTACTCCTGGCCAATCCATGCAAGAAATCTTTCAGTACCACTGAGACCCAGCCTGATGTCAGCTCGTGTACTATACCTAGTTTCAGGTCCTATGCTTCCACAAAGACATGGATCAGCTCAAGCACCCAAAATAGAGCCGTGAGATATCAGCTCTGGAGCCAAGGTGCAGTTAGCTGGTCCAATAGAGGAGGTGCTACATGAACTGATCAAGTGATGTTACCATCTCCAAGGAAGTGTATCAGTGCTTAATTTAGTCCACACAGTGTATCTGTTGAATAGTTTAGAACTATAGTGCTGGAGAATGGGGTCAGTATGCGGGAAAAGACTGATTTCACTCTTCCAAACCTAATTTTTCCAGACTCCTAGAGGGCCCTGTAACAAGAAACTGGCCATAAAAGACAGTGTGCTTCACAAGAAATGAGCCATCTCAGGCATTATGCAGTAAAACAAAACAAAACCCCCCTTCTGATCAGATGCATGTCATGAAAACATCTGGAGTACATCGGCTAGACATGGGAGAGAGAGAGACAGCTTCCAAATGTAAAATTGGCATAACTAGATTACACGTTTTGTCTTTCATCTCCGTATTTAAGTCATTACAGAAAGTGTCTCCCACCACATTCTAAGAGCCTCCGGGACTTACCCATAGTGACAGCAGAAAAGGTTGTAGTGGATTTTGGTTTGGTTTTGCTTAACTTTGTTTTGAAATGAGGGAAATTAGGGAATAAGAAACAGTTCCAACAGAAATCTTTTACTGCAATACTGGGTGAAAGACAAAAAATGTGAAGTGCGTTTTAGGCTGTGTCCTTCAAGTGAACAGTTTAGAGTCAGTACAATGCCACAACGTGAGAAATAATTCACTGCTTGTGGCAATAACTCAACCAAACGTACCAGGCTTCGGCAGAAATTGCTCGGAGTTTAAAAAAGCATACTCATTATGTCAGCAACTACTGATCTCACAGGAAAGGAATTAAAAGCAATGCTAACCCAGTACGATCAAGATCAGGTTGCTGCTGTCCCTAGAAGATCTTGATCTCTGGGCAAAGTTAGACCAGCATAATTACTCATCGGAAAGAAACAGAATTTGAAAGAATTTGAAAGGCTGAGGGACTTGGGTCGTTTTAGTCTGGAGAAGAGAAGGCTGAGGGGGGATCTGATCAACACCTATAAATACTTAAAGGGTGGGTGTCAAGAGGATGGGGCCAGTCTTCTTTTTTCAGTGGTGCACTGACAGGACAAGACGAAACGGGCACAAACTTGAACATAAGAAGTTCCATCTAAACATGAGGAGGAACTTCGTCACTTTGAGGATGGCAGAGCACTGGAATAGGCTGCCCAGAGAGGTGGTGGAGTCTCCTTCTCTGGAGACATTCAAAACCCGCCCGGACAAGTTCCTGTGCAACCTGCTCTAGGTGGACCTGCTTTGGCAGGGGGGTTGGACTAGATGATCTCCAGAGGTCCCTTCCTACCCTATACCATTCTGTGATTCTGTAATTTGGACTGGAAGCGAGAGGCCCTGAGAAAGCTGCCCATGCTGTTTCAAGGCTGGAAGAGTTGAAAAAGAGCTCCTGAGGCAGCTGAAGGAGACTGTTGAAGGAGACAATGTTAAGGAACGTAAGCTTAGAGTAACTACATTAAATAGTTGATACTCAGCCTCTGATGGATGAGAAAAATAATGGTTGACAATGATCCTTTAAATCACTTTAACTTACTTCGTACTTGTGGTGAACTTCTACATTAAAACCAAAACACGACCACTATCTGCCATGGAGAGCTATTACTTAAAATAATCACTGCAGAAATAATTGTATTTTGGCTACATTACCAATCACTGCTGTGCTAATTCTTCCAGAATTCAGAAAAAAAAGCTTCAACTCTGAAAACAAGTATTCTGGAAACAAATATTATGAAAATAACAATGGTAAAAAGATCCTCACCCTGGTTCTTCTTCTTCTTCTTCTCCTTCTTGCTTAATCGGTTTCCATTTTCCATAAGGGTTGGTCTTAGGTGCATCACCGGAGCTTTCTTGGGAAGCTGATGAACTCTCCTCTTTCTCAGCTGTTTCTTCTGACTTAACTTCTCGCCATTTCCCATAAGGACTTAACTTTTTAGCTTTGGAAGACTTTTTCCCTTCCTCTGATTCTTCACCATTATCTCCTTTCCTCTAAAGAGGAAAAAACCCACCTTAAGCAAAAATGCCTAAATAAAAACACAATGTAGCTTTATTTTACATCTTTTATATACTTTTCAACCAAGAGTAACTCGAAACAATAAACTCATATTGTAATAAAATCCTTAAATTTTTCTCCTTGAGCTTTCATCACATACAGAGGTGAAAAAAAATCTTAAATGTTACAAGAAGTTAAAGTTGGAAAATCCCACCTATCAAGGCTGAAGTTAGCAAGGAGTAGCCAACACAAACTTATTTAAAACAAAGCTTATCATGTTTAAAAAAAAAAAAGAGACAAAATTCACATAAAGCTTTCGGTGCATGCAGATACACACCCTTTACAGCTAATACCTAGTAGTTTATAATGATACACAGTGATACAAATATATGTATTTTAGAATTAATACCTGTCTATTTGATATTTAAACTGTCTCTGCTGTTCTGAACTACCAGTTTCAGAAAAAACATCTGACCTAACCAGAGCCATAATCACACCCTTCATCTTAAGTTTTGAATCTGAAGACAAAAATATGTAATTGATACAGCTTTTGTACTGTGTGCTGCCCACGTTTTTCTCAATTAATAAGGAAACTACAACCATATATTTTCAGTCAGAGGCATTCCCTGAAGGTCTCTTGGCAGCCACATGTACCAAGAAGGTTAGAAGTCATATGCTCACACTGAAATCCAAATCATTTTGTGGATTATTTCAGAGAGATGAGTGACCTTTCTCAGAGAACATCATATTTCTGGCAGAATTCAGTCTACTTCTGGTGGGCAGAAGGAAAGATCGTGCTTTCTGTTCTGGAACAGTGACACTAATGGGCCAAATAATTGAATAAAGATTCGTTTTACTATTCGAACAAGTGCAAACTTCTGATTTCAGTCATACCGTTTAACTTCATTACAACGAGTACTGCCTATCACAGGAGATAAAAGATACATCATCTTATACTAGAAAATCAATACTGTAGGTAAAATAAATCTGAAGAGAGAACTTACCTTGAAATTTCTTTCTGAACTCTGTGCTTCGTTTTCACTGTCTTCTGAGTCCGATTCAGATGCTTTGGAATCTGTTTCTGCGAGCTCTTCGGAATGCTTGTCACGTTTTGAAGATGAAACAAAACCAGCCGGTTTCTCCCACGTGGATACTGCCCGAGATATTTGGATAACCACATTATTTATGTTTCTAATTCTGATCTGTTCTTGCTTTGACAACATTACCTTTCAGAAGCAATGCTGCCTTATGCAAAAATACAGCAAATAATTCAGCACAAGGCCTTTGCCTTTGTTAGGCATGTTTGTTTTAATAAACATAATCAAAAAGATAACATTTCACTTCCCAGCAGAGATACTGTCATGACAGCTGAGTTCACTGTTGATAAAGCTTGTTTAAGAAAAACATCATGCATGGCAAACTGTGGTCCACAAGACTGTGGTCCCTCTCATCCTAACACAGGACAAACAAATTGCCCTCTCGAGGTGCCTATTTGATTTGAGTTGCCCATTGATTACAAAGAAAGGATAAGGTAAGGAATGCTGACTGTGAGCCTCAGCTCTCCGGGCAGATAAACCCCTTCCCTGTACTACTTGGCTTGGTAACATTAGGTCTCTAATTAAAGAGCTGTCAAGTAAAAAAGGAAATAAAAACATTATCCTGAAAAGATATTAAAGGATATGACCTCATTTTCAATGAGAATATAGTATTCCAGCAAATATATCGAGAGGAAATATTTAAGTAAAAGTTGATTCAATGATGTCAAAACTGCTTTTAGTAACAGTAAGGCAAAAGTACACCAACTTTCAATCTATAAT
Source organism: Numenius arquata (assembly GCF_964106895.1). NCBI lineage: Eukaryota > Metazoa > Chordata > Aves > Charadriiformes > Scolopacidae > Numenius > Numenius arquata. The sequence continues at coordinate 107,109,394 of NC_133576.1, read as the reverse complement.
TTTATTGAAGCTTTCAAATGTAATAAAACTATTTTTCCAATTATTTTATCTATTTCCAAAGAAATCCCTAACTGAAAGCAACATTTAACAGGTATGCTTCTAGATGTATCTTGAAGAGGTAAAGCTGGAAGAAACTGGCAATCAGTGGCTTTGAATGAACAGTCTCTTAAGGGCACTGCTGCCATGTAGCTTTAGACCAGTAACTGGGGAAGTTAATTTTCCCGGGTGTCACATACAGCCAGTGGAGTCAGGTGCGGCCTCCCAAAGCGTGACTTATAGCAGGAGCTAAGCCTATAGATACCAGCCTCCTAAGTTATATACTTGAGATGAGACACTGGGATCAGTCCCCTCGGCTAACACTTTGTCTTGTCTTCAGAGGATGGGATTAGCGTTAACAAAACTGACAAGTAATTTTCAAGCATTTCCAAGATACTTACAGCTATATAAAAGTAAGGAATCGCTTTAAAATATCACAAGTCAAAATTTTACCAAATACAATGGCTACAAAACCATTCTTCACAAGTTTCATGTGTCCGTGAAGAACTTTAAAAAGCAATACAACCAAAGGCATAAAATGTATCTGAACTTAGAAGGCAATGTTTAAAAATAACCAGCATCTCATTTCCCTTTCCAAAAAAAAAAAAAAAATAAAAAAATTGCAAATCATTTGAGCAGGGGAGTGGAGCTGAAAAACTGAAAGGTTTTTGGGTTTGTTTTTTTCCCATTCTTGGCATCATCAGGAACGCCACTTGATATCCAACAGCAGCAGGAAAACTCATAGCCTGCATAAAATCATGTGCTCTCCAGAGAGGCATCATTGACCTTAAAACGATTCAAACAGATTTAGAAAACAGATGCTTGTTTTGAGGGAGTAACTACGAAGTTCCCCATGTAGGGAAAAAAATGGGGAAAAGAAGTAGGAGGTAAGATTCTGGACTCTCTTCTCAATGCTATGCCAGCAAGAGGAAAAGTTTAGGATATTCTTATTCAGTTCTACATACCTGTCAAAAAAAAATATAAAATCCTGCCCTTTCTGGTTCCCAAACAATAATTTCAATATATATGTGGAAAAGAACCCATATTTTAGAGTTATAAGTTGAATGTCTAAAAAACCTATGAAGCACAAATGCACACACACTGACAATACAGCTATAAAGCCAGCATTGACTTAAGCAACAAGTATACTTCAACTAAGGCAACAGCTTGAAAAATACAAAACTTAGCAATGGCCTTAAAATGCAGTTATTTGAAAAATAAATAATAATTTGCTGCTCTGAAACCCCTCTCTTCTGAAACAGAGTTTAACTGGAAAACCAGCTCTCCTTACCTCCTGTTTGTGTGTTATAGTAATAGGTATGACCATCTTCAGTGACACCTTCTACCCACTCTGCTCCCTGAGAAAAAGACATAGGAGCTAATTAAAAAAGAGAGTTTTAAGGATCAGCCAACGCATTGCTTCTAAGACAATTCAACCCTTGAGGATTTTTTTGTTCAGGATAATTTTACCGTTTTAAAGCTTGAACCCCTAAAGTTTTTAGAAAGTATTCCCTTTGACTCAAATATTCGAGATTGCTTGACTGAATGTACTACAAATACACATAGACAATTTTGTTCAAACAGTGGATAATTAGTATAAGGCAGTATAGTAAAGGTTGCCATACAGTTCAAATGATGATAAAAGTCGCTAAAGGCCACTTTTTTTATTTCCCAAAGTATTCACACCTGAAGTTAACATTTCCCAGTTTTGTCGTTGTCTTAAGTGGAGACCAAGAAAAAATTTCTCTGGAAAACTCAGGGTTTTGTGCAGGCTACAGAAAAACAGTACCAATAAATGCTATCACAAATTAAACATAAGCAAACAAAACCAAAACTTCTAAAATTTATTCCAAAATAGATCTTCACCAAAAATACTGAAGAAGCGAACTTTACATGCCATTAATTTACTTATTTAGTAAAGCACCAATTTCAGCAAAGCACTGGTTTTCCCTACTAATTAATATGAAATGTGGCAGAAGTTGCTGGTATGTCTCTGTGGATGTGTAATTAAAATAAAGATGTTTTGCAGGATCAGCCACAGCTAGATAATCAGTCATTACACCTGGCTTAGCATTTTCCTTAAGAACTTGATTTCCATCAACACTTACACGTACACTACTTCACTGCTCCTTAAGTATTAATACCGCCCCTTCCCCTCTACAGGGCAGAACTTCTACGCAGCTTCACTATACGTGACACTTGCAATAATAAATGTCTGTGTGTACACATATACACACACCCCCAGATAGGCTTCTGCACACACATACCTCTACATTTGCTTAATATTCTATTAAAACTGTGGGTTTTTTTAAAAACACAACAAAATCAGGAGTTGATGTTCTCGCACCTGCTCTGTAGAAAGGTATATATGAAATAGAAAAATAATATCAGTAGGTTCAGAGAGCAAAAAGCAAGAAAGCTGTCAGTGAGCAAGTTTCCTCAAGGTTTTGTCTCAGAAGTTTCAGTGTGCTAGTTTCAACAAAAGGAAAACTTATTTTTTGTAAGTCAAAAGAGGACAAAAGACTAGTCTTAAGTACAACCTACTCTTTTTGTTAAGAGTTAGATCCTGAACATTTTAGGCCTGGTTCTTAGAGGTTTTCAGCAGATATTTGACATGAGGCACAGCGAGTATCTTACTACACAAATGCTAACATGCACGACGTCAATCTAACTGAAGTTCTAGGTAGCCTTCTACATGCCTTTTCATTATACTGTTCTTTCACTACAAAGTCTAAGCAGCAAGGTAACGTGCTGTAAAACAAGGAGGGCCTGTGAATCTCACTTGCACTACATATTGCAAGCATGCCCTTTAATTTCTGGGCAGTGTGAGTCCTTGTTAGAGATCTGGAATGTTCCCAGTATCTTTAGCTCAGACTAAATAAGGGAGCAATCAAATGCTTGTTTTTAGCAATAGCGAAAATAACTCAAGACACCACAAAGTCACCAAGGAGGGCGAGGGAGGAATGGCAAAATACAGCCATGTGGTATTAGCGAGATATCCGAGGCTGAAGGTGCGTGTTTATGATACAGCTGAGATGAGCTAACTTCAGATTGTTGCCAAGACGGCAGCTCCTTCTCTCCTCCGTCTGCTCTCCCTGCGCCAGCATTTCTCTGATTACCCCGAGAGCTGATGCAAGGACATGAGCCTACAAAGCACTAAACTAAACTCTGATATCTTCATTCCCTAAACAAGTTCACTGTCAGGGCAAAGATGCAGCAAGGACCATACAAGATTAGTCACAGGACCACCTCTTCCAGCGGAAGGCTACAGTAAGACTGGCTTATAAATATTGCAAAGCTAGGCCTTGGCTGAAAAGATAAAAGTTCTTGAAGTCCTGGTTAACAAGTTGTGCAAAACCACAGGATAAAGGAATCAGAAAGCCAGAGTAGCATGTGATGGGCAGCTCTGACACGAAGTGTGCGGTCTCTTGGAAATGAACACTGGATGGAAAAAGCCTGCATTTTTGAGATAAAACACTGCCTTAACAGGAGATGGCATTCAGACAAAACTTGATATACATTTTTTGAATTGATTCAATCGCCTAAAAATATACACAATTATAACCATTATAACCTCTGACTGGAAGTAACCCAGTACCAAGCGTAAGCTACCTTCTCAGATGCAACACTATAGAGCTACAGAATGTCAAGTGCTCTGAAAAAAACAGGGTTTTTTGATCTCTAACATAAAACCAACATTAACAAACAATGCTGACTGTAAATCATACCGTACTTACGACACCTATCTTGAAAATGGGGAACCGTAACATCACTTCACAGGAGTGTTGTAAAAATCCTACTTTTAATGTGAAGCACAAAAATCCTGGAGTAGTAAGTGTCAGTAAGCCCATTAATAGTAATAAGAAATCTTTCTTTCTTTAGACTATTTGGCAAGTTTTCTGATGCCTTAAATAAGGAAAATAAGTAATATTCTAAAAGGTTGCCTGCACATAGTTTCCAAAAAGACAAACTATCACATCACTGTATCCTAAAGTAAACACAAAAAAAAGGCAATTTTTTTTTTTTTACTATCTGACAATGCAATTTCAATGTTTCCTAAAATAAAGGACTCTTAACTACTTCAAATGTGTAAGTTTTAATTTTTTTTTTAATTCCTTTTCATTCACAAAAAGTTGAACAGAACTTATTCAGAATTTCCCAAAAGCTTTCAATTGTATGGGGCTGAAGCATCAAAAAACCATATTCTGTAAAAATACAACCGCCACTATCACTTCTCTTCCCTTGATAAACAAATTAGCCAACAAAGGTTTGTATAGCAAAATCTGAGTTTTCATCAAGTATATCTTAAAACATTCTGTATAGTCAAATTATGTTTTCCTAAGTTTACTAAGAGCAAACAATTTACCTTCTGCAATCAGAAGACTTGCGAACCGCCTAGCTTATTTCTGATAAGTGTTTACAAGGACAAAAAAAAAAAAGTACGAATAACAGTATTCGATTACCGTTTGTGAGTTTTGAGAGTTGCCTTGGAATCCTTTAGGCTTCTCCCACTGTGATTCTAAAAAAGCAAAAACACGTTTCACCCAGCATTCAATCCTGTTTGAGTTTAATAATATTTAGAAAAAACAGGTCGAAAGGGTACGACACTGTTGTGTGCACACATACAAACAAGTAATATAGATATACCTCACTGGAATAGAAAACAGTCTGTAACAGTCTCATTAAGTCTAATTAAAAGAAGGTTGCTTTTATGCTCTAAAGTAGATCGTAACACATAGCTCCTCAACAGAAGTCAGTCAGATAAATCCTGTAAATGTGGAAAGAAACAATCAAGCAGCAATCCATAACAGCTCTCATTTACTTACTCTCATTTACTTCACATTCCTGATAAGAAAGCTTCTTTAGGAAGAACACAGCTGTCTTTTGTATACTTAACCTCTGCAAGGCTAAACTTTTTGAAAAACTGGAATTACTGCATTCTCACATTATTAACAAACAGCGAAACCAGTCTGAAGTTCTAGATGCTTAAGCCGTGGATGTAATATCAAAACTCCATCAAATTGCTCACATATTAATTAGCTCACTACTGAGAGAGCAGAAGAGTAAAGAAATGCAGGTAGTCTTTTCTCATTTATATCCAGTAACTATATTTGCATTTGCTTCTCACTAGTTTTTACCTCCTGTTTTTGTGTTGTAGTAATATGTATAGCCTTCAGGAGAAAATCCTTGCACCCACTCCTTTGTTTCAGTTTTTGAGGTGTCCTGAGGTGTCTTTTTTTTCTTTTCTTTCTTTTCCTTCTTTTCCTTCTTCTCTTTCTTTTCTTTCTTTTCTTTAGTTTCCACTGTGTTACTCTGTGGTTTATTCTGTGTCGAACTGGGACCTACCTCATCTTAAAGAAAATAATACTCTCTGTTAAAAAAAGAGTAATAATCTGAGCTTAAATGTTAGTCACTCTTGAGGAACAGCAAATAGGAAATGTCGTTCTTGTGAGTACTTTCACTCATCAGTATTACATTCATGGCAGGTAAGCTTAAAAGATTATATTCAAAGAATCTTGCATGATAGCGATACTGTCGTGTCATAAGAAAGTCAAAATATCAAAAGATGAGCAACATAAAGAGAAAAACCATAAGGATCAATGAACTTTAACTAAACAACAACAAAAAAGAAACTAAATAAGTTATGAAAAAGATAGCTTCCCCAGGAGCTTGAAACTACAAACTCTTCTTGAAGGATAATAGGTCTTCACATGGACGGAACAAAGGCACTTGCAGAACTGCAAGCTGAGCAGGAGATTCTTGTCTCCACCGTTTGACACCAGTGGGAATCCAACCTCTCCTACTCAATAGAAACTTTTGTCTCCAATTGGCAAAAATCAAACATATAATTAACTAAGGGAAGCTGCACTGCTGCTTCAAAGCACCAACTACAGCCTATTTTTTGTTACCGCATTGTTTAATTTTTCTACTCGAAATCGGATTGTTCCATGGACCAGAGGACACTGTAGCTAAAAACATTCTGTACTGCAACTTCTACTACTGGCAATTTGCAGACTCCTTGTTGGTTTGGGTTTTTTTGTTTAGTTTTTTTTGTTTGGTTTTTGGGGTTTTTTTTTTAATGAGCAAACACAGTCCTGGAGGCCTGCTCTCGTGTTCCTAAAACCTAATTTAAGAAAATACATTCCTACTCAATATTCTTTCAATTCTGCCTTTAATCCTTTGGCAGCTATATGAACTACCTGGCTTAATTCCAAGCCTTTTCATGTCCTCTTGATATGCTTTCATTGCAGCCTCCTCCATTGCTGCAAATTCTTTTGACATGTTTTCTTCTTCTTTTGCTTTTTCCAAGCTTTTCTTTTTAATCTAAAACAAAACAAAAAACCCAAAAAGAATAAATAAAACAAGTCTGATAAGGAAAGAGATTAAAAATAAGTATTTGTGCAAATAAGATATTTGAGTTACCTCACTAATTCTTTTTGCCACATTTTCTTTATGATTCTTTCCTCTTTCATGAAAATCAATGCTCTTAAAAGCGAGAAAAAACCCAAGAAAAATAATATGTATTACACAATTTTAACATAGTTAATTAAAATTTAGTTAGACTAAACTAAGTTGAACAAGCCTAAATGTAACCTGTTCTGAAAACACTTACAGCAAACACTGTAAGATGGATATAAGAATTCAGGAACACTGAGAAATACTCAACATAGAAATTATGAAAAATCAGTAACACTACAAAATGGTATCATAAAATTTCATAGTCTGTATTTATTAGATTTAAAACTTTTCAAACAGTACTCTTCAGCACGCAGATTACAGACAAGTAACAGGTAATCTGGGCTCCCTCTCTGTGCTATCCTTCCAAGTATCATCCCTTGATAATTTTTTTTACTCTCTTTATTTTCATGCAGACTTTTAAAAACCATATGGCTTTTTTAAAGTTCCAAATATTAGCTTTGCTTCTTAATTAGCTTATGCTATGCTCCACAAATATCCCATGAACTTAAAATTGTCTGCAGGTCCACAAATGTGAGAGAGGAAAAGGCAAGGTGGGAGACCTGGGTAACTAAGGAAAACAGAACAGTCTGCAAGCCAAAAAGCTGCCAGAAGGACTGGAGCCAGTAGGAACTAAACTGGAAGGAGTTCAGAAGCTCTACAGGTACGACAGCGGTCCTCATGTGGTTCTCACAAAAAGTATCTGAGCTCATTTAGGTGTTCAGCCTGACCTAGGAACCCTAGAATTTCTTTGCACAAACCGATGTGCAGAAGATGCACATCCAGGGGATGATTCATCTCTAAATTTAAAGACAGTTAAATGAGATATGTTAGCCAAATCCTCCGCCTTTAGCATGTATTTCTCTTCACTGACTACAAGAAGAAACCTAAACCAATTAGCTCACGATTGTCATTCTGAACTACAGGTATCTAACTGTAATCCAGATGAAGCTCAGCTCCAGGAGTACCCCTGGCATTGAGTCAGGAATGCAGAACTTAGATAAGTGAGAAACCAATGGGTCTAGCAGTGTGCAAAAGGCATCTGCAAGTCAGAAACACCTTTCTGTAACCCAGTAACGTTTCTGTGGGCTGTGTGAAATGAAAGAAACCTGCTTTAAACGCTTACAGCGCTGGCTGTACCAGGCCTACCAGATATACACAGCACATATGCCAGGTTTTGCTTTCTACTCGCATGCAAAAGTTAGGAACAGGCATGGACAAAGTTTCAAGACAGATCAAATGTTAAGTTACAGAAGCCGAAGAAAAAGCAGGGTCAGATATTTCAGTTCTTATCTGTACTGCCAAGTAGAACAGCACAAACCATCTTGTATGCAGTATCTGGCTCTCAATGTAATACATTTTAAATATCACCAGTATTACAGAGGCATTTTAAAACCACAAATTTCATGCATCAAGAGAATCATATCAGAAGGATGGTTAAAAGCCTGTAATTCAAATTCCTAGTCTTTCAGAATCATTGACATTGTACGGTAGACCATCGTACAGGTCTGTTGTCTGCTATCCAGCACTTGCAGTAATCGCAGAATTTTTTTGGCTGAGATTTCCAGTAATCGGCCCTGGGGAGAGAAAAAAAAGATGATGTATAATCTGAAACAATAATCACAGCCATAGGTTTATATATATATAAATATACATAGCTTCAGAAACTAAATTTAGTCTTCTTTGGTGACTGAGTGCTAACGGTTTGGTTTTCTTTTTTCTTTTTTTTTTTTTTGTTGTTGTTGTTTTGTTGGGTTTTTTTTAAACAAAGTATGGGGAGCCAACAAGAGTAGCTATATTGACTACTGCCCCCTGTAAAGCACAGCTCAGAATTGGGACTGTGCCCATCTGACCCTTGAAGACTGCAAATTTTTTACAATGGAGGCGATGCTGTAAGAACCAGAAACACAAGACAAGGCAAGCTAGAGATAAACAAGCAGCTCTAGATAGCCTAATTAAACAAAAAACTGTCAGAAAAGTGCAACTTGCACTATTTTTCATTAAAAATGCATACAATAAACGTTTTTAAGTGTAAAACTTTAGATTTAATGTTGAAGTCTACTTGGGATACTGTACGCAGTGAGCTGAGCAGCACAAAGGTGCAGTTCTGGACAATATGAGCTACTGCGGGGAATCCTAGAACAGATTCTGACCTGTGGGGTCACAGACACAGCAGTAAATTGTTTGGATGTTTCCGAGTAAAACTGTAAGTATTTCTGAACCATGCAATTTAGATAAGTTGCATATGTGTGAGGAAACTTGGGGAAAACTCTTCAGAGCTCAAAAGTTAGTAAATAAAAGCATTTAACCATAAAACAAACAACCCCTCCAATGGCTGTTTCTTCATCAAAACCCACTTTCTAATGCCAGACGAAGCTTGTGCAGAAATAATTCCATTTCTCATTGGCTTGTAGCAACAGATACAGTGCTTTGGTTCAACAGAACACATTCCAGCAACAGACTTTTATGTTTTTAAGTTAAAATGAAAAAGGAGGAGGGGCAAAACCAAAACCAATTCAAGATTACACTGAGAACATTAAAAAAGATCAGTCCAAAAAACGTATCTCTGCCTTCCATCTGAAGATCAATGTCCAGAGTTCAAGGAAAATACTTAAAATACTTCCTGACATTTTTATTCAATAAACACAAAACCTTTTCCAGGCAGAACGATAGCACCCTCAAACCTTATGATACCTGCAAACAAATCTTTTGTGAAAGAAACAGACTTGATCGGTTCAGCTCTTCAAAATTTAAGGAGATATCAAAATACACTCCCTTACCAGTGCTTAATGTAAAAATACAATTTCTAAGAGGCTACAATTATTTTGAAGTGTTAAGTACAAAGGATATCCTCTGCAAAAATACATCAACCTATAAGCAACAGTGTGTTAGCAATGCGCAGCTTTTCAAGCAATTTTCTGGAAAGCTAGAAAGAAGCAGCTGGGCTTCCCCTGATTTAAACAGAAATCCATTCATCCCTAAATGGTGTACTTTAAAACTGGGTGATTACTTAGTCACACATTTAATTAAAAGGCTTTTGAGATTTATATATCAAAACGTCTTAGGGCCAAAGCCTGGGAAATCGAACACTGGCTGGAAAACCAGCTGAGTGGGAGGGAGAGCTCAGAAATATCTCAAGGCCCTTCTTCCTATTTGAGCTATAGCTCCTAAATTGTCTCTAAATCCTTCGACATCATCTAAGACAAATTTCCAGCTAAAAGCTGGGTTAACCTTTCTAAGGCAATGGACCAGTTCTGCCAGAAAACACAGAAATTGTCAAAGAGCCTCACTGCGTTTTTCGGAGGTGCGAAAACATCTGTGTATTTCCAAGTTTAACCTAACAGGCCTGTCTCTCTCTTCAACGGAATCAAGTATAAGTGCTAAAATTAAGACTGTCCAGCTGCACCCACCAAAAGTCAAGACCCGAGAGTGTGACGAGCTGTATTTTCACAGCTATATTTTCCACCCATTTCTTTCCTAAGCACTACTGGACACCATATCTGTCACAAAGCTCTGTAGCGACCTGGAGAGTAATCGTGCTGGAGCCTGAGGGCACACCTGGGGCTTAAATACAAGTCCAGGTATTGACCACAGAAGCCTTTTGTCTTCATCTCTTATTGGTTTTGATAAAGACTGGAGCTGGCTCTCTGGTGTCACATATAAAATAAACGTAAATGGTACTCTGTGTAGAAGACACAATATCCTGGTGACCTTAAATCCTGCATTATGTGATTAATGAATTGCATAAATTACGGTCCCAATTCTGTGACTTATGAGCATGAGTAGTGTTATATGCGGAGTAATTCTCTTGAAGATTTTCCACTTGAGTTCATAACACTCAATAAAAGAGTAAGCTCAGCTGAAATATCCAGCGAATAACATCTGCCATGGTAACAACGATGGACCCTGCAATGAACCAAGGGTGCTGCAATGAGAGCAAAGCAAAGAGGAGTATTTGGAAAGAAGCAGCAACCGAAGCGAGACCAAACTTCAGTGAGATGCTACAAGTGCTTCACAAGCTCTGGTCACAAACCTGAAAGTTAATCCAGATCGACGACAATGGTTAAATATGTAACTATTTTATTAATCTGCCAAACACAGGCCTGAGAGGAGGTGCTGTTAAAGTGATACAGAAGCCCTTTATACTTGAATAATTGTGTACAAATTAAGGGAAATAGAGTTATTTTAAAAATTCATTGAAGTCAAAACAGTACAGCTTTTAAGACTCCTTATCGTCTGCCAGCGCTTACATCAGTAAAGTTAAGATTGATTCTTGTTTTCAGCTTTACAGCTGGGCCAACCAGCTAAGGACCAGTAAGCTGACCAGCTAGCCATCACCACCATAACAATCTTTCTCCCTTGTGCTAAAACGAAGAGACAGCCCAGAGTGCATCAAGTCTGGCTTGTCCAGGTTTGCAAGGTCGAGACTTCAGCTCTGTACACATCTACCCAGGTGTGGCTATCCAAACAGGAGCTTGGTGGTCCATACAACCCTGAGAGGTGGGCAAGTTTTACTGTGAAGCTCTACCTCCCGAGAAGGGTCCTGACAAAGTCCACTCGGAGCCCGATTTTCCAGAGCTGGCTGAGCAAGTCAGCTTGGCAACCTGCCACCTGGCACACAGGGACCAGAGCAGCACCGATACAGATACTGGACAACTTCTGGACAAACTGCTGTAAACTTTCAGCCACAGCTGGAAATCCTGTACTAACTTGCAAGAAATGCGTGTCTCCTAAAGAACACTGACTTTCTTTCAACTTCTGCTGGTCAAACCACCCAGAAACAGAACGTGTAACAGTTCCGAGGACTAAAAGGGAAGGAAGGAAAAAGAGGGAGTGAACATCAAACTGTTTACTTGAAACTTTAATGAAATGACAAACTCTTTGCTGCAAACAAGTAGCAACAATCTTGAAACCATTTTCAGATTTCTGAAATTCATTTAAAACTTCAGAGGAAGTGGGAAGATGGGGAAGCACAAATAGCAACTTTGTATTAACAGTGCCTGCCACATTTGCCATCTCAAAAGATACAAAAACGTTTAAACACAGAAAGAAAACTCCAAAAGTCAGGGTTTTTTACTTTGCATCATTTATTTCTTGACCCATGAGAACCATGCTGTTTATGCTGCAATGACTGGGTTATGCACTCCTACTGCACGTGAACCACGCGTTTGGGAGCTCACCAAGGCAACAGGTTGTGTTGACAATATTCAGAAAATCACTTGCAGAATAACTTCAGCAGTATTGGGGTCCAGGGCGCTAAACCATCAACCTGCGAGCTGCTTCTCCTCACAACTTCCAGTATTATTAATGTTTTAACAGGTGGAGCAGTCAGGTTTCCTTATATAGGGAAGCTTAAGAAACCCTCATAAAAAAGCTATCTTCAGCTGAGACAGCGTTGCCAAACTTTACTTTGAGACTGGGCTGGAGGTTTTTGTTCCTACCATATACTGGCTGAAATTGAAAGGGGGAGGAAAAAAAATGGGAAAAAAAAAAAAAAAAAACACAAAGAAACAACTGTTTCAGGTGGTTCTGAACACAAGAAAAAAAATAATTTGGCCATGTAAACAAAATCTGGAAGCACTTGCTTTGAATAGCTCTGTTCTAAAACACCAGACATGAAACTTGGCAGAGATGCTGAGGGTGTTGTATTAGGGATATATCTGTCTAAATTATAAGCCTTTGGGGGGGGGGGGGAACACCATACACATGCTCAGCAGTCTTCTTTGTTTTTAATATCTACAACCTCTGAAGACTTTACACAAAGTTAGTAACTTCCAGCTCTCTGCAGGTTTGAGCACTGAACAGCCTGCGTGTGCATCACATTCTTGAATACAGGCGTGTGAAGTAAGTAACTTCCGAGTAAGATCCGAGTTCCTGACTACAGAATGGAATGAATTCAGATTAGCTATTATGGCTGTTCTATAACAGCCACTCAACAGGACAGTATTCAGAAATACTAATAAATTCTATTTAGGAATACTGTGTACTTCTAAAGAAAAATAACAGTTCTGTAACGGAAAGAAGTAGGAAGAACGAAAGAAAAAAAAATCACATATATTTCACAATAGATCCTCCTCCTCATGGGAATTCATTCCAGATCAGCTAATTCTAATTCAAATATCCCAGCATTGGTAAGACCTAAGAATGCAATGCTAAAATCCGCAGGGATGAAGACCTAAAAGGAAAAGGTTTTCTTGTACCACACAGTAGGTCCTGGTGCCATGGCCCTAACAGCCCATGCTCCTAAATAATTCATAGCAACCTCATTCATTCATAATGCACTAATCCTACACCCAAAACTCTTCTTAGATACATACCCTTAATTTTTATTTAAAAAAAAAAGAAGGTATTTAAAAATAAAGACTCAAGAAAACAGCATCCCTGACACACTGAGTACATGGGGCTGTCCTACCTAACCATAGCTTGTTGGCCTTCTAATATATCACAGAATACACATCTGTATGTGGGCTCCTACAGAGTAGTACTGGATGGAAGTTTCATCCACATGAAACAGAGCAGTTCTGTGAGTGGTTTAGTTTTTCTGGCCTTCAAGCCAATTATGTTTTTTGCAATCCTTTTGTAAATTCTAATTTACAACCCCAGCGGCTGCTTCTTTTTTGTTACTGTATTAGCCCCCTCTGAACAACACACAAATCATAATAACCTGCAAGACAATTTGAGTGGAGAGCAGAGTCTGCAGAAGCTGCTCAGTCTGACCTATATTGATGCTGAAGATCATTTGCATGGGTCTGCTTTTTCAGATCTCTTTTCTAAATTGTAAATTATGTAACTTGAAAGGTAATGCTACAAATATTTTTAACAATATACAAGAATGCACAAGAATATCAGGGCAGACAGCCTTCTACACGTATGGAGCTCCAACAGAGCTCATCTCCCCTAACTTCAGTTGTCTAAAAAGTGAGATATCAAGTTGTCTAAGTTGTCTATCTCAATAGATGGAGACTGTCATCTCCTGAACGCCGCTCTTTCTATCCTAAATAGGCATCTGAGAAGAAAATTGAACTCCATAGGTGTGTATTTCTTCCTTATAGAAGGAACCTAAAGCCTGAGTCAGCCTTCAAAAGTTAAGTATCTGAAGTCAGGGATATCTACTGAGAGCAGAGGTCTGCTACTGTAGATGCAGAAGAAGGATATGGGCTACGTCAGGAAGAATACGATAAGAATTAGAAGAGAGAGGAAAAAAACCAGCAACATAAACTGGGTCAAGAAACTCCTCAGGTATAATTTTAGCAAGAACTAAAATTAAGAACACTGCTGTATGAAGTACCAGTCTGCAAGACAGGCTGACACAACCAAACCATCAAATGCTTCCCCCAAAAAAGATCTCTAAAGGTAATTTTGGTCAGGTTCAGGTTTCTTACTTTTTTTTTTTTTTCAGCAGGTTAGTTAGGATATCTTGAAAAGTAACAGAAATGAGGAAATGCCATTCATATGACATTCTCACATCATAAAGACCAAAGCTTGGATTTTTACCACCCCAACACCCCCCCACCCTCCACCTCCCGGGAGTCAAGTACTAATACAAACTTTCTCATTAAAAACTTAAAGGAGGTCGCGAGGGCCAGCAAAACCAAAGCGCAGCGGCTTTTTCCACACACGCTTCACCCAGGCCCGGAGGCCCCACAGGAGGCGGCGGTGTGAGGGGGCCGGGAGGGACACAGCCGCCCTCCCCCGCACCGCTCGGGTCGCGGAGTCCCCACGGAGCGGGAGGCGAAGCTGTCCGGCAGAGATAAGGGGCCGAAAGCACAACAGAAACAAACAACCGGGAGGGGGGAGCAGGACGGACGGGAGCAAAGGGACCGGAGCGAGAGGGAAATAACTCGGCCAGCGAGACGGGGGTCGCCGGCCCCAGCCAGGGCACAGCCCCAGCCCGGCTGCCCGAGGCCGCCCCCACAGCCTACAGGCAGCGGGGCCCGGCCAGGCCACCCCCACCCCGCGTTGCCGGCCCTGCCCGCCCGCGGCCCCGGCTCGCAGGTGCCGGGGGGGGTAGTTCACGCGTGGACGGCGCAGCTCGCGTTCCCTCCCGGCCCCCGGGCACTCACATCGCCGCTTCTCCAGCAGCACCGCCGCGCCGCGCCGGTCCCCACCGCTCGCCGCCAGCCGCGCCGCGCCGCTGGGGCGGGCCGGGGCGGGGGCAGTGAGCACGGCGACGGGAGCCGGCAGGGCTCAATCCGCGCTCTCCCTCCCTCCCTCCGCCCTTCGCCCGCTCCTCCTCCCCCGCCCCCGGGAGAGGCGAGCGCTCTGCGGGGAGCCGCTTGGCGAGGGAGCCGCCGCCGCTCGGTGAGTGTCCGCTCGCCCGCTGCAGGTTTCGGCCAGTCCCGCGCTCGGGGGGAACGGGGAGGCTCTCCCCTTTCCGGAGCCTCTTGGGGACGCGAGTTCGAGCCCCGCCGTCGGCAAGCACACCCGTGCCGGGCTGCTCCTGCCCCGCCGCGGCTGTGGGAGACGGGAGGTGAGGGGGAAGGGGTGGGTGTGCGAAGAAAGGCTGGGGAGGCGGCGTCGGGCCCCGTGCGGGCGGCGGTGCGGGGCCAGCAGCGCCCCGTGTCCCGCCGGACTCCGCTGCCAACTTTCTGAGGAGTTCGGGCAGCGCGTGTGCCGCCGGGGGGAAGGGTGGGTGCTGCCTGCCGCCGCCGCCCCCTCCTCCTCGCTCTGCCGCCGCCCGGCCTCTCCCTGCCGGCCGTGAGGCGGCGGCGGCTCCGCGCTGTCCCGGGGGGCGCGGGCGGGACGGTTGGCGGCCGCGCGCCCCTGCGCGGGGAGGCCGCGGCGCGTGCGGGCGCCCCTGAGGCGGCGGCGAGGGTGAGGGGGGGGGTTGGGGAGCGGGGTGCGGCCGGGGCTGAGGGTCGGTGGCGGGACGGGGACGCGGTGGCACACGGGCGAACGCCCCCGACGGGGTGGGTGTTCGTGCCTCAGGATGGCCGGGGCTGGAGTAGCCCCTCCTCAGCTGCCCTCCCCACCGTATAAAAGTCATACCGGGTTTTATTCACCCCTCACAGCGCTGTGTGGGTTATTTCCCGACGGTGCCGTGGAAAAAAAAAAATAAAAAATGTTTAATTCACCAGCTACGGCTGGCAACCTTTTTGCTCTAGTCGTGCACAAGGGTGGAGGAGAAGCCAGCGGAGTGAGTCATGGGTTTAAGAGGCCCTCTGGTTGTTTATGGCAAAACCGGGGGGGGGGGGGGGTGTTTGGGGGTGGTGGTGGCTCATTCAACATGTGGGAGATAAGTGGAATAAGAGCTGCTTAAATTCATAATGAAAGAATAAGGCGGAGGTACCCGTACGTACCACGCACCCCCTGCCCCAGCTTGCCATCGAGCAGCCTTGAAAAAGGGGGAGGGAGGGGGGGAGGGAGTAAACGTTGCTTTTTTTTCCTGAAGGAGGGCTTGTGGTCAGACTGTCATAGCTAACTGCAGTAGTTATGCGCTTGTCAGCATTTCCATTATAAGTCTAGTTTTTATGTAGTTTACAACTTGGTTATAAAAATATGCGCTGGGTTGAAACTTGGTCGGCGGCCTCTTCTCCAGAAACATCTTTTTAAGCAAATTTTGAAATTACTCTGCTTAGATGCTAAGTGGAAATCCATGGAAAATACTGGCTTTTTGTGTTGTTTTTTTTTTTCCCAAGCTTTAAAACTTGGCTGCTTACGCACATGGATGCATTTACAGCTTAATCCAAAAAAAAAAAAAAATTTCCCCCCACGAAGTTTGTTAAATTAGAGAAGAATTTAAAGGCTTGGCCTCTGGAGGCATTGCTCTTTACGTGTTAATTAGCATAGCAGAGTCTCTGAAGGCTCTTGCGTGGTCCATACTGTCTCGCGTTGGGGCACCCACCTACAGAAGCGATGTGGGGGCACTGTGTGTCCGTTCAGCTCGGACCATTGAGTACCAGGGCAGTTTGAACGCCTCAGCGCTGCGGACAACAAGCCGGTGTTAAAATGAAGGCAGAATGTGTTAACTTTGCCCTGTGGGCAAAGTTATTTATTTATTTATTTATTTTTCCTCATCTGTTCAATTGCTGCTTCTGAGACAGGGAACAAGCAGAGTATTTAAGCGGTTTCGTTTGTATACCTCTTGTATGTACACGTATCGGGATCCTGCGAAACATGCCTGCCACCCAGTGGATGTAGCTGATCTCTATATACTCAATATTCTATACATTTCCTACCTCTCCGCCCCTCCCAGCCCTACCCTATCTGTAAGATTGCAAGGCAAAGTGCACAGGTGTTGTAAAAGTGACTGCTCATCTGCCCGCGCTGAACCTGGGTGCGATGATGGTGTCCGTCGTGACGTGATCTGCCACTGTCCTTCCCGGCCAGCTCGGGTGATGAACCAGAGGTGCATCCACCAAGGTAGAGCAGTCAGAAGAGGTGACATGAATGCAGGAGACAGTTATATGCAAAGGGAGAGGTGGTTTCATGCTTGAGACGGCTGGAGAATTGGATCTTGCAGCCCCTGCCTTTCCCGTAGGATTTCCACGTAAACATAAAGGTTTTTGCACATGGACTGTTAATTTTTCTGGGTGCCTGGTCTGAGTCCCTGGGATCTGCTGTGCAGTTATGCTGACCTTGGCCATCTGGAACAAAAAGTCAACAGCTGTTCGCTCTTGACGTACAGAAGATGTTTTGTAGGTCTAAGCATGTTAGAAATACATGTCTTGAGTGTCAGAATTTCTCGCTCAGTGTCTGTAGCTTTTTGCTCTAATCTTTTCATATATTAGCTTCCCATCTTTAAAAAAAAGTGGGTAACAGTATCCTTTATCTTACAGATTACTGTAGTGGTGAGAACCATAAGAAGAACCAGGGAGAAAAGAAATAATTCCCTCTGTGGTTTGAAAGTGTGTAGTGATGCTCTAGAGAACAAGGGCAAAAAGAAGAATTTGTGTGTTAATTGTAGCAAAGCTTCTAGGGGGAAAAAAATGTGATGAGGTCACTTGCAAATTAGGGGTTGATCTCCATGCATATAAGCACTAGGAGATGGTTTTAATTACTGTAGGCCACTTAGATCTAATAATTCCTAAATTCTGCCATGTTAATCACATTTTTAATACTGCTTTTTGTGTGTAATTTCCTAGGTTTTCTTTCCCTTAGGAAAAGAGCCAAAAAGCAGATAGGCAGCCTAGGGTAGCGTACACGTGTCGCCATCCTTCCTCAGCTGGATTCCTAATGTAACGCCTGGGACTCTGCTGTTGGAGCTCTCTGTTGAGGATAACTCTTGGTGGTAGGTCATGGCTGTGGTCTGTGTTGTTGCAAAGACCCGTAGGAAAGGGCAAGGAGAAGCAGGACTCCTGCTCCTGTCCTAAGTACCTGGTGCCATCACGGCCTCCACCAGCTTTCCACATGGAAAGCCTGGAGCCTGATGCTGTTCCCTGGCTTGGAGCATGGTTATTTGTGCTGCAGTCCTGTCGTGTGTGGGCACTGGGGGAGAAGTTGCTTATTGCTCTGGGGATGGCCTGTGTCACCTGAGGAGTTGAGAAGAATGTGGACGTGGCCTGGTAAATATCTACTGAAAATGCACAAAGTGCAATTCGTCTTTGAACGTTTGACCAAATGCAAGTGGATTTTTCATGAGGGCAGGAAAAGGGGCACCTCCAATATGGCAGCTCCAGCCCTCATGTCAGATTTCAAATCTGTCACCAAGAGCTGGAAGGGTGCTGTAGCCTTCCAAGTTCACCACAGATTTCTATTAACGTTGAAAGACAGCATTTTCCCTGGTCTTGTCCTGAAAACGGCTGAAATATTTTGGCTGAGTTCTTCTAATTGCAGTCTACCTCTTTCTGTACCCCTTTCTCAGAGGCAACCTCTACAACACATGGAACAAAACTGAGCCCAAGGCAGACATTCAACTTGGAAAATTTCAACCCAAACAGTCAAAGTCTGGCCAAGTTACAAGCAGCTGGAAGCAGCATCTTGCATTGGAAGTGTTCAGCAATTGCCTAATAGGCAGTGCTACAAGCTTCATCAATAATGTGTATATGATTATGTACATGGAAATATGCTACTGAATTATATTACTAATTAATAGGTTACCCAGTTGACTAATGGGCACCCATTAGTGTTTCTAATTTTTTTTTAATAGTCAATCGAACCTAAAACTCTTCGGTTAATTGTATGAATGCTTTTCTTTACGCACATTATTCATTGTTGTTTTCCTGGGTGAAAAATTGAAAACTTTTAAAATGGAGCCTCTGAAATAAATGACAAGCCAGGGCTTACTTGTTCTGAATCTTTCAGAATGACTTAACAATTGTTAAAGACCAATTTACAGTAGAACTAGAGCAAATCGCTTCCCAGCGTTCTGAATTGTAAAAAAACACATCTCCCAAATTCCTAAGCTATTCATCAACTGTCCTATTGTAGCAGACTCACCCTATATTGTGTCTCCGATATATCTATTAACTCTGCAGTCAAGTGTGAGTTTAAAACAATTGTGCCATGGAGTCACTGTGGAATAAATACCAAAAACATTGGCAAAGTTGCTTCATAAATCTTTCCCAGTTTAGAGAGGAACTTAGGCGTGCCTTTTTTCTACAGGAGTGCAGCTGTTTCTTGCGGGGTTCCCCAGGGGGCTGGATCTTGGTTTAATATCGTTATATTTGCAGTTTTTGTGATGATATCTCATGGTTACCAACAGATTACATGCAGTTTTGTGTGCGTGTGGAATGAGTTACTAGTAGGGCATACTCTTAAAAAAAAAATAAAATCACCTTTAAAAATGGTTTGCATCCAGCAGAAGGCATTTTTCTTGCAGCTGGATACACAGGAACCAGGAATGCAGTTACACCAGCAGGATAGGAGACTGTCTTCAAACTGGTTATTTGAAAGAAGGCTTAAGAATTTGTGCGAAGAATCATGTGAACAGGAGTTTTCATTGTAATGCTGCGACTGAAGTGTGGTCTTTGGCTCTATAGCAATATAAATATTGCACTGAAATGGGAAAGTACATGGCATTAGTAAGATCACAGGAATTCTGTGTCTGGTTTTGCTGCTCACACGTGAGGAAGGAGGTGAAATATTAGTAAGAGTGCAGTGACAAAAGTGATTCAGAAAAAGTGATTTGAAAACCAAGCTTCACAATAAAGGGAGTGCAGAGTTTATCGAGCTCAGAAGATACCGAGAGGGGAAATGATGCCTGAAGATATCGTTCATATGTTTTAGAAAAATACATGATACTTACTTGACCCTAGTGAGACATCCAGTGTCTAGGAGCTGGTTAGGTGTGTTGTACCTTGAAATTATAAGTAGCAATGAGGGAAATAAAGCATTGTGATGGATTTGCTGCCACTGGGAGTGTTTAAAGTGAGATGGGGTCTCCTTCTCAAAGATGTGCTTTGGCTTGACTCGGTGGAGGACATTTCCAATGTATATAGAAGAGGCAAGGACTGTGCTCTGTTCACCTACGTTCTTCCCTGGGTGGACAAAACAAGATTATGTGTAGTGCTTTCCACGTATTGTAACACATGTTGCTGCCTTGGACAAGATTATGATAAAATGTCATGCTTCAGAACTTGGCTGGTTTTCTCTTGGGTCAGGAAGATGGTTTTTTCTTGGTCCTTGATTTGACTTCTGGGATTATGATTAATTATTGTATACTATTCACTTACCTCCAGAGCATCAACATCTGGTTGCAGCTGGAGATGGGATATTGGGTATTCACCTTTGTCACTGACTTTTTTCTGTCAGTAGAGAGTCCCTTAGTATTCCTAGGTTGGTGCACCATCCATCTTTCTTTGCTCAGGATACTGACAGCTATATCCAGGGATGAAGAAATTTCCTCTGCCTTTAGATAGGCAAGGACACTGCTCACCCTTCAGAAGTCAGCTGCTGAGGGCTCCTGGTACCTGCAAGCCCATTTTCCCCTTAACCACCACTCTGGCCTTTGGTCATGCCCCTCCTGCCACCAGGTCTCCTGCTGCAAGGAGAGCACCAGAGACGGGGATGGGGGCACACGTGTGTATGGCTTGGCAGCATAGCACCCCTGGCAGACGCTAAAACAACACAAGTTACAGTGGTGAAATCATTTCGTAACCTGAAACAGGTGACTGACTGCTCAAATCAAGTTGCAGCATCACCTGCAGCGTTCCTTTTCAGGCAGCTTCACAGTAAAGCTGAAGGTTTAATCTGGCCTGGGAATTGCACTTGAACCTAGTTATGAGATGATGTTTTTATCGTTCCATAGTTCATTCTTTTTAATATGACACATTTTTTCCTCTGCCATCTGAAGTAGAATAAATATACTTGAAGGGTTAAAGTATTTCTTTTTGTAGAAAACTTATTTTATTGCACCTACTCTAGGGTTCCTGGTACTCCAAGGCATGTCAGGATCTGATGTCCAATATTTCACACAGTGGTCTTGATTTCGGCTTTTTCATTTGCACTTTAAAATATCCTATGAATGTTTTAAGGTAAAAAAAAATAATTGCATTTTCTGTACAGGATGACATTACTGGAAATTTTCCTGTAGAGAAGAACTGAAACTTGAGGAGCCTAAGTTCTTGTAAATCAGTATCTCTAGACTTCTCGAAAACATGCATATAAGTATTTCCACTTACTTGGAAATACTTAAATGCTAATGTACTCCTCTCAAACACGATTTCTATAAACACTTTCCTCAGCTGCCTTATTGAGATGTGCATGTTTGAGAAAATAATGAGAGTACAGCCTTCTAGGATTTGGCCCGTATGCCTGTCGCTGCGTTCATTGGAGTTAATGGTAATGCTATATTGATTTCCGAGAGATACAGGATCCCACTCACTAATACAGTACAAATCAGGTTGGATGTTTTCAGTTTTTAAGAGCTCTAATCAGGTTATTTAATTAATTTCTTCTCGGAAAATGGCAACATCAGAGAAGCGACAGTAAATTTTGAATCCTGTTTTAAGGTTCCAGTAGTTGGATAAAACTTGGGTTAATATGGAGATGATAATGAGTACCACCATGTGATGTTTGTTTTGACGGTGCAGTCATGGGTTGTAGTTTCCCACCTCATGACATCTAATTATGTTTGCAATATTTAGTGAGTTTTATCCCCTTGCCGGTTGTGAAGTCAAACAGTGTTTTAGGCTGAGATTAAAATTTAGAGAATTGTTAAGTGACCTGTGTCCATCTCAGGGGCATATCAAATTTGAACATAATAATATTAAATAGCTGAGCTATATGACTGACTGTTTGTACACCTAACAGCACAAATAGTGTGTGTGTGGGGATAATTATGTACCCTGGCAACCAAAATAACAAAGGCTAGAAATATTAGTAGGACTGAGTTCTCTGCTGGGTTTGGTTTTCTCCTCTCACTGGTGCCAAACGTAACTATAATTGAGATAGTCAAGTTAGGTCTTTTTATTGAATGTATTACGCTGTATCTACCGCGTGTCTGCAAACTTCCCAGTGAAGATGTAATTTTGCCTGCTCCCCAGAATCAGTTTAATTTCCTTCTTTTATTTATGTATGTATTTATGTATACAGAAATACCTTTTTTTTCTTGTTAAAACCTACTGTTTCAGATTCACCCGCGTGCTCTAGGCAGTGTGATACTCCTATCTCTTTCCTCCTTTAATACAATAGTGACGTTAAGCAGTTACAGTGCCTGGAGTACCTGGTCATATGGGCATTGAGGAAATTTAATGAGGTGTTCCAGCTTGCTTGACCTTGTTCTGCGACTCGTTTACGTGTCATATATTCAGGTAGGAAACTGAGGCCGCTCTGAGCCCTGGCAGAAGGTTGCTCACATCTTACCTGCTGCGGCAGCTTCTGTTTCAACATCTGCTGCTGCTCAGAGAGACACTGCCGCTGTATCATTTCCAGCAGCTCGTGGGTTAAGCCTGTATCAGATGCTTTTGGGGTGTGCTTGGGCTCTGCTGGGTGGGGAGGGACACACACGAGCTGGTGGTTGAGAAGTGGAACCGCTGGTGGGAAAGTTCTCGGATCTGCAACTTGCTGCAGACCTTCAGAGACCTTTTTTGGGCAAGAGGGAGTTGAACAGCATCCTGGTATCTGTTCTCTGCTCTTTAATTTTGTTAGGAGGGGAAGTTCAACGAGAAATGGCAAAGTTTCATGGTGTTGGTCAAGAGAATGACAGGAGACAGGCTTGTTTTGAGGGAAACTGAAAGAGCCCACTTTGTCACCTGTTTAAACAATTGAAGAGCTGAGGAGGTTGTGCTGCCCTGTGGCATAGGATTTGCTATTTTTTTTTAAGACAAATGACAGGGGAAGTGGTATTGCGGGTAAAAGGACAGCAAGGCTAGTCAGAAAACAGATGGTGACAGTACTTAGCGTTCATATACTGCTGTAGGAACACTGATCCAACAGGTAGTGATAATAATGTGTTACTCAAGGAACAATAAATCTCTGGAAAAAGAGCACAGTCCAATGCAGTTTCAGAAACTTCCGTATTTGGGGGGAGATTAACCGATTTAAACATCAACAATGTGCAAACTGAGTAACTCAGTACAGATGACTGAATTCATTCGTGCATCAAAATAAGTTTCCCCTCGAGCCTAAGGAAGGCTGTTCCTTGTTTGTACCGAGTGAAATGACAGTGGGAGACAGAGAACTCTAACATCTTCTCGGCCTGGGCCTCCTCCCTCCCGTTCTGCTTCCTGGGGTGCAGATGAACCCAGCAGAAAGGAAGCCGCTACCAAGCTCCAGAAGAAAGTCCAAGTGCTTGAGTATTTCTGGCAGTAATTTCTCCGAACAGGTACGCCTTCGGGCAGCTCTTGCACAGTGCTTTTTCTTGCTCTCCTTGCACGTGCCAGACAGCACCTTCTAATGAAATGGCTGATGTTTAATTGACATGGATCCCGACTGCAGACAGTTGTCTTCGAAGTGAGATGCTGGGCCTGAGGGACAGTTGCTCAGGCAAAGGCACTGCCTTTTTCATGCTGAAAAAGTGGCCTTTTGAACACGGAGGAACAGGGCCGCAACATATTTAAGAAGTACAGGTGCTCTGGGTCTCCATGCCCATGACTGCTGTGGCTGTGATGGCAACCTCTCTTCTCCGTCTGCCACCCCCCACAGCAGCTTGTCACTCATCTGCGGGCATTTACTGCCGCATCCCGACCTGCCAGCTGAACACGGGAACCCTTCTGTTTCTGCCAAAATGATTTTGCTTAACTTAACGCAGTTTAAACAGTAGATTTATTTCAGTCGAAGTGGACTGGGGAGCCACTGGGGGGTGGGTTGAGGAAGTTAGTGGTGTGTTAGCAGGGACAGTGGTAATGAGATGTGTCCGCAGTCTATTGAACTCTCAACCTTTCTCCAGCCTTGTGCCGGCATTTTACTCTTATGTTTCCTTCTGGGAGAGAGAGGGTAATTATACCCACATGTATTTGTGTGCAGAGAATAGGTGCTGCAGCACCTGCCTGCCTGCACTGAAGTAGCGCTGAGCTTTTTCTTATGAATTTGGGTATCTGTCTGCTCTGTGGAGCTGTCTTTCGTTAGATGCCTTTTCAACTCAGACCTTCATCTTGAGCCATCCGAAACAAACCTTTAGGGTTTTTTAGGTTCTCCTCGTTGAAGAAATTTTATGCGTTAACAGATTTAGTCTTTAGGGTTTGTAAAAACTTTACTAAGGCTTTTTCAAATTCACTTTTCAAATGTTAATGTTACAGCGTAGTAAAACCTTTCAGCCATTACAGGTGTAATATTTTAATGAATGAATGAACTGGCTTCTGACAATAAATATATTGCAGGCAAGATGGTGAGAGCCAGAAATATACTTTCATATTCTTGGCAAATGAGCATTTGTGAAAATTTTCCACAATATATCTATCAATGTTAAATATTTTTCATTTCCTTGTGTTCAAACTTACCAGTATATTTTTGTCATTTCTGTACTCTTTCAGGAGGGGAAGGGGTGATTGCATCATTATGTACCTCATTCAAGGTGAATTACTGCAAATATATTACGTAAAGTCTGATTTAGCTGCTTGCTTTGCCCCTGGACGTGGTTTCTGGGGCAGTCTGAAACAGAGGTCAGACAGCTGAGCGGTCATAGCACTTTTTCAGGATATTGTTTGCTTAAGAAGTCTCCATATTTTTTCTGTGAGAAAACCAATACATTGACTTTTGTAGGTGTTGTGTTCTGACCCTCTGAAACAAAAGCTTCATCAGAAATGGGGGTTCATAGTCTTTGTTTTACTGTTGCTGTGTGACGAGCAGCTGGAAGGTCAAGTCATACATGAGGCTGCTACTGTACAAGCCCCCCCTCATCATCTTTACTAGCTAGGTGTGGGGGTTTTGTCTTTTCCTAAATATGTACACATTTGTGAAAGAAAATGACTCCTTGCATGTTTTCCGGAAGAAAAAAGGTAGTTATACAGGGAATTGCCTTTTTTGTGGAGAGTTAGGGGTAAATACCGTTTACTTCTTCACATACTTTAAGACTCAGCCTAGGTTCCAGGACTTACGTCTTTGCTTCAATATCTGTCAAGAACATTACTTACTTTTCTGAATTCTCTAATCCTTCTTTTCTTGTTTCGGCTTGATGTCAAGACATGCAGTGACATTAAATGCAGTTAGAGACTGCATAGCTTATTGGAGCTTCTGGTTTGAGATGTAGTGGACAACCATATAAAAAAACCCTTCTTTTTTTCTTCTTTTTTTTTTTTTAAGGTGGAGAAAGATCTGGACATGTACATAACTGATATAGGTTTCCATTCTGTATATATTATTATCAGACTGAGCAGTAATCTTATTACAGGTGTTTCAATACACCGTACAGGTGTAGTTTAAGGGAGGAAATGCATCATTCTGGTTCTTTTGTATAGCACCGCATTCACTTCTGCAGAATGACTGCATCTTAACAGAGGAAGCTTTTCTAAATGGGAAGGGTTAGGAAAACCACTGAATTTGGATACTGTGTTAAAGAAATTGGAGGACTGATGTGAAAAGGTGGCTTTATGTTGCTGGTGCTTTTTTTGTATGTGTGCTCTCTCTTTCTAATCTAGTCAAGTTTCTAAATCACGCTCTTCGTTTTTTTAGTAAACTGAAGACAAGCAGAACTAAGCAAGAAGACAAGCAGAACTCTCTTCAAGCGGAATAGAAGGCT
Organism: Numenius arquata; assembly: GCF_964106895.1. Taxonomy (NCBI): domain Eukaryota; kingdom Metazoa; phylum Chordata; class Aves; order Charadriiformes; family Scolopacidae; genus Numenius; species Numenius arquata. The sequence continues at coordinate 107,083,845 of NC_133576.1, read as the reverse complement.
CCGGGGAGACCTCATAGCGGCGTACCAGTATCTGAAGGGAGCCTACAGGAGAGCTGGAGAGGGACTCTTTGTCAGGAAATGTAGTGACAGGACAAGGGGTAACAGTTTTAAATTGGAAGAGGGAAGATTTAGATTGGATATTAGGAAGAAATTCTTTAGTGTGAGGGTGGTGAGGCACTGGAACAGGTTGCCCAGGGAAGTTGTGGATGCCCCATCCCTGGAGGTGTTCAAGGCCAGGCTGGATGGGTCTTTGAGCAACCTGCTCTAGTGGAGATGTCCCTGCCCATGGCAGGGGGGTTGGAACTCAATAATCTTTAAGGTCCCTTCCAACTCTAGCCATTATATGATTCTATGATTCTAAAAGTCCTAAAGGTGTTTTTTACAGCATTCTGGGGAAAATCCTTTCTTGAGATTACGTGTTTTATCTGCCAGATATGCAGGTGAGGAGATGAGTACCGTATCTGGATTCTGGCTGGAACAGGGTCACAGCTTGGGTGGCCTAAAACCAGACATCTCTATGCTTTTGCTCTGTGGAGCCACTGCAATAAAACTCTTCCACCTTTATTCCAAAATGTGTCTTGAGTGTTCGTTCATATGCCTGAGGAATAGGGAACAGAGCTGGGGATGAAAGAAAATTAGGTAAAGCAAATTAGAAAAGGAAGGAAATAGAAGGAGGTAGATCCAAAGTAGTTTTCTCCTTTTAACTGTCAGGATATGAGCCAGGGAAATGAGATGCAGAAGAAACTCTGAATAGTCCTGCTGATAAAATTGAGATAATTTAAACTGCTGCAGAATAATTGGGAGCTAGATCAGTGCATACAGAAGAATGTTGAGTTGAATTCACTACCCATAGCAAGAAATTGAAATTCCTCTCACCCAACTTAATGTGTGGACAGTTGTTTACTGAATGACTTTTTTGGGTCCTTTTTAAGAACAAAATGTTAGCTTTCACTAAATGTGAGGAAAATGGACTCAAATCTGAATGCTGCTACCAAATAACATCGAAGAACAGTCATCTGTAGGTACAGCTTAGATTTCTTTCCCCTCCTCTCCCAAACATTGTGTTGGTGTGATGTAGTTTTGAGGAGATTAAGAGCATGAAGCATGGACAGGCAGTTTTTTCACCTAATTAATGATCGGATTTTTTAAGTGAGCGGTAGCCATCAGTGAAGTGCCAGAGCTTTCCTGGCTGGGTATGACCAAGAGCTCAACATCTCCCAGTTCTTTTTAGACAGGCTGGTCTTACTTTGTGGTGCTTACTTTGCTGTGCTTTACAAACAGGGAGGAAGGTACAGAAAGCCCTGAGCAACTCTGTGGGGAATCAGGTGCTGGTTTCGGCGTGGGATTGGTGCCAGCGGTCAGACCCAAGGGGAGAGTGATGGGGAAACTGGCAACAAGACCACATCAGGGATGTGGGGGAAAAGAGTATATGAATGAGTAGCTTGCCACCAGCTCTGTTTTATCTCACTAGTGATGTTTGGGGTTTTTTTCAGAGGATTTCAAGTCTTTATACCTTTGGCGTTGAATGAAAATGAAAATAAATGGATCATGAGGAGACATCTTTTTGGGGCTTGTACAAGCACAGCTAGCAGAAGCGTATTTCTGCTCTGCTCAGAGTCAGAGAGATGGTGTGGATGAAGGAGTGTTCAAAGTCAGGTTGGACGGGGCTTTGAGCAACCTGATCTAGTGCAAGGTGTCTCTGCCCATGGTGAGAGGGTGGACTAGATGATCTTTGAAGGTCCCTTCCAACCCAAACCATTCTGTGATGTTGGATGGTGTGTCAGAGAGGAGCTTTGTAACAAAACGGAACCTGAGTGCGCCAAAATGTGTAGGGGGTGGAAAACAGACGCAAAAAGTGTCCAGCTGTGGTGTTTCAGATTAACTGGGAGATGTCAGTCAGATCTCCTCATAATTCCTTTGCGATGTGTTTCTGAATGTGCTTCCCAGCACACCGGAAGCTGTATAGTATATATATATTGCTGTGTACTGTATTGTATAAAAAGTCATATAGTGTATGTATATATACACCATTTATAGAGAGTATACTTATATACATATCATGATTTTGGGAAAAGTCTTGATACTTGGGAGTCAAAACGTTAACCAATTTATAGTGGTGTATTTGGATCTACCTTGACTACGTTCTGCTTATTTCTCCGTTTGCTTTGTAATAGCACGTTTAAATTATTTTGAGGGTGGTGTTCTTCAGTTATGGTCTGGTTTTGGCTTTATTCTTTCAAGCATCTCTTAGACTGACATTTGACAATATTTGCATAAAATTGAACCTTTACTGGTCCAAGGGGAATGACCTAATGTTAGTAAATGTCATTCCCTGTTTTTTAAGACTTGTGTGGTTACGCCACTAATGATGTTCTGCAAGGTGGAAGGCTGATGGGCAAAGGGGTGAGAGCCTGGTTATAATTTTCTTTAGTTAAGTAGAAGTAGGAAGGAGAAGGCCTATTTACACCTTATATCATACCCCCATCCCCTTATCCCCCCCATTTTGAGGAATACAGAAGTGTAGAAGAAAACAATCCTTGAGCCAAATCAAGTGCTCAAAGATTATATGCTGTTTTCCACATTCTTCTGTTTTGTTTTGTCTATTTAGATTAAAAGGTCTTTGCTGTATTAACTTTGGCCTGCGGATCTCCAGCCAGCTCTTTTCCTGTGGATTTGCATCCAAAGCGTGGTGCTCCCTCCTCCCTGTTTCTCTCCCTATATGGTGTCCAGCTGCCATGTCACCTCAAAAATGCAAATGTGCATCTCCTGGTGGTGCAGGTGGTATCTTTCCTGTTTCCTGGCTGGTGTTGCTAGTTGGTGCTTAATGGTGCAAGTGAATTTTCCAACGTGCTGTATAATTTTGTTGTGTGATTCCTGCACCTCCAGGTCTGACTTCTGCCGGAATGGTGCACATATCATATACCTATGTGGCTTTGAAAATGTTCACTGGATCATGTCATTTAATCAAGTAGGATGGAGGCAAATTAGTATATTTTCAGAAAGTAAGTAGAAATAATGTACCAAACCCTGTTAGAATCACTTGGAACCAAAACTTTCGCATAGGTTATTTGGGATCTGGTAAAGCAGCAGCCTGCTGCATGCAATTAGGGATTAGCAATAAAGGAATGAAGGGATGCTTGTTTAGGGTAGGGGAATTAATTTTCTCAGGGAACAGAGTAGCAGGGAGAAAGCTGCTCTGAGCTCGTGCAGAGCAGCGAGGGCTCATATCATAAAACCAACAGACCTGAGGATGTGGGCAATCACATTAAAAAAAAAAAAAAAAAGTAATTTTCATTACTCTTTCTCCTTCCTGAGTGAGATGTCTTAAGTAAAGCTGTTTTAATTATTCTTATTCTGAATATTAAAATTAAATTAGTTTGATGTTACTCTTACATAGTGATTGAAATAAAGGCAAATTTCCGTGACCACAGTCATAAATAGTATATTTTTGTCTGATATGCAAAGCTGGAAAACATCTCTAATGTGTCTTGCTAAAAAGGAAGAGCATTAAAAGTTCAATAAATAAAATTGGTTATAGAGAAGCAGTGGATGAACCACTCTGCATTTAGGCTCCCATCCTAGAATGTGAACACTCTACCCTCAAATTTAGGTCTGTGTGAGGGTGTTGAAATCATTTCACTCTGGCTAGGGGGATGTTTTCCAGAGCACAGACATCTTTAAAACTGATGGACCCTCAGTAAATGCAGGACAAAATGGGTTATAGGGTTAAACGTATATACTGAAATGCTAAATTGACAATATTAGACTAAAATAATACACAGAAATGTATACCTAGTACTTTTAATGGAGTATTGAGAATATTAAGTCATTATGACAGGTTACTTAAGGAGAATATTGAGCTCCCCCCATTAAATAAATGACCTCTGTTAATGGAAAGCAGGAGAAAAGTCACATCTGTGAAACCGTGCCTGCCATAATGTCCTCTCATTCTCTTAGCCTTTGGCTCCTGATTTTGTTTTCAGGGCTCCCTGAATAAACCACAGAGTCAAGAAAAGTGATTCCTGGGAGGCTTTTAGACAACACACCGCAGTAGCAGCAATTCTCTCTGGCACGGAGCCTCCCTGCATGTGGTATCTTCTAGGATATGTCCGACTGCCATACCTCGCTTTTACGGGCAAGCGACCATAGTAGAGGTGACGGTTTTGTTTCTTGGAGTGATCCACAGAATTGTAATCCTACCAGATTTGCCAGTAGGACTGCTCACCCAGACAGAGATCAGCGTGAAGGTGCAAGACTGCTGGTTTTTGAACCTTGAAATGTAGCTGAGAAATCAAAATGTTGGCCTTCCAGCAGCCTATTCACCCCCCTTGCAGCCCCAAGCTCCCTGACACCCCTCCTTAGTGTGTTCTGCAGTCTTTATTTGTTTTCTCTCTTCTCCATGATTTATGTATTCGCCAACTGATTGGTGTAGTATGTATTTGGATAGGTAAGCCTGCTACTACCAGTATTGATTGTCTCCTGAACGAGCAAGTAATCAGGTCGTTTTTCTAGCGAACTGTTCTTTAATAGCCAGTTCTCTATCTGAATGTGTTGTGATGGAAAATAGATGCATTCACATGAGCTTACTTTTTTTTTTTTTTTTTTCTCCTGCCTCTCCAAGTTAGCACTTTTATCTTTTTCCTTTAATTAGAGCAGCTGGAAGAGCAGTAATAAACACACTTTCCTTTCCTTTGTGCTCACATCCTGAGCAGTACAGAAATACTCTGTTCCATTCTCTGTAAAATATTTGTGGAACTCTAGCTCAACATTTTTCTAAAAAACGATGTTTATCTGGATTTCCTTTAATTCCATAAATTTGGCCTGCATCTGTACAGGGAGTCGCACAAGTGTGCGAGGCAGCCAATATGGCCTGTCTGGGGTGGCGGGATTGAAAGGACCACAAAAACTGGAAGAGAAGCAAACAGGTTTTTTTCATTTGACTGGAGCAGTGGAAAACCTTGCAGCCACCACCCCGGCATGTGCCTATGTGAGATGCTCTTGGTTGTTGTCTAAAACACAAACGAGAATAAATAATTCCCTGGTATTTCTTCAAGATGTCAACAATAATTTCCTGTAGCACCATTGAGTTTCTGGGGCTGTGCAGTCTCTGCAACCTAACCTTTAAAAAAAAAAAAAAAATTAAAAAAAAACAAAACAAAACAAACAGCTGCAAAAGTACAGCTTTGGGTCCAGAATTGTTTAGTTAAGGGCGGTGCCTGGTGGTTCTCCCTTAGGAGAGGGTTTGATGGGGAACATTATGATCCCTCCCCTTATCCTCTTGCTCTGTATAAAGGCCAAACAATAATAGTAATACTAATATTGCCGTGCTGTAACTTCTGTGCATATCTCTATGCTTCTCTTTAGCTATACCAAATACTTCATCTATGATTAATAGCATTCCTTGCATACAAACTTTTACAGATCTCGGCTTCATTCTTGATTTGATTTTTATCCTGATAAATATAGACATTTAAAAAAGTCCAGTGTGAACACTGGTGGTTTTTTTTTTTCCCCTCTTCCCAGTGTGTGTTTATTATTCATGAATGTGTTGCAACATCCAAAAATGTAATGAGTGACTCAGAATGAGAAGAGGAAAAATACAGTTATAGCTTTTTAATGAGGATTCCTCAGTGGACTACAAGTGTCCCAGTTAAGAAACCACTGTTTGACTATATAAAACCCACCCAGGCCTTGCTTTTATGTTCCGTCTGTGTGCATTTGCAACATAGTTTCGTTTGGTATATACTTTTATTCATTCATTGCCCGGGTTTTTTGTTGTTTTTTTTTTTTTTTTCTGTCAAACAAATGAAAACCACAGAACAACATGTTTACAAATAGCTCTGGAGTTTTTTTTTATTTTTTTTGTTAGAAAGGAAAAAACCAAAGGCTAAGTTTACTGTTACTGGCATAGTAACATCTCTAATAGTTTTAGATGGTTTATATTCTTAAAAATTATCTTTGTGAAGATGCCAGAGCAAACATAACCATCCCGTTAAAGCAACACAGCTCCGAAGGAGTATAATAGGGGGGGGATCTGAAGCTTACTTTGTGGGATGATGTCCAGAGCTGATCTACTTCAAAAATCAACATTGACTTTCTTTCCGGAAAGATAGATTTTTTTCCCAAGAATAAGAAACAAACCTTTTCTTTTGTAAGTATGTGGGGTTTTTTCAAGTTTTAACACTGTCTATTAATTCCACTTCATGCCTAGTATCCCCTCACCTTTGTGTCTTTCTTCCACAATAGTGGGAAACGCGTATTTGCTTAAAGGCTTTGTTTGGAGTGCAAATCCATAGAAATAGATAAGTGACCTAATGCTTGTCTTTCAAACCAGCTGTAGGTCCAGGTGATAATTTCCTTTGGAAAGCTGTGGGTCTAGTGTAATCTTACTGCAGTCAGGACTGTATAGCCTTGTATAATATGAAAACATATTTTTAAAGAATTTTCAGGGCTGGTACATATATTATGTAGGAATTTGGGATAAAAACATTGTGTTGCTATGCCCTTGCTGGTTCTAAGGATATCCAGTAATTATTACCATACAAAAATGAGGTCCTTTTGGCTTTCTTTGTTGCAAATACGTGGTAGTGAGGTGTTCTGTCCATAAAATAGCATTGCCATTGTAGTGCATAGCTCTACTTGGGCATTAAGTAGAACTACAATATCTTCTGTCTTGTTTCAGAGACTGTTGCTGTCTTCTCAAGCAGTAAGCTCTTCTAGATGGAAAAAAAAAATAATCCAGAGTTACCTATTTGTTGGTATAAAACACATTTCTCTGCTCGTTTACTTTCCAGTCTTTCCATTAGTTGCCTTATTTGTTGTAGGGGTCTCGAGATTATATTTAAAGATGTAAGGGATGTTGGCCTTTTTGGATCAGTTTAGTGATCCCGAATGAAGGACTGGGAAGCAGCAATTTCTAAGTGAGTTGTGTTTCAGGATTCAGGAGTCTTAACTGCCTGTCTGAATGTGGTTGGTGATAACATTAGGTGAGGCACCAGAATTTCTCCTCTCTGTCACCCGAAAAAGCCAGGTAACATTGCATGTAGTTGACAAACATTTGCAGATCGTGTTTTAATTCTTTCTGGTTTGTGATTTCTGGGGTGGGAAGGGGGGCGTGGGTCTAAAGCTTGCTGAGAAAAGTAGTATTGGTTACAAATTTTTCCCGTCCGTATTCTGATTTATTTGTATGACTGTCTCAGAGCTGTGGCTTTACAAGTGTGACTTCTGTCGCACCTACGGGCAGGTGCATTTGTAGGATGTTAAATGACTTCCAGTGCACTTTCCAAAACAAATGGGCAAGTAGCATGTGGAGGGAGGATGAAGCAGAACTAGGACAGGTCTGAGAGCCATGGGTTAAGCTGCATCTTTGTCCCTTCTCTCTGCTTGCAGCATCCCCCAGGTAACATGCCTTGACGGTTGGGTTTTTTTTCCCCAAGTTACTGGACAATATAAGTCTTAGATTGAAAATTTACCTTAGTGCTGGACCAGTCTAGAAGTTCATTACCACCCACAGAGGGAGGTCCTATGTCCTTTGCTGGCCACGTTCATCACAGCCTTGCTGAGCTGATTAAGAGCAGCCAGTGCTCCCCACCCACCCCAGTCAGCTTTCTGCCACGTTAATGTGTTTAATGGGATCAGTGGAAGGTTTAACAGGTACCGCATGAACCAGAATCAGTGCAAGGAGAGGATGGGGAGAGAAAAGTGTGGTTGGGGTTGGTAGAGAAGTGTCAGAGAGAAGCTGGAGCCTGCAGCTTCTAGCTGAGAGTGGATCAGTGGTTATCCTGTGTCAGAGCTGTATTTACTACCTGGATTTTTGCAATTCTTTCCCTCTGAAGCCTGCTTGTCAGTAGGAAAGAGGGTATAACCACATTTTAAACCATTCTCAGAAATATTGAGAAGCCTACTTCTCAGCAGAGGCAAACCCATAACAAAAGGAGGAAGGAAGGAACTTAAAAGAGTGAGGAAAAGTGACTATATAGGTAGATTTTCCTAGAGGCTTGTCACCTCTGGGATGTGACCTAGGAATACCTTGTAGGTGATCCAAGAAGAGTTTGTGCAAGGCTGTACGAGGTCAGGGGTTTGTAGCTGTGTGGGATGTTGCGGCGCTGCTGGCAAAGGTGGCCACCTTGCCAAATCTGCCTTCACTAGGAAACACTGGAGGCAAACTTGGAAGCAGAAAATGGATGAGGTTACAGCTGCCTGGTGCTCAGCTGTGAATCCATTTCATTTCAAATACCTCTCTCGCCCCTTCTGCTACTAAGGCATAATTTCTGGAGGCCTGGGAGTTTCCTGACCGCAGGCTTGCAAAAGACTCTCCTGTGTATTTTGAAAGAAGACGACACTTACTATCTGAAGGATTCCAATTAAACACAGGACGGCTGGGATGCCTTCCCTCACAGCTGCTGAAAAGAATAGTGGCCTGTTTGTATGCACTTTGTTTGCTACCACCTTTCCTTTCCTACAATTCAACTCAAGTTCAGAAGACCAGCACAGTGGAAAAAGTCAGCTGTTTTCTCTCAAATTCATTGTGCACTACTTTCACCCTATACTCAGCGTGCACTAAAACATCACTCACTGAACCGTGCCTTTAAATTGCAAATTAAGAACTGATAGCTGTGTGGGCTGCACTCCAGGTATCCAAAACCCTGGGTTCCACGTTTCTCCTTTGAGATGCTTTTTTACTGAAAACTCTGAAAATGCAGGAGGTTTGTAGACAGCAAACAATCGTCTTAAGATTATCGGAAGTATACGGTCTGAATTTGTGATTAAGTTGTTAAATAACACAGTGATGAGAACTTTTCTATACTTAATGTCCTGTAGCAGAGACTTCCTGTGGGGATAGGAGTAAGTTACCTTATCTCCTGATGCAATTTCTCCATGCGTAAATATTTAGGTCATTATGCATCCAGCAGTGTTAGAAACCCACAGTACTTCCAGTCTGTGTTTTATGCGGCACCTACCACAGCAGGAGGTGCCAGTTCACAAATCCAGAGTACCGGGACAGTAACACAATGATAGATGTATATTATATTATATTAAAATGTTGTAGCAGCGTACTATTGTTTCTTGGTGTTGTATACAAGGAGAAAAGAAGGTGCAGGAGTTTGGGTGCTAACTCAAGACTTTGGGTGAGGGCTGGAGATACTGGGATCCTACAAAAAACAAATACAAGCCAGAAGTTCTTTAAATCAGATTTTTATCCAATCTTGAGCCAGAGTTTGACGCCCTGAGCCTATGCGAGTTGGTGGTGTGAGCAGGGAGGTGGGATCTCCTCTTGCAATAGTGGAGAGGAGTTACAGTATCTTGAGCTGCTTTAGGAATGGCACCACAAGGTCCCATATAAACGGGAGCTTGCTAGGCTTCTCATGTGGTGACCTTGTGTATAACATAGCAGGAAAATAAAAAACAAAGATCTTTTAAATCTAAAGTTTCTGCTCCCTTCCCTTCGTCAAAATGATATTTTCTCCTCCCCAACCCCCATCCAAACCCAAAAACCGAACACGGTCACAAACCTCCCTTTTGGCCCATTTTTATGAGACTAAAATATATCTATCTGTCTTTCAGGTAGAGCAGAAAGCATCTCTCTGATTTGTCTTCGTGTGGCTTCAGAGCCTCATGCAGCCTTGTGCAGGCAGGCTGCGGGGGTCACCTCCTGGGGAACCATCCCATCTCCCATCCCATCTCCCATCCCATCTCCCATTCCTCTCTTGTAGACCTGGAGCTTTCAAAGCCAGCTGAGATGGAAGAAGAGCGATTACCAAACCAGGGTGTGACGAGAAGCAGCTTCCTTGGTGTCCCATGTGAGGCCAGCAGAAGTGGGAGCTGCATCCAGGTCTCTGCCACCCCAGCCAGCATGGGGCCCGCTCGGCTGCACTGCTCCCCTTGGGGTGCCATTTGTCATGCATTTCTCTGGGAGCCAGGGCCAACGGCAACGTGAAAATTGTATTATGCATTATTTATTTATTTGTCCAGCCTTAACTTTTCCGCTGGTGGGTATCCACCCTCTGCCGGCCTGTGCGGCTGCACAAATATTTGCACTGGGAAACAGTGGGGGGAGTAGCTCGGTGCGAGGACTACGCGGTCGGGACGGAGCAGAGGGCTAAAGCTGTTTAAATTGGCTTAAGCCGTGCTGTTGGTCAGTGTCTAGCTATGTCTTTTGGGCAAACGATGATCTAAGTTTCGTAGAGATACTCATCCCAGCAATGGGCAAGGCCACTTCTTTAAGCCAAAATTATAATTAGCAAGAAACCTGATAAGGTTCCAGGGATGAACATCCACCTGCATTCTCTCTCGCTAAATATGTTTACATTTTACATATGCTTTTAAAAAAATACTGCTTCCACATTTAGCTTAGAGACGGCGAAATGTTTGCATAGCTTGTGCTCATATGTCACTGCGGAATGATTTTTCAATTTAGTTGATTGCCTGGATAAGACTCTGTTGGTTTTTTTTCTCCTGTAAAACATAACTATTAGACTTTCTTTAATAATTAAAATGGCATTCTCCCTGTGCCAATGTTACAGTTTCCTTGTAACGGCTGTGCACCTGGGTCAGATTTCTCCCCTCAGTGCCCCAAGATTTCCAAAGGGCTTTGCAGCACAAGAAACAAATACTTTTAAATGTAACATTGGATTAGAATTAAGTTGTTGGAGAGAGGGAAAATACATCTGTTGCGAGAGGTAGAAAACATATAGTGACTAAAATAACATTGCGGTGGTTCCTCCATGTGGTCTTCTTTCAACCGAGAAATACAAATGAAGACATTTTAATAAAGAGCTATAGTGAAGCTACTTTAGTAGTGACTTAATGGATACCTCTGCTCAGTAGGTCATAAAAAACGTGCTGCTGCTTCTTTTTTTCTGATCTTCTGCTAAAGCAAGCTGCAACCAACATGATAAAATACATCTAATAAAATTGTACCTGGATAACTGCTCTTTAAACAATAAACCAGGAGCCAATTTTGCTTTTGAGTGCCATGCAGGTATAGGACTGAATATAGGACATAGGGACTGAATAACTTAGAAGTAAACCCAAAATTTTCTTCTCGGTTATTAAACATAACCAGTAGCTGGAAATATTAATGTCTGTAAAACAGTGAGTTTTGCTCAGCAAACCACTTGTGGGTCTACTGTTTAATTACTACTGGGAGGGGGGTGGTAATAGTTTTAAGCTGCACTGGGGCATATTTGGAATTATTTCATTGTGTTTGCTAGAAGTAGCTTCAGGTTTTTACTCACACCTTCCCTGCTCATTGCAGGGTCGCCTCTGTTGCTTTCTTGCCTCCCCAAGGAGCCTCCCAGCTCCTTGCCCTCTCCTTGTCCACATGGGCTTGGGTCTTTGTGCCGTGCTGTCCCTTAGGGCCAGTGTGCTCCGGTGGGCTCCGTCCTTTGGGAAACTGGTGGCAAACGAATGCCCGTGCCAGCCCGCCAACAGAGCCTGCGCTTACCCTTCCCACTAAAACAAGGTGGAAGCAATTCTGTCCTCCCCCTCCACGCCATGTTTTTATGACTGAATTTCCATGGGGCTTTTTGAAGTGTTCAATGAGTTCCTCGAGCCCATCCCAAGCCCCTTGCCTTGCCTTCACCTGTGAGCTGGGCGGCTTCCAGCGTGACATTTATTCAGCACAAAAGTTCGTTTGAAGAACATAAGGAGGATATTGGTAATTTACAATGGGTGGTTGAAGACCCTGGCTCTGGAGTCCGATGCCTCTTGGTGCTTCGTGGAACCCTGCACGTTAACTGGATTTCCCAGCGCAATTTGGGCCAGGTGTTCCACGGAAAGGTGCTTGTTTATTTATTACTCGTGAAGAGGAGCGGGTGGGGTGTTACCTTAGGGCTCCTCGGTGCGGGCGCTCAGAGCCGGGCCTCCTCAGGGATGGAGAGGGCAGCCGCCGCCATGAGCCCAGGGCCGCTGCGAGCCGGGAGATGGAGCCACCCACGCCTGCTCAGGCTCCTCACACGAGGGGAGGCGAAGCGGGGCGCGAAGCCGGCCGTCCCCCCGTCGCCCCCCGCTTCCCCCAGGCACCCGGTGTCAGCAGCACAGCCCTTGTCAGGCGAGCGGAGCGGGGCCGCCGCCACCTGCGGGTCGGGCCCGGCGGAGCGACTTGGCCGCCGCCCGGGGCGTGTCGTGTCGTGGTGGAGCCGAGCCGCGCCGCGTCGAGCCCGCCCGGCCCCGCGGTGACTCACCGGCCGGGGCCCGGGCACCACTTCCCCCCCTCGACAGGAGCCATTTTAACTGCACGAAGCTGCGGGGCGGCCGGGGCGGCGGGGGCCCCGCGGCGAGGCGGTACGTGCTCCCTGGGGAGGGAGGGCGGCCGGGGCCGGGGCCGGGGCCGGGGTTGGGGTTGGGGTTGGGGTTGGGGACGCTGCTTGCCCGGAGCCGCTGGCGTCCGACGTGCGGCTCCCTCGCCTGGAGCAGCTCTCCTCAGGCGTCCGGAGAGGACTTGAGGGGGGGAAAAAGGGAACTTCTGGTAAAGTGCAGCGCCCTTGGGAAAAGAGGAAAAAAAAATGAATTGAGCCGGGTTTCGGAGCAGCGGTGCTGTGAGGTGCCGGTAGCTGAGCCCGTGGCTGCGGGCAAAGGGCACCGCGGCCGCCGCTGCGCTGCTCCGAACAGCCCGCTTCATGAGCTGACCGGTAATTTGTCGATGTTTTTAATAATTTTGTCGCCTTTGAAGCGTGTGGGGGTGTCGGGCAGGCTGCTGGTCTGACCCCCTCAGCCAGCGCTCGGCTGACTGTGCGATGAACTAATTTTATTTATTGCCAAGCTACGCTTAGCTGGGACCCAGTTGGCGTGGTCCAAAACGATTCGGGCAAAGTATTAGTAATCGGTGCCTATGAGCACCTTGGCGCTGCCGCCACCGCCCTTCGCCCGGTGTGGTCCCGGGCCGACTTGTAAAATGGTAGGTTTGTCGTTTCAAAGATGGATCGCTCCCTGCGCCCACCACCTTAAGACCGGTTCTGTTTCCACCGAAACAAACTCCTTCGGTGCCGTATTTAAAATAGAGGGGGTTAAGTTGTTTTCTGCGGGGTGTGTGTGTGGGGGAAATGGGCAGGTTACTCACCTTTTCCTGAAAACGATTGAGGAACAATAGTAATGGGGATGATGTACATGGCAGAGGGACAGACCAATTATAAAATGGGCTAAGTGGTAGTTGTAATGGGAGAAGAAAATCCTGGAGGTAATTGCGGTGTGTCAAATTGCTTTTTAAACTTGCAGTGGATGAAAACCGCCTTGATTCTCCTTGTTATGTACAATAGCACAATATTTTGAAAAAGAATGAGTGTTTCCACCTTGTTTGTGGTTGAGCAGAAATGCAGGCTAGTATCTTTAGAAGTGTTGTCTGGGTACGTAACTTTGGACCTTAGATTTCAGTCTTTCAGTTGAGAAATAAAGTTGAATATCTTCTTTCTGAAAATGAAGTGACAGTGAGCTCAAGCTGTTGCACACGGGGGTATACTTTACAGTTTAAGTTACTGTATGGAGCCTATATCTGCGGGGCATAATGGAGTCTTGCTTAATACTGCGATCAGTTGCAGGGGAGGGAGAGAGGGAGGCAACCATTAAATACATGGTCATGTTTTGGGTGAGGCTGTCTCTTGTCTTCAGCCTTTCCAGTGTTCACTCCTATCTGCTTTCTGCATATTATGGTATGGTGTGGTTTTTACCATCTTTTATGTTTTGCCTTTTTTCTTTCTAAGAGCCACAGTTTTTTCCGGGGTTTGAGAGATCTATTTGGTGTGTTGCTTCATGTTGAAAAATCCACTGAGAAAATGATAAAACTACAGAGGAACCACTTGGAAAAAAAATTGTTTTGAGCTAGTGATAGAAGGTTTTTTACTGAAAAATTCTTTAAGGTATTTGCATCTTCCTTTTTTTCGTCATGAGTTTTATTTTCAGATCTTAGGGCTGAGGCAACAACTGTCTGCTGTGCTTGCAACTGGCAGAGCACAAGCCTCCCTCTCCTTCCCTTCTTTCTGCTGTACCGGGTCCCGCCGAGACATCCAACCTTAAAAATTTGAGTTATCCTAAGTCGGCTCCCAAGCTGCAGCTGCTTATCTTGGGCAGGACGCTTTTTGTGTGCTAAAGGGTAAGTTGCTGCTGCTGCTGTTGCTTTCTCTCGAGCAGGGCTTCATGGAGGAGCAGTTCCTCTTTGAAGGCAAAGCTGCCATGTTCAGGCTCTCTTGCTGCGGTGCAAGGACGGCGCCAGGGCTACAGAAGCATCTGGGGTACAGTGGTGGAGCCAGGAAAACGTGATTTGAAAGTCCTCCAAGCCTTGCAGATGACAGCTTGTGCAGATCTTCTAGAAGGCAGAGAAGTAGATTAGAAGGGTCAGAGAAATGGCGTTAGTTTGTTTTGACTTTTATAGCTGAAGCCTGTGTTTGTCTCAAAAAAAACCCAAAACAACCCAACCTTTCTGTTTTTTTCCCCCACCCTAAGGCAGGGATCTCTCAGTTTGGATTGAGTTTGTGGTTGTTGAGCGATGAGCCATGGGAGTGGTATCATTAGATGCCAGTTAGCTTGAACATTATTTCCAGACCCATGCGTTTACAGAAGTGCCTGTTTTCTAATGTGCTTTTTTTTTTTTTTTCTTCATCTGTTGAATATTGGAATTGCCAAGTCCATGATCTTGGCACTCAAATGAGAGGGAAAAAAAAAAAAAGAAGTGAACATCTAGATTTGAAGAATGTTGTTGGCCTGGTATAGCCTGATGTTTCAGTATTGCTGCAAACTCATACTTCAGTGGTGTGCGTTACTCTTGGGACACTTCTGTGTATATATAAAAAAATAATACAGGAGGTGTAGAAGTGTAACCTTTTCTCTCTTTTCAGTACAGCTGAAGGAGGGGGACTTCAGTAGGACTGCGTTTGGTGAGATGGTAGAAAAGACTTTGTAAAAAAAAAAAAAAGGCGGGATTTCCCTCTCTATCGGAGGAGAAGCTTTGATCTCCAAAACAGCTTTCACTTCTTGCAGGCGTTAGCAAAAGTTTCTCAGCTTTCGCTGGCAGATTTTGTTGTTTTCACTGACAGTCTTGGTAACTCGCTGGAGTTTTGTTGGGTGTGCGAGGAGCAGCAAGGACTTTCCCCCGCCGGAGTGATTCAGCACAGGAGTGGCAGGAGGTGGAGTTCACGTTTCCAGCCTTGGTTACGATCCGTTCCATAAAGCGCTGAAACTTTGCTACCGTGTGCCAGTGATTTACTGTGCTTATCCTTTTAATGCCACTGATGTGCTTTGGAGATTATTTGCTTCCTTAAATCTTACTTAAATGTTCCTTCACAGATAAAGCAGTTGACAGAGACTACGCTTACTGAAATTTGAAGTCTCTTGCTTATCAAAAGTCCGCAGCAGCCATGTGAAAGGCTCTAGACATTCTCAACTCTTCTGACCTGAAGGGGCTAATCTGGGTAGAGGTAAAAACGGTTTATTCTTCACTATGGGCCTGTCTTGGGGCAAAGCTTCCTGCTGTGTCAGCCTTTGTGCTAGAAGTATCCCATTAGATAGGGACTGAAGTTTATGCATTCTTACCTTGATGTGCTTTAGGCCTTAATTACCTGCCAGCTATCTTTAGTGATGAATTGGATGGCTAGAGCTCAGGTCATTTATTTGTCCTTAAAGAGATAGTCACCTTGGGTCAGGTGTGACTTTGTATTAAGTTCGGGTTTGAATGTGAAAATTATAGCCATTTTATTAGCCTGGGAAGAACCTCTGATTCTTAAACTTGCATGTAAAAATTACTTCTTTCTCTATCGGGGGAAAAAATATTATGGTTAAGATAATGTGCTAGGAATAGGCATACTAAATACATAGGTTGGAAACTGTGGGAAAGGGTTGTTTTTAGATGGATTGGATGTCACTGTGTGCTTCTATAAATAGACATTTCGGTCTATTTCTAGAAAACCCTATATTTAACTCATCGTCAGGATTTCTGTGTGAATATTTTTTATTTTGAGGGGGATGTTTTGCGTTTCTTAAATGGTTACCGTTAGCGTACTAACGGTCTCATCGCTCCATTTGCAAGCTCCTTCCGCATTTGCCTCGCTTACCTTCTTGCATGGTAGTGGTTTGACTTTCTTAAGTGTGCTCAGTATAAATGTCATCTCACATGAGACTGGGTTTCAGAATTAGAAGAAAGGGGTGTGCTTGGTTGATTCAAGTTGTTGTCTGCTGTTGAGAGAAAAAAACCCACATGTTAATATATATATATATTGTGGCTGCGTATACTGTTTTGTAGTGCTGTATGTTCCTCTAGAGTTACTAGTGTTGTTCATGGGATCTTTTGACAAAGTTAATAACACTCTGATGGGTTAGGAGATAGCTTCCTTGCTTTTATGAGCTTTGTATGAAGTCACTTCTGCTGTTCTCTAGTTCCTGGCTATCTGAGTGTTTGTTCACTTTTATATTGCAGCGAGGGAAAGAAGCAGCAAAACCTGATTGTGAAACTACGGTTACAACTTCTGATACCCAGGGCTGACCACTGTCAGAAAATTAATGTTTAACTTGTTCCTCCAACCAGACTCAATTTCAAGTTAAAAGCAAGTTGACAAAGATACTGTCAATTTTCTCCTCTTTGTGCATGCTACATGTGCTGCACTAGATAATTTTGGAGCTAACAAGAATAGTTTCCCAAGGGTGTGATGGCATGGTTTGTTTTTAGTGGAGGCCGTCTTTCCGACCAGAAGACGACCCTCTTAGTTTTCATGAAAGGTTTTCCTGTATCTTGAAGGCACCAGGGCTTGCACGTTGTCTATTGAAGGCAGAATTTGTCCTGACGTTGTCCTCAGAGGTGGTGGTTAAGTTTTCCACTCTGGCTCTCTTGGTACGTTTGCTATTTTGTGCTGTTATTTTCCCCCCTCTCCAGAACCTCTGTAAACTATTTGCTCTCTGTAGGTATTGAAGTTTTTTCACGGTGCCTGTAAATTAAGCATGCGAATGAGTGTATTAGCTATCAAAAAATAATTACGAAGTTTACATGCCCTGGAGTGCAAAGGGTCTCAAACCTGCTCAAACTGCAAGAATTTACTTCCCCAGCTCCTCGTGCCTCTGAACCAGGTTGTCAAGAGCTCTGTGAGCCCAGCAAAGGGGCTCGAGGTGCCCTTGGTGGTGTGCTACCGAGAGGCTCTCATCCTGTTGTTTTTTCAACAAAACCAACCAACCTTTGTTTATTTCAAAGAGAGAAAAGAAGGAACTATAGTGAGGAAGTGTCTGTTTGGGGGCTTTTTTTTCTTTACAAAGGTGGTTTAGACGTATGAATGAAAATGAAACTTTCTGTGTTGAGAAACAGTCTTGAGTTTCTAGGGGTGTCTTGCAGCATTTTTAAAAATACTAGCCCTTTTCTATTTGGAAAAAATGTATTTCTTTTAGTATTAGCTAAAATCAACAATGAAATAAGTTGCCTTTGAAGCAACTAAGTGAAATACAATTTTAATTTGTCTGTTAGAGACGTAATGTTGAAAGCCATTAATTTAGACCATTTAAAAATGGGCTCTGGGGGGATTTCCTGAGAAGAAAACCAAGAAGAATTGGTTACTGTTGGTAGACTACTTTCCTAAATGTACAGTTCTGAAAGATGTATGCCTATACAACATTCTACCATTTATTTTTATAAAAACCTAATTGTCTTTTCATACAGTCCTGTATTAAATGTTTCAGTGGCAATGGACTAGAAATGATTCTCAACAGTAAGAAATGTCAGAAAACTTTTGCCAAACTACAAGATAAGGGCTCGGTTTTGCAAATGTTTTGTTTAAAAATAGTAGGGATATTTACAGAAAAGGTTTAATACTTTTGAAGCCATGTAGTTAGATAGGGTAGGTTTTGTGTCTGGATTCTGATGTTCCTAATGTTTAAAGCTTCTCTTACTGCGTTCAGGTGGACCTAAGAGGCATTTTGTTAATTTGGACTGCCAGGCTTCGTAAGCAAAAGTGCTGTGATGACATTTTATTGATATACTCTTGTTTTAAAATCTATGCATTTGAGGAGATACATGGTAGCAGTTATTAGTTACAAACAGGTCGCTGGATAAAATAGCTGCTGCCCTGGGAGAAGGGACCCAGAACCAGTGATCCATACGTGCTGCATGGATGCAGCATGTCTGGAATAAATAAATAAAATAAAATCGGTGGGAATTTTTGTGGGTTCATTTTTGCTGCCTGACATGAGGATCTCTAAATGGGGTGAAATCAGAAAAAAGAAGACTGTGGTGAAAGTAGCTTGCTTTCTGACAGAGGCTGCGTTGCAAGAACCCGTTATGCCATCTGGCGTGAGCAAGCCTGGTACTTACTGACTTCGGAGAATGATGCTCGTATCTCTGGTACCTCCATGCTCCATGTGCTGACCCAGCTTATGTTCAGACTGAAGGTGCTTCAGCCTCACCCCAGCTGCTCATTTTCACTCATCAGCGAAGGATGGGTGCGTAACCACCCCGTTAAACCCACACGGGCGGCAATGGTTTACCTGGGTAGGCCCTGAAGCACCAAAGGGAGGTTTGGACCAAGCAAGTTTTACTCGGGTAATGAACTGTCCTGGAGGCAATGGGTTGTAAATCCTTAAATGGCTCATTTAGCTCATTTAGCATCTGCCCAGCCCCTTAGCTTGCCCTTAGGTTCTTGACTCTACAGTAAGCTGAACTAGTTGAGCTAAAGTTGCGATTTAAACTCTAGATGTACATTTTTGTGAGCATACAAACTTGCACCAGTCTAATTTAATTTAAAGCGTACCCTTAGTGAAACAGTTAGAGGTGGGCATGATCGTTCTGAGATGTTTCCATGGCAGGAGTACTCCTCCAGCTGCCTCAGTGCTGCTTGAAGGTGCCACCCTCATTTTTCCTAGCTGACAGCATAGGGTTTTTTCCTGGGTTTTTATTGCCGTCCCCTCCCATCCGCAACCCCAACTGTTTGTGTGAGCAACCCCTTATCTGGTTCTGCGGAGATGAGCCAAGTTGGCAAGTCAGGTGTCCACGCCATGGGAAGTTGCTGGGCTGGTTGACTGAACCAGGTTAGGGATAGATTTCAGACTGGTGAAGCTGGGGAGTTTGTAAGAGCTGGGATTGAGAAATAAGGGGGAGGACAAAGTAGGACAGTTGTCCTTGGAAGAGGACTGTTCATGGCCAAAGCTTCAACAAAATAATAATTAGGGTATTTAAGACTCTTCTAATGTGTCACGTCTAAACTCCCTTGAAAACTTGTTTTCCAAATGAGTTGTCTGAACCACCACAGCTAGATCCTTCTGATTGAGAGGAAGAGTGTGTTAAATAATAAATTAGGTTTTGCCCAAAATTATGTAGAGGCGTAAGTCTTGATAATGTAAAATGGGAGGAAAAAGTCGTTGCTTGTTGGCTGGGGGACATGCAAATAAAAGCTTTTGGTGGAGGGAAGCTTGGGCTTTTTTGTTCTTTTCCCTTCTGGGAGAAGAGGGGGAAGGAAGCGCAGGGATGAGAACTACACGGCCGTGGCTTTCTGAAAGAATACTTTTGGCCTCTTGCTGTGTTAAAAATATTCTAGTTATTCCTGTCTGCTAAATCAAGTTATTGAAATGAAATGATGACCTTTGCTCTGAGCCTGAAACAATACAGGGAGAAAGCAGGTGTTTGGGAAGATTAAACCTCTTACCTCGGCTAGAAATTGTTCAGATAGAGCTGAAGCTCTAAGGATGCCATGTTGTCGCTGAGGCTAAAAATGTAAGAATGAGGAAGAATTTTAAAAGTTGATTGTGGTCAGTTGCCAAGAGCAATGCCGTGATAAATTATTAACTCATTGCACTGTACTGCCTCGTAGTGCAAACAGAATAGCTGGTTATTGTGCTCTGCTTGGTAAGTCAACACTGTAAAAAATTCCTTGGTTATCTGGAAAATGTCTTCTTTGGGGTGTTTTTTAAAGGGATACAGTAGGGTTGAAAGTTGTGTTTCCCCTCTGTTGCAGCTGGTTATAACAAATAGAAATCTGGGCAGGCGTTTTCTTTCTTGCTGTTGCAGGGAGCCCCGACGGTGGGTGCCGAGCAGCTCAGTTTCGCTTTTGCTCCTCTCTCTCTGTGGCTCTTCAGCGCCTGCCTCCCCCAAAAACGCAGTGGGTAGCAAGGTAGCTCGGCTGCGAGTTGCAGAGACGTGAGACAGGTCGACTCATAGCCGTTCTGCAGGAAAAGCAGTTTTGTGGAGCCCGCTCCTCCCCTGTTAGCTGTAACCCAGCCGGAGGAAGGCACGCGAGGGGGCAAGCAGTTCAGGGCATGAGGGTGCCCTCGGTGATGCCAAGCAGCAGCAGCCTTTCAATTTTTGTAAGAACTGAGACATCCTGATTTTTGGTTTTTTTTTTTTTTTATAAGTACCACAACATTTACCTTTCCATTCTTGCTTAAAATATACAGAGCTTTGAAAACTTAGGCCATCTTAAGGTGCCTCAAAAGCATTTATAAAAGAACACTCCACCCTCATTCTAGCCCTATGCTCATGTTACATTAATTTTTTGGCTCATTTATTAGTGTATAATCAATACAATAGAGATGATTATGCTTGTAAATACAACTTTTTTGGTGTTATGCTTAGAGCTAGTACACTGGTAATGCACCACAAAAATAAATACATGCGAGAATTTTGAAATTTTTGCTGTAATACAATCTGTAGTTCATTAGCAGGACACAGATGAAGTTTCAGGGTTAAAAAGAATATCCAGCTTGAGAGTAAACCCTTTCTGGATCAGTGTCAGCATCTGCCACCCCAGTTTTCTTAGGAAAACATTGAATCCTGCCAGTACATGTTGCAAGATATGACCAACGTGACTTACAAACTAAGAAGCAAATCTACAAAATGCTGTTGGCTACATAGTATTGTTGGAATCTGAGATGGAAATTTTTATTTTTTTTTTCCAGTTCTCTTCTAAGTCCTTTTGCCAATCCAGCAAAATTTAGTAAGGTTCAGATCATGCTGCAAGGCTTTTTTTGTTCAGAAAGGCTTTCGAGCAACCATTACTTTGTATCTTTTTTTTTTTATTTCTTGGCTGCTTGGGGTTATTTGACTATTTGTCAAGGGTGGGACTTGTGTCTTGAGTGGACCTCAGAAACACTGCAGGACCGAGCTCCTGCTAAAAGTTCGTCCACTGGCTTTGTATTAGTGTCTGATGGGTCCTGATTTAGGGCTTTTCTTCCGACTTTCAAGGCATGAAGGGGTTGAGTGCCCAGTGACATGGAGGGACATAGTCTTTGTTGAAGCACTGGACAGTTGTGGCTCTCTGGGATAACCCAGATGGTCTCAAGAGCTCCGATGGGGGCACGTGAAAGCTGGGGACAAAGCACGCTCTGTCGGAGGAACCTAGTTACAGAACAGGTTTCTAGCAACTACAAATGAGGAGAATTTGGAGCCTGGTCATTTTCAGGAAATTGCAGACCCCTGACTTTGAGATGGGTGTTCTACTTGCGGTGCCAGTCACCATGTGAAGGCATTTTTATTCCCAGCTGTTCTGGGATGGAGACGCAGAGCACCTTAGGATGGGTGAGCATGTTAGGATGGAGACCCTCGGTTCCATAAGGGGTAAAATGTGGTAGAAACCCCATGAAATCCAATGAAGGCTTTTTTACTGCTTTTAAGTTTATGCAGAAAATGTTCCTAGACTATAGCAGTAAATGATAGTGTTAAATCTACCAGATATCTACCGGTTGATCTATTTCCCAACTTAATTACATGAGTGACATGTCTTCTGTTGCTTTAGTTGGCAACCCTACAGATACAGCTCAAAAATGGGTTTCCTCAGTTTTATACCACCAGTTGGCCGTTGGTGGAGAAAGGGTACGGGGCCATCTTAATAATTTCTCATCCTACCTGGAAGCACAGTTTTTAGGCTAGCTGAGGAGAGGATGTTTTCTGACAGGTGCCATTATAAGGTGATCCATGACTGAGCAGAAGACTGCTTAGAAGAGGGGCTGAGTGCAGCCTGTAGCTTTGCATGGAGATACTGTAGAAGTTACAGCTGTGCTGGAGTTTCTGCTTTTCACTGAGATTTTGCTTTGTCTAGCAGTTGATTCTTTGCTTCCTTAAGCTATATTAATTCTTGCACGTATCCTGTTGGTGCTCAGTGCTTCCTCAGCACTTCAGTTTTGTGGCAGGCTTAACAGGTGTTACTCTAGGTATTAGTGGTAGAAAAGCCCCATAGGTCACCTAACTTGTCCCCTTCGCTAGGACGGGGTGGTCCCGTTAAGTAGGCGTGCTGGTGCCTTATTTGGCAGCGTGGTTTCTACCACTGGTTGTGGTTAATTTTTGAAGATTTCTGCTTGTTTGCTTCTTCATCTGTTAAGTCAGGTAGCTTGGTTTCTCAGTGGTGTACAAGCCTGTTTGAGGAAAGCCAGACTCTAAAACCTCCAGAGATGGCTTGCATGCTCTCCTGGGCCATGCCGGACGGGAACACGCCACCAGCATTCCATACCCTGCTTTGGTGGCCTTCTGGGGCCACATTTTAACACGCTTGACCTCATTACCTTCCACCCATCAAGCTGGCTGGCTTTCTGTGCGTGGGCTTAACTTTATTTAAATTTTTTCTGGTTTGGGGGAGGGGGTTTGTGTGTGTGGTGGGGTTTTTTTTGTTTGTTTGTTTGTTTGTTTGTTTTTTTTCTTTTAAAAAAAGTTGTCACAGAGTTTCTCCCCCTCATGGGACGCCGTGGCCCTGGGGGGTGGGGGACATGACACACGTGGCTGTGCTGGCAGGAAACACTCGTCGCTGGGTGCTGGTATCTTTGTCTGTGCTTCCTGTCAGTTAAACCACGAGCCGGGGAGCAGATGCACCC
Organism: Numenius arquata; assembly: GCF_964106895.1. Lineage (NCBI taxonomy): Eukaryota > Metazoa > Chordata > Aves > Charadriiformes > Scolopacidae > Numenius > Numenius arquata. The sequence goes on along the minus strand of NC_133576.1, from coordinate 107,061,087 downwards.
AGAGATGACGACTCTGCTGTCTGCCCCAGGGCAACCATGGAGTAACAAACTGTCTTCTCAAGAGCGTGCTCCTGCCCCTCTGCTTTTGACTTTGTTATAGAATCATAGAATCGTCCAGGTTGGAAGAGACCCTTGGGATCATCGAGTCCAACCATCTACCCTACTCTACAAAGTTCTCCCCTGTATCATATCCCCGAACACCACATCTAAACGTCTCTTAAACACATCCAGGGATGGTGACTCAACCACCTCACTGGGCAGCCTATTCCAATGCCCGACCACTCTTTCTGTGAAAAATTCTTTCCTAATGTTCAGTCTAAATCTACCGTGTTGGAGCTTGAAGCCATTCCCTTTCGTTCTGTCATTAATTACCTGTGCGAAGAGACCAGCACCAACCTCTCTACAGTGTCCTTTCAAGTAGTTGTAGAGAGTGATGAGGTCTCCCCTCAGCCTCCTCTTCCTCATACTAAACAGTCCCAGCTCCTTCAACCGCTCTTCATATGATTTGTTTTCCAGGCCCTTCACCAGCTTCGTTGCCCTCCTCTGCACTCGCTCCAGCACCTCGATATCTCTCTTGTATTGAGGTGCCCAAAACTGGACACAATACTCCAGGTGTGGCCTCACCAGTGCTGAGTACAGGGGCATCTGTACATTACCCGTCTGAGACTCTTACTTAGGTACCTGAGAGTAAAGATCAGAATGTAATTAGCTCAACAGAAAGCAGTACTTGGGACTCTTGAAGCACAGACTGTAAAAGAGTAACCGTGGGAGTTATCCTAATGCAGCGAGAGCTGGGGTCCGGTGTTTCTTCTTCCACCGCTACCAGCGTAGGAGTTTTAAATGCATATGAGAAACGGACAGATTGGGCGTGAAGTCACGCAATTTCATTAATATCTTTCTGGGCAGAAAATTGCCTCATTACTTGACCCGGTGAGTTTTATTTTAAGATTCTGTGATCTATGGAGTGATTTTTATTTTTTTTTAAATTATTATAATTTTTTTTCATTTTAATCCCGTTGTGGATCTGTGTGTTTCTGAGGCAACTCTGGCTTTCAGTTAAGCAACTTGTTACAAGTACACAGAAAAAGCACATAAAACCTTCTACTCTAAAAGATGTAGTGGTTTTTAAGTAGATCTCATGATTTGTGAAGATACGCATGTTATTACAACGTAGTTAATTTATTGAAGCTAGAACTCTAATAATATCTTCCCCAGCATCAGATTTTAGAGAACCGAGTACTCTGCGCATCAAAATTAGGTTAGAACTGAAACCGTGCGGATTCATTTCAGCCTTTTTGCCTGATTTGATGGTTGGTTTTTTTTCTTCCTCATGTGACAGCATAACTCCCAGAATATTGTTTTTTTCCCTTAAACTGTTTATTTGTTGACTAGCCAGCATTGAGCAGAGAGATGTCTTTGCCGCGTGACAAAATGTTTCCGTACTTCATGCTCTTTAAAAGAGAGGCTCTCAGCCTGAGGGGCACATCCTCTGGGTGGGGAAGAGTAGAAAGGTTGTCAAGGCAGTGAGATTGGATGGGTAAGGGGTTTGTTTTTTTTTTTTTCTCCTGACTTCTCATGGCTTATGAAGCACCATGCATTGCATCCTGCGTGAGAAGTGGGGAGGAGATGTCCTGTGCTCGGCAGAAGAGTTGCTCTGACAGAGCAGGCACCACGCGTGTCTCTCGGCGATGCCGAGGGAGCAGCTTCTGGTCCCCCTGGGTTTCTGCAGGGCCAGGAGCCGGCACCACAAGGGCAAAACTCTGCATTTTACCTCTGTGAAAGGCACCAGCTCTTGCATTTCTAACATAGCTGCACTGGAAGCCTTTCACAGTGAGAGGATGCTTCTGCTGACCTTTTTTCCTTTCAGTTTTAAGCATCGTTTTTCTTAGCATTGTCTTGTTTGAGAGAGGAAAGGTACAAATGTGGCACAACCCTCTAGAGGGAAGACATAGTAAAACCTCCATGAAACTCTGCTTGAAGTCTATGGAATCTTGAAAAAAGGCATAGTAGTGTTTCCTTTTCTCTACCCACCCACAATTCTGATAATAATTTATTTTATCTGTGATCACAGCAAACCACTGAGACTTCACAGAAGTAGATGAAATGATAGGCAACAGAAAAGAAGAAAAAGAAAGGAGGCTGGAGGATAAATGAAGGGATGGATTAGAAACTATGTAAGACAACCTCTCCCTGCATTGCCTTTTTTATGGTACTAGTTGATCTTCCACTTTAACCTCAGCTTTCCCTTGGTTTTTGTTTTTTGTTTTCTTTTGTTCTCCTAACTGTGTACAGGTTGAATGTCGTGCTGGGGGAGGAAAGGGTAGGGTAGAAATGGTAGGTAAAATGTTTTTTTTATCTCTGGTTTCTGTGATAATTTGCAAGTTTTCATAAAAGAGCAGATGTCTGCTGAGGAGCTTCTTGCATGATGAGGCTGTTGTGCTGTGAGAGAGGCTGGAGTGCTTGCTTCAGGCACACTGTACGCTTGTTTTCCCGGAGACCTAAATGAAAATGGTCAGAGGGCTGGAACATCTCTCCTGTGAAGACAGCCTGAAAGAGTTGGCGTTGTTCAGTCTGGAGAAGAGAAGGCTCCAGGGAAACCTTATTGTGGCTTTTCAATATATAGATGCGGCTCATAAGGAAGATGGAGAAAGACGTTTTTCCAAGGCCTGTAGTGACAGGGAAAGGGACCATTGTTTTAAACTGAAAGATGGTAGATTCAGATTGGACGTAAGGAAGAAATTGTTTATTGTGAGCATGGTGAGACACTGGCACAGGTTGCCCAGAGAAGTTGTGCATTGCCCCATCCCTGGAAGTGTTCAAGGTCAGGCTGGACGGGGCTTTGAGCAACCTGACTCGGTGATCTCAGAGTTCCTTTCCAACCATGATGATTCTGTGATTCTGATTTAGTGAAAGATGTCCCTGCCTATGGGAGGGACATCCCATGGGGGGGAGGGGTGTGTTGGACTGGATGATTTTTGAAGGTCCCTTCCAACCCAAACCATTCTATGATTCTATGAATTGAGGCCTGGATCAACTCTTGATAATTTAGGCAACTCAAATAAGTGACTCAAGGAAGGGCCTTCCAAGTCCAGGAGATGCAGTCTATCTTTCCTCCCATTGATTGTAGGGAGAACTCTGAGCAACCAAAGTCCTTTCTTACGGAGGCGTTTGAGGTTCTAAGAATCAATTTCAATTTAGAGGACTTGATTGTCAGGAAAAATCCTACTTCTGTGGGTCAATGGCAGAAAAGCTGTCATAGGAGAAAATTGTTTCTGGATGGTAGAAGCTGTGTGGGTGCACGTCTGCTCAACCCTTCTCCTGTGTATGACACCATTGGGGTTTCTCTTTTGGGAGGCATGGGTGGACTTGTTCAACAGCCCCGTTGGACAGGGCCTGAGAGAGTGGGCAAGTGCATGTGTGTGCGTGGGCACACGTGTGCCTGCTTGAATAAGGACATAGGGTATGGCGGTGCCTTTCCCTTTGAAGCCTGCATAGCAAGGGCGGTCACCTCCTGAGCCAACAAGCTGCCTATCAAAATCGTTATGAGCCTGGGTACTGTAATATCTGAATTATTTGTTCTGCAGAGCCAAGGGGAGGTAGAAAGAGGTCTCCAGGCTCGTGAGCCGGTGGCTGCGGCGAGGCTGTGCTGATTTCTGTTGCAGGATGAGACCAAGTTTGGCACACAGTTCAGCCCAAGGTGACCGGGGGATTTTGTGTTTTCCCCAGGTGATTTGGTTCCCTCGCCCCAACCCCCAAGCCCTGCTGCCTTGCTTCCCTTTGCAGCTGGGGAGTCAGGCTGACTTGTGGAGCCCTGCGGTAGGGGCTACGGCTGGATGGCACAGAGACATGCACAGCAGCCACCTCTGATGCCGGATTTAGTTCTGCAAAAGACACAGGAACTTGAATGATGAAATGAGGAAGAGGTGAGACTTGAATTTCTGTACACCTGCTTTGTAGGGGCTTTGAAACTTTCCAGAACACCCTGATATTGTAGGTCTTTTCATGTAGCACTCATAAATTCTGTGTCTAGTTCATTAGCAGTGAATTCCTGTGTCTCCCAGGAGCAGGTGCGTGCTCATATGAGAGTGACTTTGGCTTCAGTGCGAACATTTCCCCAGACGTTACGAAATGAGAAATACTGGCCTGTCCAGGCGTTGCCTTCCCTGGAGGGACCTTTGCAGACCCTGCTCCTTTTCCACATCACTCTCCGGAGAAATCTTTTTGCTTTTTTTGTATTAATCTTGTTGGTCTTTAACTTGTGTTTCATCATTGTTTGAAACCCCACGGTGGGAATTGTTAGTCTAGCAACAAGTCAAGAGATAATTTATATTCTCTTAATAGCCAAGTTCACTAGTTTGAAATTCCCCAGACAAATAGTCTCCCTTCTTAATCCCACCCTATGCAAATACTTTAGAACATAAAATTTAAGCTACGCTGATCTGTAAGAAGAAAAATGTACAAATGGCATGGGAATATTAGTTTCTGTCTTATCCTACATAGATGCAAGTTAATGTATTTGTTATTGTAATTATGCGAAGCGTTATGAAGCACACACATTTTCAGAATAATCTGAGTGAATACATTGCATTTTAGAGTGCATTAAAATTGGCAGCTTAAAAAGTATTACTTAACTTTTAATTATGGCTTGAGTGAATGTTCTTCTCCACTGTAACTGTGTAAGCAGTCTCTCACCTTGTAGAGATTTAAGGCATGGTTTTAGATGCAGTATTCTCTGTTTGGTTCTTAAGTATTTATTTTTTTTTCTGCAGACATTTAAGTGAATCAGATCTGTTGCATGTTGTGTTCGGTACAGCAGAAATGCCTGTACTTTTCATACTGTTAACGCTCCTTCTCCAGTTTAGGCAGCCTCATTGATTTAACCCAGCAGCGGCTTTTGGGGAAGGATAATACAAGTAGGTGAAGGGCATCGTTTTAAAAAAGGCAGCTTGTCAGTTGAGGAGATGACCACTCTTGCTATGCAGGCTTAAAAGGCAAAGTTACCACACTATTCCATGTCCTTGGACTTGGGGGTACTAGTGGATGAAAAGCTGGACGTGAACCAGCAATGTGCACTGGCAGCCCAAAAAGCCAGCTGTATCCTGGCCTGTATCAAAAGAAGCGTGGCCGGCAGGTCCAGGGAGGTAATTATGCTTCTCTACTCTGCTCTGGTGAGACCCCACCTGGAGTACTGTGTCCAGCTTTGGAGTCGTCAACACAGGAAGGGCATGGACCTGTTGGAACAGATCCAGCGGAGGGCCATGAAGATGATCAGAGGGCTGGAGCACCTCTCCTCTGAAGACAGGCTGAGAGAGTTGGGGTTGTTCAGCCTGGAGAGATGGCTTCAGACAGACCTTATTGTAGCCTTTCAGTACCTAAATGGGGTTCATAAGAAACATAGGGACAAACTTTTTAGCAGGGACTGTTGTGACAGGACAAGGGGTAATGGTTTTAAACTGAAAGAGGGGAGATTTAGATTAGATATTAGGATGAAATTCTTTACTGTGAGGGTGGTGAAGCACTGGAACTGTGCTGGTTGCCCAGAGAGGCTGGTGGATGCCCCATCCCTGGAAACATTCAAGGTCAGGTTGTACAGGGCTCTGAGCAACCTGATCTAGTTGAAGGTGTTCCTGCCCATGGCAGGGGGGTCAGACTAGATGATCTTTAAAGGTCTCTTCCAATCCCAACCGTTCTGTGATTCTGTGAAAACAGGACAGCCGCTCAGTGAACATCTCACTTGGCAAACACCTGGAACCTGGAAGTAGATGAATACGTTTTGAAAAGCTGGCTGCAATGAGACAAACTTATCCAAGAGGGAAACAAGAGAAGCATAGAAGCATTTGCCCCTCAGAACAATATTCATATCAAGTGAGTTAATGTTGAAGATGCTAATAGGAGAAAGAAGGAAAGATGGTGACAAAGATTATGCCTATAAGTATCTCAAGGGTGGGTTGAAGGAGGAGGGAGCCAGACTCTTTTCAGTGGCCCCCAGTGACAGGACGAGGGGCAACGGGCACAAGTTGGAACATAGGAGGTTCCACTCGAATATGAGAAAGAATTTCTTCACGGTGAGGGTGACAGAGCCCTGGAACACGCTGCCCAGGGAGGTTATGGAGTCCCCTTCTTTGGAGATTTTCAAGACCCGCCTGGATGCAGTCCTGAGTAGCATTCTCTAAGCAATCCTGCTTTGGCAGGGGAGTTGGACTAGATGATCTTTATGGTCCCTTCCAACTCTAAAAAAAATTCAGTGAAATTCAGTGAAAGGTTGGGGATGAAAAAACCCAAACCTACGGTCTCTCTGCAGGGATGAAGAAGTAATCTCAGGAAGGTTTAGAGATGAAACAATTCTGTTCCTTTTTCCGGGTACAATGGAGGTATATTCAGTGTGTCTCCATTAGACGAGATTATTGGGATAACCTGTACGTAGAGCTCTTTGTGCTGTGTGCTCCACACCCATAAGTAGCTAGCTGTCTAGTAACAGGGTGGTTTATGTACCAAACAAGTTACAGCCAGAACCTAGGGTTCAGGTTTTTTTTTTTTTTTTTTACTTTGTTTTGTTTTTTGAAGTCCCTCTGGCTATGTAATGCTCACCTTTTCTAACCAAGGCCACGTCCCTCCCTCCTTGTCTTTGTGTGTGTGTTGGTGCTTTCATAAAGTTGTTTCCACTCTCAAGTTCAGTTTTAAACTAACGTTTTGAGAGTATTCCTTGAGTTCAGAGCAAACTGGTTGCTGCATGACTTTCCTGCCTTTCCTGCATGCTGCAGGAGAGCTTGCTAATCATGTTTACTTGAGCATATCTGGAGCATGTTGTTGCTTCTTGCCTTTCTCGGTGGTGAGCTGTGACCAGGAACGCCGGCGTGAATTACCCATGCAGAAAGCATGTACCAGTTCAGAGCTGTGACTTGTTGCGCTGAGGAAAAATGTACAGTTACAGCCTTCTATCCTAAATGAGCCTTAGCCTTTCTGCCTGTGAGTTTAAAAGCTTAGCTCCCTCATTCTACTGTTTTCAATAAATTTAAAGATTCTATTTTTTTTTTTTGGTAGGCCTGTAGAAGGTACATGCGTTGCAGCTACCGTGATCTGTAAAATACAATAAGCTAGAAATCAGGCAGAAGAGTTCCTCTCAGGAGTAACAAACCCCACGCCTTGATTTGGGAGACTATTTTGAAGGTGTGGAGTTTGTTTTGGTGTCCTGTTTAGGAGAACGAGACTTTTGTGGCCTACATGAATTCTGTTTACATGAACGCTCTGAGCCAAAGAACCCGATTAAGCTAAAAATAAAGTTCAACGCACTCAAGCTAAAAAGACCCGGTTACATTAGAAAAGACAAACAGTGGGGAAAAAAAAAAACCACCCCAGACTTGTCAGTCCTGTAGATTAGTGGGAGGGTGCTCCTGAAGTCTGACTGACATCTCTGACGTCCCTCTGTGCAACTGTTCCTTATCAGTCTGCCCGACTGTAGGTACGGTTTGGTACTTGGCACCTCTTCTTACATGACCTTGCGTTCCTGTTCCTACAGGCTTTTTTGAATCAAGTGTTTCTGCTTGTGAAATGTTAGGAGGTGGTGTCACTCACTCTTGGGTTGGGCTTTTTTGTTGCTTTTGGGTTTTGTTTTTTTTTAATCTGTACGAAAGCTTAGTGCAAACATCAGCTTTGTGATTTTGACAAAGAAGATTTGTCTTAATTTTTCTGAGAGATTTGCTGACAGAGATTTGTCTCTCCTGTCCCAACCTCATAAATAACTCCCTGGATGTGTTAGTAATAGTAGTGGACTCTCCATGCTCTTAAAAATAAAAAAATCACAGTAGTACTTGTCTTAGTACCCTCATCAAACTATTTCATAAAGAACTTAGAAGAAGAAGTCATCTCAATGGTCGTGGGTGTGAATGGGTGACAAAGTGGACCCTTGGGGGTGTCTAAGGAAGGTGTGTGTTGGGGCAAGCTAGGGGCACAGTGCTGTGTCTGATCACAGGCTGAAGAAAACAGGTCACCTCTTGCCTAGTGTGAAAAACCCCACCATGGTACAACCATTGGAAATGCGTGACTGAGTACTTCGATTTCTTATATTTGTGGGTATAGTTAAATGAGGATCTTTGTGACAAATAGATTAAAAAGCTTCAGGCACAGTGTTTTCAAAAATGTGTTTTAGCTGATAAGCTTTATAAATGAGAGAGACTGAAAATCTGGTGCTTCTATCTATATTTTACCCACGTGTCATTGTTAACCACAACACTAACTTAAATATATATGTAAGTGATCTTCTAAATCCAGAGCTAGAATCTCTCAAAGACTGAAACCCTTGTTTATTGCTGTGTTAAGAAAGCAGTTTATAGCTGCAGTGCTTTGTGATACGAGCTGTCCTGTTTCTCGACACAAGCCCTCTTAGCCATTTATTTTTTCGCTTTGCTTTGATTGAGCCTGTGATTCTTGTCTGAAGGGTTAAAAAGTTACTTAAGTAAAGATTTAGGTTAAAGCAGCATGTGAGTAAAACTCTTCTTGTGTGTTTCATCTGTGCTCTCCCAGTTCACTCGCTTGTATGAATGTAATGGTATCAGTATTACCTTGTATTCTCAAGCTTTAGCAAAATGGACCACTTGTCCCAAGAAGGAGGCTGCCTGAACAGCCCTGGGTGAGTTGTAGTAAGAATATATATTTATTTGTTAAGTTTAATTCCAAGGTGTATGATCTTGGGAGGCTGCTGAAGTGTGTGCTGCAGAGGTGGGATCCTGGTGAGGTGTGGAGTTGCACACCTATGGATTGAGGTGTGCAATTTAGTGCCCGTGTTCACAGCAGCAGAGTAAGGCTGAGATGAAAGCACAGGGAAACACACAGATTTGCTGGTTTTGAAGTGTGTTGTGGATTTCCTTATGTTTTGTGGATCTTCTCAACACTGGCAGCTGGAGAGAAGGAAAGAACACAGCATGTTGTCCCCAGTGGTTGCCACCTGCCAGCGTCTTGTTTTCAGCCAGCTCCTGAACATCCACTAGCAAGTTGATTGCATGCCTTTTATGACCTCCTTTCACATGGAGTAACCCATTCATAACTAACAACCTGGTCTAGTGAGAGGTGTCCCTGCCCATGGCAGGGGGGTTGGAACTAGATTGTCTTTAAGGTCCCTTCCAACTCTAACGATTCTGTGTGCGCGTAGGAAAGGTAAGGTAGCTGTCATACAAGAACACATAAAATACCTTGTGTAGTCCTCTGAAGTATCACCACGATGGTTGATGTTCATAGGGATAGCCACACATCTTGCATAAAGAGATAAATCACTGGTACCTTTTTTCCCAGCATTGTACGGTTTAACTCACCACTGTCTAGACTGCAGACCCTAGACTGTGGAAGTAGGATTAGCAGCACACCCTCCAGAAAGGGAAGGTGGGCTAAAAGCTGTCAGGGAGAAGGTGGAAGAGCCAAGCGCAGGGCACCACCACATCCTGGCCAGGCAGAGGGAAGCCAGCAGCGCTGGGAGAGCCGTGGGCTGGAAACACCATCGGCTCATGCCGTGCTGGTCGTATGCTGAAAATACACCTGCCTGCCTCCTGCTGTACAGCAGGGTCTGAAGGGAGGCGAGAAATCAGTGCAATTAGATGATCTTGAACTCGGAACAAGCCGTTTGGGGTGTCTGAGACCTGCTAAAGTGCTTCCTGGCCATGGTTCTTATCAGAGGTAGGAGAAGTCTTTCTGCTGCTGGGTCTCCGGGTTTGTTCTTGTGGGCGTCTCGGAGCTGCTGTTCTTGGCGTAGCCAGCCCGTGCCCTCCAGTTTGTGAAATGAAATCTTACGCCGTCCTCTCACCCTCAGGTAAGAAGGAAAAATGAGTCCTCTGCTGCAGATGTTTTTTAGGTGATACGTTCTAGAATAAAATTTTTTCCCGTTGGTAGCAAGGGTTAAACATTGAGGGCAACAGGTATAGGCAGACTTAGGTATGTGATATGTTTGACTGTTTTGCAAGGTGCTATAAACGTTGGCTCCGTGTAATCTGATCCCAGGGTAGGACAGCACAACTTAATGAAGGAAAATAGAGAGCAATGTAAAAGAACTGGAAATTCAAGTCTAGCTGACTAATACCAGCTTGCTCCAGAGGGTTTTGACTGTTCATACTGCTGACAGCTGACAGCAAATGAGAGGCAAACAACAGAAACATTGCCTAATCTGCTCTATATTCATACAGATTCTTTAAAGACGCTGCAAAGGTAAGACCTTTTAACATTTCTCAACCCGACAGAGTTGCTGAATGTGGCCTTGAACATACACATCGTCGACAGGAGTAAAATGAGTCTTGAAGTCTGTGCCTACGTGTGTTTGGGAAAGGGAAGGCTTCAGCAAGTTTTGTGTCGATTAGTTTGTGCCTCTTTCTAGTTGGTGCACATCAGTTAGATCAAATTCAGACTTCTGAAACTGCTCAGATACTCAAACATAGAAATGCAAATCACGCAGTATTTCTATGGCTACAACAGAGAGTAATTTTGAACTTTTTAAAAATGTTTTGTTCATTGTGCTTGACAGTCCAGTTGGAAAAGTTTAAAAATTAATTAATTCCAAAAGGAAAGCCACAGAATGCTAAAAATCCGTGTTGCAGAAGTTGTAACGGGGATTTTTACTGAGCTTGGTCTTGTAGCATCTCCTACAGAATGCTGAAGAAGTCCTGCGGGAGTTTAACTCTCTGATCTAGAATTACTGTTGCTTGGCTGGAAGAGGTCACCTGGAATAAGAAACTTTTGACTTGAACCTGATCTCCGCTGGCCCTTTTTCACTTTCCCCCTTTAATGTATATATTTTGTGAGCATTTATATTGAAGTTCAAAACAAAACAAACAAACAAAAAAAAACAAACAAAAAAAACTCTACGTGTTTGGCCAGCAGATTTTTCTTTGGTAAACTTAACTTACTTGCAGGTGATTTAAAAATAATGACTGTGTTACTAATTTGTGGGCAAAGCAATTTTTAGAGAATGGTTGACAGTTTTTATATCAGTATTGGGTACAGACAGGCAACTGGTAATTTGTGAAGTTTGGCACCTAGCCAAAGCAATTATAGTTAGTTTCCCCCCGTCTTTCTTCCTCCCACTGCCACCTCTTCATTCTCCTGTGTGTGTGCGTTAATCAAAAGAGCAAAACCTCTCGGGGTCAAGCAGTTTTTCCCCCCTCCACCCTCTTTTACAAGTTTTTCTCATCTCCTGTTTTAGCTGTCTTGGAGTTCAGCCTTTCGGCTGTCTCTGTGCTGAGACACTTTCCCTTTGAAATCCGCGAGATTTGACTTAACCTGCAATTCTCTTGTTATAGTTGCTTATAGGATCGTGGTCTGAATGCTCCTTAAAAGGTGCTATTAAAGGCCAGAAACCACCTGAGGGTGCCTTTTAAAACATTTCTTCTGTGTCACTGGAATAATTCATTTTGTTTGCAGAAATTTCTGAACCAGATTTGAGATTTTATCAATTTACCGTTTTCTCGGTATCTTTTTTAACCAGCTTTTTGAGATTTTCTGCAATGTGAAAAATAGTAAGATATGTTTGATACTAATATTATTTATTAATGCTGGTGATTTAGTTATCCTGTGACAACACATAAACCAATCCTGTCTCTGCAAATTTACTATTGGATGAAAAAGCATATACAGTGTGTGTAGGAGAGGAAGCAGTGAGAGATCTTTTGTTTTCCTTTCTCTCCATAGTTAGTATCGCTTACCTCTTGATGAGCTGGGCTGTGTGGACACTTGCAGTGTCATATTAGACTTGTAGTCCATCTATTATGTTTTTGGAGTGTTTAATGTATTCTTTTTCTTCTGGTGGAGAATAAGTGAGTCCAGAAGTGAGCGGTTACAGAGGAAAAAAAAATTACAGCAAAATCTTGCCTGTAGAGTTGTGTGGTTGCAATCTGCATTACTGGAGGTTTGCCTTGTGTTATGACAGGTCTTTTCCATTCCGTTTAAAAAGAAATCCTTTTGTAATGAAGCTGATTTGTTCTAATTACATTGAGCTGGCTTTAAAACATTTTGTAATTTTCCTAAGCTTTTGACTTCTGTCATGTCTGCAGCAAGGAGTTTGAGCAAGTACATCCTAGGTTGATGCATTTTTAATTGCTTTCCTTTTATCCTTTCAAAACTAGTTGCTTCTTGACTTAATGGAACGTCTCCTTGTTCTCATTTTATCATCTAGGAAATATGAGCACCTCATTTGTTCCTTCTCTTTACCAATAGTGATGAATTAACTGCAAAGGCAGGATCAAAGGACAGGCCATGTTAGCGATTCCCAAGAGTTTTGGACCAGCAAACCACGCTCCCCAGCCTCTGCATTTACTGGAGATTAGCATGCACGTGTACCGTTATGCAGTAGCGAGAAGAGAAGCAGGTCTTTGCTATGAATGTTACTGTTTTAAGCCGGTCCTTGGATCCATATTATATTGCTAAACAAGGCCACGCTTTCAGAAACGTTCTTCATAACAAAACCTGATGGTTGGTAGGATAAGAGGACTCTAGATAGCTCATCACCGAGTTCTTAGAAAGACTGGCAGTCATGCTGTCAGTCGCCAGGAAGCTTGGTGTGCTTCTGGCCAATGTTTTTCAGGTGGTGAAGGCCTGACTTGCGCATACTCTTCTCCCCTTTTTGACAGTAGCTATAGACAGATGTTATCTTTGCAAGACAGAGATGTTAGTGCGACTCTGTTCCCCAGGCTGGCAGAGTGACTGCTGAGTTCTTCCAGGCTTGGCAGACTGTGTGGGCTCCCTGTGCACTGCCTGGGGGGATGCTGTCCTTTTTTTTTTTTTTGGGGGGGGGGGGGGGAGGGATCCAGTTAATCTCATTTGTTTGGCCTTCAGTGGATGAGGGGAAGATCAAGCTAAATATCCTCCCAGTGGAACTGAGGTGGTGGTGAGCAGCAATGTGTGGAGGTGACTGAACTGAAAACAGAGAAGGAGCACTTCTGCATATCCCCTTGTTGCACAGGGATGTGGGAGGTTGTGGGGGTTTTGCTTCTTCTGTGGCCAAAACAGCTATGCCAGAAGTAAAAAGTCAAGTCAGTAGAAGGGCATACATTTCATACAGAATCATAGAATAATTTGAGTTGGAAGGGACCCCAAAGATCATGTAGTTCCAGCCGCCCTGCCATGGGCAGGGACACCTTCCACTAGAACAGGTTGCTCAAAGCCCCATCCAGCCTGGCCTTAAACACTTCCAGGGATGGGACATCCACAGTTTCTCTGGGCAACGTGTTCCAGTGTCACACCAGCCTCAGAGTAAAGAATTTCTTCCTGATGTCTAATCTAAATTTACATTCTCTTAGTTTAAAACTGTTACCCCTTGTCCTGTCACTGCATGCCCTTGTAAAAAGTCCCTCACCATCTCTCCTGTAGGACCCTTTCAGACACTGGGGCTGCTATAAGGTCTCCCTGGAGCCTTCTCCAGGCTGAACAACCTCAACTCTCTCATCCTGTCTTCATAGGAGTGGTACTCCAGCCTCTTCGTGGCCCTCCTCTGGACTCACTCCAACAGGTCCACGTGCTTCTTATGTTGAGTGTATGCATATGTCTGTGTATGTGCACATACACACATTAAAATGGGGAGTGTGTTAATGTAACTGCGACCGATACGTGTATGCATGCATCCATGCGGGCATTTAGAGTAGGTGCTATGCATTGAAGCAACATTATGTGGCTTTTATCTAACTGTAGTTGAAGTAATGCAGCTTATCTGTGAGCTGAGGCTTTAGTAACCAACATTCAATCTGAAAAGCTGGAAAGCCCTACAGATAGCTAAGGCTGCTAGCTCACATAACCACTTCTGAAAATTTAGTCTCTTCTTCTCTTTTATGTGTCTAATGTGCCAAAAAGTGCAATTTGGGCAGCTGCAAAATAGTGTTTGTATCCACTAAGCAGCTTTGGTATGGGGAGGGCGCAGGTGGGGAGGGAAGTAGTTCTAGTCTCTGACATGATTTGGGGAGGAAGGGAGAGCTGGTGTTGTGATGTCCGATTTCTCTCTTCTTCTTGCACCCAACCTATAGAAATGCAAAATTATGCTCTTCTCAGGTGAATGGGGAAGCAGGCGAGAGGACTGGGACCCTTGCATCCCCCTGGAGAGCCCTCGCTCCCTTGCTTTAGGGCAAGTTACAGCTAACTTTTCCTGTTGCATTGGCTCTACTGGGCAAGAGCAAACACTTTGCAGAGAGGTGGCTAAAACCCAGCGTGGCCTTTCTCTTGCCTGATCAGATTAGGGAGGCTTGCTCTTTATCTTAGCAGATGTTCGAATGCTTTATTCAGAGCTCAACAGCTTCAGCAGTAGAACTGGGGAGAGCCTTCCTTGCCTCAATATCTTTTAGCTTGCTGTTTAGGACTAGTCTTTTGGTGGTAGTCTGGTCTTTTTGTTGCTGCAGCATAAATCAATTATTTACAGTGCTCTACGTCTACACACCTAAGCTGATTTGGGGGCTACCTTTACGCATCGAGCATGCTGGCAGGAGAGGATACAGAGGAAAAAAAAAGCCTCAACCACACTGTAATTTTCTTCAGATTTCCCAGCAGCGCTCTGCCTGGTTGCTGGGTTTGTGTACAACAGCTGTGTTATATAAATGTGCTAAATAAAAGGGACTTTAAAAGTATCAGGGAACATGGGAGATAAGAAGAGGAAGGTTTCGGGGGTGGGGGGGTCTGTAAACAGTGCTGGAGTTGTTACTGTTAGTAGTCCAGAAAGGGATTTTGCCTCATTTTAAATGTTCAGGCTAAAAGAAGTAGTTGCCAAAAAACATACTTGTTGAAAATGTGATTTTTTTATATATATTTTATTTTATTTTTTGTGACATCAAAGAGCAGGTTGTTGCTTACATTTGTGCTTTCTGCTCTCTTTGGAGTAAACACGTTTCTATGTGAGATTTAGGGAATTCATTTCACTTCTTCTGTATTGACTGAATTGTGTGCCTATTCTTTTTACTTCTATGCTTGTTTATATTTAACAGATGAACCCTCTTACTCTCTGTCCTCCTTGCTGTATATGCACCGAGAGCCTGTGGTGACACAGGCTGCTTTCCAGCCTGGCTGCAAAACAGGGATTTATTGATACCGATGATTTCTTTGTCCTTAACGAAGGCTCTGCAAAGGTCACTCTGACTTTCATTATGTCAGCTGCTTTTTGCACAGTTTCCCCTGGGCAGCGCAGATGCTTTCAGAAGATTTCAGGCTGTTCCTTACGTTGTTTCTTTCCTTCCTCGGTGATACCCTCTTACCATGTTGTTTTCCTATCTCCTTTAATTTGTGTGAGCATTTGAAATACTGAGCCTTCAGAAACTTCTTTTGCCAAGTAACATATATTAACATGTTCTTCTTGCTTGTTATTTTGCCGACTACAGATGCCCCGGGTTTGAGGACATGGTTCAAAGCTGCTGTTCTCCGCAATTTCTTAATATTGCTGAATAGGAATAACCAATCTGTGAAGAATGCTATAGCAGACTATATTGCTAGCATTTATGTTCAGTGTGAACCATCCATAAAGAAGATCATCATGGGTTTAGGATTTCTGCATTACGAGAACAGTGATATCATTCAGCTTTTCCTCCCTTTTTAAGAAAACCAGACTCTATGATGCATTTCTTATAGAGCATCTTAAAAAGATGTGACTCTGCAGAGGATGGACTGTCTCTGGCTTGATCCATCCTTGATCCATCCTTAACCTCCACTGGTAGAAGGGGGTTAGAAACTTGAGTGAAGTGCTCCATGCATTTTACCTCACCCAGGATGGTTTTCAGTCCTTCAGTTCAAAATTTCCGGGCGATGTCTTTATTCTTCGCTTTCCTCTTGCTCATAGACTCATAGAATGGTTCACTCCCCTCTTCCAGCCACATCCAAGATGGTGTTGAGATAGGGGTTCAGCTTTGTGGTTCTGTTAAGTCACAGCTTTCACACTTCTTTGCTAGAGCTAATGCTTTTTTCTAATGTCTTAGAAAATCATTGGGATATTTCAGTCCCAAGTCATTTGTCCCCCTGCTTAACGAGTTGAGCTGTTTCAGCAGTAACTCAGGATTCAGATCTGCATTTGAATCTTAAAGCAGCTAAGCTGGTTCTTAATTTTAAATGTACGAATGATCTTACTAATTTCACAAAAAAGGCAGTGTGGGATGATTACAGTCATCTTTAATAACCCTAAATGGGACGGGATCCAGGAGCTGGCTGGAGGAGTCTTTCAGCTTAGCTGGGCTGCTCTTAGTACCAAGACCTGAGCCTTCCTAGTTTACAGCTGAGCTTCTTCAGCACATGTTTGTGTTTGTGCCTTAGCACTTTGATGCCTGGTACCTGCTCCGGTGTGGTGCTGCTGTGTTATTTCAGTGTTCTTCATGACAGTGCTTGAGTGCTAAGGCAGTATGGACTATACTGGCTCCTGTTGTCAGGAGTTGAAGAAGAACTTGTGGATTTGTTGCTTCCCAGTTGGAGCCTCGTTGCAGTATTGCAACTTCACCATTGGCACCAAAAAATGTTGGTTCTGGAAGTATTTATAGAATCATAGAATTGTCTAGGTGGAAGGGACCTTTAAAATCATCTAGTCCAACCCAACTCTGATAAAAACCTGTCACTAAACCATGTCACTAAGCACTATGTCAACCCATCTTTTAAATACTCCTAGGGATGGTGCCTCAACCACTTCCCTGGGCAGCCCATTCCAATGCTTAATAACCCTTTCAGTGTAAAAATTTTTCCTAATATCCAATCTGAACCTCCCCTGGCGCAACTTGAGGCCGTTTCCTCTTGTCCTTTTTCTCCTGAGTTTTGTTGAACTGGTTAAATAGGGCTAGATTTAAGTGCAGGGTATATATGGTGAAGAGTGTTGGGGAAAAACGTGATTTCTGGCTGGAAGGAGTCCTACAATGCATCTTCTGGGATAACCGTGCAGCAATGTACTAAGTGTTAAACTGGCTGAATGTGCTTTTTGACAGCCTGGTTGAGGAGGTTGTTTCTAGATGTCGAAATCAGTAGAGGAGGGGAATTTCCAAGAGGGATTGAAGTAATTTATTTGTATGTTCAGTTTCAAGGATTAAGCAAAATGAAGAAGTTTATATTATATTGCCGTGTCTTAATATAGCTTTTTATAATAGGTTTGTACAGCAATTAGTAAAAATAAAAGCAAAACCTTCCTTATTCTGTAGTTCTGAAAATCTGATGTAAATTTTATGGTAATATATACTGGGTTCCCTTTTTCCTAGGACTGTTTGTATGTAGTCAAGCTTATTGTGTGTGCGAATACAATTTACACATTTTGTGCTGTTTGCAAATAATTAATTTTCTATTCACAGATGTACATAAAACCAGCCAGGCAGATAAGTGGCATTATATATCAAAAACAATAGTCATGTTTGTGTTAGCCTATAGACAGCAGGATCCTGTGATACTTGGAATAATGAAAGCACAGTTTATAAAAATAGATGTGGAGGAAAATGTAGCTGGTTTAGAATTGTGCTGTCTGCTATGAAAAGCTACACTTGTTTTCTATATGCCATAGAAAGTGATATGGATTAAAGGAAAGTACTTTTGCATTATTTTGCCATGCTGTTACTGCCCAATAGATCACTTGTCATTACTACGTACCACTAAAGAAGTAATGAAAAATTTCCTGTAAATAATAAGTTTGAGTGCCTAACCTTTATAAGGTTAGATATAAAAGCCCACTAAGGCCTGTTCGCTCACTTGTCTTTGACTTTGGTCGTAATGTTGTGGTTAGATGGCTCTTTTTTTGTAAGAAGGTATCATTCTACTTTATTGATTCCTTGGTGGTTTTGGGCGGGGGGGAGGGTGTAGGGGAAAGGAGCAGTCTGCTATATAGCCTTACATCACTGCGTCACCGTGCTGCAAAATGCCTAAAACAGCTTTAGAATATCTGTTTCTGCAACAGTATTGGATGATTAGGGACATCAAAAAAGTAAAAAAGTGTGACTATTCTAAGTAGTGTTTATGTGGATACCTTCAGGATCAAATGCATTGCACTGCTGCAGTCTCTTAAATGATACTAAATCATGATGATTAATTTTGCATTGAGGGGTTTGTTGGCTTTTAAAAAAAAAAAAAAAATCTCTATGGCTTTTACTGAGTTTGCTGCCACAGCTTTTTGGCTCTTGTGGATCTTGGTATTGTAGTATGTACTGTAAAAATTCATATTTTCAGAATAATGATCTTGCCCTAATGGAAGAATATGCCAGTTCCCAGTGCACGCAGGGAACTTTTAAAATCTGCCTTATGGTTTTCCTTATGCCTCATGAGCTTCCTAGGTAGCCCATGTCTCTGACACTTCATTTATCCTGATTTCACATTGACACTGTTAATTGTTATTCACCTTAGAAAGTTGCTGGACTTTAAGAACTTGTACTGTTTGTTCATACATGTGTCTTCAATTAGTGTAATGGAGATGATTATAAGCCCTTGCTGTATTCTGGCTTTCCTTCTCCCTGGACAATTAGGTTAACCCTCATTTTAAAGTAAGTCTCCCTTTTGGAAGCTTGAGGAGGTTCTTGTATTTGCCTGGTGATCTCTTGGAGTTACTTTTCGCTGATTAGAGGGAGTGACTTCAGATATTATTATTTCATCTTGTTGGAGAGTTATAATTTATTTCTAGGCAGTAACCCAAATAGAAGTAGTATTTAAAAAAATTTCCATACTTGTCCTCTCTTCTGAAAGAGCTGGTATGTGCCTGTTGCCATATACTGACCCGTTTCAATCACTGTAGGATTTACATACTTTATTTTGAGGCTGGCATACAAAGCTGGTAAAAGTCTGGGATGGGATGAGTTGATGTTAGTCCCACTGCGCTGGCATGTGTGTAACTTTTTAATAGCATTCTTATCTTCTCAAAGGCGAGGCCAACTAATTAAATTTAGGGAAGTTACGTGGGATTATATGGTTGTGTGTAATGTTTTCACTGCCGTAGCCTTGCTGAAGTACGGAGAAAGCCTTGGAACTATTCACGGCATCCTGCAGAACAGCAAGGGCTGAGGTTGAACAGTCACGGTTCCCAAAGCACATCCTCTTCTGTTCATGCATGTAGCTCTCATTAGTGTAAATATTCTCTAGTTAGGGTTGTGGCTACTCTTATGAACCCTTTAACAGCTAATTAAAGCAGGCTTTGGAAGTTGGGGAGGTTCTCCTGTTTGCATAATCTTGGGTTTCCTGATTTCTTAGAAGGGTAGGATCTAGTGACTTAAATGCTTGAGTGCTCTGCCATCACTGCTTAGGAATTTTGGAATACCACAATCTATATGGGAAAAACAGCTGTTACGTTTCCTAGAGTGAGGGAGTATGAGCCTGTGACATGATCCTCCCTAATTAAATTGCTTGGCATTGGGGAGAGGAAGATGCCCTTCATTTTTTTTTTTTTTTTTTTTTGAGTTTCAGCCTACTGCAAAAACAAGGCAAAGTTAAGCCTCCTGTACAAAGGCAGGTGTTAATCCTTGCCAATGGCACTGAAGTTGCCCAGAGGCTTTCCTGGGGCTCTCAGTCGATGGGTACGTGTTAGACCTCCGCCCCTTATCACAGCAGCCCTTAATCAAAGGCAGTTTAAATAATTTTGACCAAAACGCTGGGCATCACACGTTCTTCTTACTTTAAAACATACTGATTTAAACTCCTAGGCACCAACGTACTCCCTTGGGTTCCTAATTTTAGACACCTGTTTCTGTTACTCTTTTGAAACAGTAATTTTTTTTAATTTTTTTTTTTTTTTATATTAATGTATTGGTCACCTTTGCTGCATAAAAAGGTTACGTTTTGTGCTCGCCTTTTTCCTCGGGGGTTATAACAGCCCATCTCTTCGTAACCTCATGTCAACCATGTTTACCTTTGGCACTGATGAGTAAATGAAAATGTGGCAGCTGTAGGCACGCATCCCTCCAGTGAAGCTGTTTACATTCCGTAGTTTGGGATTTTTTTATTTTTTTTTTCTTTGCTATTGTGCTGTGCAGTTTTTTCTGCTTGTTCTAATTTGCCATGACGTGGTCAGTGCTGTTTCCTTCCGGCTGCTTGCGAGCCTGTGGTAGAGATAAGGATACATTTACAGTGCATTTTTAACAAGAAGCTGAAGATCTGCTTCGTGTAGGAACTCGGGGACTCTCTGGATTGTACAAAGAATTTATTTACTGGTTTCATCTGTTTTGACACCGTGGGAATCAAGATCTAGAGCATTTTACTTGCAAAATAACAACATTGCTAAATTTGAACAGTGTGTGAAGAAGAAAGGTGATATACTTGAGAGATCCTACAGCTGAGTAGGTCAGTCTGGGTTTTGTATTGTTACTTTGAATGTACCTTAAAGATGAGAGTTACTAATGAATGTGAAAATGGTGTATATTAATCAAATTAAAAGATGGATTTTCTTTCTGTTAACTTTCATAGCTTTTTCTCAGTCTCATGCCTTTAATATTAAACACTTTGAAACTGACGTCCTACTTCCTGAAACAGTTTTATTTTTAAGAGGATGAAACTTTCCATGTATTAATTAGTAAAAATGATACCTCTGAAGATACAAAGGTGTCTGACCTTGGAGTTAGATGGAACAGTTACTGTTTGGAGCAAGCTTTATTCTTATTGCTACTAGTTCACACAGCTAAAGCAATCTTTTCTTAATTATAACTTTTTTGTTTTTTCCCTCCACAGTGTTAAAAGCTATCAAGGTGGGAAGAACAACTCAGGAAAGGATTTCCCTTGGTTTGTTTCCCTTCAAGAAGAGAAGAACCCGGGAACACCGATGATCTGAGAAATACAAACGCTGATACTTGATTCATTTTGTGATCCTGCCTTTCTGCCCAGCTGGACCTCGGCGACTCTCTCTGTTTTTCCACGTTCGAGAACATCTTTCTTCGTATGTGGAGCTGAGACCTGGGAATGCGTTATTATGGCAGCAGTTGTACAGCAGAATGAGCTTGTGTTTGAATTCGCCAGCAACGTCATGGAGGATGAGCAGCAGGTACGGGGATGACGTAAGAAACCGTATTCCTACAAGTTTGTGCTAGGAATATTATGAAAAAGTGGGGAAAAAATGTGGTGTAAAACACAAAAAAAAGCGAACGCTGAGGTCATTATTGTTGCTTCAGATCTTTGTGCTGTTTCAAAAGCTTCCTGTTGCTTCCTGTAACTCGCATGGGCAGAACAGAAATTGGTTGAAATGTTAGAACTTCTGCAGTATTGCAGAGACATCCTCCTCTGAAAATGTTTTTCCTGTGTCGCTGATTTGTGCCAATAGAATCCATCCATTTGTGAGGCAGAAATCTCCAAGCTCTGCTATTTGACAGTAGTTTTAACTTTGCTAGTGTGCTAGGATAAAATTCTGAATAAAAGTAATGGCCACACGACAGATGACTAGAAGGAGCAGCAGGTACCTACTTACTGCTTTTTACAGATTGGTTTCTAAATTGTGTTACTGTATGTTGGCTATTCAGAAATAAGCTTCAAAGTAATTTTAAATTGGTTTCTTTCACGCTGCAGGGAAAATATGTCTCTCTCTCACTATTTGAGGAGGCTCAGTTAGGCGTTGATTATCTAAACCACATCCTGTGAGTCCTGAGGCTTCAGTGAAAGATTCCTACTGTAAAAATCGGGCAGCTCCTCTGTAGGTGGTGGTTAATAGTAGGATTTTGCAAGAAATGTTAACAAGAAAATTTTTTGTTAACAAGAAATTAGGTGTCTGGGTACTGTGTGGAGAGACAGTTCTTAAAAGGCTGTGAAGTGCCACGACAAACTCTTCCTCTTTTTGTGAATGTGAAAAGCATTTATCTTCCTCTCTTTGAAAAATACTTTTGGCTTTATAATCTTGTCTGTGGGGTTTCTGTATGGCCTAATGTCTGGCTGGGTCAGTGGCCTGTTTCTGCTGTCAGAATCATGCGATCATTTCAATGAACTGAGTGTTGTCTGTCTGAAGTGCTAACTCAGTTTTGGGTGGAACTAGTAATGTAACTTCCTTCCCTGTATTTTTCCAGAGCTTGTGGCAGCCTGGGGATTTAGATATGGGAATTGCACAAACATAGTGGAAAACGAACCTTATTTATTACCTCTGTTTGTTGTTCATTGCTGGTTTTGCTTTACAAGGCAATGGGAGAGGGGAGAGTTGAGATGGGGAGGGCTACTTCAGTGTGGTTTCTGGAAAAGATAATGTAAGCAAGCGTGGTTTTGTTCAGTTCTGTCTCTTGCAACTTCTGCAAATGCTCACCTAAAAAACGTTAATAATATTAAAGAGGACTCAGTAGTAGGGCAGTAAAACTTCCCTTAACAGAGCTTTCACCAGCCCCAGAACAAACTCAACCTTGGCATTTATCTTATAACCCCAATAAATCCTACTCCAGGTGAAGCCTAAAGAAAGACGGTGTCCTATAGCATATCGTAAAGGTGATGAAATCAAAAATGAGAAAGGCCAAAGAGAGAGAGAGCATAGTAGCAGGAGGTCCATCACTGCGAAAAGTCGGATGCAAGCTCCTCTTGGATCACTGGGTTACCTTAGTTCAGATATCAAAGGTGCAGGTAGCCAGCCAGCTGGCTGCACAAAGATAGATCTTAAATACTCAGTTGTAGAAAAAGAATACTGCATAGGGAAGGATCTGGGAAACTGGAGCAAGTTTTAGATCAGACAAAGATTTATACTCTAACATTAACCCAAAAAGACTGATTATGTGTATACCTCATTGATCTTCTTACAACATAGGAGCTATTGCTTTTGCTACTCCTGAAGTTTTTCAGTTCTGGACAGATAAATTGTATTTAGGGATAGATAACACTATTTGTGTACTTTGCAAAAATTTTAGCTCTGGAACTGTTCTTGTGTTGGTCAAAAGTATTTTTTGAGCTTCATCAGTATGCAAAAGGTGATATCTTTGTATAAGGGTGTCAGTTAGCTGGTCTTTGGATAACTTTTTTTGCGATGCCCCCAAAAGCTGGCATTGAAAGAACTTTGGTAATTTTCTTCTTGTCAAAGCTTTGCCTGGAGCCCTGTTGTGCCAAGAGCTGTCAGGACATGGAACAGCTGCGCAGAGAGGTTCGGGGTCTAGATGGCAGCTACGCTCAGTTTTTCAGGGAAGTCATAATTCATGGCTATTTTTTTAATTTATTTTTTTTAAAAGTCTTGGTTAAACAACCATAAATTACGAACAGTCCATTTGCAAATGTAAGCATTCAGCCAGTGGCAGATGCCAGTGGGAGGGACTCGATCACGTGGCCCCGTGTGAAAAGGAAGGGATCTCTGTTATCAGCTCTGTCCTTTTCAGTTTAGAAAATAATGAATTTTTTTCTTTTTTTTTTTTTTTTTCTTGGAGAGTTCATTTATCACATTGTGCATATATGGGGAGGAAGAAATGGGATGAAAATATCCGTGTAGTTTTGGGAAGGGAACAAGCGGCTTGCAGTAATGCTGCTGATAACCTGACTGGCTACTGCTGCGTGTCAGAGGTCCTGGTTAAATAAACTGTTTGCCTTTTTTTTTTTTTTTAAAAAAAAAAAAAAAATATCTCTTTCATCTGTTTTCTTTTTTTTTTCTTTTTTTTTTTTTTTTTTTTACTGGGCAGGAGCTACAGGCTTTGGCTGAGTCAGTGCCGCTGCCTAAAACTGCTTTTCTTCGTGTCTGCAGCTTCCCCTCTCAGTGTCTTTTCATTTAGTCCTTCTGTAACTTACAGTTCATGTGATACTTGGTTAGGGCATTCTTGATTTAAAAAGCTGACTAAAAGCAGCCACAGAAGCTGGGTCCGTACTAGGAAGGTCTAAATGGTGCCAGGGACATGCTGAATAATTGCAACCATTAAATTGGTAGCAGGGTCCCCAGCATGACTGCTCTGTGCCAGCAGGTTCTCCTTCAAGTGGCGCTGACACGTGTAGTAACCTGTGCCTGAAGACACCTTCTGTGTCTCTGAGGGATGTTTCTCTCTTCCCTTCTTCTGAGGAAGAGGGTTCCAAACCCTTAGGCTGGGCTGTGAATTCTGCACCAGCTTCTCATGCCTTGGCTTGCTCTTCCACGTTGCCACGGGAAACATTCTGAAACATAGAGTCACCTGGTCAAGGCCAAGGTCTACTTTTTTTGGCTATTTCCAGCTACTGCAGAAAGTTCCCCCCTTATCCACTTGCAGTTTTATGAAGACTTTCAGGAAATGATTGTGAGATCCATAATGAGGTTATCTCCCCAGGAAAGCGAGTGGCATTTATCTGCTTCCAGCATCCCTCTGTGGAACTTAGTAATTTCTCAGATGCTGGCTGTGGGAATGCCTTTAAAGTCAAGAGGCTGCCTCTGCTGTTGGCACAGGAACTTCAGCAAGATAAAACCCAAGCCTATTTTCTAGTCACCAAGGTCACTTTGCCTAGTTTCATTTAGTTGTTTTTTTTGTTCTCTTTTTTTTTTTTTTTAAATAAATGGTCAGTTGCATTGCAAGTCTGAATTCTGTTCCTCTGTTAAAAAGCCATTTTTTTTTTCCACTGAGGTTTCTTTTTTTTTTTTTTTTTCTGTGTAGCTTTTCCCTGCTCCTGTCTATCGCATGCCTTTATTCCCACCCATCGCTCACTCACACAAAATTCGTTCCACACCAGTTAAAAGCTAGTCGCCTATTCCTGGGACAAGTTTTCTTCCTTGGAGGACTTGTAGTATGAGAAGATGGTACCTCCAAAGCAGAAGAAATCCCCTTCCTTATTTTCCATTTCCATAACCAGGCTGGTGGTTTGATCTTCTGTCATTTGGTGGTAGCTGATGAGAAAACTCGCAGAGGGGAAAAAAAAAAAAAGTAGTACCTTGTCAGCATGTCAAACACCTGGGAAGAATTGAGAGTGGGAAGGAAGATTGCTGCCTTTGGCCCCTGGATGAGGGAAGGGTTGAGTTTTCAGGGGGTCATAGAGCATGACCGATGCTTTCAGGGACCTGCTCGTGGGACCTTCCATGGACTTCAGCATCTGTCTGAATCGTCTACTGGACTGGTTTGTAGATAAACTACAGTGAAGAATTTGGTGTCTAAGACTTGGGAAGGTTTCAGCAGTAGCTCAACTCCTTTATTTGTCCAGCAGACGTGGCAGGTACGTTGAAGCCAAGCCAAAGCTTTGGTAGAACTAACGTCATATTTTAACTATATTTTGCATAAGAAAGATGAAGCAGCGGAAGTAAGCAAAAGAAAAAAATACACAATTTGTTTTTCTATGGATTTATATATTGATTTCTTGAAAATCATTGCTGACACTTTAATTTGGGATTGTTTTTTAAATTTTGGGATACTTTGCACTCTTCCTTTTTGTTAGTGCATGTAGAACCACCTTTGCATTAGAAATAAATTATTTTGTGATCTTGTTATTAGAGAGGTAATTCAGTTTGTCTTAATTCAATCACTACCTTCTACTCCTTAATTTAATGTTGTTTTCCCTGTGTAAAATTCTCATTACACACTAGCATCAAAGGGAGCTATAGTGAACCTGGGCTCTTCTACAGTTCTGAATGTGTACGAAGTTATTTCTGTGTCGTGCAACAACAGAGCCTACAGGAAGTTTTAGCTTGGGATCTGGGTGCTTTCAATGAAATCAAGGACATTACAGAAGCACCTGGGTGAGATTTTTACCTCTCAACAGTCATGTAAACATCAGCGTAGATTAGTAGTAACTTTTAAAGCTGAATAATTTAAAACTGAATAAAATGCTTGTTAAGGAAATCATAACCAATTGCGAAAAAGTGGTGACGGTTTCTGCAAAAATGCGTTTCAAATTAGATTTGTTTGCAGTTGCATGACTGCTTTTCTTTCTGAAAGCATATTATATATTTGTTCCAGCCCTTCCTTTTCACAACCATGGCAGGAAAGAAAATCCATCCTTCGTACCTCCATAAAGTATGAATTGGATGCAGGTGTAACAACGGTTTTAAAATAAAAGGCCCGAGAAGTTATATTTACTCTGGTTTTCCCAGCTCAAAACTGTTACTAATTTAAAGAAAACCACAATTAAAGTGTCTTAGCATGAGTGAATGCTCTTTTGTTCGTCTCTTGTCTTTTGGAGGTGTGGTGTGTCAGGAAGCTCCTCAGATGGTTCAAGCGACCAGGTACCCCAATGCCATGGGGGTTTCCCTGCCTGCAGACAGACACGGTGACCGTGTCAGAGTATGTGTGTGATGGTTGTTTCTAGACATGGTCAAAATACAGTTTAACCTTGCAGAGCAGATCACATTTGGTCATAGGGATCAAACCAACTGCTGCCAAAATGGGTGGCAGCAGCACTATTCAGTACCACCAGAAAAAATACCCATCAGTGGTGAAGCGTGTTTCAGTAACATGTGGGAGATTGGGCTTTTATAATTAGGTTTCACAGCAGAGCGACGAGTAGGGTGTAATATAAATAGGGCTTTGAGAAACTGAGCTGAAAACGTGTGACAATCGGTTGTTTTTATCTGTGTTTCATTTATAATTCTGAAACAGTTTTTTATGACTTGTCCCCACTGAAGAATAACAGCAGCGCTGGAGCTGGTTTTGCCTCTCGGAGGCCAAGTCAGTGACATGAGCGTCAGTCATTAGAGAAGGACGGTGCTGAGCCAGAGTAATGGTTTTTTTACCCAGAAGTAGCTAAGGTGAGGTACAGGCAACTCGGTATGTTGCTGTAGATGCTGCAGCCATCGAGCTGGTGCCACGGCAGAAGCAGGGAGGAAGGAGCACCTCGCTTTGAAGTCGTGGTGGGGAAGTGGCTGGCCATTTGCTGATGAGCAAGATGGATGCCTACATCAGAAACAGACACCCCAACGCCTCCTCCCTTTTATAGTCAACAGAGAGGAATAGGGTTTTTTTAGGGCATGGTTCATCCTATCATAGCACAGAAGCCCAAAACTGGGCAGAGAAATTGTGCCCTGGAAATACCTATTTCTCTCTGTTGGCTCTCAAGGGTTCCCAGCTGAAGTCCAAGTGGCTGCACCACAGCTGTCTGAAGTTCGGTGAGATGAACGACACCCTTAGTGTCTGTGAACTAGAGCAGGATGAGAAGACTGAAGTCTTCTTACTTGCATCTTCCCTACCTAAAATCCATGGTTTTTACCTGCTCGGTAAAATACTGAACAGGTACTTGCAAAGTATGTGCTCTTCTTGCTTGCAGGTGACAGGAGCTTGAGTGGAGTGTTGCATGTAATCCTTTTAAAATTTTTTTTTTAAATGTCATTACATATATGGGTGCTCAATATATGTAATTTATATCTGTGGCATATTACTGAAATTGAGGTATTTAAACTATTTTTAGAGTATGAATTGTATCTCAGTAATGAGTCCGTAATGGGCCATCTTCCTTCTACTTTTTAGAACCTATTGTTGAAAACAAAACCTTTTTTTAATGCCTACAGTATTTTATTTTTCTTCTCTCTTTATAGTCCTTATCTTTTTTTATTTATATGGTTTTTATTTAATCAAATATATTTGTTTATTCTTTCCTGAAAGCAAATAGGATCAGGGATGTTGGGGTCAGTAAACAAACAGGATGCACAATGTGAACACCATTCTTTTTGAGGAAAAGCAGGTACCTCTTGGCCACCGATGATTTCTGGTTTCTCAGCTCTGGCGAGATGCAGCCTTGGGCAGAGGTGGCCACAAAGGTGTGGGGTAGAAGCTGTCCCATTGCTTGACTGGATATACACCCATCATCTGGGAATGTGATTGCACAAGGGGGCTTTGTTAATTTTTATTGAGCTCCTACCATGTTATTCTGTTTCGAATCTTATGTTTGGTAGAGTAGGTAGGTTATTTGTTAAGTTTTTTCTTTTAGTTTTGTTGAGGTTTTTTGTTTAGCAGGCTATCCATGATAGAAGCCTGTAGAATTACTAGTTTTGTTTCTTCTCCCTTTTTTCCTGATTGCCCTTTGCCACAGTTGTTGCTGAGACATGTTTTACAAAACACAGGGCAATTTGAAGTGGTAATTACTGCCTTTTAAAACTTCTAATTGCACTTTCTACTTTTAGTACTTGGGTTGCAGACTCTTCCCTAGGATAGGCTTTACTCCTATAGCCCTTGCCTGTGTTGAGCCAATCTCTCTGATACCATTTTCCGTTAGTGGGGGTGTGCATAGTGGTGAGATTGTGAGACCTAAGCAATCCCTAAATATGTTCATAATTGTATGATTGGGGGTTTTGTGCCTTGTGTGGTTAAGTAAAAAACCTGCTTGATCTGTGTATATCTGCGCTCTTCTCTGGAGGGTGAGACCAAATATATGTATACTGGTTTTCTCAGAAATGTGTTTTAGCAACTTTTTGGTTTGTTGAGGTTTTTTTTGTTGTTGTTTGTTTTTAAGGTTGCCACATTCATAATGTAATTTATTTTTATAGTGAGAGAGCCTTAGAGTTACACCAGACTTTATTTGAGCCTGCTCTGTTATCATCAACTATGACTTTCTTCCTGCAAATGACATTTTAGAAGACTCACTTTGCAAAATACTGTGTCTGTAGTAAATGGTATTTTCTGAAAACCTCTTCCTGTTGAAAGGTTGCTTTTTCAGAGAGTGTGAATCTTATTATTATTACCAGTCAGCTTGATCTTTGTTTTCCCAGATGCCTCTTTTCTGTATCTGATGCAAAATAACTTTTGAGACAGAAAAATGATGTCTGAAAGCAGACTTAGGAAGAAAGCAGAGGGGAAGTAACGTCAAGTGACTAAAGCCATAAGAATTAGAGAGGGGAAGTGTTACAGCACGTATGTTAAGCACTCTCTGTTAAACCCTTTGCTCTTGTAGCAAGTGTCTCCTAAAACAGAGATCTTCAGCTAGTGTCTCATGGGGAAACTTGGTGCCTGTGGGAACTTGGTCCAGTCCTGACAGCCACAGGACTCCTCCACCCCCAGCTTGAAGGGAAAAGCAAAGGATTAAGGTGCTCGCAGCAAGTTGCTTGCGCAGTGTTATCACCAGCAAAATTTAGCATTTACTCCGCTGTCAGCTTTTGTGCTGCAAATTAGTGTCGTGGGAGTTTGGTATTATCTACTGGAGTAAAGTCAATATATTAGATACTACAGTGATAGTCGGCCTCTGGCCTATAGTGGGACACTGCTGCTGCTTGGTTTCATGTGCTAAAAATCGTCTTCCTTTGGTACTCCCTCCTGACTGTCTAATATTCAAGTGATGTGGGTCTGTTGAAGAGTTAATCAGTAAGTGGTTAGATTGGATGTACACTACATACAATTATTTTAATTTTCTTTTTTCCACCCCCCTCACCTCCCCTCCCCCAGCTTGGTGATCCATCTATTTTCCCTGCTGTCATTGTGGAGCATGTTCCCAGTGCAGACCTCCTACATAACTACTCTGGCTTAACCTGCGTGGATGAACCTAGTGACATGATCACTGAGAGCTCTCTGGACGTCGCAGAAGAGCAAATCATAGAAGATGATGATATCACACTCACAGGTTGGTGATAAAAACGTTTTTGTGCCATGTTTTTGCACCAAGATGGCTGTGGATAAGTGGAAAAAAGCTTAATGACAAAAACCAACAGGATAGTAGTAGTAGTAGTTTTGAATACTGTTAATTCTGTACAAGATGGAGAAAATGGCATTAATACTGTTAGCTGGTGGTTTGCAATCCCAGCTGCACAGCTGATAATGGTGAGGAGTTTCATCCAGCAACACAGATTAAGACAGAGTCCTGCTCAGAGTACCAACAAGATTTTTCTTTGCTCTTCTTAAGATTTATTTGCTCTTATTTAATGGTCAGTATATAACTAAGTAAACATACATACAAGAAAGCAGGAATATGCAGCTTGTGTAGATGTACCGCTTTTAGCTTCCCAAGGGTATACAATTAGCTATAACACGTGCACGTTAGTGGGATTTACTGGTGTAAATATGCTCAGCATAGTATTCATTTTGGATTGCTAATAATGATTAACACCTAAAATACAGATGTTCTGTGTCAATTCTATTAGAAAAGGTAGCCCCAAGGAGAAAACAGTTCTCAAGAGGAAAGCAAAGATATGTCACGTTGTTTTTAAAAAAGAACCCCTCACTGAATGCATACAAATGAAGAGGTTTTGCAGAACAAGTCTGAAAGGTGGAGCAGATACTTCGCAGAGAGAGGATCTGTTTCCACATCTTCCTTCAGCCATTAGGCTCCACACACGGACTGTCTCCAGGGCTGGAGACAGCTTGCTGTTTTCAGTCATGCTTTTGACGTTATTTCCAAAGGCGTACTTTGATACAATCTTTTACCACCAAAAGCAAACCAAAAACTCGCCAAAACTTGACATGAGGAACAGTTCACAGAGTAAATTGACATGAACTATTCTCAGTAAATGGTTTTATCTGATAAAAATGGCTGCTTTCTTTTTTTTAGTAGTGAATTATCTGTCAACAGACTGTGACCGTACAAATAAGTTAGCTGATTATTCAAGGTTTTACATACTTAAACATTATTTCAGTTTGAGACCTCTTGCCAACTATTCACTTGCTATTCATATTAATTATTCACACTGCAACTGGTGTTTCCTCAGCGTGTTACTTTAAGCACCACTTAATGCGGCTGTGTGAATTTTTCATAGCGGATCGTTTCTATGAATCTATATTCACTGTAGTATGTTGTGTGTGAATTTTTACTGGCATATGAGTAATTGTG
This sequence comes from Numenius arquata, assembly GCF_964106895.1. Classification (NCBI taxonomy): domain Eukaryota; kingdom Metazoa; phylum Chordata; class Aves; order Charadriiformes; family Scolopacidae; genus Numenius; species Numenius arquata. The sequence continues at coordinate 107,030,571 of NC_133576.1, read as the reverse complement.
AAACTCCACTCTTGTGAATGCTCTTGCTAATGTCTTTTTTTTGTTGTTGTTACTGCTGGTCACATGAGAAGGGTTTGCAAATTGCTGCCAGGGACTGAAAATACGTAATCCTTGTAACCAATGGTGTCCAAGGGTTTCTGGGATACTCTGGAGGCAGACAAGTACGGTATTGTTCCCATCATCCATTGTAGTTCAAGCAATCTGCTTTTCTTTAAAGGCAAAGTCCTTAGAAAACAAGAGCTGCCACTTTGCAGAGATTATTGTGGTGAAGGGGATGTTAACATCTGTTTCTGACAGCACAAGAGGAAGTGGGCACAAACTTGAACATAAGAAGTTCCATCTAAACACGAGGAGGAACTTCGTCACTTTGAGGGTGGCAGAGCACTGGAACAGGCTGCCCAGAGAGGTGGTGGAGTCTCTGTCTCTGGAGACACTCAACACCCGCCTGGACACCTTCCTGTGCAACCTGCTCTAGGTGGACCTGCTTTGGCAGGGGGGTTGGACTAGATGATCTCCAGAGGTCCCTTCCAACCCCATATCATTCTGTGATTCACACTTTCCATCCTGCTAGCTACTGTGTGTGCTGTGGGTTTCCTTGGAGAGGAAAGTGGATGAGCCCGGGCCAGGCAGGGACCAGCACCGCTGCTGAAAACTCCTGCTCAGGATGCAAAGCGGGCAGCGCTAGCAGCTCAGCCTGACTCAGGTGGGGCAGAACTGGGGGGCCTAGGGGTGCAAAGGCACCCTGCAGGAGGTGAGGACACTGGAGAAGGAGTCCTCCCCGTCACCTCCCTGCCTGCTACAGGCAAGACGCAGTTATGGCCACAGCTGCCCGCTTGAACTGCCAGGATGCCGTGGAGGAGACCCAGTTCAAGCACAGCTTCCTGTAGGCTGCCTCTGAAATGGGGCTAACTGTAACTGAAATTTCCCACCTACTCTATTTTTCAGCTGTTTTCCCCTCCCCCCCTCCCTTCTTTGAAGTTCCCTTCTTTTTTTTTTTCAGGGGGCTTGTTTGGTCTCTGCAGTGAATTGGGTTGTTTTGCTCTTGGAAGTTTGTACCAGTCTTTTCAATCACATCCACGTTATGCCTTTGAGAGAGGATCAGACATTATAAAGACTGTACTAATTCCACACTAAAATATTCATAAGACTGAAGTTCAAAGCAAAACGAAACTGAAACCACCACCGTTTGTGACAAAACATTACTGAGAAATGGCTGCTTAATATGCATGCTATGTTTTGGGGTTTTTTGTTACCAGTTTTTCAGTATTGTTTTATGACTCTCTCATATGTTAAGCTTGTCTTTTCTCCTGAACTAACAGAAATTAGCAGAAGGTCTCCTGAAACTGAAGCAATTCGTTTTTAGGGATCTATCTGCAGAATGATGGATGCTGGTAGGTTTTTCCATCAGTAGGACGTAGCTTCAGCCCCTTCAAAACCACAGCTATCGCACATTGGTGATCACTTACCTCAAGTAGAAAATTGTACCCTGCAGAAAACTATGAGAACATCATCTGTTTCACGTGAAACCCTGCCAAAAGGTGGCTAAAACCCAACTTTTTAGTTACATGAATGCTCACGCTGCACTTGAGATAGTTTTGGGGGATGAGAGAGGAGGGATGTAAAATTTGAGTTTAGATGCCCTAGCCCTAGGGAAGTGTGCGTTTTCATAGATCGATAATGGTACTTAATAACCAGTCCATAAGTTATTTTACACCATTTGGCTTGTACATTTGATGAAGCTGTAGCTTTCGTGGCAGAAGCCAAGCTGGTCAGGTAGGAGAATGAAGGCAAAGAGATGTTAGGAAGCGCAGTCCTGCACAAACCCAGTATCTTCGGCAATCATTTATGACGCTTCGGAGAAATCCAGAGGAGTAGTCAGGTGGAAAGTGAACTTCATAGTGTTAATCCATGAGGATTTTGAGTTGATAAGGTCCCAGTTGTTAAAAAAAAAAAAAAAACAAACCAAAAAACAAACCGAAAAAACCCAAACGGGTAAGGTTTCAGTTACTTTGCAAAGAGATTATTCGCTGCTGCACATACCATCTGGTTAAAACCAGCGAGGGTTGTTTTTTTTTTTTTTGGTATAGCTCCCCAATGAAATAATTTTCTTTGCAAATTGTAAAGCCTTATTTAAAAGAGAAAATGAAGGCTGATGTGTAGGCCTCCTGAAATACCTGTGTTCTTAAATTCGGTTTTCCAGTGTCAATGAACAATCAGCTCAGAGTTGATACTAAAAAGCAACCACTTAAATTTAACAGCCAGCTATTCTGCAGAAGGGTGCTCTGTCCGTGTTTAATTCTACTTTTAGCAACTTTAGATTTCTTCCAACGTTATTTTGAGGCTCTGCGGTCCCTGTTTTTGTCTGTAGTAAAACCAGCAGTGAATTTAAACACAGCTGGGACTAGCACAGCCTGTGTCTTGGCCTGGCCAAAGGACATGTGTTGTCCGCTCTCCAGAGCTGCCGGCCACCAAGGCAGCAAGAGGAGTGGGACGGAACCTCCAAAAGTGGTGTCAAAAGCATTCAAAAGCTCCAAAAGCTTTCAAAACAGACACTAGGCAGGAGTAGGGAAAGCAGGACTTTGGACGGAGGCGGGGAGCTTCCAGCGTGAGACATAGTTTCTTGCTCCACCAGGTGAGAAGAGCAGAAAGCTGTGTTTGGGCAAGCCTCGCGCTAATGGGGAGCGCTGATTCATAGCGAACCTGGATTCGCAGTAACTGGGCTGTAACTGGCGTGCAGATAGAGAGGCTTACATTTGTGGTTTGCTCAGATAAACAAGAACTTGTAAAGTACCCTGGGAAAAAAATAGTTACTTTTGGGTGCGGTTTTCCCTTCCCTCCCCCCTCTTTTTTCTTTTTTTCTTCCGTCTCCTTTTTTCCTTTTTTTCTTCCCCCCTTTTTATTCCTTTTTTCTTTTTTCCTTCCCTCTTTTTTCCCCTCTCTTTTTTTCTCCCCTCCCCCCCCTTTTTTTTTAAAGTTCTGTTTAAGATAACATTTGAGATCTGATGCTTCTCAGAAATGACCTCCCTCCCACCATACTTTGGGCTCTGACTTTGCCAAAGTGTAACAAATAAGGTATTTCATCCCAATTCTTCTTAAATTTGTGAATGTATCATAAATGCCAGTGATTGGAATACCTGTCTGCACCATTAAAGCTAAAATAACAGACACCAGCTTGTCTTTGGTAGTTGAGTGGGTTATCTCCGAGCTGAGTGATTGAGTGACGCGAATTAGCATCTTGCTTCCAGGATAAGGAAGTAGGACAGAGAGGTGCTGCTCCATCTCCCCTGTGCAGTACCCCACGCCTTGGTTGTGGTAGCTCTTGTGTTCTCGTAATTCAACTTGCTGACCCAGCAGAACCCAAAAAACTTATTTTGAGCCAATTTATAAAACCAAATTGTCTCGCTGCATGATCAAAAAAGCGTGAAGCCTGGCTTATGTTAAGTGACAGAATCACAGAATGATATGGGGTTGGAAGGGACCTCTGGAGATCATCTAGTCCAACCCCCCTGCCAAAGCAGGTCCACCTAGAGCAGGTTGCACAGGAAGGTGTCCAGGCGGGTTTTGAATGTCTCCAGAGACGGAGACCCCACCACCTCTCTGGGCAGCCTGTTCCAGTGCTCTGCCACCCTCAAAGTGACGAAGTTCCTCCTCGTGTTTAGATGGAACTTCTTATGTTCAAGTTTGTGCCCACTTCCTCTTGTGCTGTCAGTGGGCACCACTGAAAAAAGACTGGCCCCTTCCTCTTGACACCCACCCTTTATTTATAGGCGTCAATCAGCTCCCCCCTCAGTCTTCTCTTCTCCAGACTAAAAAGACCAAGTCAGTCAGCCTTTCCTCATAAGAGAAATGTTCTAGGCCACTAATCATCTTTGTAGCCCTAAGAAATTTAGATCATGAACCAGGGGCAGAGATGGGAGGGAGAACCACAGCCCTTGTTTGTTCAGCAACAGGGAAATATTAATTTGGCTCAAACCACCTTGTGAAGTCGTCATCTAAGAAGAGGCTTGAAGGGTGCATTAATGTGATTAAAAACTTATTTTTGCCACTCTGTGTCTGTGGATAGACACTCTTTACGATTTTTGTGAGCACCAAATTATATTAATTTCTATGTTTACATTATTTATATGACTATTATAAGTTCCTTTCATCAGTCTTGGGTATGGATGGTTTATTTTTAGCCACACGGTGTAACAGCAGTGTAAAGCTGGCGACCTCTGCCTCGCTTGCCATTATTCGGAGTGCAGAATTCAGACTCTGCTCTGTCACCTCAGCTCCTGAAAGCAAGCGGGAGGGTTTGCTCCTCGTACAGCTCTCACCGAGGAAAGAGCAAACAGCAGATGGTCCTTCCTCCCCGCCTGCAGCACTGAGAACCAGGGGGTACCACTGGCCACTGCTGGCTTTTAAATTGTATGTGGCAACGTAAATCAGCCCCGCTCAATGGCTTTGGGTCATGGCAGGTTACCTTCCCAGCCATTCAGACAAGGTCAGAACTGATGGCAGCTGCTTTGGCCGTGCTGTCTGCCCATATTTAGGGTGACATCCTTACTGTGGTCTTTGTTGTGCTGGTGGATGGTATGGGAAGTTCCCATCCAGATAAAACTTAGAACCAGAAGTGATGAAGTCAGCAAAAAAAAGTTTGGTTTCTATGGTTTCACGAGCCAGGACCTTAGTCCATATTCACTTTTCTTTTCATGCTGTCCTCCCCAACTCTGTGTTTCTCATTTCTTAATCATGTTTGGAGATATCAGCCAGAAGGTGCAGATCCGTAACTGTCTCAATGTCTGTGCAAGGTGTAGGGTGAAGGGGGTCCTGTAGACAAGAGGATGAGCTGCTGCGCAGGTCAGGGGTTCCCAGTGCCCGTCTCCTTTATTCTGTCTTAGCCTGAGCCTCTGACGCTTGGGGCTTGGTAGGACTAAGGTCAAGAAAAAAAAATCCAGAAGGTAAGGAGGCTTCTCCTGAGCTGCTTGTGCTGCCTATAAATCACAGCTGGGTGGAGGAGGTAGGGCTGATGTGTAAAAGCCTGCATTCATCTTTGCCCCCTCCTAATGATATGTTTACTGAAGCTGTAAATATTTAGGGTAAAACTGGGGTTTTTTTGTTTGGTTGGTTTTGTTTTTAATTGTGTGATTGTTTAGTGCTAGTGAGCTGGGTGCTTTGTTGTTACTGTGATTTATTATTTTTTTTAAGTATAGAAATTCTGGCATAAACCTCTTGCTTTTATACAAAGAAGAAATGTTCCAAGGTCATTGCATTGTGTTTTATGGTGCATTTTTGCTTGCTCTGTCAGTCAGTCTGTCTCTTTTTTTTTGTGTGTGTGTGTGTCACTGCCCCACCCAAAATTCCTCAAAACTAAACAGGGAGAGAAGCTGACTCATTACCGGGCTGAGAAAGTAACTGAGGTTCATTGGCGTCCTAGGGAGGAGAATACTTCGTACCCCTTTGTACCAGTACAGCCCTTTGTACCCTTTTGATAGACGCTGCAAGTGAATTCCCCAACACAGCTTCAAATTCGTGTCAAAGCATAAGGAAGCCTGTCTTGTGTGTTTCCATCCGACAAAGAGTAATTTCTAAAAGAATGTGTTTAACAGTTCTAAAGGTTTATGGTACCAGGTACTGGAACTAACTGCTAACTTATTTGCAATGCTACAATTATTTTGAAAAAAATCCTCCGTTAAGGTACTCCTGTAGTCAAACCAATATTAGCTTCTTGGATAGCTGTTATTTTACAAAATTATATTTCACTTGATTTTTTTTTTTTTTTTTTTTTTTTTTTTTTGTGTGTAGCTTCAGATGACCTTAATTATAAATTAGTGCTCAAGAGCTTTGGATTTGTCTGGTGACCACCCTCCTGAGGTTGATGACAGATTGTCTAGTAGTCAAAAGTTTTTTAAAAGTTTGCCAACCCTCTGTATTGCTTTTCGTGTGTTATGTTTTCTTTCCGATGTGTTCCTGGCGTCTGCACTGTTTGTCCTACCTGTAATCCCCATGGATTTGAACAGTTTAGGATTCAGTTACACCTTTAGATCACACGCTCTCTAATAGAAGTTGTGGAATATTTTCTTGTCTGTTCTCCAAGCTAAATGATAGGATATTTTTCGTGAGCATCTCTTAATTATGGTATTCGCTTCCATAATTATTTTTTTTAAGGGATACTGTCTGGAATATTGTTTGTGGTAGTGATATTTCTTAGGGTTCATGGGTGTTGTGTTTTACTGCATGTGCTTGGTCAGCAAAGACAGGGGTTAGAAAAATGAGAGAGAAAAAAAAGGGTTTGTATTGTTTTTGTGGGTTTTTTAATACATACAATCTAAAATATGTAGTGTATTAAATAAATGAAATGCAGTGTGCATTTTCTCCCCAGCTAACCTGTTACTAGCCATCTAGTAGAAGACCATGTTTAACCCCTTCTTTTTTCCTAGAAATTAAATAGGAATAAGTATCATGTTAAGCTCTGAGTCCAGTTTGTAGCTTGTTAAGAACTAACTTTACTCTCTTGCTTTTAGTTGAAGCATCTTGTCATAATGGGGATGAAACAATGGAAACAATCGAGGCTGCTGAAGCACTTCTCAATATGGACTCCCCTGGTCCTATGTTGGATGAAAAAAGAATAAGTAAGTTTTTTTTTATGAAAGCAAATCCAATCTGTATTTGTCCTGTTTATTTGTGAAAGGAGGAGGGATTCAGTGCAGCATGGCTGCATGGAACTGGTAAGATTATTTTGCTTCTGGGTGGCCTTTACATACATAGTTTGGATATCAGAAATCCATTGTTGTATGCAATGAAGGATTTCATTGCTGTGCCGGAGTTGAACAGGTAAGGAAAGAATCAGAAATTACAGAGGGAAGGTGTGAGTGAAGTCGGGTGGTTTAGATTGCAGTGTTTTGTTTGGCTGATAGTGGATTAGTCTGTTTATGTTGCCAAGATAAAAGAATATACACTTACATCTGGAGATTGCCTTAAATATGAATAAAAATGTGTGATCACCAAAAATCATGCTTTTTGGAGGAGTGGGGTTATATCATTAAACTGTTCTATTCTAATAGTGCTTCTGCTTGTGTAAAATGTTATCAGTGCATATATTTCATTATGAACTAGTGTTCTCTCCCATGAAGGTCTTAGGTGTCGTAGTTTTATTCTATGTTTAATTTTGTTCTGAAAAAAAAAAAAAGCTTTTAGAGGTCCTTGTGGCTGCATGAAAATATTCCTATTGTCCCTTTCCCTTAAGCAACAATGTTTGGCTCAACTGAAGATGATGATATGGTGCCTCCTATTACACATGTGTCAGTCACGCTTGATGGGATCCCTGAGGTGGTGGAAGTTCACCAAGCCCCAGACCCTTATGCTGAATCACCAGAAACTCCAGAATTTGAACAACCAAAGAAGAAGAAAGGTAAGATGCTACTGGAGAACAGGAGCGAGGAGTAGGAGAGCAGTGGGTGGTGTGCTCACCTCCCCTGTGGGTGTCTGGAACCATTCTGGGTGTCAGGTCAAAACAACTGAGTGGGCTCAACTAGAAAGACAGACAAGGCGTTTTCTTACTGGGTAGTGTGAGCACAGATACTGGTGCTTAGATGCTAATGCTATTGGAGAGGTAGCAATGATGGCTTATCCCACAGGAAACACAAGTCTCTGCTTATTCCTATGTAAAGTTTCTTTCTTCAGAGCAGAATTGCAATGCAAGTTATAGAGCTTTTGTTACTGTGAATCCTGAAGCACTTTCATTAGCTCTAACTTAGCTTCAACTAAAGATACTTAACCTGTTCAGAGTATGGGATAAGAATGAGGAAGGTTTTCTGAGCTCTTCTTAATTACAAATGGTTTAATTTTATTATTTTTGTTTAAGTATCTGCATGCTATAGTAGAAGGGTAAGTCCCATTTGCGGTAGATAACATTTACACAGTGTCCACTGAGGGATTTTCCATTGGAGTCGGTGCCGTGCCAAAGAGTAATGAAATAGTGTTCTAGGCAGACCTTCTGCTCCTGGTTTCCCACCCTGCTTCAGCGTGGAAAGCTGATGTCTACAATGGAAGAGAGTCATGCAGTGCAGGCAGATGTAAGGTGTCGTTGCAACAAATTTAAAAATAAATAAATAAAAATCAAGAGAGTTATATTTCTGGAACTAATCATAGGACTAAATCAGAGCAGTAGGACTTTGTCAGGTTCATCTGTGAAATAAAAGCCTTCCGGAACAGGGCTCCTGCTACCCAGCCATACTCCTGTTGAATTGAGAGCATTTTTGCTGCTACTTTTGCTGCCGTTTCCAAATGTTAGGAGTCATTATCTGTCAGAGAGAGCATATCGGCCTGTGGAGATCTTGGGGAAGCCTCCAGAGTCCCGTGTGTGTCACAAGGTCTGGTAGGGACGGGTGTGGGTCGGGAGGTCTCCGATTCCTGTAAGAAAGCTGAACTGAAACTGCTGTGGAGGAGAGCTTTACCAGCAGCTGCCCCGAGAGTGCTGCTGGGGAAACTACCGTGCCCTGTGCACTACTGTGAGATAACCAACCATAAGAGGATTTTAAACTGGTTTTTTGTTTTGTTTTGTTCTGTTCTTTTCTTCTTCTTTTTAATGTTGGCTGCTGTGTGTGTCAAAACAAGGAGCCGCTGTCTGGCAGGCATTTAACCTCTTTGGCTTGATGCTTTCATACCCTCTTTTGGTGGTGTGCTTCTGCTTACTCCCACTCCTTCCTCCTCCCTAGCTGTAGGTTAGAAAACCAGTTGCTTCACAGCAAATGTGTGTGTTTGGTTTTGACAGTTACATTGGATAGAAAAAATACTAGAAAAGGTCAATCAGTTTAGTGTTTCATTAACTGCTCATTTTCAATGAGGTTGAGGCTTCATGAGGTAGATGGTATGGTCTGAGTGATGTATAAGTGTTACTTCGAAATGGCCAGGGATTTGCAAGGCATTGGTATGCAACAATTGCTGCAAAACGTTACTAATTTTGTAGCGCGCTTTAGGATGATGTGCAGTGTTGGGGTGGAGTTCTTTTGGTTTGTTTTTTTTTTTGTTGTTGTTTGGTTGGTGGGTTTTTTTAAATTTTTTTTAAGTGCAATCTGTTTCCCTTCCTTTGGTCAGTTTTGTGTCACAGGAAAGGACCATAATCGTTTTGCCCTATCCATACCACTCATGATTTTATAGCCTTCTAGCATATATAACCCGTCAGCTAAACTTGCAATGCTCAGAGCATTGCCAGCTAACTGAGCCAGAATGGCACTGTCACGTAGAGCTCCTCCAATAACATGTTCTTCAGAAGTGGTGGGGTGATTTCACTTCCTTTCCTTGTGGGCCTTTTTGCTGCAGCAGGAGAGCTGTATCCACCCATCTGCTCAACTCCAGACCCACGTTCAGCATGATGTTTGTAGTCATGAATGTCTGAGCACTGAGCTGCCAAGCTATGGGTCAGAAAGACAGAAAAAAAAAAAAAGAAAGTCGGAGAAAGAAACTTGGAAATTTGCTATACTAATACCTTCAGTCCTGTTTTTGCTACGGGAGGTATCAGGCAGTAGGCAGTCACAGAAGTTATATGCACATTATTTTAAACAAAACCCACTGAAACCAGTGCAAGAAAATGTATTGAACTCTTTCTGGTGTGGTATAAATTATTTAATCAGGATGAGCATCTCACTGTCTAAATATCACATTTGGTTGTAGCTTGAATTCATAAGCTGAAGTGGTTTTGCAAACATGGAAATAGGAAAGTGAAAATACCAATTATAAATTTGGTTAGCTATACAAAATTATGGTAGCCCCAGAAAGGCTTAGGTCTTTCACATTCTTCATCCTTCCTCTTTGTAAAATTCTCTCCTAAAAAGGAATTTAGTGATGTACTCTGAAAGGTAACAAATTCATGCTCTATTGAGTCAAAGGAGGAAGTGTGCTAATGCTTAATGTGCTTTCAGAAAATATCTTTTTTTAAACAAAGGAAACATATCTTGTGTGTCTCTGTTAAGTGTTCTTTTGATGGTATCAGTGAGTGCTTGGAGATGATAGCAAACAGTGTAGTCTAAAACCATCATCTTCACAATCTCTAGCCCAGATATACAGCAGTAACTTCAATACCTTTCTGTAAATGGGTTTCACATTCTTCACCGATTTCTAATTTTGGATGGATTTCTGGTGGAGGATTGTCTAAATAGGATGTCCTGAAGTAGTCTAGGCAGAAGTAAGAGAGCCTAGAGTTGCTGTAGCAGTGGTATTCATATTTAGCAGCCCAGGTTATCCCTAATCAGAAGGGCTCAAATTTTATGTGATCAATACTTAAGTTTCCTGAAGTTGACCAGCTGAAGTTCAGTCATGAACTACTTGAACCCTCATCCACTTAATTTTCTGTTAAGACCTGATCCCATTTGGACACAAGGTAATTGATGACATCAAAATAACACTCCCCGCTGCTTAATGGTGTACATTTATACCTCGACAAGAGTCTTCCCATGACACAACTCTAAGGTGAGAAAAGCACATAGACAAAGTTACCATGAGGGACTTCTTGTGCAGTAGAAGCTCCTCTATGGAAGAATGACTTCATCTAGACATTTTAGGGAAAACAGACATTTCTGCAAACAAAAATGGTGAGTGGAACAAAGCTGCTAAAAATATACTCCAGTAATTCTTTATCCTTTCCTATGATGATATATGAAAAAACCCAATATTCTAGGATTTCCTCCCTCCTGTCTTCATTCAAATCAAGGAAGACGTTACTGGCCAAGGCGATGGCTGAACTTTGTGTCCCATCCTCAGTCATGAGTTGTGTCTGAATGGAAGCAAGAAAATTAGAGGACTCCAGGCATCACTAGAGTTTCCTCACCGTAGCTCTCTCAACTAGCTATTCCTCCTCCCCAATGCCCTGTCAAAAAAAGAGAGAAAAAGGAAAAGGTGCAAAGTTGGGCTTAGAAAGACTCCAATGTCAAAAGGTGAGAGCTCAAGCCAGTGTTTCTTACGACTTCTTTATAGATAGCTGGAAGCCTAGAACAAAGCAGATAGTGCAGGCTGGCACTGAGCACTTTTTTTCAGAGCTAGTGAAAATCCCTCACTCTTACTCTGCAGCAGAGTCGTTTCCTTTCTAAAACAGCCCTTAAAAACAAAACCAAAAGTGGAACATCATAGTGTATGGGATTGCACAGGTCTATTGGTCCGGCGTCCTTAGGAGGCAAACTCTTTGGAAATGCAATAGAGAAAAAGAAAAATATTTTTCTTTAGATCTTTAATTACGACAATATGCTATTGGGACTAGAAATATGTTTCTCTGATTCCTGTGTTTGCTTGGTCTATTCTGCCTCTCAAAAGAGCAAAGGTAGTACGTGAATAATTTAGGTGTTATCAGTGTACTAAGGGGTCACTGCAAAACCAGCAAAGAAATGTTTATTTCATAAGAAAGTTCTGAGGGTTTCTGATTCATTACATTACCCGTAAAAGCTGCCACTGCAGCGAATGAGAACTAATAAAGGAATAGTTTCAAGGTTTTATATTGAAAAATGCTTGCATGACTTAACATTTTTTTTACTCCACTTACGTTCAGGTAGTTGATTTCTCAACATTTTCAAATGAATGCTTTTCATTCTTGTCATCAGTTGTAACTAACTACTTGTTTCCAGTCTTCCTCACTGGATACAGCCACCATGCTTACGACTTTAAAAACTGGTGTTTTTTCAGAGCCTGTTACTTGTTCTGCTGGTCTTAATAAACAAACAAGTGACTGTAGCCACTGTTGAGAATGGTGTAAAAGACAGTAGGATTGAAAAATGTTTTCTTCATGTGACAGTGTAGTTTGCTGCTGTCAGTGGAGACTTCCAGTCTATTAAACAAGCAGGCAATCTTGTTTTATCCCTAAATTCCATTTTGGTGGTGAGTGAACAAGATAGTGCTCTGTATTTTATCTAGCTATTCCTGTTTAAACTCTTGCCCACAGTTAACAGCTTATTCTTCTAATTTCATCTGTTTTAAGCGCTCTTAAGAGTACCTAAAAAGCCACAGAAATTTCCAAGGTACATGGACTTTGGAAAAGTGAGCATAATCTTTACTAGAAGTTCACTAAGAGCGTAGGGGGTCCAGTCCTGCTGTAGAAATTGAAAATGTTCAGCATAGACCTGAGCTCCTAACTTGCTAGAAATTGAATCCTCTCTGAATTTGGAAACAAATCTCTTCCTTTTTTACGTCCTTGCTCTTTTTTATTTCCTTTTTTTTTTTTTTTTTTTTTCAAGCTGCAGTTGACTTACTGGTGGTTTATTTCAGGGAAGAAGCCGAAACCGTCTCGTCCCGAGTCCCCTACTACAACTCCAAATATATCTGTGAAAAAGAAAAACAAAGATGGAAAGGGTAAGGCAAGGAGTTGTTGCTGAAATTTTTAAAATAATATTGTTTCTGAGCAACCTGTAAAAAGAAAAATTTCACTAGTTCTCTTGTGATGTAAAACCAGGTCTTAGGGGTGGTGAACATCTCATCTTAAGGCAAGTAAAAAATTAGCGGACGAGATCTTTTGGTGAAGTTTCTAGGGAGAATAATGTATTTGTCACTTCAGTTGCGAGGGTTCTTGGAAACTCTTCAAACCCTCTGCAGAAGCTGCTGCGTTTTGAGTGAAGTCGTGGGGAGTGCTTTGCATTGTATTAGTGTTTCTTGGGTTGTGGTTATTTTGACAGATGATCTTTGAAAACGTTTTCCATCTGTGTGTGTCTAATTCTGCATGAGGAGCTAATCAGGGCTGCCAGTTGGCACCAGGAAGCACCAAGCCCTGAATTCTGAGGAAAGCTGTAACCCAGCTTGAAGACTTGGGCAGAAAGACTTGGGTTTTCGATACTTCTTTCATTCCTCCTGTGTTTAAAAGGAAGTAAGAAAATAAATACCACATAACTGATACAATAAATCATTTCCTCCAGACAGAACTGTTCGGAACTGACTGTCAGTTTTGTCAACAGCTCGGTTGCTTTGCTGTTGGGCTGGTGTTTGGGTGGCAGCCTGATGCCCCAGCCCTCACCAAGTTTTGCTGGGCTGGGGTGGGAGCTGGAAATGACCCTCTCCCGTGTTCCCACAAGTGCCTGCACCCAGAATCATCATGGTTGGAAAGGACCTCTGAGATCACCGAGTCCAGCCCTACACAAAACACCCCTACAGTCTCGGGCACTAGAGCATGCCCTGAAGAGCCACATCTACACGTTTCTTAAATAGCTCCAGGGATGGTGACACCACCACTTCTTGGGCAGGCTGTTCCAGTGCCTGACCTCTCTCTCAGAAAAGTAATTCTTCCTAGTATCTAATCTAAACCTCCCCTGCCGCAACTTCAGACCATTTCCTCTGGTCCTGTCATTATTCCTTTGGGAGAAGAGGTCAACACCCACCTCTCTACACCCTCCTTTCAGGTAGTTGTAGAGGGCAATGAGGTCCCCCCTCAGCCTCCTCTTCTCCAAACTAAACATGCCCAGTTCCCTCAGCCTCTCCTCATAGGACTTGTTCTCCAGACCCCTCACCAGCTTGGTGGCTCTCCTCTGGACACGCTCCAGCAGCTCAATGTCCTTCCTGTAGTGAGGGGCCCAGAACTGAACACAGTACTCGAGGTGAGGCCTCACCAGTGCCGAGTACAGAGGCACCATCACTTCCCTGCTCCTGCTGGCAGTCCTACGCCTAGGGACTGATGTGCTTGCATGCATGCCATACTTGCGAGGACAGAAGCCCAGCCAAACCTGGAAGGTGGTGGCATAAGGATGTCAGACTGTCTTGAAATCAGAAAAATCACTACACTGACAAATTGAGTATATTGTTATTCTTTTTTTTTTTCTTCTTCTGAAGAGGGATTTTCTGCAATAACAGGGAAAAAAAAACCTGTTGACAAACAATAAATAGGTTAATACCAGCAATTTTGAGTATGCGTTGTTGCCTTTTTTTATTATTTTTTTTTATTTTTATTTTTAAATTAAAACCTAGTTTTTAAGTAAAAATGAAAGAAAAGTATCAGAGGAACCTCCAAGTAGAGCTCAAAGAAAATAACAGAAAATATTAAAGCAGCTAGCCACAAAATTAAGAGGCAGAAGAGTCTAACCTTTCTGTTTGATGTCAAGGACATACCGTATTTCACATTTGTCCGTTGTTACAAAATTGCTAAGTCAGAAGGAATGAAAAAGGAACTTATTGCCTGAAACCACTGCCTGTTATGAAAAAAGCTACGACAAAAGCATTTGTTTTGCATTTTGAGGAACATAGAATTGAAGTAAAAGGGGTTTTAATATAACTGGCCATGGCAAGGAGGCAGCTGGAAAATCATGAGAGTTGCCTGTCTCTCAGTATCCAGAGTGTTCCCTTAAGGGGAACTTGTATGCTAAAATACCAAGCCCTCCATATAATTGATGTGATGCATGGAGAAAACTGAGTTTTGTACTTATTTCTTCTTACGCTATGACTCAGAGGAGGTTAAAAATCCTGCCTGTGAGTAAAGCAGACATGGTTTTCATGGACAGTCCTCTTCACAGTGATTTTCAGTGGCTAAGCAGTGACAAATTTTCGGACTGCCTGGGTGCAGCTGAGCATTTTGAGTCTGGACTACAACAAAAGCACCGGGGATTAGGTGGTAAAGTGGCTGGGAATGCTCTCGCTCCTGGCTGACATTGTGTCTTGCCAAAGCAGTCTTAACCTTTGCCATGGGGGTACCTGAAGGCAAACAGGCTGATGGGGCTTTGAGCAACCTGCTCTAGTGGAGGTGTCCCTGCCCATGGCAGGGGGGTTGGAACTTGATGATCTTTAAGGTCCCTTCCAACTCTAACCATTCTATGATTCTAAGCTGGGAGACGTTTGTTGCGAAGGCAGTGTTTTTTCTCGAGGGATGCTCACTTTTCAAGTTTCCACCTGCTGAAGGAGTTGCTAACCTTTTGTACTGCCAGCGCTGATGACTTTTGCTGAATATTTGCAAGATATAATATGGTAGTATGGTAGTTTTAATTTGTAAGACACCTCCTCTTGTTGAAAACAGTTCAGACTGGTGGTTATTAAAGTTGAAAAAACTGCCAGCTTAAATTGAAGCTGACAAAAGAGATCCTGCCACCTTCTGATGCACTGGGCATCGGTTTTTTGTGAAACTTAAGAAATCTGCACACGCTCTCCTTGCTGTGTTTTTGCATGGCTACTTGTGGAAGGTGATACTTTCATACAAGAAGTTTTTTCTCCCTTTCTCAGAGTAACAGCATATCGCTAAGAAGCTTATGTGCAGCTTCTAGTGTCCAAAAGAACATCAGACACCAAAAAAGCCTTAAAAAAGGCAAGAAAAAGGGTCCCGTTAATTATACAAGTTTAGACTCCTTAAATGTGCTTTCAGAAAAAAAGAATATGCAAATTTTGTAGTGGTTGTAAGTATTCACAATCTGTGATTTTAATACTGTTTCTTTATATGTGGTAAACACCAAACAGATGTGATGGATTTCCATATATGTGTTTGTAAAATGCTTGTTTGTAATTATTTTCTTTGTAAAATGAAATTTGAATGTTGTCTGCCAGCAAGTGCAAGCGCTCACTGGATTAAAAAGAAATAATCTTTTTCTGAATTTTATTCTGGAAGGTTTGCCTGCCTCAGCATATGCCACTGATTGCCCCATATAAATCTAATTGTTAAGAGTAAGGATTTTGTTTAGCTTTTTAAAGGATTATAACACTCATCTCGATTCAGCGAAGTATTTAATCAAGGGCTTAATTTCTAGTATTTTCAGAGGATGGACCTGAACACGTTCCCATTCGAGGTAAAGCAATAGTGACAGCTTCTGTGACTGGATTAGGCCAGAGGGAAGTGTCCCTGTAGGTGACTGATACTGTCTAACACTGGTGGTTGGAACAGGGTGACTGTAGGTTGACTGGTACCTGACTCTCTGGGTTACAGACAGTGGCAAAGGTGTTTGGGCACCCAGGTTATAATAGCTAACAAGAATCCCTTCCCATACCTTTCCTTCACTGTTTCCTAGTCTTGATGGTGTATTACAATGTATTTGTTACAATACCAGCTTCTTAATTTTTAGAGTATTTACATCATTAATAAAATATGGTCAACTAATTTTTCTTTTTCTGTGTCCTGAAATACTTTTATTTTAGGAAATACAATTTATCTCTGGGAGTTCTTACTAGCACTGCTCCAGGACAAAGCTACATGTCCTAAATATATCAAATGGACTCAAAGAGAGAAGGGCATTTTCAAACTGGTAGATTCCAAGGCTGTGTCCAGGTTGTGGGGAAAACACAAAAACAAACCTGACATGAATTATGAAACAATGGGTAGAGCTCTCAGGTATGTTCGTTTTTAATAATAGACTGGTTTTGTTGTCTTAGTGTTTGCATGCATTGAATGCCTCATCTGATTTGTGTAACAACAGGAAAGAGTTAGGATTCTATCCATTTGGGAAATGAAGTTATTTCAGCAAAACAAATTAGCTAACTAAAAGTAGCCCTTACTCACCTCAACCCCGAATCAGTCACCTTCAGTCTCAGCTCAGACATTTTCAGTGCTGCTGCAAAAACTGCATCTTCACAGACAAAGTAAGAGACTGAAGATTCCAAGTGGGGCAAATCTTTGTACATAAAATTTGAATCTCTTTTCTCCAAAAAATCCTAAATTCAGGTGTATTAATGAAATTATTTCTACCTGTTGCAAATGATCCCCGTGCCCAGTGGAAGATACAGTTTTAGAATTCAGGTCTGGTTGCGCTTCCCTCAACTTGTGTGTACAGCCATTTTAAAAACACCTTACCATGTGCCTCTGCCTATCAGGTTGGGATTTTTCTTGTGCATAAAAGACTATACAAAATAAACAGACATCCCTGAAGCTTCAGTCTTACCTGCTGATTGATAATTGTCCAACTGAGCAGCTATATATTTCTTTTCATTTCCTTTCCCCCCTCACCTCAGCGTGTGCCATTTTAAATGTCTGCTTCTACTCACTGGTGAATAAGCATCAGTTCACGTAACTGAAACAACTGTATGAGTCAAGAGGAGGATTACAAGTTTCATGCAACTTTTAAAGAGTGTGAGTTGATAGCAGAGCTGCCAAGTCACGGAGCTCTTTTCTTTCTCCTCAGTTATCTGAAGTTGAAATTAAAAGGTGACAAGAAATACCAGTAAAAGAAAGTTGTTCAAGATAAAAATACGCTCTTAAATTAGCCACTCCTTTATAATGAAGAAACTAGGCACTTAAAATATTGTTTACTTGTTGCTGCTAGTCTTATTTTCTGGGGGGTTTTTGCCTTTTTTTATTTGTTTTTGCTTGTTTTTTTGGCAAAAAACACTGTGTAACTTGATGTGTGTATGCTTTAAACAGATACTATTACCAAAGAGGAATACTGGCTAAAGTAGAAGGCCAGCGCCTAGTATACCAATTTAAAGAAATGCCAAAAGATCTCGTCTATATAGATGACGAAGATGCGAGCCCTAGCACTGAATCATCAGATTCAAGTCTGCTCTCAACTCCTGTGGCCAACAGAAACCAATCGAGCAGATCTAGAGCATCTGCGAACGCGGGAACAAAGGGAGGATCGACCGCAGTGCTAAAAACAGGAAACTCCAAGCCTGCTAAGCTGAAGGAGCACGTAGAGGTTGTGCAGCAGCAGACACCTGGCTTGACTTCAGAAGTTTTGAGGACAATGCAATCTCCGCAGCCAGTACATCCCACTCAGCTTTTTCGGACAGTTCACGTAATGCAGCCATTGCAGTCCCTCACGGAAGGACATGCAGCTGTAGCCAGTAATGTTTCGGATGAAACGTTAAATCCCTCGGTTCAGAATATAAGGTAAGAAAAGGTACAGAAAATCAATGTATGAATAATAATAAATTCACTGGATGATGGCTAGATAGACTAGATTCTTCGTCGTGCTTCCAAAAAATGCTCATCTCCCGGTTTGGTTGAAGCGAAGCAGCGTCTTCGTGGCTGATCCTAGGAACTGGGAGTTACTACAGCATACTGCAACGCGTACACTCGTAAATGCTCTGCCTTTGGTGAAGGGAAGCGCATCCTTCCTGCAGTATTAGGCCTGATGCAAATTCTTTAGAGAAGAAAAATACACAACTTCCCTTAAAATTGGTATCATCAGTTCTGTCCCCCAGCAGAGGCAGTAATTTCACGGCTCTGCTTTTTCACTGACTGTTCGGTGTTTTCGCTTTTCAATTTATGAATTTTATCTCTGTATGATCCCTTCAAACAGATTTTCCTTCTTGCTTCTTAATTTTTCCTCCTAAGAATTTTTTGTCATCTCTTTCATCTTTTGTCCGCTGTTACAACAGGGGAAAGCTTGGTGTTATCTATTCTAGCATTTTGCTGCTGTTACAGGAGCGTGTTCTTTTGATTTTAGAAAACAATTAACAGGATAATCTCATGGGAGCTGGGTGTCTGCAGACTATTTTGGGAGACAGTCATGCTTTCATGCCTGATTTGTAAGTCAACTGGCTAACCCTACACAGGGTTTAAGTGTGACTCCTTTGCACCTACTCCTTAGTAGCAGCGTCCTAATTGAAAAGGCTTTAAAAACCATCACTTAAGCCTGGTTTTACCCTAGCCTAAGGGCATTCCCTGATGGTTATTTCATCTCCACTGACTAAAAAAGACCTAAACCAAATAAATGTTCATGTAATCTAGGCCCCTCACAGGAATGTCAGGGTTGTATGTGGTGATTCCGGACCTTAAAGCCGTTTCAGGAAAGCTTCAGGATGTAATTCAGGAACGGCGCATTCTTAATGAATTACGAACATCACATTTTTCTGAGATTTGCTCTGTTAACCTCACTGTTATAATGGTTACTGTTTTGTGCTGCAAAATGGCAATAATGCTATTTCCTGCTCCCTTCTTCTGTTCTTTCCTTTGAAAATTACACCCAGAGCCACCAATAGGTTTGGAGTGGTACTGACGGATCGCTTTTCAAATTTCAACTTACGTGTGAACTGCGTAACTTGCAAAACTCAAACAAGATTTTTTTTTTAGCATAAATCTTCCCCGTTACATTTTGCTGATGCTCTATTTATTTGCGGTGAGCTTGGCTGTGAGAATTCCATTGGGTTTTGATAAATTCCTCAACTGCCGGAATATTTATAGCCCATGGCTACCTCGGCCGTGGGCACTCCCAGAAAAATGGGATGAGAAATCTGTCAATGTGTGATGGGCTTGTGAAGCTTGATGGTACCACAGAAGATCTTTAGCCGAGGGCTGCCATAAACAGATGGAGAAAAAAAAATGGAGCCAAAAAAATGTATATTTTTTCCTTTCCCCCCCCTCTTTTTCTGCTTCAAGACCTAAAAATGGAGCAATATCCATGGGTCAAAAGGCCGAGGGCTCCCTGGCTCAGCATCTCTGTGGACTGCTTAGGTGTTCCTGTCTGGGGAAAAGGTTCAGTCGCTCGCAGAAGCTCTTTAATTCTTGAAAGAGGGTGGATAATCTGCTTGTTCTCCTTGCCTGTGATCTTGATAATGTCACAATTTAGGGCTGGAGGCCGCTACTGCCAAAATTTTGCCGTAGGGTTTGTGGTGTCACTTCCCAGGGAGTAAGGACCATCGTATGGGACACGGGTTAGTGGTGGTTTTGTCAGTATTAGGTTGACGGTTGGACTCGATGATCTGAAAGGTCCCTTCCAACCCAGACTATTCCATGATTCCATGACTCTCTGGGGTTAACCATGCAATTTTGCCAAGAAAGAAGTAATGAGACTGGATAATTTCTTCATTTCCAAAGAATAAGCTTTGCTCTCTCACCTCTGCTACTACAGGGATGCTGTAAAAGCTACTCAGTTATTAAAACACCACTTACATAAAAGGAAAATCCAGATTAGCAGTAACAGCTGGGTTTTTCAGAAGAACTGAAAGAGCAACTGAAACTGGTTAGATCAGCCTCCAGTGACTGATATAATAGAATCAATAAGAAATGCTTTAGGAGATAAGCAAGTAGTTGAGGAAGCTGAAGATTTGTATACAGGAAATGACAAACAAAAACTGCAGCTTCAGTCAAGAAAAAAAAAGTTATATTCTCTCTTCTTTCCTTGGGGTACAAAAACCCCAAACTTTATAATTATCCCCGGTCTTCCTAGTTTGAATCCTGATTTTTTTTTTAAGTTTCCTTAAACATTATGAAGGGTTTTAATTCACGCTGCAAAATGAAAAATTCACTGAAAAGAGAAATTCACTGGTTAGTAAAGGCTGCACGGGAATAAATACATGGGGCCATGAAAGCAAAAATATTTTCTGTAGTTACTGGTAGGCACTGTAAAACAAACTGGAAAGAGTTACCATTTTTAAGTAAACAATAGCCCTTTTCATTTGTCTTTTAATTCTAAAATGCATTATTTGAAATCAATTTGTGTTTTGTTTATTGTTCTAACCAACTAGAATTAGTTCAAGATGCACATAGTGGAGGGAAGGGTTATATTTGATCAGAAGTTTACGTGGAAGATAATTATGAAGAATTTGACAAAAAAAAAAAAAAAAGTAAGTCTTGGAATTCATTTAGAAAATTAATAAAAGTCTGCATCAAGGTGATGTCAGTTTTTAAAGCTTAGGCATGAAGCTGCTCTGTACAGCGCAATCCTATGATTTCAGGGTTGATGAAGGATTTAATTACTTGTAAAAATTGACTCGGGTAGTAATAGTGAAAGGAAACAAGTACAGACACAATTGAAGCTATACAGTATCATTTAAGTCAGTAGAATAAAGCTATTAAACATTAATGGGGGAAGGTTCTGCAATTTACAGAGTTAAATAGCTCTAGGCTAGACCTACACTAGATTTTATATCAAAACCAATATCAACGGTATAGATGGTATTAAAAAATGGTAACAACAAACAGAAGTATCTGGAAGACCTAGTAAGGCAGGCAGGCAGGCAAGAAGTCCAAGCAAACATTTGGCAAGTTGCTCAGTGACATTATGACATCCAATTATTGCGTTATGGCATTTCACAATCAGACCTTGGGCAATAAGCTAAGGGGAAAAAAGTAGTGGAGATGCTAGATGTGTGAAGTTCCAGTGAAGTAAAAGCCTTAAAGCCTTTGAGTTCTGTATTTTATCGGTTTTAATCCTCTGTTTGTAACTTAAAACATTATTCCATGAAGTCTTCAACTGCACTTTTCTTAGCCAAGATGACACAATGTCTCAGATGAAGGGAAAAAAAAAAAAAGACCCTTCGGATCTTTTCAGTACAGTATATAATTACTGGATGGTATAGAAGTATTGCTAATTAAGAAAGAATGTACTAAGGTGTTTGAGCAGTTACAGTTGAAAATAAAAACCATAACGCAGATTTCTTTGGTGTGCTTTTAACCAGGATGGGCCAAACTCTAAACAAAGGTGGTGATGAGTCCTGTGCAGTAGTTACTGCCCATTCCAAGCTCTAAAAATACAGTTTATGGCAGATACATTTCTGCTCAGTTTCAAAATGCAGACTTTGAATAGTTTGGTGAGGTAGAAGGACACACTGAGCATTTTTTAGAGCGTATGTTTTAGGTCTTGTTTTATAATAAGGCTAAAACAAAGGAACTGGATTTTGGGTTGGTTTGTTCAAGCAGCCATAAATCTCTGGCAGTTGAACGTGTTTGTGTACACGGTCTGAATTGCTGCAGTGGGGCTTCCATGAGGGATGAAATGAATGGTCTACGTGATTTGAAAATGTACAGCACGTACGATTGCCATTATAGCGCAAGAGCTGACAAGCCCTCTGATGTACGCACACTCTCTGTAGGGTTGTGGTTGGAGTCACTTTACAGCAGTTTTATAAGGAAGCACAAGGACAAATAGCAACATTGGTTGCCAGTTTCTGTTCAGAGGTTGGAGCATGTGGATAGTCAAGGTTGTTTTGGAGAAAGGGCAACCAGGGTTTGGGAATGGTCCTCAGAAGTTTTTCTGACGCGTACTGGTTAGTGGTTGGGCTCTGCCTTGAAGCATGAACATCTTGGACCCATCTAATTTGTCTTGACGCAATGCAGCTTCTAAAGTTTCATTAATATAAACGTTCTTCCCTCTTCTTTATGGAAATAAATGTTCTCTCTGCAGCAATTTGCTTGTGTTGTGAGAAGAAAAAAAATTATGTGATTAACCACATACTATAGAGAAAACATTGAGGATTTTTGAGGTCAAAACAATTGGCTTCTTAACACTTAACCATATCCTTCATAGGAGAAGTCTGAACATGGATCTTCTCTGATGAGGAACTTGGAAAAGATCGTATCTGAGGAATGTGGTGTAGGGCTTGTGTCACCATCCCTCCCCTGCGCTGGGTGGCATTGCCTGGTAAAGTCTACCCCCAGAGCATCGCTGGGAGAGGGCGGCAGCCGTTCCTCAGGGCCTTCTTGTGTTTCTCAAAGAAACCGATGGTGAAAATCAGGGGTTAGTTCTTTGCGGGAGACAGGCAGTGACTTCATTTATAGCTGCACAAAGCTCGTATATGTAGAGTTTTGTGTACTTCGAGGGGAGGGTTGTGTCCTACTCAGAAGCGGAAAGGTCTTGACTTTTGGATGGCTTTTGAGGGGCTTTTTATACAAGTTTTGGTGCTGCTGTGTGCAGGAGACAAGAAGTGGCTGGGGGAATGTGGCTTTTCTTCAGCAGTAGTGCTTAAACAAAAAGGCTGTGGTGTGGTGCTAACCCAGGCTTGGGAAACGGGGCAGGAGCCAGGGTCAGGTCATGCAAACTGGACCAGGGAAGACATCTAGTATCCCCGGTGGGAATATCTGAAATTACAAACTCGCTGCTGTTCTGCAGGTCTAACCACTCTGGCTTGGTAGATGCAAGCGGTTACTGGAGTCTCCATTTGTGTAACTGGGAGCTGAATTTGTTACCATGTTTCCGGTGATCAGACAAAAATTAAAATGCCTGTGTGGATGAGATTACTTATTTCTAACTTCTTTCAATGAGCCAGCTAAGTCTTTGAGTGTAGCACTTGTAAAATTATTCTGTTTAAACTAGAATAACTGATAAAGGTTGACGAGAATATCTGGTTTCTTGGAGTAATAATTCAGAGTTACATTTACAGGCATTGAGAGGCACTGAAGTAGGACTTGGATTCAGCTCCGTGTTCATCAGGTCATTCTGAGCGTAAATGGCATCCCTTCTGTAGCTCCAGAAAGCGTACATCTCCTGGAAGGGTAGGGACTTACCTTGTTATGGAGAGCCTAGGACATCGTACGAGGCTCTAAGGTGCCTGCGTTTGGGCAATTAAATTGCTCCCTTAAATGACTAGGGCTGCAGGTGGAGACAGGCATTTTCCTTTACCTTTAATCTAGAGTAGTAGTGATGGAGTGAAAGGAGCTTCTCATGTTACTGACGGTTCAGAGAAGATCATATTGTGTGTAATTTAAAATTATATGTCTATTTCTTATTGACTGTACGGAACATAGCTGAATCTTCTCCCTGGCAGCTCTGTGCACCAAGAAACTGGCAATTAGCTGACCACTGAGAGATCCTGTGCAACGCTTTAGCAGACTTCAAGTTTCAAACCCAGCGTTTCTATCAAAATTCAGTGTATTGTTTCTTTTCTGTATTTTCAAGTTGTCATTTTTATAGCTTGGACAGAGCATGTTAGAAGACCGGTATCCTGGCTCTGTTCTGTAGCCGGGGTCCACAGAGGACCAGTGGGATATGTTCTGTATGTATACTTCTGAACTGGAGAACCACTACGTGATGAATCAGCCACAGCTTTCAGCTTGACCTTTTTGCAACCTTTGGGGTAGAAAATGTGCAATAATTCATCCTGAAGGTGACACAAGCATGGACCACAGTGGCAAGATCCTCATTCAAGAGGAGAAGGAAATAGCTGAAAGTTAATTGTGGTTTTTTTCTGGGCGTGAGCATTCTGGGTGAGAAGAGTGATGAAGCCAACAGTATGCCAACGCAGTGGGTTGTCCCGATAAGGAGAGGGAATTACCTTTGGAAATCACATCTACCCCAAGCAAACACAGATGCTTTCTGCTCTTGTTCCATAATCTGTTTCTGTGTCCAGGCTGTGATGTATTGGTGGTCTGACTACAGCTATGCTGATGCTGAAAAATAGACAGATTTGGCCAGCCTGAGTTTATCAACTCTGAAAATGTGATTACAGCTGCTATTTCAAATGAAGTGTCTTCATCTTGTGCCATGTATAGACGTTATAGTTCATAGATTCATAGACTGGTCCAGGCCAGAAGGGACCTCCAAAGGTCATCTAGTCCGACCTCCCTGCAGTCAGCAGGGACACCCCCAACTAGACCAGGTTGCCCAGGGCCTCGTCGAGCTTCACCTTGAATATCTCAAGGGAAGGGGCCTCAACCACCTCCCTGGGCAACCTGTTCCAGTGTTCCACCACCCTCGTGGTAAAGAACTTTTTCCTAATATCCAATCTAAATCTCCCCTTCTCCAACTTAAAACCATTGCCCCTCGTCCTGTCACTGCAGGCCTTTGTAAACAGACCCTCCCCAGCCTTCCTGTAGGCCCCCCTCAGGTACTGGAAGGCCGCTATTAAGTCTCCCTGGAGCCTCCTCCAGGCTGAACAACCCCAGCTCCCTCAGCCTGTCCTCATAGCAGAGGTGCTCCAACCCCCTGATCATTTTGGTGGCCCTCCTCTGGACCCGCTCCATCAGGTCCATGTCCTTTCTATATTGAGGGCTCCAGACCTGCACACAGTACTCCAGGTGAGGTCTCACCAGAGCAAAGTGGCAGAATCACCTCTCTGGATCTGCTGGCAACACTTCTTTTGATGCAGCCCAGGATGTGATTGGCCTTCTGGGCTGCAAGTGCACACCGCCTGCTCATGTCCAGTTTCTCGTGCATCAACACCCCCAAGTCCCTTTCCTCAGGGCTGCTTTCTAATACCTCAAGTTGTGCAGTGAATGTCATCATTATGCTCTGTAATCATACTTTTATACCCTATCTATATTGGGTTTGCTCGAGCTTGCATAAGAGACACAGGGAAGCAGTGTGGCACTGTCCTACGGAGATTTTGCATTGACCCTCTGCTTTCAGTCCTCTTTCTCTGGATAAGAATGACAGTCAAATCTGCAGGATGTCAGCTGATGTTGTAGCCCCTCACTCCTCTGCCGTTCCTGTAGGTATGCTGAATAAAAGCCATCACAGGTGTCAGTCTCGGTAAAGAGCTCACTAGGGCTGCCTTGATGAGGAACATGAGTGAAGGAACACGATGCCAGCTGAGGACTTCTGGATAGTCAGAAGCAACACACGGCTGATGTTTGGAAGGCCTTACTTTCATCAGGCAGCACCGGTGCACATGCTTTGGTTCTGTTTGCAGTCAGACGGCAGTCTTCCGTCAGTGCAACAAGTTGGGTTTCCTGCCTGCAGTAGAAATTCTCCAACACCCTGACCAGCAGATACTGTGGGATCTGGCCCACTGCTGCTGTAGCCTTCCTCAAAAGCAGGGAAGAAGGTGACTGTTGCAGAGTTGATCTCTGTCATCTCTCAAGTGAAGGCTTGACTGCATCTCAGCTATGAGGATGGTGAGGAAAATGCCCTTCCTGAGGGAGGTGTTGGTCAGAAATAGGCTGATGTGATCTCAGCGGGCTTCTACAAGAAACTCTCACTTAGCTTACAACAGGGTGTGTTTCTCAGAACACATTTACAATAGGGGCAACTTCCATCACAGCAAAGACTTTGGTTATAACCAAATGTTTTGATTTGATTTTCCTGCAGTTGAGAAGGCCTTCTCTTAAGACCATTTCTGATTTAATTTCTGCAGTAGGGAGGAAGAAGGCTGCTTATGCCAGAAGGGACTTCAAAGTCATCTAGACAGATTAATTCTGTTTCTGCACAATGAGAAGCTACCCACAAGAGCTCTCTTTACATGTCTTTGGCACTGTCGAAAGAGGTGGGGTTTCCGCAGGTCTCTGTTAGTAGCAAAGTTTCTGAGTTTTAATTCAGGTGAGCGTGCAGTTCTGAAAAATTCTGGAAAGAAGACTGTAAGACCACGCGGGTTGGTAAAAAGGACACCAGACTTGAGAGCTGAGTCCTCTGACTTCACAACGTAAGAGATTATCTTGTCCAGGCAAGGAGTTAGACAAGAACAGGCAAGTTCTGCCCTCCCTTTGGAGGAGCCTGTGTTCAGACTGGGTGTGAAGGCATCAAGCGGCGTTCTGCCTCGCATGGACATCTCCCCCTAGACTGCTTAGTGGCTCCTGTCTGCATGGCTTGTGCTGTAAAAGGGCCAGTGGCCATGACGGCAGTACACTGGGGTGCAGTATCGACAAGACTGCTGATGACTTTGAGGATGACGTACACGAGCGCGGCTGTGGAGCAGTGGCAGCAGAGCTCCTGAGTTGTGGCTGATGCTTCCCTTAGTCACTCAGAAGAGATTGACTCAGGCATCTGAAGTGGTTGTAACAAGCATGTCCCACCCCTTCACCTCCCTCCCTCTTCCACACAACTCCTGAAGAAGTTGTTTGCAATCAGTTAGTTGAACAAAGGCGGAAAGTCCCTGGAAATTCGCCTGTTTATCTCAAGGCCATCATTTCCCCTATAGCTGTAGGTTGAGCAACGTGTATGTTGGAGAGAGAATTCTCCTCCGTTACCTATCTCTGTCTTTCTTAATATTGCCCTGTTTCGTTTTCTTATTGTGCTGTGAAATAAGTTGTTTACCTTGGCTTGCAGTTTCAGTATTTTTTTTTTGGTATCTTCTCCCTTTCTCCATTTCATAAATTTCACATAAATTACCACGAATAAAGTTGTTTTTCCTGCCTGTCCCTTATTGTTTGCTTTATCACTAGTTACCTCTTGATGAGCTGATACCTTATTGCAAAATTCCAGGCCGTTAACAGTACCAAGCGGACCAAGAAATAGGTGATCGTTTTCTGCCAAGCTAAAATGACTTCAGAATTTTTGTCCTTCTTTTCTGAGTTGTAACCAGAATGTTTTATGGCAGCATTTCCTTTTCATCACTATCGCTCAATGTTCTTGTTCTTTTTGT
This sequence comes from Numenius arquata, assembly GCF_964106895.1. Lineage (NCBI taxonomy): Eukaryota > Metazoa > Chordata > Aves > Charadriiformes > Scolopacidae > Numenius > Numenius arquata. The sequence goes on along the minus strand of NC_133576.1, from coordinate 107,003,700 downwards.
AACCTCAGCAGGAACTTTTAAAGTCATCACCCAGTGGATGTGTACCTTAGAGTGAGAAGGGCGGGAACAAATTGACAGTGAACTTCAGCAGCTTAGCAAAATACACAGTTCAAAGCACCTAAAATACTGTAGTCTGGTGCTAACAGGTTGTAAGTAATGTGGTTTTGGGTTGTTGTTTTGTTTTTTTTTTTTTAAACAGGTAAAATAATTAACCAAACCTGTATTGTTTTCAGTTATATTCAAGGCAAATAGTTTGAGCAGATGAATTTTTAGTTTGTAAACAGACACAGTTGTCTGTAGTCTTACCAATTGAGGCAAATGTCTTGCTTGGCCACCATTGGTGCTGTGTGCTACTGAACCCTGTGCTTGTACAGACATCTGCTGCCGGCTTTCCCTGTAGCAAGTTCACACCCTGTGTCCGTGTGTACACATATATGTGTATATACATGTTTATATCTGTGTGTATCATATATATGTATCTCGACTGATGGAGAAGATAGAGCACCTGGAGTAAACTGTTAGTCACGGTATGATGTACAGGTATGGGACTTGCTTTCAGGAGAAATAAAATGGCTTAATGTCAATATGCAAATACTAATTACGGTGTGGTGAGACAAACGGTCTGCTTGGGTCCTCTAGGAGCTGTCACTCCTACTGCTTTGCAGAATACCTTCTGCATGGATTAGATCCAGTTCACACTTTTCGAGGCTGTTCTTCACAGCCATTTAGCAGCTAGAAGCTTTTATTTTTACTATTTTGTTTTAAAACAGCTAAAGAACAAGAAAGTAGCTTAAAAGTAACACTTGGATGGCAGACCAGCACAGGCCAGCAGCTTCTGCTGCTGCTTTCAAAACTGCAACTATTGAGTTGATCTTAATCCTTCAGGGTTAAGTAAATTTCTTCATGGATTAAAGAGCTGGCTTGGTATCTACTCGGATACTTGTAATACTTTCTGGATGGCGAGTGTCAGTTGTCTTTCTTTCTTAGCTGTTCCACTTTCATTGCTGTTTTCTGTAAACTTTCCTGGGTTGAGCTGTTTGTATGTGACATTTTGATTTTACTGCAAGTTTGTTTAACTGTAGGTAGTTTATTTTTTTATTTTTTAATTATATTTTTTTAAAAAAAAGCTCGTGGGTGCCTTCATCCTGTTACTACTTCTGATGCAGACATTTGTCACTTTTCTATCAAGGTCCCAGGGGAATTGCTGGCGTTAAAAAAAAGAAAGAGCACTGATAACCCTTAGCAGACTTGGTGTGAACCTTTGTGCTGTCGTTCTGAGCTTTGCACTTTAAGCTTGGTTGTCGGTATTTGCTGTGGAGCACAGAAGTTGGAAAGAAAGAAGCGATTGCTTTAGCTGGTGCTTCACCTCCAGCCAGCCCCCATTTCTATGAGCTTCTTCCTTGGGCTGTCTCCAGTTGTGTGAAACAGGAGCTCAAGATTGACTCTGGTGTTGTCGCATCGAATTTTGTGTCCTGGTTATTATGGCCTCTGTGATGAGACCTGCGTGGGAGCCTCACGGGCAAGGATTTGGATTTGTTTTGCTATGGCAGCATTCCTGGGTACTGCAGCCTTCTTTCTTGTGAGGAAGAGAAAGCTCCAGATGCAGATTTTGTTCCTGGTATTACCAAGCCACATAGGAGGTGGGGAAAAGATTGCCTGCAGCAGGGACTGGCAGCTGGAGGATGCTCAGGGCGTACTGATGTCCTCTGAGCCTGATACCAGCTGGGTTACTGGAGCTCCTCTTACTGGCACAATCTGTAGAGCTCAGCTAGAGGCTTTTCCCAGAGGACTGAGCTGAGAAGGACCTGGGAAATCCTCTACAAATACTCCTTCACTTGTCTCTGCTGACGCACTAAGGAAGGGGGAGTGCAGTTGGACTACCGCCAGCAGCAGCATCTGCATCCACATTGCCCCATAGCTTCAGCAGCTCCTAAATCCTGCTTTGGTAAGCTTTTTGCTGTAACGGTGATAGCCAGAGCATGGGCTTAAATTGAAGTTTTCAATATGCTCAGTCTGATTTGACTGGTCAATGGCTAAACACTGGCAAGCAGGATTTCACAGAGCTTTAAAAAATAGGTACTACATTGGTAGAAGGACTATAGAAAGGAGGACATCACACGGTAGATGTATAGCAGGCAACCTTTACAGCACATCTGAGGACCAGGCTTCGGAAGGAAGAGCATGCATGGACTTAGTAGTACAAATGTTGACAGTAAATGGCTTTCCATGTAAAGGGATTTCAGCAGGGGTAGAAATAAGCTAGGGGGAGGAGGAGACAGTTATTTTTGCTTTTAGCGAATGTCAAGCATGTTCAAAGAAAACACGAGGGAGAGCTTAAGACTGAAAAAGGGGAGGAGGGTTGGCAGGAGAAAACAGAATCACACAATGGTAGGGGTTGAAAGGGACCCCCCTGCCAAAGCAGGATCACCGGGAGCAGGCTGGACAGGAACGCATCCAGGTGGGCTTTGAATATCTCCAGAGAAGGACATTCCACCACCTCTCTGGGCAGCCTGTTCCAGTGCTCTGTCACCCTCAAAGGAAAGAAGTTTTTGCTCATGTTGAGAAGGAATTTCCTGTGTTCCAGCTTGTGCCCGTTGCCACTGAAGAGAAGCAGGAAAGGTTGGAGAGAACTTTGCAGGGCAGGTGGAAGGAAAGAAAAAGATTGTTGGAGGCAGCGTGGCATGGTGGGCTGCAGCAAGCCGTGGGAGGGTGTCGAAGCAGTTACCCCTTCCCTTCCTCTTTCCCTCCCCTGGAAATCGTTTGCTTCACCAGGACCGTGTTGTGGTTTGGGGTTTTTTTGTTTGTTTGCTTTGTTTTTATTTGCATGACTGGAGCGTATGTGTTTCAGCCACATCTCTGAGTCACCGTCTTCCACTGCAGCAGTTGTGTGCTTCAGCAAGATGGCTGTTAATTCTCTAACTTTGCCCTCTCAGCTGTACATATATAGAAAGTAAGGTGGTACCCGAGTCTGTGAGCTTGCAACTGATGGAATCGCTCCTAATTTAAATTGATGTTTTGGGAGCAAATTCTGTTCAGTTGCTTTACCAGAAAGTGCATACAAGCCTGGCAGACAGAGAACCATGTGTCCTGGGAGTCTGAGAAGGTCCTGACCAGACTCACTGTTCCAGTGCAGATACTTTTGCATATAAGTAAATGTATATACAGATGTCAGGCCAATTTATATAGGTTCATGACTTAGGAATTACCTCATGAAATTGATGGCAAGCCTGTAGCGGATCATGCTCATGATGCTGGTTGATGCTTGAGAAGGAGATCTTAGATGTGATTCCCAGGTTTTCTGCTGAACTATGGAATGTCTCAAAGGCAGGCTGTTCAGTTTGGCAATGGCAGTATCTCTCGTGCAGGGTACCTTCGCTTTGGGAACTGTGTTGCTGAATTCAGGGGTCAGGTCCAGTTCTTGTTTTTTCAGGAGAGCGACTGCTACCTCTTCTGGAACCATTTGGTAAATAGAATGTTTATGATGACAAGTGATTTTGCAAGACTAAATGTGTAATTATTTTTCACGCACGGAAGTGTTCTGACCTTATAATCTTTTCTAATCTTAATAGGACTTTACAGACTCCAACTCAAGTTCCAGTGGTTGTTTCCCCTGGGAATCAGCAGCTGCACACTGTAACACTCCAGACAGTGCCTCTTACTACGGTGATAGCCAGCACGGATCCAGCCTCAGCAACAACGCCCCAAAAATTCATTTTACAAGCCATTCCTACTTCACAACCCATGACGGTTCTGAAAGAAAATGTCATGCTGCAGTCTCAGAAGCCAGTCTCGCCTCCTTCCTCCATCGTGCTGAGCCCAGCGCAAGTTCAGCAGGTGCTCACCAGCAGCGTGCAGACAATTTGCAATGGAACAGTCAACATGGCCTCGTCTCCATCCTTCAGTGCCACTACCCCCGTGGTGACGTTTTCGCCCAGCAGCTCACAGGTGGTGGCTCATCCATCGGGCACGGTCATCACTTCAGTTATTAAAGCACCTGAAACCAAACAGATCGGGGCGCAAGGAGCGGTGAAAGAAGAGAGTGACAAATTAGATGATGCTGAGCAGTCGGAGCAGGGATTCCAGCAGCAACCGTTTGTGATGGTAGTGTCCAGTTCGAATGGTTTCCCATCTAACGTGCAAGTGAAGCAAGAAAATGAGCCGTTGGAACCCAATTCGTATTAATAAATTTAAAAAAAAAAAAAAAAAAGACCCTGTGGATGATTATTTTCATAAATGTGATGGGACCTTTTCAGTTATGTATATACGATTTGATTCTGAAGCAAGATGTTGCAAAGCTACTTAATTTCTGCAGTTAATTGTTAGAATTCATGCTTTAGAATGGATTTTGATTTTCTATTAATTGCTAAATGTTATCATACAAATAAAATTATATATTACTCATGTTTCAAAAGACAGGCATGAAGGAACATGCTTTTTATGCTATGAAGACTTTCTCCTGAGGTTGTTGGCCAAAGTTTCAAGCTTCTTACTGTATCTCTGCAGTCTGTTGCCGATTTACATTGCAGTAACGTTATTATAACCTTTTTCTGTTTAATCCGTACGAGTATCACTTAACTTTTGAAACAACAGTTACTTTTAGTGGGAGGTTTTCATTCCGTGTGTAGGAATTTTTATGATCCAGTATCTGTTTCATACTGGTGAATTACACCAGTTTTAGGCTTTGATAACCAGGTATCCTCTTGCATTTTTTTTTTTGCAGCACAAGCTCTTTGTGTGTGCAAAATGGAATATACACTCCTATTGAGAGTACAAGAAACATTTATTCCAGTAATGGACAATGCCATGTCTGTATTTTATATGAAAACATCAGATATATTTAATTACAGAAGCTAACAGCATCACTACAGGTGCAAGCGTTTCATGCCATTTTGCGACTATGAAGCTTAACAATCTTGCTTTCTACTTCAGATTATTTTGTACGGGGGGAGGGAAATGAAATATAAATTTATGCAGATATTTGGAGATTAATACTGCTAAGAGTTCTTTTTTTGATTGTAAATAATGTACATTCAATGTCACAAGGAAGTTTTTTTCAGCTAATTTGTTTCCATACAAATTTTTGATAGATGCAAATAAGATCATTATGTTTAGAGGTCTAATGTTATATGTATTCATATTACAGAGTGAATTTGTATTTAAAGACAAATTTTTAAATGATGGAGCCCTCTGAACCTTGGGTCCTTGTCTTTTGTATTTTTAATTGGTTTATTATGAAAATAAATCAAGTGGAAAAACATTTTTTCTGTATTTACGCTGAATTGGTTTTATATTATTATAATATATAATCATTTATTACAATATATAATTGTTATAATATATGATCATTTTGACGATCATCATAGATAACCAAAACACACTGAGAAATAGGACAACGTCATTAATCAGTGTGGGTCTGTGGTGGGGCACGAGCAATTCGTGAATCACTTCTGAACAGACCCAAACGCACCCAACGTACTGTGGGTATCATTTGAAATACGGTTTTATAGCTCAAATGAAAGTTCAGCTAAATCCAAGAATGGCTTTAGGAGGAAGGAAATCCAATAAACTTCTCCTTTTCCGTCACTTCCCAATACGTTACAGACAACCCAAAGCTTTTGAGTGCAATTCTGGGGTGCCATTCGTTGCTTTGTAGCTGCTGTAACACAACTGTCGGCCCAAACGCCTAGGGCTTCAAAACCTCGCATATTGCAATGTTTCAACAGAAAGTGAATTAAAAATAAATAGAATGCCTGGTAAGATTACTGGAATGTAAAATTAGAGGAAATATGACTTTCTATGACTGAATTCATGTAGGAGTTTTATTGATCGGTTTGTAAAGTTTAAATTTAAAGATAAGCATATGAGTACTAGAAAAACTAATGTGAGCAGAACTGTGGCAGAGATAGTTTGGTCTGGTCAAACAGAACTCTACAAACTGTATGGAACGAGCAGTTCTCCGTCACAGCCGCCCTGTTTCTTGGCAATTGAAACCGCCCTGTTTAATTCACTGTTTCTTCCCTCCAACTCCCATACAATCAGGCTTCCACCTGCAAATCCCACACGCCTCGCCCGATTTTCAGGAATGCCGGCCATATCCATAATGAAGCTGCCAGCTTGACCGGTGGTTGTTTCTCTGGCAGCGCTCCCAGCAGCCGGGGAGGGCTTGCAATACTGCTAGGAATGTGGATAAGCGTACAGGGTGCTTATCTGATACAGTTCTCATCCTGAGGGCTATTTCAGATCGAAGAAAGCACTGGAAAAGGGAGGGTAGGGTTTTTTTAATCAGACTAAAATAGGGACTTTTTCCTGTAGTACAAGTATTTCATAATACTAGGAAACCTGATGTGATAACACTTGATAGACATTTTGAAAAGCAGGGATGTTGTTCTGCCGATTTACTGGAAACATGAAAATAAAAATCGCTCCTTAAGGTTACAACTTTGCCAACAAAACCTCTTGCCATAGATGCAACTGTTACAAAGGAAAAATGATTTGTTGCCTTAGTGTATGTCAGTTGGAGAAGCAGCGAAAATCTCCAGCAGACAGCAGTGTCTCCCACGGCAGACTCCGTTGTGTAACCAACAGTAAATGAAAATCACTCCCTTCCCATGTCCGTTAGGCTCCACTCTACCAGCCGGGTGTATCCGTACTTCTAGCTCTCCTTAGAATCGTAGAATAGTCTCGGTTGGAAGAGACCTTTCAGATCATCAAGTCCAACCATCAACCTAACACTTACAAAACCCATCACTACACCACGTCAATAAACACTGTGTCTACCCGTCTTTTAAACACCTCCAGGGATGATGATTACACCCCTTCCCTGGGCAACCTGTTCCACTACTTAGTGATAACCCTTTTGTTGCAGAATTTTTTCCTAATATCGAATCCAAACCTCCTCTGGCACAACTTGAGGCTGCTTCTTCTTGTCCTATTGCCTGTTACTTGGGAAAAAGAGACTGACCCCCACCTCTCTACACCCTCCCTTCAGGTAGTTGTAGAGAGCGATAAGGTCTCCCCTCAGCCTCCTTCTCTCCAGACTAAACAACCCCAGTTCCCTCAGCCTCTCCTCGTTAAGACTTGTGCTCTAAAAAGACTTCTTGTCCTTCGTACGACCAAGGATGGGAGAAGCTGGAAGCAAGCATAATGTGGAGCGAGGGCAACTCCTCCCTGCTTGCAGCTGCCTTTGTGCCTCTGGCAGCGGCCAAACACAACCTGCCATCTCAAATCCCAGCCGCTGCTGACTCAGAAAGATAAAAAAAAAAAGAAAAAGAGGCCGCCGTTCTTTTCTGCAGGCATGTGAGGCTGTTAAGGAGAAAAAAAGGCTTTTTTTTTCGTCTGAGGCATTTCACGGAAGGCAGCCCGGGGAGGAGGAGGGAGGCAGGTAGGTCTCAAGCTGCCAGCGCCGCCTCAGCGCCGGGCCCGGCCGGGACGGAGGTGCCAGGCGGCCGGCGGTGCTCGCTGAGGCGCGGTGACCGCGGCGGCGGCGGCCGCCACCCGTCAGGCTGAGGCGAGAAGCGGCGTCGGCGCTTCAGGCAAACCCGGCGCCTCCCGGGCGGCCCGCCCCTATGGTCATGAACCCCCCCTTCCCCTCAGGCTCCCACCCCAAATGGCGGCTGTGCGGCTTCCCCGCTGCCCGCGTAGACCCCGTTTGGCAAGCTCTGCCCGCCATCCGGGGCAAGCTTCAGCACTGAAGCGGCCGCCGTCATCTCCCTCAGCACCGCCGGGAAGGCGGAAGAGGCGGGCGGAAAACGCTTCGGGAGCCTCTCTGCCACGGCAGCTCCTCCAGCTCTACAGCTAGAGGAGGAGGCGGCGGAAGCGGCGCGCTTGCCCCGGTAGCCGCGGCCGGGCCCCGCCTCGCCCGGGGAGGCGCGGGAGGAGCTTGCGGGGCCGCATCCCGTCGGGCCTTGCGGCGGCTGCGGCCTTCGGGTTCCGTGCGCGGGTGCCTCGGCGGCTCCAGAAGTTTCCCGGGGGTGGGGGGGGGGCCGGCATGGCGGCGGCGGGAGCAGCTCCTCCGCGGTGAGCTCCCGTCTTGGCCTCCCCACCCCGCGCCCCTTCCGCCCGCCCCCGCCTCGCCCTCTCACGCCGCTGTGTTTCCTCGGCAGGTTCTCGGACGGCGACGTCGACCGCGACCCGGCGGCAGCGGTGGAGGTGAGGGCCGGAGTGGGCTGGGCCGGGCCGGGCCGGGCCGGCGGGGGATCGGGGGCGGTGGGCCTTGCCCCGCGGCTGTGTGAAGTTTGCCGGCTTACCGAGCCCGGGGAGTGCCGGAGGGGAGTGCCTGAGGGAGCCGGGGGGCGCCGGAGGAAGCCTGGGGCTTTTGGGGTGCGGTGCCGGTGGTGGGGGCGAGGGAATGGGCTGAGGCGAACCGGCGGGGGGGGGGGGGGGCGCTGGCAGAGTTTCCCCTGGAAGCTCCTCTGGCGTGAGGTCTGGCTACCGAGGAGTTCGGCACAGTTCTGTCAAAATACTTGTGCTACCTGCCTTGCAAAAACGAAAAAAAAACCCCAAAAGACAAAAAACCCCACCCTAAACTTTCTCTCTTATATATGTAAATGGTAGTTCAATCAACTAAGTCAATTACCGTTTGTGATTAAAAAAAGCTCCAACCTTATTGGAGAAATGTATTCAATTTTTATTAGTTTTTATTCTGTCCTGATCTTTTTTTTGGTTTGGGTTTTTTTTTTTTTTTTTTTTTGTTTTCCCTCTTTCTATATTTTGTGGGAACCAGAACTGATCTTCATTTCACCACGGCGTAAGAAATAAATTTTTTACAGTGTTAACGATCATTCACTGGAACAACCTCCCCAAGGACGTGGTGGAGTCCCCATCACTGGAGGTTTTCAGGACGCGACTGGACAGGGTGCTAGATAACCTCATCTGGGCCTTTCCCACGAAAGGTTGGGTGAGGTGATCTTTTGGGGTCCCTTCCAGCCTGTTCTACGATTCTATGATTTTATCCATTAATGTGTATTTATATGCTTTCAAAGGTTGTTTTTAATTAAACCCGAGGGTTAACAAGAAGACAGAACCCGGAGGGTGGATAAGCATTTCCGTTTAACATACTTGCAACAGGAGAGGGTGTAAATGGTTAGTTCTGCTTGAATAGAGTAGGTGGCAGAAACATAAGATGATGCTGAGTTATCTTTCCACAAAGAAAATGGTGAAGCTGAATCTTATAGTTCTTCGGGGTTTGTAGCTTGTAAAAGTTTTTCAGGAGATAAGTGACATGTAAAAGGAATTTAGAATAACCAAATATATTTGGCATAGTAAAACTAATTTAAGATCTTTAAAAAAAAAAAAAGGTGAATTTCCTGTAGTGGGGAAAAAAAAACCCCAAACACCAACAAAAAAACTCCTACACCAGAACGTCTTTGGAAGTATTAAAGAATTTTATCAGAATGTGCGTTTAGGTTTTTTTCGGTATTAACATAGTTGCTTTGCTTTTCTAATTTGTATTTCAGTTCTTTGTACGTTCAGCGCTTCAAAACAATATGTGACACATTCTGTGAGCATTATTTAATGTCTGATACAGTAATATTGGTGTCACTTGTGTAGCCGTTTTTAAAACTACTGAATTGAGTTGGCAGATTGTGCTTGATAATATTTGAACTGCTCAGTCCCATAGAGCAATGTAGTGTTTTGCTGACTTAGAAGCTTGGATCTGTAGGTAGTACACAATATTTGCACGACTTTAGGTGTGGTCTTTTAGCTCACGTACTTAATATTTCTAATCGGGGACATGTTACCCTATAAATGGTGCTGTGTAATGCTTCCACACATGAAGCATGGCATGGCATGGCATTTCTGCGCTGTGTCCTCGGGACATTTGAGTCGTTCAAGTCCTGGAGAACATGCTTCAGCTTTCTGCACCTGGATCTGATACAACTGCAAAGGTCATCATCCATCTTTAAATACAGTCTGAATGATAAAACTGTGAACTCTTTGATGACTTTTTTTGGCCATTTTAACTTGAAAAAATAGTTTACTGTGTGGAATAAGGTTGTTTTCTATTTGCCTTTCATTTATAAAATGTTCTCCAATGCTAGTGGTGATGATTTAGGAGACAATCAAAACTGTATGTTAAAACAAACATTCATTGACTTTGTTTTGGTGAGGTGTTTCGCCAAATGAGAAACAAGGGTGGTGAGACACTAGACAGGTTAGTGTCTACTAACCATCCACTAGCTGTGGATGCCCCATCCCTGGTGGTGTTCAAGGCCAGGCTGGATGGGGTTTTGAGCAACCTGCTCTAGTGGGGGGTGTCCCTGCCCATGGTAGGGGGGTTTGGAAGTAGATGATCTTTAAAGTCCCTTCCAACCTAAACCATTCTGTGACTCTCTTAAATTCAGGCATGAGTGATTCAAGAGACTGAAAGCACCTGTAATTCACACAAACTTTTATCATGAACGTGGAGAGACAGGAGGGGTCCCAGTGTATTTAGAAACAGATCCGCAAGTTGGTTGCATGGTTAACGGGCCTTAAGAGTAAAAATATGTAGAAAGCACATATTTGAGTGTTTGTGAGGACTAGGTCTAAGTTTGTTCTAAGCAACTGTTGCTGATGTCCATAATCTGGAGTTCCTGGTGCTAGTCAAGTATTACTTGGCTGTCTTCTCAAATAGCTGTGTTATGGGAGTAACTTTGTGTGTGTGTGCCTGAGTGTGATGTGACAACTTACTGACAAAAAGCCAATGAAGAGATGAGTTTCACGCTGTTCAAGATGCTAGGGTTTGGGATGTTTGGTTTTTTGGGTTTTTTTTGCTTTCCTGGGGTGAGGGCTAGCTCTGCAGAATAATCCATTCATATGTTGTGTGCTGATTCTAATCGGTAATTCTGTCATCAGCGTGAATCTTAGGAACTAATGTTTGGAGTGAGAGGTGACCTGTCACAGAAGTGACTCTGCTTGTGAAGTGCCTGTAATGTTCAGTGTCAGAGTCAAACCCCGCATGGTTTTGAGAATCAAAAGCTGTGCTTCACCTCTCTGCGTAATATGCACCTATTTTAATATATGTGTTACCTCGTGTCCATCCCATATGGCACACCTATAGCCATGAATATTTCTGTAATGACTGCTTTTGCATGGCTTTAAATCTTAAGGGGGCACCTGTATAGTTTGGTCAAGTGCTGCTTGTTACAGCTGTCTGCTACTTGCCACTTTCTTTAGAGACCCCCTAAGGTTTTAGAAGCGTATGCTATACCTATTTGTATCTTAAGCTGGTAAAAACTCATGCTACTGCTTAAAAAAAGCTGTTGTGTCTACTTAACTCCTAGTTGGTGTGTTTTACGTGACAGCTGTGAAACAGAACAAGGTACTGATCTGAATTAAAGCTAAGGCAGGCCCTTCTGCTCTTTTTCTCTGGATTGGTGGTACAGGGTTCTGGCAGATGTACTGTGCTAATACTCATGCAGGTTTGAAGCCTATATCTTAGCCACCCTCATGCTTGCTAAATTCTGAGTAGGAGTCTAGTCAACTTAGCAAAACAGAGTTACTGTACTTAGCCATGTACTGAAGTGGCTTTGGAAGACCTACTGTCTTCTAGTGAATAGAAGAACTTCTCTCACTAATAAGGGGAGTATTGCAGATGCTCTTTCCAGGTGTGTGCATTGAGTCATTGTGATTTTATTTTGTTGTGCAAAAGTTGCAAACTTTTCTCACAGCGAGCATATATTATTATTTCAATCTGGGTACCCAGTGATTCCCTTACCAAGGGACTACTTTATGCTTATTTCCATCGTGCAATGATATCTCCTGTGAGCCCTGTGCTGCATAAGTCTCTTGTTCTCCTGCTTTTGTGCGGGGCATAAATCGGAACGATTTCCTATGCTCAGTAATATCGTGTAATGTGGTATTTCATGATATGTTACAATACTTCGAGCACGTCATCCCCACATAAGTGTTTTGACATACTGCATGTTTATTTCCAGGTTCCCAATACTGTGGTGCTTTCTCAAATCCAGCAGACCTCTGTACAAAAATGCTGAGAATTGTAGGAAGGTCTTTGGATTATGGAGGATCACCTGTGCCTTAAACTTCATGTTTAAGGCATTTTAAAGTCCTGTTTCCTTCTCAGTAAGAGACAGGCTCCTTGTATTTGATAGAATTGGCAGATTCTTTGTACTTCAAGATCTGATGTTTAAGCTTTGTGGATGAGAACTGAGCAACAGGTAAACAGTCATTCCAGTTAGGATATTTTCTTCTCAAATGTCTCTTAATTGTCAGAGTTTGGCACTGTATTTTTGTGGGGACTTCTGAGGTGCCATTTCATGTTTTTCTGTGTGTCTTTACAGGAACTGACAACAGCTTTGGAGAAGAATCCAGATGATGCCGAATGTTACTGTCAACGAGCTTATGCTCATATCCTTCTACAGAAATATGCTGGTAACATCTTCAGACAACACTGAGAATCCTTTTACAAGTGTATTATGACACATTCTTTACAGAAGATATCTTCAATCTGCAGCCAAATATAGTAATAACAGAAAGTGTTATTTGTAACTTAATATGCTGATTCTACAGTTAGGGCATAATTTTACAGTTTTCTTTGATTGTCCTGTTTCTGCAAAATTGCAATGAATTGGATTCTCTGCAATCCTAGCTTTCCGTTTGATTTTAGCCTAGCATTATCTTGGCAACCTTTTTTTTGTTTGTTTTTTTAAGCAGAGTTCTTAGGCAGATTTTAAGTTTTGTGTTGTAAGCATCTTCCATCCTTATGTTTTGGATAGAGACTGAATCCTGTCATGGTAGGAATGTAATAACTGCATAATGCCTGGGAAGAAGATTAACTGAATAACTTAAGATTTGATCTATTTTTCCTTTCCAGCAAAAACCAAACAAACAGGTTCACACTTCAGAACTAAGTAGATGATTTAACTAAGTCATGCTTCATCATACATAGAGCTAGCTCTGTAGCTGAATGAAGGGTTCATCCGTAGCAGTTGTGGCTAGATTTAATTCAGAGTGATGTGTGCAACCTAAGGAAGCTGACAGTACACCTTACGAAATTTTGATTACTAAAAGACTCATGGTTTGCTGCTTTTTATAACATATTATTATGTTCCTCACCTTTAAACTGACTTCCAACAGATGCAGTTGCAGATGCAAAGAAGTCCCTACAACTCAACCCCAGTAATGCTGTAGCTCTCCTTAGAAAAGGGTATGTATCATAATGTTGTGCTTTGGGAATATTTGATGATCTGTAATACTGGTATTTGGATTATGGCTCTATACCAGCTTTTTGCAATGCCATGAATGAATAAATTTAGTGCCATACTGCTTGCAACCCATCCATAATAATGCTGTGGTTGTGAGAAGTGATTTAGTTTGAGGTGATTATCTTAACATCCTGGCCTTTTCAAAAACGTACCTCTTCAGCAATTTAAATTCTTACATGTGTAATTTTAACCAATATAGTGTGTAAACTAAGGACTTTGTGATCTTCAGAATGCCGATTAGATTGAAAAGTAATTACTGTTTCTTGTGTTTTCCTTTGTTCATGTCAGGTTAGGTGAATATCATATCAAGAACTACGCATCTGCTTTAGAGTCTTTCAGAGAGGGACAGAGGTTGGACAGTAAGTATTAAAGTTTCTTGTGTGCACAGTCCTCCATTGCTAATGAGAAAAAACCTTTTTCTAACATCTTAGCTGAAAGTAAAAATCAAGGCTTTCTTTTCTTTTGATGGCTAATGAATTAGGTGCCTGATTTGAAACGTCTAGCTTTTGGGAAGGTTTTTGCAATCACTGCATTAAAGAGTAAAACTGCCTAAAAATGTGTATCAAAGTTATTAGCAAGTGGTATATGAATTTTTTTTTTCTTTATAAAATGAGAGCTGTTTCCCTGCTTCCTGGAGGTCACAAATAAACAGTGGCAATGTCAAGTACAAAACTTCTGAACGAAAAGGTTCCTTCTATCTAGCTGGACTTTCTTAGTTGCTAAACCGTTTGATAGACCGGCCTTCAGAAGGACGTGCACCTTGGTGGGTGTTCAAAATTATAAAATGGATTTTTACCTCACATTAAGTATCACTTAACTACAGAAGCATAGTTATTATCTCTCTCTCTTCTTAAAGTGTTGGCCTCTCAGTTGGACTCGAGCATGTTTTAGTTTGTGGAGAATTAGAGCTTTTTTCAAAATCTTCAAAAAAAAAAATTTTTTTCTGGAAGCAGGAAAGAAGTAGATCAATACAAAAGTCTTTGGTAGAAGATACAGGGAAGCATACAGCAAAGCATTTGCAAGATCATGGAATCATAGAATGGTTTAGGTTGGACCTTACAGATCATCTAGTTCCAACTCCCTTGCTGTGAGCAGGGACACCTCCCGCAAGACCAGGTTACTCAAAGCCCCATCCAGCCTGGTCTTGAATGCTTCCAGGGACGGGGCATCCACAGCCTCTCTGGGCAGCCTGTTGCAGTGTCTCATCGCTCTCACAGTAAAGAATTTCTTCCTGATGTCTCATCTAAATCTCCCCTCTTTCAGTTTAAAATCATCAGCCCTCATCCTATCGCTGCATTCCCTGATCAAGAGTCCCTCCCCATCTCTCCTGTAGGCCCCCCTTAGGAACAGGAAGGCTGCTATAAGGTCTTCCTGGAGCCTTCTCTTCTCCAGGCTGAACAACCCCAACTCCCTCAGCCTGTCCTCATAGGAGAGGTACTCCAGCCCTCTGATCATCTTCATGGCCCTCCTCTGGACTGCTCCAGCAGGTCCATGTCCTCCTTATGTTGGGGGCCTCAGAGGTGGACGCAGTACTCACACCACAGCAGAGTAGAGGGGCAGAATCACCTCCCTGGACATGCTGGCCACTATTCTTTTGATGCAGCCCAGGATGCAGTTGGCTTTCTGGGCTGCAAGCGCACATCGCTGGCTCATGTTGAGCTTCTCATCAACGAACACCCCCAAGTCCTTATCCTCAGGGCTGCTCTAAATTCATTCTCTGCCCAGCCTGTATTTGTTCTTGGGATTTCTCCAACCCACATGCAGGAGCTTGCACTTGGCTTTGTTCAACTTCATGAGGTTTGCACGGGCCCATCTCTCAAGCCTGTCCAGGTCCCTCTGGCTGGCATCCCTTCCCTCCGTCTTGTCAGCTGTGCCACACAGCTTGGTGTCGTTGGTAGACTTGCTGAGGGTACGCTCAATCCCACTGTCTGTGTTGCCAACAAATATATTAAACGGTGCCAGTCCCAGTACCAACCCCTGAGGAAAGTCACTTGTGAGTGGTCTCCACTTGGACTTTGAGCCATTGACTGCAACTCTTTGAGTGCAGCCATCCAGCCAAGTCCTTATCGACTGGGTGGTCTGTCTCTGCAGTTTAGAGACAAGGATGTTGTGTGGGACAGTGTCAAATACTTTGCACAAGTCCAGGTAGATGATGTCAGTTGCTCTTCCATTATCCACCAATGCTGTAATGCTGTCATAGAAGGCCACCAAATTTGTTAGGCACGATTTGCCGTCAGTAAGGCCCTGTTGGCTGTCACCAGTCACCTCCTTATTTTCCGGGTGGATAACTAGATAGTCTCCTGTAGTTTGTGCAGTAAACAGACAAGTGTGTCTTTGCAGTCTAGCCAAGTTCTCTACTTAGTATCTTCATGTGAAAGGAAGTGATTCCTTTCAGGCTTCTGTATCTTTCCTTACTTGATAGGTTACTTTTCATACATCTCCAAACTCGCCACTCCTGAATTTAATGATTAATCTGTATTTTTTTTTTTCATATTCTTGCCCCACCCGAAGCAACCACTGTCGATTTGAGGCTTTTCATGTGCATCAAGTTTTGTCACCTTTCTAGTTTGTCAGTTGAAGTTGTTCAAAATAAATACACATTATACAAAAAATGTCAAGCAGAGCATCACTGTTTCTTCATTCTATTTAACCTCTCGTCCTACTTATGTTGTAGGGTGCAACAGCACACAGAGCTGCAGATATCTCTAGATAAGTCAGTGAATACAAGGACCCTCTTAGCTAACTCGGAATCCCTGAGATGCAGCACAACCTTTTCCTGTGTTGAATTGCTTGACTTCTACCTGTTTGAATTTAATTTGCTGTTGTTTTGCTGCTTACCCAGTTAAGTGTTTTTGAAGCTTCCCAGTCCTTCCTGATTACTCTCTCATCTGAAGATGGCTTCTGCTGTGCTTCCCATATCTCATTACAAAATTCTGTGACCTGCTGTGAGATGAGGAGTCTCCTGAAGGCCTTTTTAAAAATACAGATTTTTTTTTTTTTTTTTTTTAGTCGATTCTCTTCCATACATTACCTAATCTGCTGGCAAGTTTATGTCAGTAACAGAATTTGCCTTTGCATTTCTGTGGAATGTTTGATGGATCCCAGGTGAAAACAATTGTGAGCATAAGCATTTTGGCAGAACAATTAACTTCCAGTTAAGTGCAGCTAGTGCAAAATGAACAAAGCGCAGAGGGAAAACTTGCCACATACGGCCAAGCAGGTGATGAAGAGAGAAGGCTTTAGCTGTTCCTGCCTTGGAGAGAATTGCCGCTGTGGGGAATTCTTTGCTGGCAAGGCTGGTTTCTTTGCCTTGCTAGGAGGGGGCAGAAGTACACCGGTATGTTTTTCTGTTCATTGCTGATGTAAGGTGTGTTTCAAATCTTAATCTGGAATGCTAACAATGATGAGCTTCCTGCTTGTGCTCGTTACTGATAGGACTGACAGGGCCAGGGTACTACAGCAAGCTTCCCATTACCCACCTACAGTGATACCTAAATAGGGCTTGACGTGATGAATTGTTGAATGTGCAATGTTTCTTTAAATTTATAAAATAACATTAGGAAGCAAGATTTGTTTCACTCAACCGTGAGACTAGACACGTGGATTTTTGGCGTTCGTTAATTTACCTTAGATTGAAAAAGCAGTGTGATCTGTTACTTTTCAGTATGTTATGTGGATTTAGGACAATTACACTCAAACTTTCTTGGTTTTTTTGCTATGACTACCTAATGACGTTAGTCAAGGTGGAATGTGTCATTCTTTTAAAGAAGCATCTTAGTAGATACTTCTCTTGTATTCTAAGAGTTAGTAGATGATTGGTAAGTGAAGACCCAGTTAGGTTTTCTGAAAAAAACCTCAATAGAAATTTCAATATTTATTAATAGAAATTGTTGGTAAGTTCTTTGGGAGGATAAAGCAATTATAGAGCACAATAAATAAATAAATATTCCTTTGCCTCAAATTATAAAATGTGCTGAGATGCAGGGAAAGAGGCAGTGGCTGGTGAGGGGGATCTTGTAGGAAAATAGGGCAGATAACACCAGACCTTTCTTCTAAAGTTTGTTGCATAGGCCATAGTTGAAAAGAGAATTCTTCACCTGCTGCTGAAAGTCAGAGGCTGGATCAGTGGAGTCTTGACTCACATTCTCTTTGCTTAGACTCCTGAACCTACTTTATTTAATTTCCCTTTTGATTAATAAACTTCATTCCCAGCTGCAAAACTTGGAAGTCTTTTTATGGTCTGGGTGCTAAGTTTTAAAACTATAGATTAACTTATGTTGCGGGGAAGTTCTGGAGCTCATCTAATTCCATGCCCTGGCCAAAGGCAGTATTAACTTTGAACTTGCATGTGTTTACTCAGGTCCTTCTACTGTTGATTTCCAAGCATCTCCAAGGCTGAAGATTCTACAGCCTCTTTGGGCAAGCTGCTCCGGGTTTGACCACTCTTTTAGTAAAGAATTTTCCTTATCTGATCAGAACTTACTTTGCAGCATCTTGGGTCCTTTGCCTCACTTCCTTTCCTGATTTACTTCTGAGGACAGTCAGCCGTCAGTCATCTTGAATACCTTAAGTGTACATTAGGTAATTGAAGACAGCCCTTGGATACCCCAACAGAGCCCTTTGGCAGTTTACTTTGGTTAACTCCATCTGAAAATAGGAATCTTCTTTCCAGGATTTGCTAGGATTGCTGCAGTCATTGACTGATTGTATTGTGATGTCAAAAAAGCAATATTATTTGAATTTTTATCTTTTCCTAGCAGCAACTGAGAGGTTACGTAAATGTTATGTAGCTTAAAACATAGGTAACTTTTAAGATTACTGGTGGGGATGGCAGAAGAAAAGGAAGAAGAAGTGGCTTGAGGAGTGGGATAGCAATTTTAAGACCTAAGGCACACCTTAAAATTGATGTACGTTTTATGTTTGAAGGGATTGGGATGAATACTTTGCATAACTGCAGTGGAGTCACACTTACATGCATGTTTGCTGGGAACCCTTCTTTCTTTTGAGCCTCTTCAAGCCCTCTGCTGGATAATTGACTGCATGAACTCCCTCAGTGTGAATTCTCTCTACTGTAAAAAGATCAAAAGCTTAGCTATTCCTAGTAGATGGTCAGTAACATTGCCGCTTTTTATTTTCCTGACCGTGAAAGATTTTTCTGGGAATGTTGTTGAAATAAGATGATTACTGTGTCCTTACACCACTACCTTTTCAGCTATTTTCCAGTGAATTCATTTCTACCTGATGAGCTTGTTTCCTAGAATATTAAGGTCTTACTGAACTTTTCTGTAATTTTGATTCAGAGTGGAACGGGCACCGATGTATTCCTAACATCCCTGAAACTTCAGATGTTTTTGTAAAGTTTGTGTAAAACCAGCAGGAGAAAATACTCAGTGTTTGTGAAAACTTGTGCAGCTTTGTCCTAAGAACAGACTGTTTCTTCTCTTATTTCTCTAGAGAGGAAGCATGTGGCTGAGCGGTTGAAAAAATAATTTTAAGAATAATAGAAAAATGTGTAAAACTGTACTTCTTGCTTTCCAAACAGTTATATAGAGGTTGAGCAGGCTGGAAAGCAATATCGTATTTGGGTCAGTTCAAACAAAATTGAGTGTCCTACAAATTAATTTGAGGTTAATTAAAGGTAACAGAGTTAAATAGTAGAGTTGTATAAAAATACTTAAGGTTTAACTAGAATGACAGAGGTTACAAGAAGATACTAGGAAATAATACTGGTTTTTTAGTAAATTGATGCGAGTTTGTGATGAATTTTCTCCAGCTGGCAGTTGTGAGGAATTGTTCTTTATACAATACATATAGTGCTTGAAGAGTTTTAATGTTACTGTGTTTGATGTCTTCTAGATGTAGATGATACCTTTACTATTTGGATTAAAAGATGTGAAGAAACACTAAACGGTAAGAAAAAACACACTTGGTAAGGGATTTGATATGCCCTGTGCTTTGAAGCTGCATCATGTTTTTCAAAGATTTACAGCTTCTCTCTTACTTAGAACAAAAGAAATTTTTGTTTAAAAAAAAAAAAGTTACTTTTTCCTATCTTTTGTTCCTCTCAGAGTATACATCCTAAACACTTCTATGCCTCGGATCTAAAGGAACACAAATATTGGGTTTTTAATGTAATAATTAGCTATTACAGAGGAGTACCTATTTAAAGTTCAGACAATCATAATTAATTTTAACTCGCTTTCATATACAACTGCTAGCTCATTTTAACTGTGAAAGCATGTATCAACTTGCTACCAAAAACCAGCATCAAAATCAGTTTTTAAATCTGGCAGAATGTAAAGTTGGAAAGGGAGTTGGAAATTTGGGGATTTTTACTTTGATTCCATGTAGAGAGTGTCTTAGTCAGGTGCTAATTGCTGCTGGTGTCTTATCCGTGGTAGTCAGTGAGCGAGAATGTAGTTTCTTTTCGTAGCTTCCTACAAACTGACACCCCTGGCAGTGAACTCCTCTGCCGTGCTTAAACCGGCTGTGAGTTTTAATGAGGGACAGCACAGTAACTGATTTAACTTTTTCCTTCGCCAGTTGTGACTTCCCCCCTCTTTGTGGTGCACACTGGATAATGGGGCAGTAGAAATAATAGAAGTTCATGTCAACCTCTTGACTAAAAACCAAATAGAGGAGAGCCCATCTGTGTTGCATAGGAATGAACAAATTTGTGCTTCAAGATACATTTTTGCCAGGTTTATTTTCATTTGGAGAAATTAGAGAAGTGATTGGTGTGCATGGTCTTATTTGCAAAGAGTTATCTTAGTTGACGTCTTCCTTTGCCCTCTCAACGAAAGAGATTAGAATACACATTTTTCTCTAATGTCATTATTACTTTTTGCAGTGTTTTGTTTGGTTCAACTCAGTTGTGCTGTTTCATCTTGAATATTCATTCCTGTATTTTCTTTTTGAGCCATAATCTTAATTTTCTGGTACTCCAGAAAAAAAAAATACTAAAATCATAGAATCATGTTGTTGGAAGGGACCTCAAGCATCATCTGGTCCAACCTTTCTTGGCAAAAGCACGGTCCAGACAAAATGGCCCAGCACCCTGTCCAGCTAAATCCTAAAGGTGCCCAATGTTGGGCAATCCACCACTTCCCTGGGGAGATTATTCCAATGGCTGATTGTTCTCATGGTGAAAAATGTTCCTCTTGTGTCTAATCGGAATCTCCCAGACGTAACTTGTACCCATTACCACTCGTCTTTTCCATGTGACTCCTTGTAAAAAGGAGATAAAAGAAAGAAAAATAAGAAACCAAAAAAAACCCCAACCCCGAAACCTCAAATTTCTAAATTGCCACTTAATACTCTTTTTTATAAATCTTTATGTTGTTTTAGCAGTACACATTATAAAGAAGCAAAGGGAAAGTTTGGTTCTCTTCAAACATATTTAATCTGAAATATTTTAGGAAAAAAATACTTAGAAGAGGAAATACTGATCTATAGTTTAGATCCAAGTATTACAGTATTATTAAGGCTGTATAAATGAATTTTTCTGCCAGGTTTCCGTCTCATTCCCCAACTGTGTTGACCTAGCATGGGATACAGATCTGATGAGGACTGTGTGCTATACTTATGGACGGATGATAAACCCAGGACAGACTTGCTTTTTAAAAACTTTTGTTTGCTGTGATGTTACTTTCATTGCTGATAAGCCAGGGAAGGTAGTGAGAAGATTGTTCTTTCTGTTCATCAGAACATGCTCTATCTTACAGTTGTTTCTTTGCACAAGTTGCTGGTTGAAGTCTGATTAGAAAGTAGATTGTCATGAAAGCAAAATGCTAGAGGTAGAACTGACATTTTTAACTCTTCTACTGTTGAGACTGGAATAAATGCAGAATGTTTGGAGGAACTGAGGAAAGCTAGAATAAGTATATGCTGTGTAAGTTCAATATGGCTTCTTCTGAAAGTGCAACTTTTCTTTCTTTCTGCAGCATCGCAGACAGAAACGGTAAGATGTTTTCCTGAATGCATTTATAGTTTTGATTTCTTTGTTAAGCCAGAGCATACTTCTTGACTTCAGTGGCTTCTTGCGACTTTCAGGCTTCAGGAATCTTTCCTATTTTATGCAATTAACTTTTCTTCTAAATACGCTCTTTTATTTGAGACCACGGTTGGAAAATTTGAGCCTTGAAAACTCATAGGAATGGCATATAAATCTGGCAATAACAGTGCACACATTAACATCAATTTTAACTTTCTTGCTTCTTAATTCTACAAATTAACCAGCTCATCTTGTTGATACTGACTTGCTTGTGACTGCTAGAAAGTAACTTCTTTTTCCAGTAGCTTGCAAGTGGTTTGTGCACAATTTTTCTGCCATAACTTGTTCAGCTTTCAATTTTCTTTTTTATTGGAAATCTTCAGAAGAAATGTTGAGATTGACCCCCTTCTTTTTTTTTTTTTTTTTTGAGACAAAAATGGGAATTTGCATTGGATGTTCTGCTCCCTCTTTCATAGTAATTTCCATTTTTTACATTTTAGGACTAGTATAGAGGAGGAGAATGTACAGAAAATATGGTGGATGTATGTAAAGACAAATCTTATAGTTAAAAGGGTTTTATGTTTAAAGTTATATCCTAAGTTCTCAGATCTATTTCAGGTTTCTTTCATGGCTTTCAGATTAGCAACATAGCCACTGTGTGTCTTTCTGATATACTTCTTATCCAGGAAGAAAATGAGTTAAAGCTGAACTTACTGCTATTTATAAAATGTCTGACCAATATATTCTGAGTTTTAGACTGACAAGTTTAATGTAAATTTAAACTTTTTAATTCTTAATCTGGCATAAATGGCTAGGAGAACAGTGAAGAGCTTCACCTCTAAGTTAATGCTCATGCATAAATCAAGAAAAGGGGAGCAATCAGTATGGAAATAAATTGTGTCTTTGCAAAGTACTTTGTGGTGTATTTTCACTTACGCTGATGTAACTTTCTTTCCAATGGAACATGCTTCAACTAGAACACACAGCAGCAACCTCTGCCACCAAAGATCAAGTAAGTTGACTTCACCTTTACTGTGGTAATTAAAATAATTGACATGTGACTATTTTTTAACTGGGGGATTGGAGAAGCAAGATCATTCTTTTTCTGTAGCTCAAGACCATGGCAGTCTTAAGTGAAATGTTTCTCAAACAAGTGTCATTGCTTCTGTTTGGACTGAATTGTACTTTCAGGAGATTATGCCTCACTGGTAGAGTGGGGAATGGAGTAAGCATTCTGGCTTCTATTTCTAATTTTCATGCCAAGCTTAATTCAAAGACTGGTCCATTGTGCCTAGCATAGGTAATGTTTTTGAGGTGCTTTTAAGATACTGAACTAAAAAGTGCCATTTAATTTATAGAAGTCAAACAATATTGTGAATTGGTTAAGAAAGTGACCCGCTTTTGTTACGCTTCTCGATTAAAAATGATTCTTTGTTCTTTTAACTACTTACCTTGTCAATTCTGCAACTGCTCTGTTAGAGGAAGGGGAATAAATCTAATTTTCTATGTCTTCTCTCCCCCATTAAACTACACAATGTACTTTTCCAGCTTTTGGTATTCTTCTATATATCTCTTTGCAGTCAGTTTTTCCTCTCTCTCACTTTTTTTTTTTTTTCTTTTCAGATATGACTGGTACCAAACAGAATCTCAAGTAATTGTGACAATAATGATCAAGAACGCACAGAAGGATGACGTCAGTGTGCAGTTCTCAGAGAAAGAGGTGATTTGTGTTGATTATTGATATGAGTCCCTAGATTCCCTAGGACTTAATAATTAAACCAGTGAACATTATCTGCTGTGGTAGCATGAAAAAAAAATGGTACAAGAGGTCCTTTTTTATGTGTAGTTATGCTGTAGATGTGTGTACACACCCAGTCAAGTGAACTGGGATCTATTGTCACAGCAGTGTCCATGGGATTTATACGCAAGCAGTAGCATGGTGTGCGTGCTGCAAAGGGAACATCTGGTTTTTGGGCTGCCTGTTTGTTTGGAGGGGTGGGGGAAAAAGTGATCTGGACTTAAAATGTTTGAGTGTGCATACATCTGGAGTAGGAATGGACAGAAGCAAGATATTATAAAAATAGGTATGAAGGAGTAATATCTTGCTTTAGGACAATTACAGAAAAAGAATGAATATTAGTGGGTGGATTTTTTTCTTGGTTTTGGCATTATTAATACTGTTAATGGCACCAAAATACATATTTCAAGGAAGTGCAGTAGTATCTTTATATAAATAAAGATACATAAGTATAGTAGTAGTGTAGTATCTTATATTATGTATACCATATGCAGTACCAATGACGTTCATGTTTAATTTCGCTGAGAATGTTGAAGAGTTACGTTCTTATTCTCAACTAAGTTGGTACTTCAAGAACTACCAGAAGTAGTTTGTTGTTACTGTCTGCTTTAGATTGTTAAAATTGTGTCAGAACTTGCCACGTAGTTTGTGTGGATTAGAAGGGAAGTCGTGAATTGTTTTCGTGTTCCATTATTAATGTGTTGAGACTTCATTTGCCATATAATTCTTGAGCCAAAGAATGCAGATCAATCTGACAAGATAATAGGCTTTTTGAGTGCTTGCTGGCTAAGAATTGAAATCTCCTGTTCATCTTCTAGCATACTTTAGAAACACCTTATTCAATAATGCAGTAATGTAATGGCGGCGTCTGAAATTCTGACACCTGATGCTTTAAGTGCCCTAGTGAAGGGTCATTAAT
Organism: Numenius arquata; assembly: GCF_964106895.1. NCBI lineage: Eukaryota > Metazoa > Chordata > Aves > Charadriiformes > Scolopacidae > Numenius > Numenius arquata. The sequence goes on along the minus strand of NC_133576.1, from coordinate 106,979,785 downwards.
TTAATCATTTAATCTTGGTGCCAAATGACAATCCTTTACTTGGAAACGGAAAACTGCTCTCAAAGGTGACCAGAGACGTGTTTTCAACTGTTAACAGATGAATGCATCAGTGAGACTTCCATCAGGTGAAGACTACAACTTAAAGCTTGTTCTTCTCCATTCTATAGTGCCAGAGCAAAGTACATTTAAAGTGCTTTCAACAAAGGTAAGCTTCTTAAAGTATAAATTATTTCTTTGACTGTCCCTGATGTTGAAAACGCTTCTGCTTTATTGTCTTGTCTCTCTGCAACAGTCATGATATCTTGCTTTTCATATAGAATTACTTTTTCTTTCTTCAAGGTGCCTTTCAGCCAGCGGGAGGCTTTCTAAACTTGTGCAAATATCAGAAATAGTAATATGATGGTGCTTACTGAAGTGCAAATGACAGTTCTGTTGAGGATGCTTTTACTTGTTGCTATAGAAAGAAGACTGTGGTCTTCAGTCTGACAATTCAGGTATTGGGAAAGTATGAACACCCTTTTACTAAACTTTTAGGAGCCAATAGTGCCTTTTGAAGCATTGTTATCTTTGTGTGCCCAAGAAATAAAAGTCAGGCTTTGAGGATTTCAGTGTTGAAATAATTCTTTACACTTTCATGACCTTTTCTTGCTGGTACAGGTTAGCCATACACTTAACTGTTCTTGGCTTTTCAAGAGGGTGTATTCTGTGCTGTTTCTGGAAATAGTGCTTGCTTGGAGACACTTGAAAATCACGTGGTGTGAGAAAGCATGCTTTTGTCCAGGTGTTTTGTTTCTTCTACATTACAGGTATAGAAAAATGAGGAAGTGACTATGGTGTGGCATACCACATATTGTCGGTATAACGCATAGACAGACGTATGCTTTGTCTCTAGAGCCAAACCTGAGTCTCGGAAGCAGAAATGTATTGTTGATTCTTTCCTTCTAGTTCAGCAGTGGTTCTGCAGAGCTTTTGGAAATTGCTTTGCGTTCTCATGTTTCGTTTTACCTGTTACCTTCTCAGAAAGGTACTTACAACAGTTCTTCCATCATTTCAGAGAAGAGGGACTTCAAGGTGACGGGAGAGAATTGCCATAGAAAGTTGGTCTCATTTTTCCACTCCTTGCCCTGAGGAAGCTGGGCAGGTTGTGTGATTGAGTCACGTGAGCTCTTATACTATCGGAGATAAGCAGAGTGCTCCAAGTATGTAGAAAATCATCTAGTCCATTAGTATTTATATAAATTTGAGTGGAATGGGCATGGACCTTGTCAAGAGGAGTAATTGTGAGGTCGTGTTTTCTTTATGTTCCTATCTAGCTTTTGTTATACTTCTCATTTGTCTTGAAGTTTACCACTACTTTTATGAAGCACCTGCATGCTACTGAGCACTGTGGAAATGAACTTGAGTTTGTCTTTCTGTGCTGCCATCACTAGCCTGGGTTAATCTCTGGAATAAAATCTCTAGTAGTCTGGAGCCTGGTTTAGATTGAGGTTTATAAAGTGGTGTGAAAGCTTTAGTTACTACATTCAGGCAGTGTCTGAATTGTAAATATTTTGCATTTTGTTTCCAAATGTTACAGTTCCCATATAATTGTGAAAGAATATTTTTGAGACAAAATGTGATAAGAGAGAACACAGGAGGTGTTCTAACAGCAGAAGTCAGTGCTTCAACATGTTCTTCCTCTTGCAGAAAAGAACAGTATAAGGACATCTGTGGAAGCATAGTGAAGGAATACAATTTAAATGATGCCCCAGCTAATTCTGGTTCTGACCAGCAGATGGAGTCTGGCTGAAGAAAAACATTTAAAAGCAGGTCTACATTAAGCACGCAAAGATTTCTTTAAAGGTTTAGAATATTTTACTTTGAAAAACATTAAGCGCTTTAAGGTAATAGTGTGGCCTTAGTGTTTGAATACTAGAAATTCAGATTTCTTTTCAACAGTTTTGTGTACGTACTTTGTTCTTACAAGCGGTGTGGAAAATACAGTTATTACTTTGAAATAAGATTATTAATAATATTAAAAGTAATAATAGTACAATATAATATATAAAATATTAGTATTAATAATATATTAATACATTAATAATATTAAAACATAAACTCTTATTACTTAGAACTTCTGAAACCCTTTACAAATTATTTTGTACCATTTACATGAAAACCTTTTGTAAGGAGTTGGAAAGAAAGACATGGTCTCATTATCTTCCTAATTGTATGAATTTTTTTACTACACACTCCTAAAGAAACTGTCTTTGTTTCCACAGCTGTGGATTAACAATTTCAGATAAGAATAACTGCATGTGTTCACACTGCTTTATTTTGTATTGCTCCTTTGAACATGTGAGTCACGTTGCCATTAGCATCGCATAGTCTTCACTCAGCAATGGAGGGTCCGGTCTTTCTTTTCCAATTATATGAGGAAAGATATGGAGAACCAGAGTCAAATATATGGGCAGGTTATGTGGTGGATAGTTCGGGTTTCCCATTAATTTCATTAAAATAATAAATGTAATGGATAGAGGGTGAAATAACAGAACTGGCAGATAGTAGAACGATCTTGTGTATTTTGGTAACTAAGAAAAGCCGGAGAGCGATTTCTCAATACTGGTTGAAATTCAGCATCACTTGACAAATGTGAAGGCCTAAAGGTAAAGATGCAAATTTAGGAGGAGAAAATACCCTCAATGGTATTTGCAGAATTACAAATTCTAATATAACTGCTAAGAGCAGACAGAACTTACAGACTCTGGGATTGGCCCTTTCAGGAATGTTAACAGTAGTGAAAAATGCGATTGATACCTTAAGAATTGTTTCTTTTCTGGCAGTGAAATAGAAATTATAGTTTTCAATAAATCCATGCTGTGGCTAGCTCTGAGATACAAAGTCTCTAGAAAAGAACGGAACTAGGAAAGGGTACAGAGGTAGCACATCTTCAGAGGTAGATGTTTGGAGGTGTTTGAATGATTTCTATATGAGCAGAAATAAATTAGTGTTCATAATCTGCTTTTGACTTTTGACTTCAAGCTGTGAGTTAGAAAAGGTAAAACACTGGAGTCTGACTCAAGAACAGCATAATGTGTGGGTGAAGTCTGGTTTTGAAATAAAATCTTAATCTCTTTCTTTATGCATTCTGATATTGTATATTCTCTAGTTGTCAACAGTTTTGTAGATGATACAGACTGCCTTTAATCATGGCTGTATGTATTACTGCCATGCTTGGAGAAGTTTCTTTACCTAATTCAAAATTTTTACCTCATTCAAAATTTGCTATTTAATACATAACACTACTTGCAAATTCAGCTTTGAGTTGATTATGGTTCCTGTTCACATTTATTCATGAGTTACTTAGAATTACCCCACGTTCAGCATATAATTCTCATGATCTAAGGCCTCAATTTAATGTTCATGTGAGAAAATTCTGAATACATCTGTATTGAGTCCTTCTCTTGAGGGAATTGCTATATATGCATAGCATATCTTTTTTCTTGTATGTGAACAGCACAGTTGATAGATCATAACTAGCATAACCTTATTGGTTATACCTCTCATGTCAAAGGTGTCTGATTGTAGTAATCTGATCAAGAAAAAAGTTAACAGCAGCTCCGAAAAGCAGTGTATTAATTTGAGGTTTATGTCTTAAAAATGGAAGCTGATCTGGTCTCTGTATGTAGCATGAGTTTGTACACAATAGGTAGAATTTCGTGTATTTTGGTGGTCATCCCCAGTTGTGTTCAGGTGTCAGGTGAAGCGGGAGGAAAACTGTGCCACAATGAAAACTGTTAACAGGAGGAATTAGTGATGCTATTTGGTTTTTGTTTTTTTTTTACTTCTTTCCAGAAGGGGGAGCCAAAATGTAAAGGCTGGACCAAGTTTGCTCTTAGGAAGTTGCCTGCGTGCAGTTATCCTCTAGCTCAGGGTGTGTAATATCATTGTGGTCTCTTCTTAAAAGGAAAAAAGGCATAAAAACGTAAAATGAATGACTAAATATGTTTAAGACAAAAACTATCTGATCTGTCTCTGTCCAGAAAATACAGCAGGAAACTAGAAACGCACGAATAGTGCAAATAGCATAAGGATTTCTAATGTTCTGAAACGGTTCTTCGTGCACAATCAGCCTCGCTTTCTTTTCCCTCTTCTGTTCAGTCTATCAGACAGTGTATTTGGGATTCCATGGGAATATTCTGCCATGTTCTGTTGGAAACTTGTGTAATGTGAGCAGTTTCTTTAGGTCTTCTCTTGTGTTCTAGGTGTTTCTCAGAGTTTTCTTCTCCTTAGACCTAGAAGAGGAGCGTGAGGATGAGTATGTGCTTTTTAGCACGTGTACTTATGAACTTGAAGGAAACTTGAGCTTTCTCTTTTTCTTCCCCTCTGCTCTTGGATCTACAAGTAGTCTGGGGACAATTACTGTGAGTTTTCAGTTTTCAGTGGTTTGGCTTTTTGCAAGCAATGACTTGCAGCAATTTAAGGTCATTTGAAAAAGTGGTAAAAAGTACTTTCTTTGATCTCAAATTCAAGGACGGTTCTGGGGTAAAGTTGTGTTGCAGACAGGGGAGGCGTTAGAAATCCTCAGCCTCTTTTACAGAACATTTTATAGTTGACATTTGTTACTTAATAGAGATGTCTGAGGTAGAAGCACGCTCTCAGCAGCTTCATGCCAGGAATATGGTAGTGTGCATCAGTGGAATGTTTCTTTTCCTCAGACCAACATTTCGCCTTGCAAACTCTGGGAAGAGGCAAAGAGTGAAACTGTTTCACACACTCTTGGACTGTTGTCAGAGCCTCTATTCAGAGGCAAATGTACACAAATAGATAAACAGAGGAACAGATTTATTTTAACTGAAGTTGGTTCTTGCCGTTGCAGTCTGATCCTTAAAAGATACTTTCTCCTTTAGGATATTTTCATTAAATTGCTTGCAGACACTTGAATGCAGACTTCCCTGCTCTCATGTACTTGTTTTCTCTGTGGGGCTTTCATGCATCTGCATATCTCCTGTATATATTCTGGAGTGGTTTCTGTAAATTATAAACTGATATTTAAGATATGAGTTGGATAATTTTTCTGAAATTTCTTATGTCTCTTAGGCAGGGCTAGTTGGAGCAATTTCCTGGCTAGACCATAAAGAAACCTTCCCAATGATTGGTATGGTATTTACCTGGCTCAAAATAACTTTGGTGTTTTTTTCTCTTTTTCATGAATGTAGATGGGTGTGGGGCATATTTAAACTTGTAAATATTCTGAGAACTATATTTTAAACAAGCATAAAAGTCAGTGCCTGTGCATTATATAAATGCATAAAGGAAAACTCTGCATTGGGGTTTTCTTTTGTCTTAAGAGAAGACAGAGTTAAGAACAATTGAAATAGCAATGGTTTGCATTGAGGATGCAGGGAGAAAGAGCATTAGGATACCAAAGTGATCTGTATTGCTAGCTGATTGTCTAAAATTCAAAATTTTAGCAAGTGGTTGCTGTGTAATACCAGTGAGAAGGAAACTTTGACTTCTTTGCACTCGATTCTCCACAGAATGTAGCTGGCAAAGAAACTGAAAGGTGCACGTTAAATCCTTCTGTTGCAATGTATTTGCCACTGAATAAATTTCTTAATGTTCTTTTATTTGTGGTAACACTGCAGAGTTATTTTCATCTCGGTATATTTTGTTTAGTTATGGATCAAAGACCTTGGAATTCAGAAAATAAGCAATGTATAAAAGGTCTTTGAATAACTAGGATACCAAAACTGTATGTGCATATGATCTTAGAGGTAAGTTTGAATAGGTCATATATTTTTAGAAGATAGTGCTATTTTGTCCTATCCTTAAATTTAGATTACAAAATACATGAGATGATTGCAAAATTGCAACTCTAAACACTTAAAACTTACAACTCGGACAAAGCAGTCGGTAGTTCAGTAAATAACCAAGTAGTTGACTGGAAACCCTGAGTTCTTGTTCTCATGTCTTTGATATATATAGCAAAACATCGCAATTTAAAAGGGTATTTTTTGATGCATCTTAAAATTAATGGCTGAACTACTGCTTAAGCTTTGCCAGTTCTGATTTCCTTCATCCATCTGACCGGAGCTTGACACAAATTTGCCAGTGGTAAGTGAACTTTCCCTTAGCGTGGACTGTGAAATATAAAACACAGAAGAAATTAGGAAAAAAAATGCTGAAACTTGTCAGTGTGTACCAGAATCTTCTTTTAGGGAGGAAGATAAAAATTCTTTCCCCTTTTTTAATGTTTCTCAGTTAAACTGGCAATGTCTGTCCTAGAACATAAGTTCAAATGAAATCTAGTTCATCAAAGATTTAGACTTTTTAACAGTAGGCTTTTACCTAGAAAATTAACATTGGCTAACTAGCGTTGTGTTTATCTGTAGCTAAGGGGAGAAATTCTTCCTTAAAACTAGATTAAATGCTTCTTTATGCCAGTCACCTTAAGGTAAGGGGTTTTGTCTTCTTGTACTACCAATGAAATAGTTCAGAATAGCTTCTGAGTGTAACGCTGTGGCATCTTTTCTGATAGCTAGCAGTTGGATTAAGCTGCAAACAAACTTGTGTAAATCTCTGATGGATTTTAAAAAATCGGTTACTTCTATGACTAGAAAATTCTGTGACTAGAAACTTCTCTCTATCCTTTCACTGTGGTTGGAGTTTCTTCTAGATGATGAATCCCCCATTCGACCCTCTTCTTAGAGGGGTGGGCTTCTCCTAAGTTAGTATTTCAAACGAATAGTGCATGAATTACTCTGACAAAATTCCATGTTTCTTTTCCTTTTTGCTTTGCTCACTTTGAGCCCAGAATACTAGGAACTTAAAAATTACAACAGAAGGTGGATTATTTCTGCATTGGAGGTTTTCATACATCTGGAGTACTTGCGTCCAGTTTGGGGCTTCCCGGTGCAAGAAAGGCATATGTTAACATGGGGCAAGTCCTAATGGAGGGCTACTGAGGTGGTCAGGTGGCTGCACGATATGAGCTACAAGGAAGGGCTGAGGAATTAAGCTTCTCCTTAAGTGGCATGCGAAGCATTTAATTTGCAATGAAATTTTCCTGTCTTTTATTCTGAAGTTGGCGTGAGGCACACAGGCATACATTTTATGAAATATAAATGTTAAATCAAAGTAGTTGGTGAAGTGTTGATGTATTTCTCTTGCCTGAGTGCTGAATTTTTTTTTTCCAAGGAGAGGAAAAAGCTAACATACCTAACTTATATGTTAGATACGACATAAATGTCCATGCTGATATGTTACTTGTCTGTGTGATAGCTATCAGTATCTGCTTTAAAATATTCATTAAAATGCATTTATTGCCATTTGTGCACGTAATTGGGACTTGCAAACTTGTTTCTCCTCAGATCAAATAAAGCTCTCAAGTTGAAGAAATATGTGCCTTCACAAGCAGAATTTTATAGCTTTATATTTTTGGAAAATGTGGTTGTATAATGGTATACAGCTAATGATTTCCCTAGTTTTGCTCCTGCCTGCCACTTTGCCTAATGAGTAGCTTCAATTGAAGTGGATGGAGTAGATGGGGAGAGGTTTAATCATGTCATAAATACATTCTGTCTCAATTCTTCAGCTGTCTATACTTCTAGCTTGGCAGGGTTGAAATGGTTTAGATTTAAGAAATCTGCATCTTGCACTGGGAATTAGTTTGTAGCGTTTCCTTTTCCTTAGGGATGTTTGTCATCTAGTACCAGCTTAGGGACAGTTTGAGAGAGGAAAATGTAAGAACTAGCAGATTAAAAAAGGAGAGGGGGATTACTGGAGCAGCAAAAATAAAGATCTTCCTTTTTTTTTCTTCTTTTTATGCGTGGGCAGAGTACTCTGATGAACAGCCAAAGGTCTTTATAAGGGTTCTTTGAGGAGGGTTGTGTTCTGAGAAGAAAAAAGTCCATGTTTAGTAGCTCACATCAAGCATTGTATTGCATTAGAGGTCATTCTTGGGGTGGATGAAATAGTCTTCATTTGAGATACTAAAAGATACTGACGGAAAGCCTGAAGTGTTAAGGGTAAGAGGAGATAGTGAAGGAAGAAACAAACGAGAAATTGAAGTATAGGGTTGAGCAGTCTCAGTATCAAACATTTACACTCGCTCTTTTTTTTTTTTTTTTTTTTTTAAATAGATCATATAGGGGAATGTACTGATAAGCAGAGTATAAAATCTTAAAATTAAGGCCACCTCAGCTTAAGTGTGTAACTGAATTGATAATACGGTTTCCTTTGATTGAGACGAGTTATATAGGAAGAAGAGGAGAGACAAGTTGTTTTAAATTAAGACTCAAGTTTCACTTATAACTAATTAGTGCCTTTGCAAGTGGCTAATTGACTTAAATGTTGACTCAGGAGATCCAAATCCATTAGAAAAAAAAAAACACAACAACCCAACCCTGATAGTTCTGGCACACATGGAACTATGTATTTGTCTTATATGTAGATACACAAATATTTTAACTTCCTTAAGCTAATTGCAGAGCATTAGATTTATGTGTGTAGGTGTTCAAAAATGAACTTTAAGGTTGTAATAGAAGAGTCCAGTGAAGGAACCTTTGCTGGCTTCTTTAGTTCTTCAGAAGACTAATCATTGGCACAGTTTGAATGCTTCTTTTGCATAGTTTCAGCAGAAATCTCCGCATCCTTACAGATTGCGATATTAAACTCTGGAATACAGGCCTTCTTTAGGGACAGTAGGCTGAGCAACTGGAGTAATACGGTATTTTATTTGGTTATTTTTGGTTCTGTGACTTGCAGTATTTTAAAATCTGATACCCTGATGCTTAATTTGTTACTTGTAAAGTTGCTAAAAACATTGGAAATCTAACAGATACAGGGGAGTGGGAAGTCAAATACATGTGGGTGCTGGGCTTAGAAACTTACTGAAACTCTCTGCTGCCTTGAAGGGCATTCCATGTCTCATTTCTTAAACTTTTTGTTGTTCTCAGTTAGTACACGTTAGTGGTGGAAAATAAGTATTTAAACTTTTCTAGGGAAATGTAGCTTCCCTGGGGGGGAAAAAAAACATAAAAAGAAGCAATCACCATTGAATATTCTGATTCTTAAAATGCAGCATGATGGCAAACATGGAAGCTTTGAAACTTAAATGAGCTCATTTCTTTATTTTTGTAAGGTATCTCAGCCTGTTGCTTACCAGTGACTGATTTGAAGAATGGATTAAATAAAGTTCAAATTTCGGATCAACATGATGCCGTGCAAGGAGCTTGCTGTTAGGATCCCTGGGGTTAGCTTTTACAGTGGTGCCTTTGTTCGTGGGTCTGCAGGGATCCCCAGGTTATAGTGGCTTTAGGTAGAACGAGGAACTCGCTTCTGCTGAGCTGTTCACAAATAAGGAACTGCTGAAGTTTAGCAAGCACTAATTTCAATTAATTAATAGCATCATACGGACCTTGTGACATTTTCTTAAGTGAATTTGTTGTTTGGAGTGACATTAGACAGTCCTTGTTTTGCAGACATTGTTTTGCAACTTTGTAACCCTGCAACCAAAGGATAAGGTTAATTACGAAAAAACATTTTAATATGGTTGTCTAACGGGATTATGTGTAGCTGTGAATAGGGCATGACATACTTCACTTAATTTTGTTTCTCCTATGATAATTGCAACCATATCCATTTTTAATTGCCAGTTTTGTCAATGAATACTAGACAGTTTTCTCCGTAGCAGTGTGTGTTCATTGAACCAAATGAATACAGCTTCTGAATTTCTCCAGTGGGAAGAGCTGCATAGTCCCAGGATGTTTCTCTGGTTTATGTACTGCACATAACATATGAATTTTTTTGGTGGATGAAATATAAACCTAGATAAAGTTGGATTTTGCAGTCCTTCAAAAGTACTATTTAATTATTAGAGCTGACTGGCAAGAAAGGGGTGCTTGAAAGGTAATACTTTGGTGCCTGGCAGCATAGAGATGTTGGGACTGATGGTTACTTTTGGGATACCATGATTTACAAAAAGAACCAAGTGAATACTAAGCAAAAGCAAGTAAGTGGTACTAAACAAAAGGGTAGAAGTCTGATACAAGAGTTTTGCAGCTACATAAGAGCTTAGTTGACCTGTAACTTGAAGTCACGTAACTTCATCTTGCAAAGTAGGTAAATTTTGTTAAAATACAGGCTCCATATTTGAGACTGTGTTTCTGAAAGAAAATTGATTTTCCTACTTCTACAGGATCCAACTAATTCAAGCCTGTTTGGCAGAACTCTTTGCCATCTGGATTAATTTGTTCTTTGTCTTGTGTTTTATAGATTGAGATAAAGATGAAGAAGCCAGAGGCTGTAAGATGGGAGAAGCTGGAGGGGCAGGGAGATTCTCCTAAGTTAAAGCAATTTACACCAGGTTTGTTCTCTGAACTATTAAGTATTAAATGGCTTATTTGTATTAAGTTACTTGCAGTTATTAATGATTTATTTGTGTTAAATATTGTCAGTAAAATCACAGCAGTAAAATCACAGTGTTTACAATGAAAAGCTTAACAGTCTTGTTTTTACTGCCAAGAATTGACAGAAAAAGTCTGCAGGGCATCACTAAAACTTAAGTATTAAATTTAGTCATAACTTCATTAATCTGATGGATTGTTAAGGATATACGCTCGTCATTAATTCCTCTGGGCTTATCTGGTTGACTGTTTTGGTCACTGTTTTGCAGCTCTATGCATTGTTACGCCTCTATTGTTGCTTAATAATTAATTATTATTTACTTCAGTATTTCATCTCTCTTGAAAAGTAACACTTTTGAAGTTTTTCAAGACAGATTAACAGTTTTTCTTTGAGAGAATTTGAACTTCCTGGTTTATTTATTTCAGGTATTTTTTGAAATTTAGCTCAAATTTTCCTATAGCTCTAGGCTGCTCGCTGCCTTTTTTTTATTACTGTCAGCCAATATCATCTTCCTTGTTTTGACTTTAATTATTCGTGCTGCTATTATGCAGCACTTTGTTGGATAACTAAATTATGTAACTCTTTACTTGAACGTAAACTTTTGCAGCTGCTGAATGTCGTCTCTGGCATTTCTTAGTTTCCTTTATTTTTGCTACTGGGACGCTTATATCAACAAGGAAGAATCCATTTGCGTTTTCAGATTCATGTTCTGTTATTATCTCTGATTCGTCATATACATATGTGTGTGTGTGTGTGTGCGTGTGTGTGTTCTCCACTGCTCTAAAAGTCATGAGAAAATGCTTAGTTAACTAACACTTCTGTTTCCAGATACCCAGCACTTATATCCATCATCCTCTCACTATACGAGGAACTGGGACAAACTGGTAGTTGAAATCAAAGAAGAGGAGAAGAATGAGAAGTTAGAAGGAGATGCTGCTTTAAATAAACTCTTCCAGCAAATTTATTCAGATGGTACAGATGAAGTGAAACGTGCCATGAACAAATCGTTTGTAAGTCTTCATTCTTTTTCTCTGAAGAAATGTAACTGCACACTGAAACAATTTACTAAGCTTTTGCATGAACCAGGAAGCCTCTGGCTACCAAAACCTTGGGCCTATAATGAATGGCAGTGATTCTGTTGGAGGTATTGGTATAACGAGTCTCGCTGAAAGCTACGATGTTGTACACTAACGAATGTGACTCTTTAAGTCCCAAGTTTGTGCCTCGGTGAAGCTTGTGCTTTGCCAATGGTCTCCTTGTTTCAATCAGTGTTATAAAAGGAAATACAGTTTTTGGCTTATCCAAAGCTTGAAGAGTTGCCATGAGTGAAAGGATCAAATTCCTTTTAATTGTTTATATCTGGTTCCTTTTATTTGTAGCTTTTAAACGCAAGAACCTGACTGACCTTTTAAAAGCTTCTAGTCAGTGAAGTAACATATCATTGTGTCCAGTACTGATAAAAGCGTTGTTGGGCTGAAGATTATTGAATGATGGCTTTGTCAGATTTTATTCTATATATACGCAGAATCCCTGTGTAACCTGCTTCTACATGAAGCTAAATTCTTCACTTTTCTTCAGAATTCTTTAATCTGCTATAAGAAATGTGGCTTTTATATTGCTAGAATTCTTCTAGCAAACTAAACAAGCTTTCTCTTGTATTGCAGATGGAGTCTGGAGGCACAGTTCTGAGCACCAACTGGTCTGATGTTGGTAAAAGGAAGGTCGAAGTAAATCCTCCTGATGACATGGAATGGAAAAAATTCTAATCCTGTTTTTAATCTTTTACCATCTATGTGTTGCCATAGTCATGTACTGACCACTGTGTATGGACATAGCGTTCTTGGATTCAAAGCACTGAATGTTCCCTTGGAAACAGGAATTGTCTTTGCATTTTGCGTGCTTTAGGAATTCCTTCATCTGCAGATGTTAAAGATATACTCAAGAGTGGAACCCTATTTTCATCATCTCTGTCTAATTTTTGGAAATTGAGTCAATCACAAGTCTAAATTTTCTACCGCCTTTATCAGCTCTGCTCTTTGGGGATGGGGTGATCTCTCACGGGCTGGTCAGGATTTATTGCCTTACGCCCAATATTTCTGTTCAATAACGTAATAGGTCTTGGCAACTTTGGGTAAAAACACTTTTCAACAACAGTGTTAAAATTGTTTGCTCTTTAACTCTGCTAAATAAAAGTGTAAATATAACTTTTTCTATACGGAATCGGCTTCATTTCATTTTTGGTAATCTTCTTTTTCAATGGGGGGAATCACTTTTCAATGGGAAATCACACATGTAGGTGAGGAGTACTGTGTGCAGGTCTGGAGCCCTCAATATAGAAAGGACGTGGGCCTGATGGAGCGGGTCCAGAGGAGGGCCACCAAAATGATCAGGGGGCTGGAGCACCTCTCCTATGAGGACAGGCTGAGGGAGCTGGGGTTGTTCAGCCTGGAGAAGAGGAGGCTCCGGGGAGACCTCATAGCGGCCTTCCAGTACCTGAGGGGGGCCTACAGGAAGGCTGGGGAGGGTCTGTTTACAAAGGCCTGCAGTGACAGGACGAGGGGCAATGGTTTTAAGTTGGAGAAGGGGAGATTTAGATTGGATATTAGGAAAAAGTTCTTTACTCTGAGGGTGATGGAACACTGGAACAGGTTGCCCAGGGAGGTGGTTGAGGCCCCTTCCCTTGAGATATTCAAGGTGAAGCTCAACGAGGCCCTGGGCAACCTGGTCTAGTTGGGGGTGTCCCTGCTGGCTGCAGGGAGGTCGGACTAGATGACCTTTGGAGGTCCCTTCTGGCCTGGACCAATGTATGAATCTATGATGTGGATACACTGCTTTAAAAAAAAGCAACTGGTGAGTGTAGGAGCAAAACTTGCATCCGGTGAAGAGGATGAGATTTCTGCTCTTGTGGCAGACAGAGAACTTCTACTTACGGAATCCTTCCACCTGGGTGATAGGTCGAACTGTGGTCATATGTGATGGAAGGGAGAAAGTCGGTTGTGACTGGGAATTTCTACAGAAAAGTGGGTCCTCTGCCTGCCTTCTATATTCAAAAAAGGAGGGATTTATTGCAATTGCTTGAAATCAAAGATAGCAAGCAGTTGCTTTAAGTTCTGTTATTTCAGAATATTGGAAACTTTGTATTTTAGAAAAGTGCCCATGTCTCCTTGTTTCCTTCGCTTCAGCTTTTCCATCATGGTCAAATTTGAAGTAACAGCATTCACAGAAAAAGAACTGAGAAATGTAAAGAAATAGTCTCTGTGCTTAGATACAAGTCTGCAGGGCCTGTAGATGCTCAAAAATCGTCTGGATATGGTCCTGGACACCTGGTTCTAGGTGGCCCTGCTTGAGCAGGGGAGGTTGGACAAGATGACTTCCAGAGGTCCCTTCCAACCCTCAACCATTCCGTGATTCTGTGAAGGGAATATGAATTTAGAAATTTGTGGTAAACATGCCTGGTCCACACGCCGCTGTCTCTTGGGAAGTCAGAGATACCTGAATATCCTGTAATTCTAGAAAACCCCGTGAATTGCAAGTGTTGGCAGCCCCTGAAAACCACTTCATTCCTTGCTTAACCGTTGGATGCTGCTTTGACTTTGCTACTTTTCCTTACCTTCCTAACTACCTAGGCTTTTCCAGATTGTTTGTTCTGTCTGTTTTCTTTCTATTTGGTCTGTTATTTTACTACAGGGAAAATTTGATCAGCTTGGTAAAATACAAAGGTGTTTTAATAGGACAAGTGAAGTCTGCAGCTGTTACAGTAATGAATGTATGTAAAAGATGATTGAAAAATAAGGTGGAGGAAGAAGGGGTGTATTCTGTGCCTCCCGAGGACTAGGAATCTAAGTTTTGGAGTGATGATGGGGAAGTGCAGTGGTGTTTTTTTTTTTCCTTCTAGTGTTGTTACTGTGCCTGCGCAGTAGATAAATAGCAAGATCTTAAAACCTCACAGGTCTTAAAAAGAGAGCTTGTTTTGGGATGTATGTCATATCTGCGAACTTCAGAACGTTGTCATACTTGGCAGCCGTAGACTGTGACTGCAGCCTTGACATCGCTGCAGTTTCTTGATGCGCTTGGATCCCGGTTATCCTGCGGTGCGAGCCTGAGCAGTGATGGCTTTTTGAGTCACTTTCTTTTTTGTTTTGTCCAGAATAGACTCATGTTTTCCAAAGTGCGAATTTGATGACCTTCAGAACTGAATGTTATCCCGGGCTTGGAATGCAATGAAGGGAGACGGATTGAATTTAGGAAGGTTTTTGTGTGTGCCTTTACCTCTTCACTCTTACTGAGCAATGTCTGCTTCCTGGAAGAGGTTCTCCAAGGGTATACTTGGGGCACATTTCAGTGAAGATTTGTTAGCTTCAGTGGGGAATTTCTTGCCCTCCGGAGAATCCCGAGTTGCTCGTTGCTCAGTATCTAGAGCCTTTGCCATCCATATGGGATGCTAACATTGAAGTTGGCTCGATTCGGAACAGGGCCTGGAACTCGATTCTCCTGGATAAGTGCTTTGCTGCTTTTTATTTATGCTCTGAAAGGCATTTCTTCCTCTCTAAAGAAGACAAATGTCTGAGTGCTTCACTTTGTCACAAAATTGGGTTCTTGTCTGGCGGCCAGCCTTGCTTTATAAATGTCATTCAGAGCACTTAGCAGCTCTTAGCAAAGACTTGCTTATGGGAAAAGTCTAGATAAAAATCTCTTAAATAGAAATGAAAAAGTAATTTGAGGATGTTTTCTGCCAATGGGGTTGTTCTTACTTACTGAAGGGAACACAGTAGGGGTTCTTCTGTCTACTTTCACTTACAGGAAGACCATGGGAATATTTCGTCAGATAAGCACCGTATATTCTTGCATTAAGTGGGTACTGTTTCGCTGCTTCAGGATTCGATTCACTTGGCTTAAGGCAAAAAGTGAAATAAAATGCGTTGCTGCTTATGTGCTCTTGAGGCATATGTAATGCAAATGTAATGCTTTAGCTTCGGGCTAAAACTTGTAGCGATGGAGTGGTAGACCTCCCTGTCCGTCTCTATCCTGCAAGCCAAGTTGGCAGGTCTAAGCGTAATTCCAGGGTGTTGATGGGCGCTGACAGATAATCTCTGCGCGTTCCGCCTTAGAACTTAGGTGAACCAGTAACGGGCAGCCCGCGTTGCCTTACGGGGGGTGGAATTGGGGGAGAGGTTGGGGAGGAGGTTGTTTCTTTTTCTGGTGGGAAGGGATTGGATTAAAGCAGTAGGCAAAATTTCCCTATAAAGTCGGCGTGAAGGTGCTTCATGAACTTTGTGAGCAGTGTATGTTTTGTTCTTGGCAAAGCACAGGTGTGGAATGGTTCCAGAAGCCGGAGGTCAAGAGAAAAGCTAGCAGGGGGCTTGGAGGCCGAATAGAGGCTGTGAAGGGTACCCGGTGACAAAGGGAATTTCCTTCGGGACTAGAGACGGTGAGTGGAATTTGTTGCAGGACTGGCGATGAGTTTGCTGGAGGCAGAGAACCGCCTGCGAGGACAGGGGATGATGTTTTAATTGTGTTCAAACCTCTCTTGAGAGTTGGTTTTGTTTTGTTTTTTCCCAAGCCACCTGGTCATCTGTAGATAGAACTGTCTACAAGACCCAGGCAGTTTCATCTCGGTGCTCTGATTTGTAGTCTTGTTGCAAATACGGGAACGGGACAGCAAGAGGGAATAGTAGCTTTCCCATTTAATACCGCAGATGGGATTACGCTCTGCTACTGTTCTGGGGGTCGTAGAAGATGCCTGTCTGTTGTAGCTAAAGGCTGCCTCTCTCTTCTTTGGTATACGTGCGGTGTTTGTAAAAGATCAGTTGAGCCTCTCGGAAGCTGAAGATGGTGGTGCTGCTGGTTCCCTCGGACTTTTGCCCTTTCTGAGCAGAGATTCTGTCCACCCCAATGTGCCAATCAACCATCTGTTCTTTGCCAACTGTAGTTTTATGCTTCTCTACGTGTTTGGTTTTTTGTTTCTGTTTTTTTTTTTCCCCACTGCACGGAAAAAGTGATCAGTCCGTTCTCCACTGAAACTTTCTTGGAATTTATTCATGCTGCAGCGGGGGTGAAGTGTTACATGGAAGGCAGAAGACAGATCTCCCCCCTTCCATGCCCCTCAGCTGCATCTTACTTTCTCAGTGCAGATAAAAGTGGAGGATGATTCCCATATCAAAAAGGACAAAAGAGAGAGACTGGGCTTCGTTCCTTGTAAGCGGGGAGAAAGGGGGCTGTAGGTGCAGAAGAGAGACTCCTCCTGCCTTCCCATCACTGACTTTCAGTCTTTATAACCCCGTGGCTTTGTGGGCTGTTTTCCTTCTCTTTTCCAGCAGCCTGTATTTATCCCCTTTTCCTGCTTTAATCTGCTCTGCTGTCCTAATCTTCCTAGTAAGCAATCACATGGGTAATTAAGGATAGTAGAATTACGGTGCTCTAACATCCACCCACCTGTGGTTGGGAAATGCTGTTGGTGACAAGCCCATCCCTCTTTCTTTCCTCCTCCCCTAAATTGTGGCCAAAGGGAAGTTTTGAACTGATTTTTGCTAGCGTGGGGTCAGATTCCAGGAACATCCCCTCTCCCCACCCGCCCGAAAGCAGACACGCTGTAACCTCTTCAGCGTGCAAGGGTTTGTATTTGTGGTGGCGGTGGAAAACTTGTCTCTAAGGTTGGTAGTAAACGCTCTTCAGGGGTGAACAGGATGGCTGCGGAGAGCTAGAACTGTAGGCTGAGCCACCGCTCCGGGGTATATCGCTATGTCTTTCCATACTGTTGGATCATTGGGTTTATATTATCGTTCCTATGTCGCCTCAGAACGTTTCCTTCAAAATTAGATTCATAGATTCATAGACTGGTCCAGGCCGGAAGGGACCTCCAAAGGTCATCTAGTCCGACCTCCCCGCAGTCAGCAGGGACACCCCCAACTAGACCAGGTTGCCCAGGGCCTCGTTGAGCTTCACCTTGAATATCTCAAGGGAAGGGGCCTCAACCACCTCCCTGGGCAACCTGTTCCAGTGTTCCACCACCCTCAGAGTAAAGAACTTTTTCCTAATATCCAATCTAAATCTCCCCTTCTCCAACTTAAAACCATTGCCCCTCGTCCTGTCACTGCAGGCCTTTGTAAACAGACCCTCCCCAGCCTTCCTGTAGGCCCCCCCTCAGGTACTGGAAGGCTGCTATTAGGTCTCCCCGGAGCCTCCTCCAGGCTGAACAACCCCAGCTCCCTCAGCCTGTCCTCATAGCAGAGGTGCTCCAACCCCCTGATCATTTTGGTGGCCCTCCTCTGGACCCGCTCCATCAGGTCCATGTCCTTTCTATACTGAGGGCTCCAGACCTGCACACAGTACTCCAGGTGAGGTCTCACCAGAGCAAAGTGGCAGAATCACCTCTCTGGATCTGCTGGCAACACTTCTTTTGATGCAGCCCAGGATGTGATTGGCCTTCAATGTGCTCCAGCCCCCTGATCATTTTGGTGGCCCTCCTCTGGGCCACCAGATGTTGCACTTAAAGAAGATTTTTCAACCTTGCTGCAGCAAGATATATTTTTTTTTTTTCTTCTTCTTTGAATGCAGTATGTAGGTAAATAGAAATTTGCTTACTTGAAGCGCGAGTTGAGGAAGGCGTTTTGTTTCATTTCTTTTGGAAATGGATAAATTCCGTGCCCTCTGTGTTGTACTTCAGGCAATATTGTAGTTCCAGCAATTTTACCAGTCACAGACCGTGTACGTCGTGTGTCTGCTTCTCGTGTGATCGCCGGGGCTTTCTTGGCAGAAGAGTTCTCGAGACGTACGCCCTGTATTGTGACAGTTTAACGCACCCACAAGTAGGATGCTTTTTTTTTAACTTCTTACGTGCTTTGTGACTGCCTATAGAAAAAAAAAACCGCAAAAACCTGATACAAGCTTTTGTTTAGGAAACGTTAATTTTGTTACGAACGTGTAGATGTGGAAACCATCTACAAGATTGTGTTTTTAGCATCTTCTGAAGGCTTGGAGTTTTTTTTACGGCGGGGGGGGATGCGGGGAGACGCAAATCGTGGGTTGCCTCAGGATCGCCTTAGATGCAAAAGACAGCAACGGTCTTGTTCATATATATATATGCAGTCACATTTCCTTCTCTTTGCCTTCCATGTTTCACTTCCTGACCCCCTTGTTTCCCTCTCCAGCCAGTTCTGGAGCACGAACGTAAAGGTACCGTTCCACTTCCTACATTGAAAAAAGCACAGAAGGCGACTGCCGTTTTTTAATATATCTGTTTAATCTGCGGTAAAAAAAAAAAAAAAACAACAACAAAACACAAAGGGAAACCCAACTTTTCTAAGCATACGAATGATGTACTTCTAAAACAACATAATGATCAAGGTCTTTTTCATTTTAAAAAGCAGAAACTCAAATTTAACAGGCCTTGAAATCCCACTTTAAGAAGTTTTTAATTTCAGTATTTCAAAGCAAGTCTGTTCTTCAGATTAAGGGAAGGTGAAGTTTATATTCAGGAGAACACTACACTAGAGCAAAATACTGAATTCTATTCTCATCTTATTCTCATTTAACACTTTGCGTTTTAGATACGCAGTCTAGCATTCCACATGAGGTTGTCTTTATTTTCTTTAAGCCACGATTATGTCAAATTAATTCCTCTTTTCTGTGTGTCACGCAGTGTTAATAACATTACGAGGCTTGCAACATCTCAAGAGGTGTTTAGTCACAAAAATGAATGCTCCAGAAAAATGAACTTTAAGAAACATTGGACCATTCTGTGTTTAAAGCCCATGCAGATCGCTCCATAAACTCCATGGTGGAGTTCAAGGTGTATCGTATGGATGAAGGCAGTGTGATACTCTGGTCTTTGTTTTTCAAGGCTAGAAATCCTAAGTCATTCCATCTTTGTGAGTGTTTCAGCTTAGTACCTTCCTTAGAGATTTAATATGTAATAGGATCAATCCCAGTAATTACAGAGTTTTGCAAGTAAGCAAAAAAGGGGTGAGGTTATAAACCTTGGTTTGGTTTTTTTTTTTTTTTTTTTTCCTCTTTCTGTTTTTTTCCCTCCTTACTGGTAAGCAGTTTCTCTTGCAGGGAAGGGAGGTTAGCTTCAGCGAAGCTCAAGGAGCTAGAATGGATGGCTGCTATCCATGTGGAATAAAGAGGGGTTGTAATCTCGTGTCAAAAGTGTCTAGTTCAAGGATTTATAAATACAGTGGCTGTTGTAGATTCTGAAGGGTCTTGAGACTCTTTGGTCTGCAATTGCCTGTAAATACTTTTGCCGTAGTGGCTGGATAGCAGATACTTGTTAGACACTACGGCGGTATCGTGGATACAAGATTCTTGATGCTGGGGTTTCTTTGATGTTGGGATGTGCGAAGGGTTTTGATTCTGCGGCCACGCACATTCCCCTTCCGCAGCCCCCTTTTCCTGCCGTTTGTTTCCGATTTAGCACAATATGCGCTTTCCCGGGTCCCCTGGAGCAGCTTTGTGGGAAAGGTATGCTGTAATTGGTTTATAACCATTCATAATGACCGGGCAACTCGGTTTGAATAGCAACAGGGAGCAACTTAACTTGTGATTTATTTAAGTAAGCTACATGGATGAAAGGTACTCCCAAGGGTACAAGTTGAGCTAGTTGCCTAATTGGACGTAAATTTTCACATCTAGCTTGGAAAGAGAGGGTTTTGTTATGAAAGGCTGAATTTGGATTTACGAGCAAGCTTCTGGACTGCTAAACCAGTTTGTGAGCAAAGTTTTCATATTGTCTTTTTGGGGCATGTCTTAGGTTTCGAATTCAGTAAGTGCTAGTACACCCTTGTCACTTGTAAAGCTAATGGAATGTTAACTTAAAATTTTTGTTTTCAGTTAGAATATCTGACTTTTTGCTTTCGGTGCAGTAACACACACTTTTGATTTTTTTTTTTAAAAGCCAGGATTGGTACTGCTGCTTTGGCTGTAGTCTGTTACCAGTTTGTCGTCGTTGCATTTCCCGTTTATTTTGTCAGGGATCTGGGATGCTTCTTCCCCTCAGACGACACCCATGATGCGAGCGACCCACCAGCTGCAGGGCATGATGATTCGGCAGGCGGTGCGACAGCCTTGGTAGTTGTAAGGCCACGGGTAGTAGCCCATGAGGGGCTCGCAGATTCTCTGGCACTGCGTGTAACTCCGTCTGCATTCGATGCAGCACACGCCCAGGTGGTCCAGCATGGGGTCAAAAGCCATCCCTTCACCTTCCAGTTGCTGAAATGTAAAATAGTACATGTCATTACGAGTGGTGTCCCCCAGGGCTCGATACTGGGGCCGGTTCTCTTTAACATCTTTATCAAGGATCTGGACGAGGGGATTGAGTGCACCCTCAGTAAGTTTGCAGATGACACCAAGTTGGGTGGGAGTGTCGACCTGCTGGAGGGTAGAAAGGCTTTGCAGAAGGATCTGGACAGGCTGGATCGATGGGCCAAGGCCAACGGGATGAGGTTCAACAAGGCCAAGTGCTGGGTCCTGCACTTGGGTCACAACAACCCCATGCAGCGCTACAGGCTTGGGGCAGAGTGGCTGGAGAGCTGCCCAGCAGAAAAGGACCTGGGGGTGTTGGTCGACTGTTGGCTGAACATGAGCCAGCAGTGTGCCCAGGCGGCCAAGAAGGCCAACAGCATTCTGGGCTGTATCAGGAACAGCGTGGTGAAGAGGACTCAGGAGGTGATCGTCCCCCTATACTCGGCACTGGTGAGGCCCCACCTCCAGTACTGTGTCCAGTCTTGGGCCCCCTACCACAAAAAAGACATTGAGGTGCTGGAGCGGGTCCAGAGAAGGGCAACGAAGCTGGTGAGGGGTCTGGAGCACAAGTCTTATGAGGAGCAGCTGAGGGAGCTGGGGTTGTTCAGCCTGGAGAAAAGGAGGCTGAAGGGGGTACCTTATTGCTCTCTACAACTGCCTGAAGGGAGGCTGTAGAGAGGTGGGGGTCTGTCTCTTCTCCCAAGTCACAGGTGAGAGGACAAGAGGAAATGGCCTCAAGTTGCACCAGGGGAGGTTCAGATTGGATATTAGGAAGAATTTTTACACTGAAAGGGTTATCAGACATTGGAATGGGCTGCCCAGGGAAGTGGTTGAGGCACCATCCCTGGAGGTATTTAGTGACATGGTTTAGTGATGTGTTTTTATCAGAGTTAGGTTGATGGTTGGACTAGATGATCTTAAAGGTCCCTTCCAACTGAGACATTTCTATGTTCTATCCCAATGCTCTCAGCGAACTATACCCATGCTCCTGTTAACACCACAAAGGATAAAAACTGAAATTTTGGTCCTGTTGAAGTTAACACAACTCCTACTAACTGACCCATGCATCTTGCTTTATTTTTCTTTTTCTCTTTTTGTCTAGCTCTGTTTGGTAGAAGTGTAGAATTGGTGCAGTCATGTGTGTAAAATGGAAGGAAACAACAGGGAGCTCTAACTTCATTATTTTTCTTCTACGGTGCTTGCAAAAGATCCAGAAGCAGTAAACTCCCAATAAAATACTAGCGATCGAAAAGATGTCAAGACAGTTGTCTGGGTCTTTTATGTAGATGACAATGTCTGAAGCATATGCTGTGTTTTTAATGTTTTGTTTTAATTTTTGTATTTAAATGCTTTATACAGCATTCTCGGGGAATTACTCAGTAAGCCATTGCCCTGAAGTTTTCTGAGTATTTCTCCCTTGTCTTTCAGCCTGCTGTTTTGTTTTTTTTTTCCCCCTCGGCCACATTTAGGTGCATTGTGGACAGTGAGAATTCTGCCTGTTCTGTATCTGACAGTAAGGAGTTACATGGAGCAAGGCACGCATAAAATACGTAAAAGCAAGCTCTTGCTACTGCCTTCACCCTTCCAAGTTCCTTTCCTCCTTTCTGGGAGAGAAAAAAGTAACCTGGACGTTCTGCTTTTGGAAACTCATTTGTTCTTTTCCCACTGGTGTTATTTCAAGAAAAGCAGCAGCGAAGAGCAAATGCTGGAGTAACACTGAGCTCTTTTACCTGAGCGTTTTTCATGCAGAAAACTAGCAGCACACCGAAAAGGTGAGGCATGGAAAGGTGCCGTCTCTTGTCTTGTACAGGGCAAGTGACAGCTTGTACAGGACACTAGTGACAGCTCGGTGTCATTTGCCCCCCAATCCTCCTGCTCCCCCCCACCCCGAGAGCAAGGAAGGGTGTGTTTCTTTGGGCAGGTTTGATTCATCAACCTTGATATCAGTTATCTGCAGTGTGACCTTCTGCACCTGCGCTCATCGTCCTGAGTCCACTCGGAGAAATAGTTCTAGGGGGAATTCATTTTCATCCTATGGTGTAATTAGTGGTCCTTTTGAATTAAAAATCTGCCTCTAAAGAAAGCCTGGATACAGGCATCTACGCAGTAACTGCTCGTGAAGGTGAATCCCGCCATGCAGGCTGAGGGAAGTTCTGGTGACCGTATCTGAGGAGACATTCTCCATTTGGCCCAGGGTGCCTCTGGCTGGAAGAAGGGACCCGCGGCGGTTGTTCTGCCGCTGCCCTCCAGAAACAGGGCAGCTTGGACCCCCTGGGACACGGTCACGTTAGTAGCTGTGAGGAGAAGTTACATTCCAGTGCCGCTGCTGTTTTACTGACCTCGTGAGAGAGTCGATTTAGATCCACTTTATTCGGAGTGATTAATTTAAGTTTAATTAAGGGATGTCAACTCGGCAGAACGCTGTCACAGTATAATGATCTCCTGCTGTTGCATAAATGTCAAGTCGGAGCTGGGACTTACTTCCAAAGCATGGAGGCATTTATCTTGTGACAGTGTTGTATTAAAATGACTTGCTCCTGCTGCACCAAGTGGTGGGTGTAAATTGTCTGGCGCTGGTGCAGTAGACTGGAAGGTGCCTACTGTAGAGTGGGGTCTCCTGCAGCGCGGCAAAGGTGTTAGGACTCAGCATGGTGGCTCCTGTGCTCTTTTCCGTGGCTTTGAAGAGCGAGAACAATTTTCACAATTCTCATCCTCCACCCACCGTTGCTGTCTCCAAACAGGTTCTCCTCTGTGAACTGCTTGCTAGACTGGGGCTGTCTATTCTGATAGAGAAGAGGCTGAGAAAACAGATTTAATTGGCCTAAACCTAATCTCTTTCCAATTACTGCTTTCCTCTGTAGTAGTCACTTCTGATAATAATTTGTCCTCAACATGGACATGGACCTGTTGGAATGGGTCCAGCGGAGGTCCACGAAAATGATCCGAGGGCTGGAGCCCCTCTCCTATGAAGACAGGCTGAGGGAGTTGGGGTTGTTCAGCCTGGAGAAGAGAAGGCTCCGGGGAGACCTTATAGCAGCCTTCCAGTACCTGAAGGGGGCCTACAGGAGAGATGGGGAGGGACTCTGGCAGGGAGTGGAGTGATGGGATGAAGGGTAATGGTTTTAAATTGAAAGAGGGTAGATCTAGATTAGGTATTAGGAAGAAATTCTTTACTGTGAGGGTGGTGAGACACTGGAACAGGTTGCTCAGAGAAGTTGTGGATGCCCCATCCCTGGAAGTGTTCAAGGTCAGGTTGGATGGGACTTTGAGCAACCTGGTCTGGTGGGAGGTGTCCCTGCCCAGGGCAGGGGGGGTTTGAACTCCATGATCTTTAAGGTCCCTTCCAACCCAAACCATTCCATGACTCTGTGATTCTATGATTCTTTTTGAGTGCAAATTGTGTTTCTACATACTGGACTCTTTACGTTGCCAGTACCTGATGAGGATCAGCTGCTGTCTGATCAAGAGCAGTTTTGGTTTGTTCCCAGATGGTGCTATCCCTGTTGGATCTCTCTAGTGCTGCTACCATATAGATCTGACCCCTGAAAAGTGGTGCCCACTTGGCACCAATTGCCATAATCTTGCCACCTCAGGCACTTGTGCTTGTTGCAGACTGAGGTCTAATGAAGACTGGGTTGAGGGAGAGAGAAGAGGATTGGGGAAAGACTTTTTTTAACTTCTTATAAGGTGTTTTACAAGTCTCTACTTTGGGAGAAAAGCTGGACAGCCAAAGACTGCGGAGATTAAAGAAAGACAAACAGACCCCACATCACCAGTATTTACCTGTCTACAACAATCTTGGGCTCTGAAAGATTGCAAATGCAAATACTTACATTATATGGGTTGTCTGGATTAAGCGTTTCATCGGTTTCTTGTCCCATCGGCCCTGTTTCATTAGATTGGTGCCCAAGCTCTCGAGTCAGCTGTGTGGTGGGCGATCTAGTGTTTACTTCTTCCATAGCAGCTTCCAAGTCTTCCGTATCAAAGTTTGATTCTGATTGGCGTTTGCTTCTCTTCATTTCTCTCCTTTGGTTATCTGAGGAAATAATCACAGGAGGATAATCTCATCTTCAGCCCATCCTTGTATCTGTCCACATGCTATTTAAGGTGTTGGTGATTTCTTTGAGATTTCTTTTTCCCCTTTAGGCAAAAAGGGTGTGAGGAGATTTGGTTGTTTGGGTTTTTTTTTGACCCACCCTGTGGTCACTGGTGTTAACTTGGCAGCAGTTGCCAGCACTAGCAAGACTGGTCATACGCATCTGTTTTTTTTTCTTTTTTGAAGTGCTTTTATGACAGGCTGGTGCCCTGCTCCCAAGGCCAGCTAGCGAAACTAGTGGAAACAGCTTCTGGACACCTTTGATACTGCTCTTTGCCCAGTGGGATACACAAGGTCATAAAAAAGTGGAGAATATGGGCAGTTTGGATCGACAGGCGGTCTAAAATGTGGTGGGGTTTCTTTTCTTCTTTTTTTTTTTTTTTTTTCTCCCACCCTGTTTGAGTGTTCCAATATTAACTGGACTAAGGAGGAGTTAAATCTTTTCAAGCCTTCTCATCTCCTCCCAGGCCTGGAAGTTACCTGGAGAAGTTGCCGCCTCCCTGGTGACTCCTGAACACCTTTTGCTAAGCTTGGCTGTGTGTGGTGGGAGTACTTCAGTCCTGCAACTGCCCCCAGGACCTCATAAACTTCATCTTCCAGTTGCCTACCTAAAGCATCTCATCCTTCTGCTCCACTGAAATCCTCTGGAGAAGCAGGGTAGGAAACAGGACAGACTGCGGTCCCAGATCAGGAGCTTGATATTCCTCAAGTCTTTGCCAGGTGTACTGTTCCTGCTACATGGTGTCAGCTGCCTAAATGTTTTGGGGGCTAGTTTAAGCCATTGTCTTCTCCTTCTGTAGAAGGAGGCTGACCTCTCTGGAGATGTTTCGTCTCATAGTAAGTCACCCACGCAGGCTACACAAATTGTCTCAGGAAATACAAATGCGGAAAATGTCTAGGAAGCGTGGATAAACTCCAAACTTGCAATCTTGGCATCAACCCTCAAGGGCTTGGGAAGACAGGCTGGGCAAGGGAGGAAAGGATCCTGGTTACCTGGGTGTGCAAGTCTTGGTGGCAAACCTGCTTTGGGGAAGGCCCTTAGATGAAGGGAGGGATAACACACTTTTCAAATAAAAGAAGCGTTACCTTTGGGATATGTTGGTCGCAGCCAGAAAATTGGAAGATCCCCGCAAAGCTCTAAAATTTTGGGGCTTAGGAAACTGTTATGCTTGATAGGCTCGTCTGCAGCCACCCAGATAAGGGAGTTTTCATCAAATCTCACAGGCATGATTTCATCTTCCTGCAAATAGAAGAGCACAAATCCTTTGCCAGCTCAGTGAACAGTCGTGTGCCTCCTTCCTGCTAATTTGCGAGC
The DNA here is from genome assembly GCF_964106895.1 of Numenius arquata. NCBI lineage: Eukaryota > Metazoa > Chordata > Aves > Charadriiformes > Scolopacidae > Numenius > Numenius arquata. Next base: position 106,953,746 of record NC_133576.1, on the reverse strand, counting down.
ATCAAGCTGTATAATCAGCCGCTGCGGCTAATACCCAGCATCCTCGTTATTTCATGAGTGTGAACCCATTGCACCGAGCCAAAGCCCGAGTAAAGGTTGCCACCACTGAAATGAATGGCAAAGCTACTGTCAGTTTTGCTGGGGCTGAAATTTCACCCGTCTCTCTCTTGGAAGGCTTTTGCCCCATGTACAAGGACCAGGTGTTGGGAGATCTTTCAGCCCGAAGCGCCGGATTTTCAAGTGGTAGAAACTGTGAAGATTTTACCACTTTCAGCAGAGCAGCGATGAAATACGCCAGCCAAAATCAAGACTCTCATCTTTTATCATGCCCCGTTCTCATTTGATGTATTCCCAAGAGATAACTGTATTTACAATAGGGGGAAATAATAAAAAAAAAAATAAGTCTTGTTCAAAAGCTTTAGAGAGGATTATAGCTTGAGAACTGCTCAGGCTTCCAGTTTTAAGGCAACGTGATCGCTCTGATTAAAGGTCTCGTTTGGTGAAAGCAATTCAATTGACCAAAAGCTTGAAGTGCAAGTTAAAGGAGCCTGCCTTTTTGAAGTGTACCCTGCAGGTTTTTGGTTCATATCTTCAAAGTAATGTAGGAAAATGCCAGTGATTGATTCTTTAAAGTTGTTAGTTCAAAGTATTATTTTACATAAAATGTGTAAGTATTTTATAGCAACAGTGAAATATTAAAAGAAAACCAACTTGTGAATCATGAAAACCAGTATGATTTCAAAGTTAAAATTCTAAATTGCTTCCATAAAAGTCATCAAAACTTGTTATATAACTGACTAGATCAATTTATTCCGTCGAGTTGCTGTTCCTTTAATGTGTTTATTGATTTCTTTTGTAGGTCTCAAGTCATTTAAGTTTGCTATCCAATCTGTCTAGTGAGAAGTGCTCTTTATTTATATTCTTCCACTTAAGCTTTTATCAGCATCAGAAATATCTGAATCTAATTTTCAGAAATAAAAATATCCTTTGTTTCTGTTCGAGGTGATCCTGACTTGCGAGCAGACGGAGTTCGGGCAACTCTAAAAGCTTATTTAAATTGACCATTTTTATAGGCAGTGTTGGTTATGATACATGTTGTAAGAAAATATACATATGTATCAGAGAGGGGGCTCGCTCTAGAAAAAGAAATACTACTTTGCCATTCCCATCATGCATCTAAGCTGGAAAGTCGAGCAACAGGCAAAGGTTCATATCCCAATGGCAGCATTAAGTTGGCTGCTTGGTTTGGCCTTGGTGCGTATGATGTGTTGCAGGGGTTGTGTGGGTGATGCATCTTTGGAGATGGCAATAGGTATTCTGTAGCCAGGTGGAAGATTAGAAATAACTTTTTGACTATTTTAGGACAACGTCTTCAGGATTATGACTTTATTCCTACAAAAAGATGAAAAAATGAAACCTTGACTTTAGGCAATAGTGCTACTGAAGTCAAGAAGTCCAGCCTGCCTTTAAAATAGGGCAAGGTGGGAAAGATCTAGGTCCCTGCCTGGAATTTGGGCAAGATCTCTTCCCCATCATGGGGAAAATCTCACCAACTTCAGGGACCTTTGTAACATTGCTGGTGCCTTGCTGATTGGATTGAGAGACGCCTTTTTCCTATTCGGTAATCACAGCAGCATTGCAGGCAGGTGGAGCCTTAATGATGCCTCTTTTCCAATAATTTTATCTCCTCTTATTTTCTCTGGAGAGGCGTGAACCCAGGGAAAGGGGTTGTGGATCTCCTGTGATCTCCTGCTGGCGGCTGAGCCCCCACCAGTGTCCAGGCTCAGCTGTACTCAAGTCAGTGGAGCCTCTCCTGTCTGAGCAATGGGTTTGGGGGTCTGAGCTCTGGGAAACTCAGGCTTTGCACACCTAAAGTGATAGCCTTTTTTACAGATGTGAGGTAAAGAGATGTTTTGGCAGCATCTGGGTGAAAACTGCAGCTTTTGTGGTTGTTGCGATGCAGATTCCATGAGATTTAGTTAACGCAATGTCCTAAAATGAAGTCTGATGCCATTTAAGAAGGCAAATTATTAATTTTTTTAAACTATTATTTCTTCTGAGTTAGCTGAATTTTTGCAAGAATGTTTTCCACAGTTCCCCTTTATTGACTATTTCAGAGGAATTGGGTGGTGGACTCCCTGCTTCTGCTCAAGAGTGTTGCTAGAAATCTTCTGGGATCTACCACTGTCTCTCTTTGCATTGACTAAAGCAGCAGCTTCCTCCATGCTCTCCCTTCCAGCCTTGTGCACAGCCTGATCCCAGGCAGATGTGCTTGTCATTGAGGTCTCCTGTGGATCTGCTAAACACTGGTTGCTCCACGCCTCGGTCTGCAGCCATGCAGCTGACCCCTGCCTCGGGAGAGGCGAGAACCCTCGGTCTTCCCACCATGCCCCTGGATGCAGAGCAATAAGGGCATCTCTGACTCCAATCTTGCTTTTCTTACCTTTCAGGGACCCCTTGCAATCAGTCAATGAGCCCTCAACTCTCCACTGATGACTGCTCATTGCAGGGGGTTCGGACTAGATGGCTTTAAAGGTCCCTTCCAACCCAAACCATTCTATGTTGCCCAGAGAAGTTGTGGAGGCCCCATCCCTGGAAGTGTTCAAGGCCAGGCTGGATGGGGCTTTGAGAAACCTGCTCTAGTGGGAGGTGTCCCTGCCCATGGCAGGGGGGTCGGAACTAGATGATCTTTAATGTCCCTTCCAACTCTAACCATTCTACGGGTTCAGTGGTTTTCGTATGTCACTTTTATATATATTCAAATACCCTTTTAAGCCCCTCTCCATACAAAGATTTTTATTTTTTTTTTTAAATAAATAAATTGCCCCTTACCAGCTCGGAGGAGAGGCTCGCTTTAGTCATGGCATCAACTTCGGGGACGTGAGCTTTTGGCTGAGCTTTGATGTAACACTTTTCTCCTTCAGCAAAACGGATTCCAGTTATGCCCTGCAAAAGCAGAAGGCGGGCGGTTGCACGCAGCCCTCCAGCTCCCCACCGCCCCCAAGAAAGCGCTTAAAGTTGCCACTGGGTTTTCAGTCTGAAGGTTAAATCTTATTTAAAACCAGATGCAATGAACCACTCTTCCCTCGTGGGTTTAGCTTTATGATTTTGGTCAAATGGGTCTAGAAGTTTTCACTCGGTTTCTGAAGGATTGGGGGTGTTTTATATAAGTGCCTCCACGCCAGCTGTAGGCTACTTGAAGTAGCTCTGTTAAGGAATTAATTGACACGATTTGAACCGTAACTTAGCACCCAACGTAGGCAGCCTCGAAATTTGTGTTAGCTGGCGGTGTGGTACCTTTATGACACAGACTTAACAAAAATGTGGGGGCAGCTGGGTTCAATTTATCCACATAAGTGGCTGTGACAGCAAAGGGAAGCTCGTGACAGGGAATTCGGTGCAGAAATCTGTGTGTGGGACTTCTTTTGTCTGGCCTCCGAGGGTGAAATGCAGTTGCCTGAACCAGGGATGTCTAGTTTTAAGCAAGAGAAAGGGTATCTCAGCATCTCCAGGGGGCTGCAAGGTCTCCTGCAAGTCCAGGGTTGTATCTGCCACAGCCCTATGCTGGCACCTTGGGTACCAACACTCGCGCAGCAGAACCTTGTCTGTAGTTTCCGTGTTTTTGCTGTAGGTTTTGGGATACCTGTAAAAGAGCTCTCCTTTATGTTGTGAATTCAGGTGTTTTCTTGTAGGTGGCAAAATCTGCATGTTTTTCATAGGGTTGCATGAGCTCCATTCAACCACCTAAATATAAATATCTAGTGCCATTTGAGAGATGCTGGATTTCTGCCCAACCTCGAGCTGCCAGGGCAGGGGGGCATGGGTGTCATCACAGTCCCTCTCATCTGCCTGGTATGGGCACCATAGATACTGTAGGCATCTAATGGGGCTTGAGATGGACAGTACTGAGGCACCTGAGCCTCATCCTGTGTGCCTGCAAGTCCTGTGCATCTGGACAGATGCTCATCAAACCAAAATGACTAATTCTAAAGTGGTGAGGGAGGGGATGGCAGTGCAGGGATGAGTGCGCAGGGGAATGAGACTTTGTGGTGCACCAAGCGTGCGAGGAGCATCCTAATATTGCCAAATCCAAGTCTTCACCGACCGTGCAATCCTTGGAGCGGTGCCAGTCAATCCAAAGCTGCTAATGTAAATGCCTGGCTGCTGGAAGTGCATCTCTTCAATTTCTTTCTCCTTTATGTGCGTTCTTGGCTCAAAACCCGACTGGCAGCATCCCTGTGCTCTGGCTGAGCCTGTCCCCTGCCCGCTGTAATTACCCGTGGGCACAGTCCCTGGGAGGTGTCTTCAGCTGGTCGGTGTTGGGAGCTGATTTCTGACCTGAGCTTACCAGCAGCACGCATGGAGGCGATGTCAATTCCGCGTCTCTCCAGTGGGCTGGTGCTTTTGTGCAGGTGTGGAATGGTGAAGGCAAACGAGGAGACCTTGTTGTGGGTGCCCTTATTCAGCTGCTAATATAATGTTGCCGTGGTGATGTTAACGAGAATTTCATGAAGGCTGAGCTGCAGCTGTCAGGAAAGTCCTGGGTCTCCTGGAGTCAATTTGTTTGTACTTGCTGAGAAGGCAAGGAGCTGAATTTCCTCACCTTTTTAGATTCAGCAAGTGGAAAGGGGCTGCTCCAGAAGGCCTGGGCAAGTCTTTCTGACAGCAGCATCTTTATTTTAAGTGCTGATTTGACTTACAGAGGACTTACCTCTGAAGTTGAGTGTTTCACACCTGAGAAGGTTAATTGCAGGGTCTGGGCCCTGCAAACAGGTTTCTGCAACATCACATGGATGTGCCTTTAGTAGCTCAGAGGTGGTACAGCTCAGTGAACCGCTCTGTCTGAGCTGCTGAGCTCTGCTGAGACTGGGCATCTGTTAGTCTGAGCTCTGTTAGTGTTGAGCTGCCGCAGCCAAGCCCCTGGGCTACCCCAGTGTGTTTGCTGTCAGCCCAAGTGGGTGCATTTAGTGCACGGATGCATAAGCTGTGCTAAATGCCGCCATCCTCTCCCCTGGGGAGGAACCCAGGCCAAGCTGTGGAGAGCAGCTCCCACCCATGATCTCGGGGCAGAGAGTGATGCCCAGGTCCAGTGCTGTATGGTGGTCTCTCCTGGCATCTACCCGGCTTACTATGTTGACGCTGTGCTCCTAAAATAGGGATATTTTCGGAGGGGTTGTGTGGTTTTTTTGGTTCAAATCATACAAAATCATGCAGGGGCTGTGTCACAGCCTCCAAGAACATTTTTCTAGCAAGACCCCAAGGGCACATGTTGCAGCTGTGTTCAATGGTTTGAAAATGCAAAGTGCTACATGGAGCCAAACCTGATGCAGCCTAATCCATACCACTTCCCAGAGCGCGACCTGGCATCAGCCTATCCCCAAAAGGCACTTAGACTTTGTTTTGGAGGAAACTGTCTGTCTTGCTGTGAAAGCAAGCCATGAGAGTGTGGATGTTTGTGGTTCCAGCTAGTTGGGGGCTGGAACCCGAGACCCCTGGGGCAGAGAGGTTGGGTCAGGGCAGGGTATCCTTAGAGGTCAGCACTGGAACATGTTATACGAATGCCACGGATGGTGGTACTTACAATCTGAAAATCATGAACTTCAACAGCCTCTTCACTCCCACTTCCCGTTTTGAATGTCTCTAAGTTGTTTCCAGCATCTATTTCCATCGATCCATCTTGTACTTTTCCATTAATGCTCATAGTATAGTGAACATTGTACACCTGAAATTGATAAAAGAGCAGTAGCACATGTCAGCAATTGCTTATTGCCTTCCTCCTACACCAGGCGATGGGTCAATCTGACTGTCATAACCCTGTTCAGCTCCTAACTTTTATTTCTGTAGGCATTTGATAACCCTCCAGCAACCACCACCACCCCACTGCAACACTTCACCGTTGGAGCAGGCCAGCAGCAGAGCAGGTTGCCCAGAGAGGTTGTGCAGTCTCCACCCTTGAAAGTCTTCAAGGCCCGACTGGATAAAGCCCTGAGCAACCAGCTCTGACCCCACAGCTGTCCCTGCTCTGAGCAGCGGGTAGGACTAGAGACCTCTTGAGGTTCCTCCTCCAAGGACCACTCACAGTTTTACTTCAAAAACAATATGTGGGGCGAGTTCACATCCAGGCTCACTCTGATTAAAAACCTTCTTCTAGGTCATATTTTAGGAATCACTTCTTATGCTGGCATGATTCCCAGAGGGAGAGTAGGAGCGAGCATCCTACTCTGAAGGAGGCCAACCCTTATTTATCTCTTAGGATGTTCTGCTGAGGCACAGGAAAACGGGTTCCTCTTGAATATGAACATGCTTCCTAGCTTGTAATGGATGTGAACTTTGTTTAAATTGGATGTGAAGTTGGATAGACTCGTATTTTCCTTGTCAGCGTATTTGCTCTTACCCTATTTTCAACGAGGAAAGCTGCAGCGTGGTTTGTATTTGCTGGAGGACCACAATCTGTGGAGGAGTTTTGTGATTCTCTTGTGCAGCTCTGCTGAAAGTGCTGCACAAGCAGTTTACTTTTGGTCTTAAAAAAGCCTTACAGCATTTTAATGAAAAATTTACGCTGACAGCTAGAGACAAATTTCTTCTTCTCTCACCTTCGATCAGGAAAGTCTGAGGTGCTAAAGATTTATGGTTTCTCAGCTATACAGATTCAGCCTCATGTTCTTGGCTGTCTAGGACTCCTGTTGAACGTGGTCCATAAAACTGGACCAGTGTACATGGTCTCCCCTGCTAGGGACTGAGCTAGAGTTGAGACTTTGTTTCCCTTATTACTTATGGGAAAATTTAAAGGTTTAAAATAAAAATACCTTTTTTTTTTTTTTAATGAATGACCCTAAATATAATTTCTACAGTTGCTTCCTAAACATTTCCAAATCAAGTGTAGCTTTCTGAGTTTGAAAGCAGCTTGGAAAATAACTCTAAGCTTTCCCAGTGTCTTCACTCTTCACTTGGAGATCAACTTCGAAGCTTAATGACAGCTATGAATGTGACACATTTTGCAAAGCAGAATTTAGATGACAGGAGCAATAAAAAAAGGGAAACTTTGTCCTGCATTCCACAAATGCACCCACCCGGGCAGAACTGAATATGCTGTACCCTCTCCCTGCCTACCTCCCTGTTGCAGTCTCTCCCCCTTTTCAAAAGCCAAGAGAAGCAGATGGCTCTACAGCACGTCCCAGGGGTCAGCAACGTGTCCTGTCTTTTTGGTGTAAAACCTTGTGCTTTCTGATTATGTGAATTATCCCTCTGTGACGGGTGTATCTCACAGAGGGACCTCTGCTCTGGCTGCTGGGATTCGCACAAGGCTCTCCTTGATGGGGACTAGCGCTGGGCTGGAGGCGGTACAAAGCTTCTTCCAAAGTAAATTCAGAGATACTAATTGCACTTACAGAGCAAGTTACGTTCATGTGTGTACCATCGTATTTCAAATATGTTTTAAACCTGAATCTTATGTAAACAGAAAGAAAAGTTAACATTTAAACACGTTGTAGTGCTCTGAAGTTTGGTTCCTAAACTGATTGGTTTTGTTCTTTGCACATAGGGTTTTTCCTGTACCCCAAGAAAATGTAAATAATAAAACTTATCATGACTTTTAAAATCGCTCCACAGCTGCTAACCGTAAATGCTTATGTGTATGCACAGTCATACAAACCACCAGCGTGAAATAATGGTGCCTATTAATGGGTTAAATATAGCATTACATATTTGAGGGTCCAGGTAGGATCTGGACCAGGAATGCAGATGATGTGAAAAAGGAATTTACCCCTTTCAATGCTTTTTTTGTCCTGACAGCTGGAGTTTGCCCAGGATGTGAATCCCTGGGGACTTGTTGGGGTTTGAGTTTGCTGAGGATTTGCGAGCAGAAATCAATGTAGCGTCTGTGCTCTCAAAGATACGTTTCAGGTTCATTAATAAAGGTGCTTCCACGAGGCTCCATCCGAACAGCCAGTAAAGATAGTGATTATGGAGGGGTTTTGGGGGGTGGGTGGTGTTTCGGTTTTTTTTTTTTGTTTTGTTTGTTTGGTTTTTTTTTAAAGCATGGAGAAAATAAAGATCTACTTAAAGACCTCTTTATCGCCCTCGCAAAGAAAGTTTCCAGCCTCTGCCTCTTCTCACATGAAACCGGCTCGAAAAGCCCCCACCCCGTCCCGACGTGAGGATGCTCTTCCAGGCTCGGCGGCCGCCCGCCCTCACCTGCCGCTCGGTGGCTTTCCAGAAGTAGAAGGCGCCGATGGCCCCGGCCAGCAGCAGGAGGGCTCCGGCGATCAGCACGGCGGCCCCCGCCTTCAGCAGCCGCCCCGGCCCGGGGGGCGCCGCCGCCGCGTACGCCTGCGGAGAGCACGGTGCTGGCTGCGGGGCAGGGACGCCCCCCGGCCGGCAGAAACTAGACCCCCAGCCCGGCAAGGACCCCCGCCATGGAACCCCCCGCCCCCCCGCCCCCCCTCTTCAAGACCGGACCCGACCCGGCCCGGACGTGCGGACGACGGCGTCAGGACCTGACCCCTTTGTTTCTCCGCATCCCGGTGCTGCTCGACCCGACCCTTTCGGTTCTCATGCGATCCATCCTGATCGGAGCCGATACGATCTGTTCGGTTCTGATCCGATCCGACCCGACCCGACCCGTTTTGTCGCGATCCGACCCATCCCATCCCATCCCATCCCGAACCGATTCTCTCTGTCCGATCCCGACTCATCCCGTCCCGTCCCGTCATGACCCACCTCGTCCATGCTATCCCGACCCACAACATCCCGACCCACTCGGTCCCGTCCCGTCTTGTCCCGTCCTGACCCATCTCATCCGTCCTATCCCGACCCACTCCGTCCCGTCCCGTCCCGACCCATCCTATCCTATCCTGTCTCGTCCTGTCCCATCCCATCCCACCCCGACCCGACCCGCTCGGTGCCGCCCGGCAGCACTCACGGGGGGCAAGCACTGCTCCACATCGTCGGGCCCCGCTCGGGCGATGGGCACCTTCTCGGAGCCCTCTGCCATGGCTGCCGCGGGAGGGAGAGCTGCCCCGGGCTCCGCCGCCGCCCCGCTCCCGGCCCCGGCCCCGGCCCCGGCCCCAGCCCCGGCCCCGACGGGGGGCAGCACCGCCCCGGCCCGCCCCGGCCCTGGCCGGGAGGGGGGGTCAGGACCGCCCCCCTTCCCGGGCACAATGAGCCCCTTGAGCTGCCCAGCGGCTCCCAGGGCTGCGACCCCCCGCCCCAGCCCAGCCCCTGTACCCCCACCCCACCACCCCCGGGGCTTGTCTCCAGCTTTGGAGATGGGCAAGTTAGGAGGGTGTAGGGGATACCCCCCCCCTCCGACCCCCCCGATGCCGTTGGGGGAGAGAAGTGCCCCGACAGACAGGCGGCCGTCGTAAAAAGCAGCTTTTAAAATAGAAACAGGACTTTAAGTGCTTTTTTTTTTTTTTTTTTACCACTTGCCTCAGGAATTCGCAGGCGCTGGAGCTGACAAGCTGCTGCTCCGTGACTGCTCCGCGAAACACCCCCGTCCCTGGCACAGGCCAACAGCCCTGCCTCCAACTGAGCCCCGCAGGATCGGTGGGAGCAAAGCACGGGGGAAGGGGGGGGAGGTTGGGGGTTAATTTCGTCTTTTCCTTGAGGAAGGTCATGGATACCGTGCGACTTGACCTCTAAAATGGACGTATCTGTGGGATTTCTTCCGTTTCCTGTCATCATGACGCTCAGTTGGGTGGTTTTTTTGAGCACCTAAAGTGTAGTAGGAGCATAGGAATTTGGGTTGGAACCGGTGTTCATCTGCATCTGTTTGCTCCTTCTGATATTGTCCATGGGAAGCTTTTAAGGGCTACAGCTGGCTGTCTGTGTCTGTCTGTGTGTTTATCCACGTCTGTGTTTCCTTCATACACCATGTGGACCCCCTGGCTGTACATACCTGCACGTACATGTGTCTGTGTGGGCGCTCTCAGATGCTGGAAAATAAACAGCACCGGACCCCTTCGGGACAGACATTGTCAAACACGGAGCAGAGTATCCTTGGTAAGGCTGGAAGGAGAGGAAAAAAATACCAACTGCAAAAAGAGCGTGAAGGAGGGATGTCTGGGTTGTTCCTTGCCCTGCCTGCTCAGTGGCCCAGCCCCAGTTACCCAGACAGGCAATGGTACTGGAGGCGGTGGCAGCATTGATGAGATCCTTTCTCAGTCCCCTCCAGGCTAAACAGACCCAGGTCCCTCAGTTTTTCCTCATAAGAGAGGTGCTTCATTCCCTTGATCATCTTTGTAGCCCTCCGCTGGACTCTCTCCAGTAGTTCCTTTCTTGGACTGGGGAGCCCAGAACTGGACACAGTACTTCAGACATGGTCTCACCAGGGCAGAGCAAAGAGGGGAGGATAACCTCCCTCCAATGGGATCCTGGGCTGCATAGGGAAGAGTGCGGCCAGTAGGTCGAGGAAGGTCATTCTCCCCCTCTACTCTGCACTGGTGAGGCCACACCTGGAATACTGCATCCAGTTCTGGGCTCCCCAGTTCAAGAGAGGCAGGGAACTACTGGAGAGAGTCCAGCGTAGGGCAATTAAGATGATTAAGGGATTGGAGCATCTCCCTTATGAGGAAAGGCTGAAAGAGCTGGGGCTCTTTAGCCTGGAGAAGAGAAGGCTGAGGGGAGAACTTATCAATGCTTACAAGTATCTAAAGGGTGGGTTGAAGGATGATGGAGCTGGACTCTTTTCAGTCATTTCCAGTGACAGGACGAGGGGCAACGGCCACAAGCTGGAACATAGGAAGTTCCATTCAAATATGAGGAAAAACTTCTTTACGGTGAGGGTGACAGAGCCCTGGAACAGGCTGCCCAGGGAGGTTGTGGAGTCCCCTTCTCTGGAGATTTTCAAGACCTGCCTGGATGCAGTCCTGAGTAATGTGCTATGGGCAATCCTGCTTTGGCAGGGAGTTGGACTAGATGATCTCTAGAGGTCCCTTCCAACTCTGACAATTCCATGATTCCGTGACCTGCTGGCCACACTCTTTTTAATGCACCCCAGGAGACCATTGGCCTTCTTGGCCACAAGCGTACATTACTGCCTCATGGTCAACTTGTTGTCCACCAGGACTCCCAGGTCCCTCTCTGCGGAGCTGCTTGCCAGCAGGTCAGCCCCTAATCTGCACTGGGAAGACCCTGCCACCTGGAGCTCCATCTCACACTGGAGCAGTGCCTACACCAACCAGATCTGCTGTAGCAATTTTTTTTTCACAAGAAAATGCATCTCTAGTTATATTTCTCTTCCTCTCCCGTCTCCATTTTGCTTGTCTGGCAGTTCTGGCAGGTCTTGCTCAGTTGTAGCACACTACTGACGTGTCTCTCCATCTTAAATCTTCTGGGATCTTGACAGCAGAGGCCAAGCGATGATGCTGTCCCACCGTGGCTCATCCCAGCTCTGTGTGCCCTGAAGAGGCAGGTTTGACCCCTCCAGGTGATTTCCTACACTTGCCTCTCCTCTGCGTCCCACTCCATAACTGCAGAAGTCTTTGCTGTTTCTCATGTCTAAATCCCCTCACTGATGGGGACCAGTAGCTTAAAAACCATCATCAAGCAATGCAAAAGTGGAGAAAACTCACGCCTCACTGATTGCCTTACATCTGTGTGCTCGGGGACCGAATCCCAGAGACCCTCTCCCCATTTCCCTTCCCTTCAACCCAAATTCATCCTTCCTGTCAATGACTGTCGTTAACGATCAGACCCTAAACAAAAATTTAACGGGCATAGTTGCTGCCGAAAATAAACACAATCACAGCTCATTAAATCAAAAACGAAGCCTACTGTGCAACTTCCTAAACTAGGGCATATTCTAGCCCTGCTCTCGAATGACACACTGTTGTAGGTTGGGGCTAATAATAAGATTATGATCCTCTTCATTAGCAAGTATTTTGTTACACCAAAAATCTCGTGAATGGATATGTCTATCTTGGCAAAATGTGAGAATCCCAGCCTTTGATCTCAAACCTCCACTTAGCATCGCTGCTTTAAAAAGACAGATTTATTTTAAGGCCCCCGTGCTCGTCTCCCATGGGAAAACGTGCCAGGGAGGGAGTGCTTGCCCGGGAAGATCTGCTGCTCGCTGGGGTTTGGTTCCTTTGAGCTGTTTCCCTGTGACTGAGGTGAAGGTGCAGCTGTCCCCCCATCCTGGTATCCATCTGAGCACCTGACAGCTCCTTCCCCGGGATGCCAGTGGAAGGATGGAGGGAGGCTATGCCATTTTGGTTAGCAAAAGGGTGGCCAAGGGCACGGTGTGGAGGAGGAGTGTTAGCAGAGTCAGTGCAAGAACGAGCTTGTATAATTAGTACATTTCTGCTGGATATTTGCAGAGGTACCTTCACTCCAGATACTGTGAGGGCAGCATGTGGTGAAGAGCAATATCATCCCATGGAAGGTGAAGGATGGGGTTGGAGGGCTCACCCCCACCTGACGGATGGGGCAGGTTTTGGCCTGGGCAGACTCATGATCCCAAGCAATGGTGCCAACCACCAGCCGATCTGCAGGGATGGGCACCTGGCTGCCGGTCCTCGGTGAGCTGGAGTGTGAGATGGGTCCTGCTTGCATGGGGAGATCTGGGTGGGAGAACCTCCTTCGGGGGGGGAACGTTCTGCCCAAACCCTGGGAGAGCAGCTGTGCAGCGTTTCCTTCTCAAGCCAAGGTGCAAATCCCTCAAGTAATCCTCCAAACATTTTTTTCTCATGCAGAGACCAATCCCAGATATTTTTTTCCCCCCAACTCAGAGCATCGCTGCCTCTTCTTCCTTTGTTCCACAGGCAGAGGAAAAGCAGCATGAAATTTCAAGCAGACAGAAAAGGGAAAAAAATGCCCCTGTTACACGATTTGCAGCTTACCACCTCTAGTTAACCCCTGTGTTCATGCTTTGCTTTTTGTGTGGGGAGGTGTCTGTTTTCCTTGGAGGGTGCAGGGAGTGCATCTTTTGCCGTTTGATTGATTAGGTGACAAGAGAGAAAACAGGATTTTTTAGACAGATGCAAATCTGAACAAACAGCCCAGCATTCAGCAGCTCCAGACGCTCGCCGCGGTGGGCAAAGACGAGTACAACAGCCAGTGTTTGCAGGGCTTAGGACAAAAAATAAAACGTGACTTGCCTTTCACCGGCTGAATTCTTCATTTGCAATAAAGATGACGATGATACTAGTGTCTGAGCTCAGTCTCCTCTCTAAATAACATGTGTGTGCTCAGCTGGATTAACCCAACTTCTGAGACTGGAAATCATAATAACAGTCTTTTACAGGACAACCTTTCTGGTCGTCTAATACTATTATCCTCTGGGCTGAAAAGCATTCCAGAGTACTTGGAGTGCTACGATGAATGTGAGGTTGCTTAGCTGATAGTACCAGCTTGTCTCAAGGAAGCACATTTTCTCATTATTTCCCAGTTTAAAGAAAAAGTTTAGGAGGAGAAACGGAAATATTAAAAATGAGAAGGATTTGGTGATCCTATGCGCCTTTCTTTAAGGCTCTTGTGGTGCTTTATGCATTTTATCTTCATTTTCTAAGTGTCCCAAATAGCTATTTGAACTCCACAATGGCCTGAACGGAAATTAGTGAGGGCAACTGAGACCTGGCACCTGATTCACTGCTCTGCTTTTCCATGGTTTTACAACACTGTAAGTTGGTGATGAATCAGATCTCACTTACTTGATGTCTTTTCAAAATAACTGAGGTCCTTTGGGGAAAAAGACCTACAGAAAAAGAAAATTTTGGCTTTGGTATTTGACCCGTGACAGCCTGAGGATTTTGAGAAACTCTAAGGATTCTTACTGGCAGTGAGACCAAAGGATGAAAAACCACCCATGTATGTCATCATCACCATAGCTCTCGCCTCTGTGGAGGCCCTGGACATTGTGGTGCCCCTGGGATGCTCACTTTTCCTCCTCTCCCCCCCCCACTCCCCTTGCACAGCGTGTGCTTACACCGTCTTCCCTTCTTTGACTAGCAACACACGAAATTTCAAACAGCAAAACCATTGTTTTTCCTGGTAGGCTGTGAAATTCTCCTGGAAAGCCCTGTAACATCCCCTGCTCTGATGCTGCTCTCTGGAGAAAACGGGCATCCCCTTTTGGGGTGCATCCCCAGCAGGATGTCATGTGCCCCACTTGAAGGGATGGCCCGAAATGTGCTCAATGCAGGACTTTGCTCATCCTGAATCCTTCTTCTTCTCTCCTGTGGTCGGGTGAGGACATATGGCCCATCGCGGTTTGCTCTTCCTCACCCCAGGACACTAAAGGCTGATTTGTTTTTCCCCAGGGCTGAATCCCATCTATCCATATGTCTTCATCTTATTCTTCTTAATTTAGCTAGTGGCTGTGCCTTCTGTTTTCCTTGAATTAAAGAAATAAAATAAAATAACTAGCTGTCATTACACGCTTTCATTCCTACCTCTAATGATGTGGTCTCTTTTGTAGCTATTCTGTGTAAATTGCTCATAGGCTACTTTCTTTCTTAACCTCCAACCACAGCTTTGTGCTTTGGAGGTAGCTATTATCTTAAACAACTTGGTAGCATCAATCTGTTTCTTTCCCAGAGGCTTCTTTACACTTTGATGAGAAATCTGCTAAGTTTCTTTTTGCTTTGTAGCAAAGGCCGAGCCTGGCTTTTTTTTTTTGCCTTCCTCATCCGAAGGCATCCATGAATCAACTATATTTCTCTTTTTCAATCTATGCACTGTTCTTCTAATAATTTCATGACCCAACTTTAGAGAATATTTCCGATGAGAATGTCCTGGAGGCACCTGCAGCACCAGAAAGCTTTTCACAAATAGAATCTCCTGAAATGTATATTTTACTCACCCCTCTGACAACATTTTAAACACTTTTTTTTTTTTTTTTTTTTTGGCCTTCATTACCTTCGTGAGACGTTTGTGTGGGTTGATTCCAGCAAGTTTAATCCTTATTCACCTATGCTCTGTTTTTTAATTAAGCCTCTTACATCAGGCTTTTTTGATCCAATCTATAATACTTCTTCCCCTGGAAGACTTCCCCTTGTACTTTAAAAATATAATTCTTCCAAAAAAACCTCCCTCATATCACATTTAAGAAACTAAACCTGGGAGACTAAAAGAACCAATAAACAACCATGTTTTCTGCTAAATTTTAGTGCTGCGTTGTTTTTTTTTTTTTTGTCACATCACATCCCTTTTCTTGAGATTGCTGGTCCTCAGAAATTACCATGGAGACTGTGACATTTCCATCCAGGTGATCCAAGGTCTCTCCCCACTGTAGGCTGTGAGAGCTTCATTCTCTCTGAGGACGTCTGTTCTTAGGCTGGGACACGGTGGAGAAAATGGGTACGTTCTCACTGGAAAATCCAGCAGATAGGGCCATGGCTCACCTGGAGCCATGGACTGCTTGGATAAATATTTCCCTGAGAGATAAAGGATCGGGTAGAGAGACACCAAGAGCAATCATCATTTCTGGGCACTCCCTGTCCTCCCTCCATGGCTTTGCTTACAAAATCAAGCTCTAGCAACAATAATGATAATAATTGTGGCCTGGCTAGGGCCAAGTCTTCTTTCCTGAAGATGCAATTTGATAAGCCTGGAGCAGCAGGGTCCTCATGCATACCCGCTGTGGACTGCTGAGGGAGCAAATGCTTGAGAAATAGCATGAGAAAAGCTGGGGGCCTTTCACCTTGGACAGCCTGGAAGAGCAAGAGATGGAGTGAGGAATGGCAGCCTGTGAACCTGGAGGCCAGGTGAGGTGGGAGGAGAGATGGTGAGCTCCTGGGAAGAGCTGGCTGCTGTGGGCCTCACAGTCACGGCTGCCCCCAGCACCCTCAGCACAGCCCTGTCTCTCAGGGCTTATCCCACGGTACCATGAGCAGCCATTTCCATGGTGTTTCCTAATTCCAAAAGGGGGAACTGTCAAATAATTTAAGCTCCACATGTTATAGCCTCTCTGCTCTGGGCCACGCACAGCACGGGGGAGAGCTGAGGAGCCAGAAAACACCACCGCAGGAAACCAGACTAATTGGAGAGGGGGTGGCAGTGACCTCTATCTACCAGTTTGTCCTCCATGGGGTCCTGAGAGTGCAGGGGGAAGCCCAGCCCCACCGCCAGGACAGGGGGACGTTGGGGAGGGCTGAGGATGGGCTTGGCCTTTCTCTGCTGCTTGCCAGCAAGGACTTCTCCTTGCTGACAGACCTTCTGGTTGTTGCCTCAAGCTTCTCACCTGTCCTCGCACAGTCTGGCAGGGACAGTAAGGACTTGTCTCCAGGCAGTTTTTGGGCTGGTTTGGGAGAAGAAGAAGAGTTAACTTGCAGAGAACTAGATAAATGTTCTGCAGTATTACGCTAGGTGGAGAGAACCACCTTGCAGCTTCTCTGCCTTCCTCTCTTTGAAGGTCTCCACCATACATGACTTTTGTGGCCCAAAGGAGATGCTCAAGGTAGCTGATTTCCTTGTCCCTAACCACAGAAAGCCAAACTTGTCCCCAATTGTGACACACATGACTCCCTCCTCCTGCAAGGAGGTGGCTGCAGCATCTCCTTGCCATGAGGGAAGCCTGCCTTTCTCAGCCAAGACCAGCAAGTGGCTCTGTGGGAGTGACGACCTCCGTGCAAGCTCAGCCTGAAGAGAAGAGCTTTGTTCCCCCATTGCCTGTGCTTGTTGGTGCTGAAGAAACCTGGCCCCCAGCTGTGGCAATACTGGTTTTAAAGATGGAGGTGACTGGCATGGCCTTTTACTCTGTGGTGGAGATGCAGCTGGGTGGTCCCTCATGCAATGAATGAATTAATGTGTGAAGAGGTCAGAGGAAGGCATAAAGCACTGAGCATTTCTCTCGTGTTCTGGGGATAATGCATTTTAAAGGCCAGCTTGGGTTTGCCTGCAATGTGATTTGTTTAATTATTTAAAGCCTGTTAGCATATTTTCCTCAAGGGATGGAAAATCCTCAGCAAAAGGATCCTTACACCAGAACAGAGATCTCCATTGTACTCTGAAGGTCTGGGCTCACACCCAGCCACCCGCACTGATCCCGGCTCATTGTACAGTGGAAACACGGTGCAAATACCCACCTTCCCAACTCCAAAAGAGGCTTCACGCCAACCTCTTCTACACACCTACAAGTCACCAAGTGCCTACAAGGGCACTTTGTGGGGCAGCTGGGGTTATAAGTGGTAGGTTCCTGGTATGGAGAAGGCTTTATAAGACAGTTCTCAAGCTCTGTCCCTTTCCAAGCCTCTGCCTGGTTTGGTATGTCTGCATGGCGTGAGGTGGGACAATGCTGAGACAGGACTCCTCTTGATTCCCAAGGAAGAGCTTTCTGGTTCAGGAGTCTCATCTCCATATGGCTGCACCATGGAGGACTGTATGAGGAGGTGCAGAGTAGGTGTGGGAGCGAACGGCCCTGCCACAGGACTCAATTGACTGGATCCCAGGTGCTCTTGCTCTGCCTGAAAACAGCTTCTCGCTCCATTTTACTAAGCCTGCTGTGATAAAAAACACATGCGAGGCTGACCCCACACTGCTGAGATCCCAAGGGATGGTGCCTCTCCCTTTTTGACTGTGAAGTGCCAGCTTGGCAGCTCTGGCTCCTCTATGTCACCTCCAAATCATAGAATCATAGAATCATAGAATCATAGAATGGTTAGAGTTGGAAGGGACCTTAAAGATCATCGAGTTCCAACCCCTCTGCCATGGGCAGGGACACCTCCCACTAGAGCAGGTTGCTCAAAGCCCCATCCAGCCTGGCCTTAAACACTTCCAGGGATGGGGCATCCACAGCTTTCCTGGGCAACCCGTTCCAGTGCTTCACCACCCTCACAGTAAAGAATTTCCTCCTAATATCTAATCTAAATCTCCCCTCTTCCAATTTAAAACCATTACCCCGTGTCCTGTCACTACATCTCCTGACAAAGAGCCCCTCTCCGGCTCTCCTGTAGGCTCCCTTCAGATATTGGAAGGCTGCTCTAAGGTCTCCCCAGAGCCTTCTCTTCTCCAGGAAGAGATCTGACCTGCATCCTCAACTTTGAGAGAAACCACCATGCTTCATTGGAGTAGACACATGTGTGTGTTGGGCAGGGTCAAATGGCTGAGGCAGTACTTCTCTTCAGCATCCTCATTGTACCTAGAAGGTGTTACACAGCAAACAAGCTGTACAAGACATGAGCTCCTCCTTTCCTATCCTTCTGTTATGCTGATCAATGAGTGCTAACAGAGGTGCCAGCAGCTGCAGCCATCCTGGCTGTGGGACAGGTTGGAAATGTTTTGGTCTTGGTGTGAAAGAGTCCTTGGCATGGTTCATGCTGGTTTCTCCACGAGGAGCCTTCCTGGAGAAGGGATGGGCTGTAGGCTGTCTTGCAGCTCAGAGATCTAGAGAATAATGGGGACCCCACTCTCCCTGGATGGGGGAACCACATCCCCACCAGGATGGGTGCATGCCACCCAGGTTTTTGCAGCACTGCTTTGTGCTGCAGGTGCTGGTGTACCTGAGTACCAGAGCTGACACCACATTACCTTGTCTGTGCTAGTGTCTGCAGCACCTTTTTATTTCACAAATCGCAGGGGCACTACTTAGATTTCCTCTGACGTTGTGACAGGGGACCCCGGAGACCGACGCTCTTTGCACTGGCAAGGTCTGACGTCCTCATGGCATTCAAGCTGGGTCACTGCAAATTCAAATTGTTGTTGATTTTTTATTTTGTGTTTAACCATGAGACCCGGACTCAAGGCTCAACTGGGGCTCGGTGACTGGTTTCCAAGAGGTCCACCTTTCAGCCAGTTTTACAGCTGAGTTGGCTGAGGTGCAAAGGGGTCAAAAGCCCCAAGTGAAACACACTGAACGGGCGGCTCATTAAGGGCTGAACTGCAGACCTGTGTTCCCAGTCCTCTGCTCTAATCACCAGGCGAGACGTGGGAGAGCCTCGTGGGGCTGATGCTGATGAAAGAAGAGTCAACAGCTTTATTTTGGAGCTTTATTAGCAAAAAGAAGTAAAGCCAACGTGCCCGACTCTATTATTAAACCAGTAATCTCTGCATGCGTACAGCCAGAGCTTCCCAGCCGTTTAACTAGGAGGCTGAACAATAAAATATGCTAGGTCCGAAATGGCTAAAGCAGAGGCAAAGCAGGAGGTAAGCCGTCTAATTGGAGAAGTTGCAGCGGGAACCTCACCCCAGGGGTCTGTCCCTTGGGATTAACGGTTTGCTGACATCTGGGTTGCGTGACACTGCTGCCTTGCCCTGGGTCCCACCAGGGCTGATGGCAGGGAGCCAGGGAGAAAAAAAAAAAGTCCTCAAACTTGTACAACAGGGAAGATGAAGATTTTTCTGCTGTCAGCATGGAGGCCTTTGGGAGAAAGAAACTGGCAGCTTCTACCCAGAGACGTATGGTTGTGACTTCTCTTTGGCTTGTAGAATCACAAAAGGAAAAAGCAGAGATGGGGAAATACAGTCTCTTCTCCTGATGCTAAAGGTTGTCCCGACAGAGATATTCCCCCACTGTCTTGTCCCATCCAATTTTAAAGGCCTGGGGGGGGAGTCTTACGTCAACTACTCAGGGTGGCTTCTTCGTGGTGAAGGCGCAGGCCCCTGTTGCACATCGCCTCCTCTCCTGTTTTGGCAAAGGGGTCCCAGGTCTGTCTCTGCCCAGGCATGCACCTACGTTTGTGGCATGCCAGGGTCCCAGGGGAGGGGTCCTGCCGCTGCCTGTGTCCTTTCTCAGCTTCAGGCAATTCTGAGACTTTGGGCACTACCAGGGACAGATAGATTCATTTTCCCTAAATAAGGTGCCTGAGCTAGTTAAGAGAAAGAGACAGCAGCTAGAAATCGGAAGAATCACCATTTGGAGACCTCTATTTCTTTCCCTCGTCCTGTGGACCAGACACTGCAGGTTGGTGGTTCAGATACAGACCTTTGGGGGCTACCGGGTAGGTGAGATATGTCTCACTACCAGCCAGCTGTCATGAATTTGCACTTGCCTCTCCCTCTGGTAGTCCATCAAGATGAAACCCAGTTACTACCCCAGCTCCTGTCCCCCTGCTTCCTCCTCCCCCCGTGATCCCATTGGAGCCATTTACTGAGGCAGATGAAAACCCAAACATGGAGAAGTAACAAGAAAAAAAGCATCCAAATGTGCCAGAGCCAAGGGACTGAATCGGACACATAGGCTGGGGACACCTTGGGAGGGACACCACCCTGGGTCAGCTGCTCCACAGCAACGTGCAGAGTCTCACAGAGGCTCAGAGCCTGCCGTAAATCTAACTAAAGTACTCAGCCTGTTTTGAAATCCACCCACGGCCTTACTTTTTGCAAACTCGGGAAGAAAATGGCAAATTAATCCTTTTTTAAAAAGGATGAGTCGGTTCCTTGTCATTCTCTGCGCAGCTCAGGATATGATAGTTCCTGCTGCATAAATACAGATTGTTTCTTTTCACAACTTCCCTTTCATCAGACTGCTAGGAAGGCCTGGAGGTTGTTAAAAAATGTGAAAGAAACTTGCTTCCCAATTAAGGTCAATCTCTTTTATCAGAGTCTTTGCATATAAACTTCACTTTCAGGAGGATTTCTATAAACTCCATCCCCGGCTCTGACAAATTGGGAGGTGCCCAAATCTCCAAAGGAGCTGGAGAAGCGGCTGACTTCTTTCCTGGCTTGCAGTGAAAAGCAGGGATCTGATCTGTCATGATGACTGAGAACATGTCACAACAATCTGTTTGCGTTCTTCAGGAAAGAAAAACATCTTTCTCTCCCCGAGCTGTAAGCTAATTTGGAGATTTTGCAAGCTGACATGCAACCTGATTAAAATGACCCCAGGCCAACAATTCTTCTTAGGCAGTTCCACAATTAAAGTCTAGACCTATCTGTAGCCCAGTTTTTTTTTTTTTTTTTTTGCTTGAAATCCCTTTTGGGGAGGAAAGAGTTCTGTGTTTTTATTTTTAAATCTACATATTTGGAATTTTTCTTTTACACTTTGCTTCCAAGTGTAGCAGAATGTGCTAAAGGGATCTATATTTTTTCACATTTTGAGCAGATGAAACTTGTACACAGAAGCCTCAGTTTCTTGCCTGCTGGAAAAATATACTGAATATCCGAGGAAATAATACATGAATAAACTCGAGGACTCGAAGAAATACCCAGGGCACTTTGTGGCCTACATAAAGCTGCCCTCCGAGGTAAAAACGTTGTGCCCTCAATTTTCCAAAGTCAGTGGATATTTTTGTAATGACCGTCGTACTACTACTCAAATCACTTTCTTCACAATTAGTTAAGCAGTGGGATCAGTTTATTAATCCACTGAGTTTTTGTGAATGCAGTAATTTGTCAAGCAGCAAGCAATGAAAATTAAATGGGTGCCTTCTGACAGGACATTTGTCAGATGGTGAGCAACCCCTGAATTTAATTCAGGGATTTGGGAAAACTTGGTAATTTGTCCATGAATGTTTTAATGCTCGTTTCTTTAAAAAATCACTGTCACGGTTATTCATTGGAGGTAAATCCAGGAGAGATTTCCTCTTCTCCTTTCCTGATTTGGCTCAGCCTGGGCCATTGGCTGGTTTGTAGCTTGTTAACTGGCTAAACTGCCTGACAACTTGTGTTTTGCTAATGCTCTTCACGGTGTAATGAGATCCCCTAAGGGGCGTTACTTATTAATTCAAATTATATACTTTTGAATTACGTACTAGACTGAAGTAACTTGCAGACTAACTCTTCAGCATCACCGAAATATCCTGTACAGCTATGCTTATTTGGCACTGGTTCCAGGCCACCGAGCCAGGGTGGGAGGTCTCCTGGATGCAAGGGTGAGATGGTGGCCGGGGATGCCGGTGGCTTTATGCTGGGGGCTCACAGTGGGTCCTCGTGTGCCTGTCCCCAGCCCAAGTGGCTCTTTGCCTCCATGGTTTTCTAGCTGCTTGAGGAGGTTTTAACACATAAGCTTTTATCACCTGATTGCACGACCCTGACTTGGTTTTATCCCTTCAAGACTTTTCCTCCTGGACCACTTTGAGAGGAATTTGTCTCCTGGCCTCTTTCTTTCCGCAGACACTGCTTCAGCTCAAAGGTGGAAATTTCCCCTGAGGAGGTGCAGGAGATGTCTCCCGGGGGCACAAGACCAGGGAAAGGTGGCTGGAGGCTGGGTCCCACCTCTCAGCCAGGCTGAGCATCCCTTCCTGCTCTTCCCATGTCTCCAGGGAGCCTCTGGCATGCCTCGTCATGCCCTGCTGTCCCCACCTCCCACGGGGCCTCGTATTCCAGTCCAGGTCCAGTGTGGGAGATGATGGAGCTCACTCAGCAAGCATCCCTTTGGGGAATAATATCGCCTTTAGTGAATTTACACCAAGCCAGGATGGACACCCTTTCTCCCCCAGCTTGTTCCCAGGACCCCAGCCATGCAGGAGCTGGGCTTTTTAGAAATTTGCAGCTTTTAGAAGCTTTTTAGAAATTCTCAGCTGAACCTTGTTGTAGTGGGTGTAAAACAACTGCTGATTTCATGGCTGAGCCTCCTCCTACCCTGCACCAATGCCCACGCTGGAAACCCCACGAAAATAAGGAGCTACCTTAACCTGAGAGCTCCTAAATCTTGCAAGACAGCAGGATTTTAGCATAATCCCCTCCCGCTCCGCTTTCATGGTGGGGGATACTGGAGTCTCCTGGGTCCTTTGCTTCCACTGATGTTTCTCAAATCCCCTCCTCGCCTCCCAGCCCCAGTTTGGGGCTCTGCCCCGGCCGCGGACCCGCACCCCCATCTAGCGGCGGCCCCACCGGAGCTGGCGGCAGTGGCCGGGGGGATGCGGGGGTCCCGCTGTCAGCTTTGTCCCCCCCTCTCAGGTCAGGAACCACATCCATCAGCCTTCCCCAGCCGGGAGGTGTCGGAAGGTTTGTTTAAAATAAAGCAAACTTCGACTGGAAGGAGTCCTTCAGAAAGACCACCTCCCCCTCCACCGGGTATGCGGGAGGACGGCGGATGGGGTCGGGGAAACACTCTCGGGGATGAAACGCGCTTTTGGATTAGTGGATGCGCTTTGATTAATTTGTGTATGAGCTCCTAATGACAACGCGGCCTGCCAGGGTGCAGCTTCGATGCAGAGCTGGCACCAGCTGCAGGCTCCGGCGCAGCTACCGGCGGAGGCAGATTCTTTCACTATCTCATTTATCATCATTGCTTCCAGTCCAATTTTGTTCACGCCTTACGTTTTGATTGTCTTGGATTAAACATTACCAGAGGAAATAATACTAATAGCCTTTCACAGCGAAAAAAATTGACTTCTAAGGCATTTGTTATGGAAAGGATTATAATAAATTAAATGCTTAAACTAGCACTGTGCAAGCATTTTTGTCTTGGATCAAAATGTTTGCACTGGCTGTTTAAACATTTAATTTATTATAATGAGAAATATCATTGTAAAAATAAGCATGTTAATTAAACTTGAGTTTTGCAAATGTGAGTCATCCCATGTGGACACAGTATAATGAATATAGACAGGTAGAGTCTGCATGCCCTTTTTTTTCTCATTAAGAAAATGAACATTTACATCTTTAAACCCTGCAGCTATTAGTTATTTTTAATGAACTGTGTTGCCATTTCAAAGTTAAGCTCTTATATGATGCAATCAGATATTGCTAGGTCAGGGAAGAACTTTGCTAATTAAGTTGCAGAGAAGTTCCTTGCCACAGATAATTGATTAAAGTTGTTACATGGATAATCAGTTTATGCAGTTAAATAAATAAAAATAAATAACTTCTAAGAAAACCCCGGTCACACCAGGGTGGTAAAACGAAGCAGAACCCCAGCCACCCCCGGGGCCCAAAGTGGGTGAATTTGAAAGCAACAGACCAAACTTCTTTGTTGTCATCTGACAGGACAGAGGGGGACTGTGGGGACCTTTGCAAAGATGATTTGGATAGTGATGGTTTGTTGCTGTTGTGGGTGGGAATGGAAGGAGGCAGGATGCTCTTTCCCTTTCAAGTAAAGAGATTGGAAGCAATTTTCCTGCCTTCCCATTCCACCAGTCTCTGGTGCATCCATCTGGTCTTGGCCTAGGATTTGTCCTATATGACAGGTTGTATGCTGATATGCAACCGAAAAGCACTTGGATTTACTCCCAGCTCTCTCACAGATGTGTTGTATGGCCTTGAACATGTTCTTTTATCTCCTGGGCGTTCACAAAATGCTCTGAGATGCAGCCCTAGGAAAGGTAGAGGTAGTGCTACTTTGTTTTAATTAACATCCTGCCAAGCAGTATGTTCGCAGGCATCTCAGATCTCTCATTACCATGCTCTACTCAAACAGGCAAAGGTCACAGCAGGCTGCCAGGCCTGGCTGAAACCCATTCCTGAAGTGGTCTAGCCCCCTCAAGGGAGGGAGGAGGAAAATCTTTGGCACAGCAGTGAAATTAAACTCTGGGGAAGGAGATGTTGATGAATTATTATCCATGAGCTGCAGCAAAGAGCTGGGGATGGGATGCCCCTGCTCAGGGGTCACACGCCAAATGCACTGTTGTCCCCCATGTAGGCATTCAGGCAGCAGCAAATTTGTAGGCAAAAGCAATTTTAAGATCTTGATCTGTGGAGGTGCCTCTTCATGCTGTTCTCTAGCTAGTTGTCCAGTAAACCTGTTGTTAGTGTCTGCTGTAGGATTTTTGGAAGGTCAAAATTCTTGAATTTCTTCCAAATTGTGGACATGTTTTGAATAAAAAGAGAAGATGAATTAAGCTGAGGATCCCTTGTACATAAATGAAAATGGTTATTTTACTGAGGGATGTCCTCCAAAACCATTGTGTGTTTGCAGTCTCTGGACAGTTTAGTCCCATGTCATGTGAGTCCCTCTCTCCTGTCCCCCCAGACTCCCATCTTTTTTTGTCTTCCTCTCACTGTGAGTGGGAGAGGGAACAGTTTTCCAGGTGAAGGGAGGAAGCTGTTGCCCTTTCTTCTTCTCTTTGTGTCTCTCTGTCCCCCGAATGGAGTTTTACATCGTTCATCATCGTGGCCTCTGCTGACCTCCTGCAAAACTCCCCTCTTCTTGCAGGAGCAGATTCAAATTATCCCTGAGCCATTTTTCTTTAACCATAAGGAGTATTTCTACACAGAGCATGAGCCTGTGGAGAAAGGGAGGTCTTGTCTGCGGGGGCTTTGTTGGCTGCTGCCCAAAAGCACAGTCCTGCCTTCTTCCCAGGCCCTGGGGGCCTCCTCTCTTTGCTCCCTCCTTGACAGTGCCTGTCATTTGCCTGACCCCTGGTTGAGCTAAACCTGCAGAAGTCTACCCAGTTTTGGTGCTTTTGTACATCTGCTCATGGGCAGATGACTTTTCTGGGTGCTGGTGGCAAAGGAGTCATGGGAACGTGAAGCTAGAGATGGAGAGAAGTGTAGAACATTCCCTTTGGTGACAGTGCACCCACCTGAATTTCTAAATCCACAATGTGTGTGCCTATGTCCAGACACTGAAGTGCTGGAGTGTGTCCAGAAAAGGGCAATGAAGCTGGTGAAGGGTCTAGAGCACTTGTCTTACGAGGAGCACCTGAGGGAACTGGAGTTATTTAGCCTGGAGAAAAGGAAGCTAAGGGGAGACCTTATAGCTCTTTACAACTACCTGAAAGGAGGTTGTAGAAAGGTGGGTGTTGGTCTCTTCTCCCATGTAATGAGTGACAGGACAAGACGAAACAGCCTCAAGTTGTGCCAGGAGAGGTTTAGATTGGATATTAGGAAAAAATTCTTCACCAAAAGGGTTATCAAACACTGGAACAAGCTGCCCAGGGAGGTGGTGGAATCTCCATCCCTGGAGGCATTTAAGACAGGTAGAAGTGGTGCTTAGTGTCATGGTTTAGTGATGATTTTATCAATGTTAGGTTGATGGTTGGACTCAATGATCTTAAAGTTCCCTTCCAACCTAGGCAATTCTATGATTCTATTCTATGTTTCTATGCTATGTGTAAGGCAGGTGCTTAGTCTGCTGTTATAAACAATGACACGGTAGTCAATGCAGTTATGGGAGACCAGAGAGTGATTTTTCTAAGTGAATGCAGGTGCCTACTGTGAGATGAGCCAGACAGCCCTCTAGACCCCCCACGACCAGCCCTCATCTGTCACAGGAGTGTGGATGCCTATCGTGCTTGTAGATAGCTATGCATTGGCCACAAAAGGCACATCTGTCTGAATCTTCAGCTAAATCCCACCCTGGTGTCTGTGTGCCTTCAGGCTCTGGTCCAGGCAATATTTTCTGAGCATCCCTCACACGTGTTGAAATCACAGGATTAAACCCCCTTCTCAGGGGTCACAGCCATATCCACTTACAAGCATGAGTGCTGCCACCCCATTTTACTAGGAGTCCCGCATCTAGACCGTGCACTTGAAGGCATTCAAGAGGCACAGGAGAGAAGAGCAGGTCAGAGGGAATTTGACATTTTTTTTGTGCTAAAGTGTTGCAGAAGGCATATCTGGGATCTTGTTTTCTTGGTGTGTGTGGTTGGTTGACCTTGACCAGCAGCAGACCCGTACCCAACTGCTCACTCACTCCCTGTCCTCAACAGGACAGAGGGAGAAAATCATTTTAAAAAGTTCATAGGTCAAGACAAATATAGAGAGATCACTTGCCAACTACTATCACAGGCAAAACAGACTTGACTTTGGGAAAATGAATTTAATTTATTAACAATTAAATCAGGTTTGGATATCTGCCCAAGGTCTCCAGGGTGGCAGCTGCAAGCCCACAATGTCAGAACATCTCTGGGGCACTCAGGAGACAAGGCATTTAATGGCTATGCTGCTGTAGCGTCACTCCTGTGTGCCCTGGGCATGTCTCCATGGCTGTGCAGGTACACCTAGAAAAGAGGCTGTAGGAATTACCCACTTCTGTGTTTTTATTCTCTCCCCTGATGCCAAAGAAATTGGACAGTGGCACCTGGTTGTGAGTCTGCTGGTCTCCAATGGCCTGGCTTGATGCTACTAGGTATCTCCACCTTCATCTAAATGATTTTGCTTACAACTACAGCTACCTCATTTTGCCACACTGTCAGTTTGCTCAGATCAGATGGTCTCACAGCAATTGCTAACTGCAAACTACCTGGCAGTGTTTGAAGGCACATGGAGTAAGATTCGTTTCACTAGCTGTTGGATGTCCACAGTGCAACCACCTAAAGCCACTGCAGGCTGCATGTAGGGAGGGATGGGGAACTTCTCAGTGCAATACACCAGACCTATTTCAGCTGGCTGGTTCAGGAGAAGATGATTCATATCCTAAAAGTGTCTATTTCTTTCTACTGGGTGTGAAGGGAGCCAAGGGTGCTTTGCTCCATTGTAGGTGACTACCAGAGACTTCTGCAGGAGCAGGCACAAGCTCAACCTTAGGGCTTTTGAGATCTCCAGCTGCTGTAGCCAGTTTGGTATGTGGAATTAATGCCAGCTTAGTGAAAGAGTGCTGTCTCCAGTCCCATGTACCTGCTTTCCCTCCTCACCTCTGCCCTCTGAGCTGGGGAAAGGCAGGAGAGGGCAGCTCTCCACGATGGAGAGGTTGTGTGGCCGCACAGTCTTTCCCCTCCCCACCCCACCCCCCCCGCCCCAACACAGGGCTGATGCCACACAGATTCATAGATTCATAGACTGGTCCAGGCCGGAAGGGACCTCCAAAGGTCATCTAGTCCAACCTCCCTGCAGTCAGCAGGGACACCCCCAACTAGACCAGGTTGCCCAGGGCCTCGTCGAGCTTCACCTTGAATATCTCAAGGGAAGGGGCCTCAACCACCTCCCTGAGCAACCTGTTCCAGTGTTCCACCACCCTCAGAGTAAAGAACTTTTTCCTAATATCCAATCTAAATCTCCCCTTCTCCGACTTAAAACCATTGCCCCTTGTCCTGTCACTGCAGACAGACCCTCCCCAGCCTTCCTGTAGGCCCCCCTCAGGTACTGGAAGGCCGCTATGAGGTCTCCCCGGAGCCTCCTCTTCTCCAGGCTGAACAACCCCAGCTCCCTCAGCCTGTCCTCATAGCAGAGGTGCTCCAACCCCCTGATCATTTTGGTGGCCCTCCTCTGGACCCGCTCCATCAGGTCCATGTCCTTTCTATATTGAGGGCTCCAGACCTGCACACAGTACTCCAGGTGAGGTCTCACCAGAGCAAAGTGGCAGAATCACTTCTCTGGATCTGCTGGCAACACTTCTTTTGATGCAGCCCAGGATGTGATTGGCCTTCTGGGCTGCAAGTGCACACTGCCTGCTCATGTCCAGCTTCTCATCCATCAACACCCCCAAGTCCCTTTCCTCAGGGCTGCTTTCTAATACCTCATCCCCCAGTCTGTATTTATACCAAGGATTGCTTGGCAGATAAATGGAATTTACTTGATAGTTCTGCATTAATTTCTGAAGTATGTTAGCAAAAATCTCGGTTATGTTAATTGAAAAAATAAAAGAAAAAAAACTAGGACATATACAGCGAAATAGCATCAACGAAGCAAACATTTGCTTCAAGGGGCCCTGCCCAGGAGCTAAGCCTTGGGCTCCTCCCTCTGCTCATCTGCATTTTGGATGATGTGTGCTGTTAACTGATGGAGCTTGGGGATTTCCCTCACCTAATTTTAGGGGTCTAAACGTTAAAGGAGTCTGGGCTGCTGCCTCTTGCCCGTACAGGCAAAGGGGAGATCAGGAGCTTCGGTGATGCACCTTAAGCTGTTCCCATTGCCTGTCTCCAAGCCAAGATGAGACATTCTCAGAAGAAGTTCACGTCTTTCCACTAGTCCCTGCAAAGTGACCGACTCAGATTTAAATGCTGAGTGTTTATCCCAGTGGATGAATCCCACATTTAACTGGCAGCACATAAGACCCCATAAGAGGCAGAACCCACACCCCAATGGGACTGCAGTTGCTTACTGCTGAAAGCTGCTTCGAGAACAGGAACGGGTGACTTTATTTCTCCTCCGCCCCCCCATTTCAAGACCGCCTCACACTGGGGGGGCCCAAACTGCCGGTTGGGCAGTAAGGAGCATCCACCCACCCATAGAAGCACACAGGCTCTGTTGCAGACACCTGAGTGAATTCGGCACCTCAACCCAAAGCCATGAGCTGCCCTTTGGCTGCGGTTACCTCCCACCAGCCTCCCCCAGGAGGGCTTAGGGGCCTGCTGTGGAGGTCTTGCAGTATGTCACCCAGGCATTCAAACTAGACGAGGAAGAACCAGCTTACGAGACTGCCCCACTTTTTTTTTTTTGACGGGGAGCCTTTCCCTCCCCGCGTTCAGAGTTATGACTAATTACTTCACATGCGGGCTTGCTGCTCTGCATCACTGATGATTAGCCGGCAGGGAAGCTCCCAGCCTTCCTTCTCAGCACCCACCCTCCCGCCCCCAACTTCAGCTCTAAATTTAACCAAGACGACCCTCTTAGTTCATTAGATGCACCGTGACTTTTACTAGCAGGTGTAGATGGATCGCCAGAGACACTCACCTCTTTTCCTGACCATAAAGGCTGTATGACAGACGTGGCCTCCCAGTTGAGTTTTGCATCAGCTTGATTTCAATTCCCTTCAAGTGCAGCCTCTGCAGCTCTCTGCCCACCGCAAATCTTCACGCAGAAGCTTTTATGAAGCCCCTGTTAAAACTCAGCCCATGTGTGTGCATGAAAACTTGGTCAGGCCCTGTCATTCGTGCTACACGGGCTTGAGAGAGCTGGAAGACGGGGGGGAAAAGGGGAATTTCTGTTGGTTAATGAACATGCAGGTGGGATACTGTTTTCTACTTACATTTTGAGACACAAAGTCTAAAAGAGCCTTTTTTTATGTCTAAGAAGGCTTTATATTTTCTTTATGAGTAATCTTCTATACATACATACTATAGTAATTAGACATATAATTGAAGAATTCATGATAAAAACCAAAAGCTTTGTCATGTGCTCATTTCTGGATTCTTGACTTGTACAAAATGCAAAATTATATACTCCAAGCGAGTAGCAGTTCTTTCTTTTGGAGAAGTTCAATGCAATATCAAAACTCCAATATAAGTGCTATCTCTGCTATAAACAATTTTTTTGAACACAGGAAGAAGCGCTCATGCTTAGTTTGTTTCATTCAATGTTATTTATACCTGATTTCAGCAGATGGATTTGAGATCTGCTTTTAACTTGAAACCTTGAGGGGAGGGAATTTCAAAGCTCTATATGATTTTTTCTTTTTCAGGCCTTTGTCATTTCTAGGAGGAGGTAAAATACGGAGCACAGACAAATCTCCACATAATCAACACCTATTCTTTCTCTGTTTTTTGCACATACACAAACCCATTTTTTTTTCTTGTTGAATATGTACAAAAATGCAAGTTACTGTCCTTTATAAAGCTGCCTTGACAAGGGATCAACATATAAGCACATACCTATGCAGCTTGACTCAAATCGACGTCTCAGGCAGATCAGAAAGCCAAATGCTCGAGCGGCTGCTGATGCAAAGGTATTTGCACAGCCTGAACGCTTCGGTTGATGGACATCACAGCTTCATTTGCTTCACCGAAATTACACCCCCTCCCACCAGTGAAGGACGGGGCTGGAAGAGCTCAGACCAGGTAGTGAAAGGCAAAGGCCAGCTCTGTCACACAGCCCCCCCCTCCCGCCCTGCAACCCATCTTTAACAGCTCTGGAGCCAAACCTCCAGCGAGGTATTGCCGGAGGTGAAGGATCGGGGAGAATAAAACTAGCATGGCTCACGCTCCTCCTCCTCACTGCATTTCGCTGCACAAAATGCTTTTGTTGACCTGTGAAGACCTCTGCACCCTGAAGCATGAACAGATCCCTCCAACACATCACAAAACCTTTATTAGTGTTTATCAGTGACACAGATTACAGGAACCAAAGGCAATTAAATAACATTTAAATTGACCACAGACTCAAGAAATACAAGTCACATTTGGCAAGGCAAACTTCTCAGTACACTGGGTTGCTTAGGTTATTATTACACCGTGAAAGAGGAATTTCCCTTACAAGGTTCTACATATTCAGGATATTATTAATAATTATTATTATTGTGTCTTTCAGACAGTTCCTTTGGCAAGAATTCCCATTTTTTAAGCTTTTATTATATAAAAATATAACCAATTTTCATTATGTACAAACATTACATTACACAATGTACAGGTTAAAAACACTACAAAAAATGGCAGGCCATGGGTGAACCAAAAGCAAATAAAACCAATGTAGAAAACATGAAAAAAAATTTAAATACTGCACATTTCATAAAAATTACATTAACTACAAACAAGTTTTTTTTTTTGTTTTTTTTTGTTTGCAAATATCAAACAGTACTGACGTGATTGGAAATCTTTCCCCACGACTTCATTTTTAAGGCACATCTTGCATATTTACACGTACAACACTGGATCTGGTCAATAACTTAAAGGCTCTCGGGAGTGACCTAGTCGTGTGCGTGCAGGGACGTGTGTACTCGGGCAGGGAGCGTGTTGGGCTACACCTTCTCAGCCGTGTCAGTCTGGGGAGCCAGGTATCTAGTCGAGGGGGCTGGGTAGAGGGGCACCCCAATCTCCTG
Organism: Numenius arquata; assembly: GCF_964106895.1. Taxonomy (NCBI): domain Eukaryota; kingdom Metazoa; phylum Chordata; class Aves; order Charadriiformes; family Scolopacidae; genus Numenius; species Numenius arquata. Next base: position 106,922,293 of record NC_133576.1, on the reverse strand, counting down.
GAGGTCGGGGAGCCGTGCGGGGCGCGGCGGGGAGAGCAGCGTGATCGTCCGGTCAAAGTCCCTGTGCAGCACCTTCTCGTAGACGCTCTGCAGCCCCACTGTTTTGGGCAGCTGGGCTTGGTAAAAGTTGTCCCTGCGAAGGGGATCCCTGGGCAAGGACGTGCTCTTGCAGAAGGTGGAGAGGGGTGCTGAAGGGTGGGGAGAGGGGTGAGGGTTGGCACGGCCGCAGGAGGGGCTCCAGCAGCGGTCCGAGTGGCCCAGGATCTTGCACTCAGCCGTGCATGCCCACAGACCTAAGGAAGAGAGAGAGAGGAGAAACCTGTCGTTACTGCAGGAATAAATCCACATCATTCGTAATCCTCAGAGTTATCAATCACGGGATTATTCAATGCACTGACAGTGGGAGTTGGGAGGCGATGCTCTACAGCACAACACAAAAGCATCCTTGGGAAGGTTATGCCGTTTTGTTAGGGACATTCCTCACAATCCTAACTGCAAGGGAAGCTTTTGGGGGAGGAAAAAAAAAAACCCCAATCCTACAGTACTTCCAGCATCTGCTAATTTGGTCTGGGTGGAGGAACCTGCTGCAGAGAGACAGGCAGTTTGAGTCATGCAGCCTAGGGTTTCTCTCTCCGTCTGCCCTGACTAATCACCGTGCCTCAGGGACGGGTCCCTCCATCCACCTCCCCGTCCACCTGTCCATCTGTCCGGAGGGGTTAGCCGGGAGCAGGGGCTGACTCCTTACCGTTCTGCATGTGCGTGATGAGATCTTTCTTCAGGGCATCTCCGCTGATATCCGAGTCACTGTCATTAAAGTCACTGTCGCCTTTGCCGCTGTCTTTGCCACTGAACTTCTCTGCCTCTCGGCCGGAGATGGTGTTGAACGAGTGCCCCTTCCAAATGGCCACGGGGGGAGCAGCCTCCTTGCTGTAGCTTGGAGCAGTAGTGAAACCCTGCTGGGGTGGGGGGATCAAAGGAGAGGTGAGAGGGGGAGTAGTGAAGGGTAAATCAACATCAGAACCGCATCTCTGTGATTCACATCCTCTGAGACCCCCACCCTCTGACCCCCTTCCCCACAGCAAGACCTTACCTCCCCACTTGGTCCTCTGAGTCTTTTCTGACCCTCGTAGAGGCAAGTGCTGTCACTGCTGCTCTCAGCAGTGGAGATCTCTTCGGCAGCTGGAGAAGGGTCAGGGCTGGTGAAGGAGGTTTTGCTGGGAAAGGTTCGTACCTCAAACACATTCCCCCTCTGGCTGCCCTCCTCCTGCCTTCCCTTCTCCAGGTGGGAGATGTCTATCTGCTCCTTCAAGGAAGCGTTGTTTTTGATCTCATTCCCCTTCTTGCGCCTGTTGCAGGTGGTGGCGATGGTGATTATAGCCACCAGGAGGAGGGTACAGCTGCCCGCCAGGACGATGATCACGATCAGAGGGATGTCCCACTGCAAAGCCTTTCCTTCCCAGGAGCTGGGCTTGGCTAACTCCTGGATACTGGAAGGAGCAGTGGCAGTCACCAGGAAGTTGACTGTGGCAGTCGTGGCCAGAGGGGGTCTGCCATTGTCCGTCACAGTGAGGATGACCTTGAACAGCTGTCCCAGCTCTTCAGAGAGGTCTCCTCTCAGCACGATGTCCCCGGTACTTGGGTTGATGGTGAAAAGGTCCTGCTGGGGCTCTTCCAGGAAGGCAAAGGTGAGCTCGGCATTGGCCCCATCATCAGCATCACGAGCTTTGATCTGGGCTACCAGGGAGTCACGAGAGGTCTTGCTGGACACGCCGATTTCCACTGTCCCGTTGGTGAGCACTGGGTGGATGATGACAGGAGGGTTGTCATTCTGGTCCACCATCCTTACTTTGACAAGGGTGCTGCTGGAGAGCTGCGGGGAGCCACCATCAGTGGCCTGGATCCTCAGGTCCAACTGTTTGAGGATCTCATAGTTGAACGTCCTGAGGGCATAGATGGCCCCAGTGGCAGGGTCCACCGAGACGTAGGTGGAGATGGGGGCCCCCATGACCTGTGTCTCTAGGAGCCGGTAGGTGACCTTACCGTTGTGGCCAAGATCGGGGTCACGGGCCACCACAGTGGTGATGTAGGCACCTGGAGGGTTGTTCTCTGGCACAGCCACCTCATAGAGGGGCTTGGCAAAGAGTGGTGCGTTGTCATTCTCGTCGCTCACCCGCACCGTGTACTGGCGGACAGTCTTGAAGGGTGGCGAGCCCAGGTCCTCGGCCACCACGGTGAGGTTGTACTCAGGGATGCGCTCACGGTCCAGTGCCGCCGTGGTGACGATCATGTAGCTGTCCTCATAGGCACGCTGCAGGGCAAAGTGGTCGTGACCACGGAGGCTGCAGCGCACTTGCCCGTTGGCACCCGAGTCACGGTCTGAGGCACTGACGAGGGCCACGAAGCTCTCGCTGGCCGCTGCCTCACTGACATAGGCCACGCCGGCAGCACTGGCGGCGCCACGCAGGGCGCTGATGCTGATGCGCGGCGCGTTGTCGTTGACATCGGTGAGGCGCACGATGACGGTGCAGGTGGCAGCGCGGGGGCTGGCGCCACGGTCCTGGGCACGCACGTCCAGCTCGTAGGTGCGGGTGCGCTCGTAGTCCACGGCTGCCTCCAGTGTGAGGCGGCCCGAGCGCGGGTCGAGGCGAAAGAGCCGTCGTGCCTCAGGGGGCACCTGGCTGCCGAAGGTGTAGACCACCTCGCCATTGGGGCCCTCGTCGGGGTCGGCGGCGTCCAGGTCGAGCAGCAGGGAGCCGGGTGGCGCGTCCTCAGGCAGCTCCACTGTGACTGAGCCCTGGGCGAAGGCAGGGCTGTTGTCATTGGCATCGAGGACACGGACGTGCACGGTGGCCGTGCCCGAGCGTGCTGGGCTGCCGCCGTCCTTGGCCACCAGCTCCAGTGTGTAGGAGGGCTGGCGCTCGCGGTCCAGCTCCTGGAGCAGCACCAGGTCAGCGCAGCGTGCCCCATCTGCCCGCGTCTGTGCCTCCACTCCAAAGTGGCTGTTGAGGGAGACCTGGAAGCTCTGGATGGAGTTGGAGCCCACGTCCTCATCCACGGCCACCTCCAGCGGGAGGCGAGTGCCCGGTGCGGCGCTCTCCGACACCTCCAGCGCCATCTGGGCACGGGGGAAGCGTGGCGCGTTGTCGTTGATGTCGCGTACCTCCAGCTCCACGTGCACCAGGCGGTAGCGCTCCCGCCAGCAGCTCACCACGTCGAAGGCCAGGACGCACTGGGGGGCTTGCCCGCACAGCCGCTCCCGGTCCAGCCCCGCTTCCCCGATGCTCAGCTGCCCGTCCTCCTCCCGCACCCGCACCAGCGAGCTGTTGCTGAACTGCCGCATCAGGCGGAAGCTCATCTCCCCCGGCGCCTTCACCGGCATCTCGTCGGCCAGCGTACCGATCACCGTGCCCGGCGCCCCCTCCTCGTCGGTGCGGTACCTCACCGTCTTGCCGCGGGACAGGGCTAGCAGGCAGGCGACGGCCAGCAGCCGCAGGGGGTTCATGGCACTTGCGCGGGGCTCAGCCCGACGGCGGGGTCCGGGGGCGCTGGCGGGTGGGGGGCGTCGGCGGGTGCTGCGCGGTACCACCGGGGGTGCAGGAGACTCCCGCGCGGTACCCGCCACTTCGCGCCACCGCCGCCTGCGCCCCTCCGCGCCTCCGCCCGCCCTTTAATAGACGGCGGTATGCAAATGAGAGGGCGGCGGAGCCAATGGGAGGCGGCGGGGCGCGGGCGGCCCCCCGGCGGTCCCCGGACCGGGGCGGCTCCGGCAGCCGGCGGGAGCGGGGGCGCGGGGCGGTCGCCTTTGTTTTCTTTAACTCTCCGGGGTTTGGGTTTTTTTTTTTTTTCTCTTTTTCTTTTTTTTTTTTTCCCTCGGTTTTATTCCCTTCTCCCTTCCTTTCCGCCCCCCCCCTCCCCGGCTCCTTTCTTACTTTTCCCTCCCCTCCCGTCTTTTCTCTCTCTCCGGAGGGGCGGCGGCGGCGGCGCAGCCGGCGCGGGGAGCGCCGGAGTAAAATGCGCGGCCCGGGGTTTGTTAATTGTGGCACAGGTCGGGCAGGTGCCGCGGCATGTCGCGCCGTGTCGCGGCATGTCGCGCCGTGTCGCGCGGGTGGGTGCGCGGGGTGGCGGCGGGCGCGGATTAGCGGGGTGCGGGGGTGGGGTAGGGGGGGGGTGGGTGGGTTGGCGGCATTCAGCTGCGCGGCCGGAGTGGTGTGTTACTCGCGTGAGAGCCTGTGATCAGCGCCGTAAGTCGCCTTTCAGGAGGTGTCCCCGCATGCTTTAGTATGCATGTCACCGCCCGGGTTTCTTAAGCCTGGGGCACTAGCAGGCGAGGAAAAAAAAAAAAAAAAAAAAGAAAGAAAAAAAAGTTCCAAATAGGATTTAGCATAAGCTTGAGGAGATTTGGAAAGGTTTCAAAGATCAGGCTGTATCAAAGGCTTATGAAGCCCTCGTTAGCTGTAGAAATATAATAGCATGGCAGGCTATCCCATTCGAGGAACCAATGTCTGTATTATTTCACTATGACAGGCTAAAGGGAGAGAAAGTTGAACAGTTTCCACAGAGGAGTTGGACTAAGTTGAATATAATGAGCAAACGCCACATGTATCCATTATGTCCCCCTATTCATTCCCAATCACTGCCATAACTCTTTGACTAAACGATGATGAGCGCTGAATTACACACAATGCCCTGCTCATATTAAAATACATTTAAGACCTATCCCTCCTGGTGCCCTGTTACGCCTATTCACAGGATTTTCTTTTTGTCCTAATAGGGCCTCTCTGGGAAGCAACACCAGTCTCGTTCCAGAAGAACAAAATAACAGCATGAGGCTGAAACCTGGCACGAACTGGGGGGAATGAAACCATCTGCCCCGCAAAGCACCAAGGCCTCGGCGCGGAGCCCTGCGCAGCCCCCCGACCCCGCGTGCCTGGGCGGCCATGGGGAGGGCGGCTGCTGGCCCCGGCCCACAGGGAAGGGACCCGATCGAGAGGGAAGCTGGGGGTCTTGATAGGCATCCATCCGGCTCTCTGGGAGACTGCATGCCCTTCCTTCCCTCCCTCCTTCCCTTTTCCTTACTTTTTTTCTTTCCTTCTTTCCCTTCTTCTCTCTTTTCCTCCCTTCCCTTCCCTTCCCTTCCCTTCCCTTCCCTTCCCTTCCCTTCCCTTCCCTTCCCTTCCCTTCCCTTCCCTTCCCTTCCCTTCCCTTCCCTTCCCTTCCCTTCCCTTCCCTTCCCTTCCCTTCCCTTCCCTTCCCTTCCCTTCCCTTCCCTTCCCTTCCCTTCCCTTCCCTTCCCTTCCCTTCCCTTCCCTCTTTCCTCCCGTTTTCTTTTCCTCCTTCCTTGCCTCCTTCCCTTTTTCCTTGTTTCCTTCTCTCCCTCCTTCCCTTTCCTCCTTCCCTCTTTCCACATGTCAGGGAACCTAAGAGATGCTTTATAAAGGAAGAGAGCGGACAAACTGAATGGGGGTCCGTCCCCTCGTCGTCTGTCCGTCCGTCCGTCCGTCCGTCCCCCCCCCCCCGCCCCGGTTTGCTCTGGAAGCCTGGGATAAAAACGCTCCTCTCTGCTGCGCACACGAAGGGGTGGATGTAGCATCCCGGGGGAGGGGGGGGCTCCATCCCCGACTCCGTGCGGGGCCGTCCCTCTCCGCAGGGGTACCCCGAGGCTGCGCGGGTTTCCGCGCGGGGCGCTGCGCGGGGCGGCACGCGAGCGGGGGCCGGCGGGCTGCCCGCAGCGCCGGCTTATGGAAATGGGATTTAAATCGCGCCTCAGCGCTGACCGCGGGGACGCGGGGGGGGGTGGGGGGGGGGGGGGCACGCTCTGCTGCCAACAAAAGCTCCCCAAACGCCTGGTTTCCATACGAAAAGCCTCCGCGCAGCTCTTCCCCCCACCTCATCCCCACCGCGGGAGCTCCGCAGACGGCTGTCTGGAGGGGCGGGGAGCAGCCCGGCCGGGCCGGGGTCCGGTACCGGGCCGGGGTCCAGGGTTTGGGGTCCCGGGTCAGGCAGCGCGCCTGGGAACGGAGCCGCCGACCGGGAGCGGGCAGCGGGCAGCGGGGCGGCCCCTCCTGTGTAACAGGATTATCTTTGCCATTTCAAGTTCCATACAGCATGTAATTTATTTTTAATTAGGATTAGATCGAGCAGGGAAGGAGACCAGACCTTCCCCCCCCCCCTTTCCCTCCCCCCGCAAAGGCATGGCTATTCCACGAGGAGCTCTTATTCTTTATAAAAAATCAATCAATCGATAAACCAGGAACTGCTTTCACCTCCCACACACTTTGCAGGAGAAAAGGGTGCAAAGGGCTGTATTTTCAATGTGTGCTCAAGCATCCGCATCAGAGGAGGCTTGGAAATCCTTCCCCTTTCCCATCCACTCGGGCCCCAGCTCACACCCTTTTTGATCCAAACCCATTCTTAAGAGGGTCCCGGTGGGGTCTTGCTCCTCTTGCCTTATTTTTAGAGGACAAAATGCACTTTCTGTCTGCCTGGGTTATTCTTTTTTCACAGTCGTGACTTTGAGTTAAAAAAAAAAAAAAAAAAAACGCGTATCAGTCGCTCCGCTGGAGCAAATCCTTCTCCCTGATAGTTTGGATAGAGTCCATTACAGAAATGTTCTGAAAGGCTGGTGAAGAATCCCGTTTTACAGCTCAAAAATAAACATACGGATCAGCTGCATTAAAAGCACTTCTTTGAAATATTGTGGTTAAACAGCCCAGATTGGTTGATTGCTCCATGCGGGGACATATGTTCTTGCAAACTGTGCGCATTGTTACTAATGGGGATTCTCACACCACAGCCTTGCCTTTGAATCTGAGGCACTGGTGGTTTCTCCGGAGCTGTTGCAAGGTTGTTTTAATAATTTACCAGCTCTCTTGCACTTAGTGTTGTTGTGGAGACTCAGAGCCTGCTAAGAAGGAGGCGTTTCGCAGTGTCCGGAGGCCTGATCTCTGCTGCCGAGCTCCTTCCCGTATCTCTTAGACACAGAAATCAAAGCTGCTCTGAGAGGTGGGTGTCAGGCAAAGAAAAAAAGCAAAACTCCCCCACCCATCCCCTGCAAACCCAAATCCCTGGGTACTGTGTTGCTCCCAAGAAGTGAAAGCACTCCTGGACCCCCAGCCTGATGCCAACAGCAACCAAGTCAGAGAGATAGCCAGCAAATCACTCCAGGTGCCTTTTTCTTTTTTTAGCTTTAAATTTACTTTCCTCCCGAGTCTGATCCAGCTCTTGGAAATGTGAAAAAAAAAAAGTGAAAAAACCCACATTTGTGGATCCTCTTCCCCTCTCCTCAAATAGTTATTGCCTTACACAGGGTGACAAAAAATGGGATCTCCTTTTCCTCTTCCCTTCACACCTCCAGCTGAGCGCAGGCATTTATTATGGTTCTGGCCCTTTTTGCCATCACCTGCAGCACGGTATGTTTGCATATGTCCCAAGGTGTTGGTGTCCCTGGCGCAACAGGGTAAGGCTGTCCTCCTCTCAGCGGGTTCCTGGGATCCTCACCAGTGATATCTCTGTCGATGGACATAAGCCACGAGCTGTCACATTTTGGGGCTACGAGAGAAGGTAAGACTCACGTGGAGATCTAGCCCAGCACCTCAGGACGATATAGACCTTGAGGGAGGATGTGCAGCTTGACACACACATGGGGCTGTGGAAGCCAGCCAGGCTTTAAGAAGAGGTGGCTGTGCTGTATGTGCTTCCCTTTTCCCAGGAGATCTTAGAGACACCAAGCACTTGGCTATTGAAAGTTCCCCTCTCCTCTTGGCCTCAGTTCCCCTCACCATATGCTGCACGGTGACTACATGCCCTTCGGGGCAGTGGGGTGGGATCCCATTGTATCACAAGCCCTAGGACGGTACAGCTTTGCCAGGGCTTTGCTGAGCCTAGCAGGGAGAAGCCAGGGTTTCTGGGAATGGTCTCCCAGCTGGTCCTGCTCACCCACATAGCCAGAGGGTCCAGCTGACTTCTCTCCAACCGTGAAGTCGGGATGCAACACGTCCCCTCAGCCCTTGTCTCTGAGCTTGCAGAAGGTGGCACGACCTCCCTCCCTGGAAACCTGTCTCCGCACTCAGCCCCTGCCTCTTTCTTCTTGGGCATCCCGGAGGGCTCGGCTGCCTTGGAGTGATCTACAAAAACAAAGGAATTCCTTCTGCTTCACGGCCTAAACAATCTCCCCCTGTTTAATCATTTCTGCCGCAACCAAGGAAGTGTGAGTTAACCTGTCAAGCTCCACAAGCCCCGGCCGACCCAAAAACCCTGGAAAACAAAAGAGTGGAACGAAGCGGCAAAGGGTTTTGTTGCTCTGTGACTGTTTGTGTTGGAGGGTAGCACGCGGCATTGCGCGTTTGTCTCCGTCCATGCAGGCGAGAGAAGACAGAGGCTGCAAACCTTCCCGTGAGCTGTGGGTTGGTACCGGGGTTATAAATCATCTCGATCATTTGTTTGTTATATTTGCTCCAAACGCTTCCCTGCCGGTATCTCCCCTCTGTGAAATGTGGGTTAGAAGAAAGAGTTTGTTTTGCAGAAGAAAGAAATCGCATGCCCGTACCCCCTACCCGGCAAGCAGTTTTGATTCCACAGGGAATTTATTTTTTAATTGGATTAATTTCTAGCCTCTCCCGGAGTAGCAGCTGGGGTCTTTGATTCAAGAGGTTAAAACAAAGGGGCGTGAAACAAAAGACCAGTTCTTCGCATTCCCCACACAGCGTGGGCCTCGTGCGTGCTGCCGGAGGTATCCCGGGAGCAGCACATTCCTAAAGGTCCCTCCATGAGGCCCTCAGCCGGGGTCTACTGTGGGCATTTTTGGGGTGCTCCGTAGTCTGCCTTGCCTGCAAAGTAGCTAGATGTGTTTTTTTCCTCCTATCCCACAACCCAGCCTGTGGTCTCACATAACCCTACCCCTTGGTATCCCTCCCCTCTTCTACCCCCACTTTCCCAGCTCTCTTTACCCTGTACCTTTTCCGCAGCCGAAGAGATAGATGAGTCTTTTCAGTTGTTAAACCACGAGGCAGGTGCCCAGGTTCAGTTCTCAGCTCTCTCATCTGGAGCAAGCTAATGAGGCTCAGCCCCGCCGAGTTCTGGGGTATTTAGGTTCTCAACTGCCATCGGATGTGATGGGAGTTGGACATATTTCATCCTGGGTGAGGGCTTGAGGCTTTCTCAGACTCAGCCCTTCACATCTGCACAGCACTTCTGTAGCTCACAGCGGTGCTGTGAAGACAAATACACCACAGACTGTGGGTGCGTGTGACAGGTGACAGCCCAAGTCCTGCTGTTTGCCCCCCATCGGGACTGGTAGGAGATCAGAGATGCCCTCAGAAGGAACAACCTTTAATATTCAGGTCCTTTGTAGCTATTTTGCCTCGGTGCCTTTGGTTTTAAGGGGGTGCAGGTAACAGAGTAGTTGTTCACACCAGGCTCTGATGTAGACCTTTAAAAGAGATGCCTGCCCTCACTGTAGCTTGGGGTCTGGTCAGATCACTAGGACATTAAAGTGGGGAGCTGCACGGCTTCTTTCCCTGGCTGTTGTGAATTGGTGAGCCCCCTCCGTGTCTGCAGCTGTACACTGGGCTGGGATGTCTTTCATACCACTTTGAAGGTGTCCAGGCTGGTATATTTGGCTTTCCTCCAGCAGCTCCTCATTTCCTCCTGGGCCTCATTCACGCTCTCCTCCTTGAAGGACTGTTTGGGATTTTAGACTCTTACGAATGATGAATGGGTGGAAGCGTTCCACCTCTCAGCTACCAGGAAGATGTGCAGTCCTCTGCGAATACCTACGTGGAGTGGTTGTGATGGACTGCGCTGGTTTCTCTGAGAGGCAGCTCTCCTGCTATTTAGTGTGCCAAGTCCCTCCCTGAATGTCCTTCTGCTGCCCCTGGGCAGCCAGTGCCACCCCCCCAGTGTCGCCCACCCAATGCTGTAGTAAACAGGCACAGCCATGTCACTCCTTGGGGTCTGTCTCCCTCCTACTGTTAAGACCTACCCAGTAAGATCATATCCTTACATGAGCACAAGGTCAGTTACGCACGTGCCAATAAATTGTTACTGTGCCAACAAAAATATCCTTCCCATTTCTCTGCTGCCTCTATATTTTCAGTCTTACCCAGCACATGTGATTTCTTCCCCCCCCCTCCCCGCTGATACATCCATGGGACGGGAGGGGACACTGGGAACTGATCCTTGTTGAGGTCTTGGAAAGGGAGAAGTTGCATTAGCGTGATGCCATGCTTGAGCTAATTAGCCTGGTGCCACAGTGGGGTTAATGAGCTTGGGCACAGCGCCATAGCTTCTGATTCCCGGCCTGGGGTGGGCTTCGCAGGTTTGTGCCCTGGTCTGCTCCTGGTTGTTTCCCGGAAGATTACAGGGAAGGGTGGCTCGGGGGAAAAATGCGATGGAAAGGCAGGGACTCAGCCTTGTGCCGTGAGTCCCTTTCTGCATCTCACCTCTCCTTCTCCCCCTCCTCTTTCCCCCTCCTTGTCCTCCATCTTAATCGCGCCTCAGCTTGCAAAGTCAGAGCCCCCCAGCTGTGAAGGACTAAGTCTCTTCTTCTCCCGACCTCCTGAGCGGCAGCAGGCTGCGAGCAAGAGTGTGCCTCGTGTCACTTCTGTTGAAGAGGCTGTGAGAGCAGGGGAAGAGCCCAGACGCAGGCGGCTGCCGCGCTTGGCCGCCTGCCAGGGCAAGGATGCTATTCACTCCCGGGAAGCAGGCGAGCATCCTCCCTCAGCCGCCTGCCTCCAAAGGCCGGGAATCTGCCCAGCCCGTGGTTGTATTTCAGAGGACAATCCCCCCCTGCCCTCCGCCCTGCTCGGGACTGAAGGCATGGGGGGGAGCAGTGGGGAGTTCGATCAGGCTGCTCTCCTTCATCCTGAGTTTGGGATCATCTCCCTTTCCTATCTGCAGGTGGGGCTCAGAGTTAAACATCTCTCTCTGTCTCCACCTTTAACGTGCTGGGTTTCTTACAAGGACTTGTTTTAGCTGCAATAACTGCCAGCACGTTGCTGCCTGATGTGCAGCCGGACTCTGGGCAGAGCAAGGCAGGGAAATGGCACACGACAGTGAGGACGACGGAGAGCAAACACATCCCGTTACAAGAAATTTGGAAAGGCTTTAGATATTCATACTGAATCAACGAGAATTAAACCTTTCAGAAGCTTAGGGACTAGTGGAAATTTTGTTCCTAAATCATTTAGGTACTCTCGCTTTTTCTTTTAAGGTTTTCTACTAGCGTATTTTGCTGCATTCCATGAGTTTGGGATGTTGCTCAGGATTAGATCAGACTGCCTCAGGAGGCCATGGGAGGACTTTTCCCTCTTTTTTTTTTTTTTTCCCCTGAACCTGCCATTCTTTAACCTCTGCAGGACTTTGATCTTCAGAGCTACAAAACGTTCCTGTACTCACCGCCCACCTTTCATGCACGGCGTTTGCTCATTCTCCACTTACGCTTGGCTGGAGGGGTCTAGCTGAGGAGGCACAATGCTGGCTCTGGGTGATGTGACCTGGGACCAGAGCTGGTGGCAGAGTGGAGAAGAGTGGAGCTGTTTCCTGTGGCTGAGGGATGCATCTGTGCCGTAGCCCACGGTGTCGTGTCTGCCTGTCTTTAGGAGATAGCCCAAATGTCCCCAAATGTCACTTGTCCCTCCTGCACCTGTAAATGTGCACCGCAGTGGGATGAGGAGACGATCTGGAAACCACTGCAGTCTCTGCATCTGCATATGTAACACTGAATAAAATGCTCCATACTCTGGCTCTGCTTAGTTTATTTCTGCAGACGTAGCCTTTGATGATACAGCTCTGTTCCAATATGGGGGGGAATTACCTGTTTGCCTTTTCAAGTTTAACTGCCTAGTGCATTCACTTATTTAATTCACTTTAAAAAGAGGTGCACAATTTTACATGCCACCCAGTGTCCGTGGTTCCTGTGCCTTGAAATACAGACACCAGCACATATTTCACATGTGATGTCCAGGAAAAAAAATCACCTGGCCCCAAAGTCTGCAGAATTCTGTTCTGAAAAGTTAAATAAATTGTCATTTTTTAAGTGCAGTAGTAAATGTGTGGAATGATCTTGCAAAGAAGCTTGAGGCTTAGAGAATAGGTGCTAAAGAAATGCATCAAATTAGACCAAAGAGAAGGCATAAAATCTATGTTATCCCTGAAAATGAGGACTGACGGCTCAAGTGACTTTTCTGTTTGCTGCTGTGCTAAACATCAAATTCATGTTTCTGCCTAAAAGAATTTGCATCTCTGCAGCGAGCCGATCTGAAAGCTCTGTTTTGTGGGAGAGGTACGTGGTGGTGGGTGAGAGGCAGAAAATGATGCAATCGGGCACGGTTCATAAGCGAAGGGTCACAGATGGGTGAAGCCTCGCCAAAGTTAAAACTGATAAACAAGCGTTCGGAGATGCTCTTGGAGCATCCTGGACACTTAGAACTGGAGAGGTTTGAGTTTGCTTCAGCAGCATTATGTATATATATGTATGTGCTATATATTATAATGAATATGATAATTATAGGAGATAGATAACTTATAATGTATGTGTATTATATACGAGTGCCTCCTCAGTAGGCTAAAACAATGCCATGAGAGTCTAGAGAAATGTGAAATCTAATTACTGTAGCTGTGTAAGTGAAGTAATGAGGAGCTTGAGAGTGTGACTGATAAGCAATTAGATACCAGACTAATGAGCAAGCTGTCTACAGTCCATCAAAAGAGTAAGGGAGGCTTGTGCAAGACACCCCTGGCATTGCAAAGAGGAGAATACACCGTGTCCAAATGCAGCTTTCCAAGATAACATTGCACAGCACCAACACATGATGCTCGCTAATGACTGGAGACCGTGTGCTCAGCTCAGGGATAAAGTCATTAACCAGTTAAAAAAACATGTGGCAGACTCACAGGAGATAAGGACATAAAAAAATACAAAATGCAAGGAACCGCAAGTACGTATAGGAGAGCCGCAACTTGGATTGAAGGTGCTGGATTAGTGACTCCCCAGTATTTGTTTTGCTGTGCCATTTTACTCTGGAGAAAGTAGCTGGGGTGAGAAACTGGTGTTGGGCTGGTGGCCATGTGAGCCTGGTCCTGGCTGAGCTGGGCTGGGAAGGGGCAGCAGGGGCAGAGGCAGAGGGGAAAGGCACTCAGGGCTCTCTGTGTCCTATAGGGAGTCCTGTAATAACAATACTTATATTGTATCGAAGACTGTCTCCAGGAGCTTATTCTTCAGCAAGTATTAACTGTTTAAGCTGAAATTTTCCATGCTGGGCACCCGCTTCAGGCTGTTGGTTCTTTCTAAGAGAAGGTTTCAGCTGAAGCAGCTCAGCTATCTCCGGAAAGGAGGCTAGGATAAATTTATCCTAGGCTGTTTTTTTATGGTTGTTTTGCCTGTGGGATAAATATCCAGGCTCTCTTCTTTTTATTTTCTGGTTTGTTTGCTGCTTTTTTTTTTTTTTTTAAACCATGGAGTTTTCATGGTTTCATTTGAGGACTTGAAATCTTGCAAGAAGATGCCCTGCTAGAGACTTGTGCCATTTTTTATGAGCATTCAACCAAACTGGGCCATACATTTGAAACACTGCAGCCTGCAGGCGTTAAGTAGAGTAGAGATTAAGCAGGTAACAACCCCCTCGCCAGGTTCTACCTGCAGTGAGTACACTGTGATCTTAGCTGGGACTGGCTTTTGTTTTAAGCACAGGCTGGGTAGATCCAGAGGCCTGAAAGCAGTCTGCATCTCTCTGCGGTCTCAAGCAGGTGTAGAAGGAAACTGCTGGGTTTCAATAAAGCATGAAAGGATGAAAGTTTGGGGACAGAAAAGTCAGAAGAGCCTGTTCCAATCATAACATCTTTTTTTTCCTGGTCTACCACAAACCTGGATTGCTATTCCGGGTATTTGTGGGACAGAGCCAAGTATTCCTCTGCAGTCCAACCCCGCAAGTAAAATATCCCTTACCCTCTTGGTTTCAAGAAAAGTTAGCCATGATAGCCCAACTCTGGTCTTAGCTCTGTCTCTCCTCAAACAGGGAACGGTCCGTGCAACAAACCTAACGCTGGGGGTGAAGGCTGGAGAGCTGGTGGTGAAGTTTTGCTTTTCCAGTATCTGTGCCTTAAAGTCTAGGGAGATACACACAGAGCATCATGGAGTTTGCAGTGTCAGGCCCTCCAAAGTGAGGAGAAAGCAGGCCTTGAGTGTTTCAGCTTAGGTGTGCAAAATTAGTGGACATTAATCTACTAACCTGCATCTCTTTGTGCCTCAGCTCACCAGCTGTAATGCGGAGTTAATGATACACCTTCCTTCCATGGGTTCATTATGGAAATAAGATAATTAACATCTGTGAATCACTCTAATTTAAGAGTGGGGAAGGCCAAAGAAAAGTCTATGAGAAAATTATTGCTTCCATCCCAAGCAGGACTTGAGTGGTGTGGGGAAACTGCAGTGTGGAGCAAGGACCCAGAACACACCACTGAAGGGACCGAGGGCTCTTGGGTCTGTGGAGCAGAGCAGGAGGCCGGTGGAGAAATAACACTTCACTGTCCAAATAAGGATTGTATCACAGCATGACTGGGGCTGCAAAGACCACCTTAGGCCCCATATTTCCTAGTTTAAGTGCCTGACTTTGCAGTCTTACTGACGTACTTCCATGCAGTTCTCCTGGGTGTCATAGCCATTGAAATCTATAGGTCTGTGGAGGGAAAACCCTGCCCTGTAAGCCCTGTAATCACACAAGTTGCCTGTGGCATGATGGGGCTTTAGATCAGTGATTGCTCATTAAGCAACAAAGTTTGGCTACCCAGGTGGTGCCTTCTTTGTTCGCTGTCCTCCAGGTGCGCAGTGACCTTCTTGGCTTCCTTTTCCCTGCAGCCGTAAACCTTCTCTGCTCTTCCCTCCGTGAGGAAGGAACTGCTGCATGGGGCCACCTTGTTTTGCTGCCTCCAGAACGTGGTGTTTGAGAATAAATAGCACCAAAGGATTAGAGAGGGACTGCAGCTTTTTGAGGGGGAAAATGGACTTCCAAGGCGGTCAAAGGCTGAAGACCCAGCTGAGCCTTGAGGCTATGAGGAACTCGTTTTGGGCAGCCAAAAATGATGCTCAGGCATAGTTTGTTTAAGGTGTGAGTTTGAAGATCTAGGTTATACTGCCATGCCATGGCCTCTCTTTGTGTTCTTGGGTGAGACAATTCCTTCTCCTACAGCTGAAATATTACTCCACAGAGGGCAGTCTATGGTTAGGTCCCTTAGAAATGCTGCAGTGAAAAAAAAATCAAAGCTACTGATTTTATTTTTCTAAAACCCTTCCAGATACCTAAAGTCTCAGTGAAATCACTACTGATGAGGATTTCATCCCAAACAACTATTTTGGAAAGGATGCAGGTAGGGAAAGAGGGCTGTGGAGTTTCAACCTGTGGGGGAAGCCGAAGGTCTGTCCCTGTGGGACATCGGGACTGTCAGCAGTGTGGCAGGGATGGAGGGAGGTAGGACTGTCTGTATAGGGAGAACATACTGGGCGATGGTGGGGTGAAAAAACTTGGGGTGAGTGAGCAAAGGTGCGAGAAGGGGACAAGGTGGGGGGACTGGGTGGTGAAGGGAGTTGGAGGGAGGATTTGAAAGGGAAAGAATCAGGGGGAAATGTGGTTAGACCCTAGAAGGAGGAAAGGGGGTTGTGAGATGGAAAGTCTGGGGTGCAGGGCTGGGGAGTGTTGGGGGGTTGAGGAAGCCAGGGGAGATGAGGGCTTGGGGAGAAGGTGATGGGGGACACATGGTGGGAATCCTGAGGTCCCAGGGGCTTTGGGGCCAGCAGCTGGAGTGGGGGAGGCTGGGAGCGGTAGTCTGGGAGTCGCTGGGGAATTTGAGTTCTGAGATGGCTTAAGAGATTTGGGTCAGCAGAGGTTGGGTATGGGCACTCTGTGGGAAGCTGAGGGATCTGGAGTGGAAAGAGCTAGGGAAAGGGGCTTTACTTTTTAGGGAACAGCAAGGGCATATGTGGAGCTAAGTTTCTGGAAGAGGAGGGATTTTGGGATGGCCACCAATAGACATTGTAGTGTCCTGGTGTACAGGCAAAGTCATGAGCTGGGGACCTCTCCCAGAAGACTATTGCATATATTTTTGCTGTCAAAAATATTGTAATCCTGGGCATGCTGGGAGCTTCATCCATGCATGCATCGTGCAGCTGGACTCTCATGTTTTCTGTATCACCTGCACAAATCAATTACCATTAAGTGGGTGACGGACCTGTCTGGATGTGTCCATGCCTCAAGCGAGTCACCAGGCGATCCTATTAATATAACAAGTGCTCACCTCCTCTCTTGGCTCCCCCTTCTGTGGCTTATCCCACTTTTTTTTCACTTCTGAGACAGCGCACTCCTGTCTTTCCAGTTGCTCCACAGTGTGTCCAGCTTGTTCTCTGTGGCAGGTTGACCCAGGCAGGATGTCAGGTGACCACCAAAGCTGCTCTATCACTCACTCTCCTCAACTAGACAGGGGAGAGAAAATACAACAAAAGGCTCGTGGGTGGAGATAAGGACAGGGAGAGATCATTCACCAATTACCATCATGGACAAAACAGACCTGACTTGGGGAAATTAATTTATTACCAATCAAATGAGAGGAGGACAAAGAGAAATAAAAACTAAATCTTAAAACACCTTCCCCCCACCCCTCCCTTCTTCCTGGGCTCAGCTTCACTCCTTTCTCTACCTCCTGCCCCCTGAACGGTGCACAGGGATGGGGAATGGGAGTTGTGGTCAGTTCATCACACATTGTCTCTGCTTCCTCCTCAGCGGAAGGACTCCTCAGACTCTTTCCTTGCTTCAGCCTGGGCTCCCACCCATGGGAGACAGTCCTCCATTAACTTCTCCAGTGTGAGTCCTTCCCAAGGGCTGCAGTTCTTCATGAACTGCTCCAGCGTGGGTGCTTTCCATGGGGTGAGGTCCTTCAGGAACAGACTGCTTGAGCGTGGGTCGTCCCCCCCCAGGGTTACAAGTCCTGCCAGAAAACTTGCTCCAGCTTGAGCTCCTCTCTCCACAAGTCCTGCCAGGAACCTGTTCCAGTGTAGGCTTTTCAAGGGGTCACAGCCTCCTTTGGGCATCCATCTGCCCTGGTGCGAGGTCCTCCACAGACTGCAGGTGGACATCTGCTGCACTGTGGACCTCCATGAGCTGCAGGGGGACAGGCTGCCTCACCTTGGTCTTCACCATGGGCTGCAGGGCATTCTCTGCTCCAGTGCCTGGAGGACCTCCTCCCCTTCTTTCTTCACTGACCCCGGTGTCTGCAGAGTTGTTTCTCTCACATATTCTCGCTCCTCTCTTCTGCTGTAATTGTGCAGTTGGGTTTTTTTCCCCTTCTTAAATATGTTATCCCAGAAGTGCTACCACTGTCACTGATGGGCTCAGCCTTGGTCAGAGGCGGGTCCCTCTTGGAGCTGAGTGACATTGGTTCCATTGGACAGAGGGGAAGCTTCTAGCAGCTTCCCACAGGAGCCACTCCTGTAGCACCCCCTGCCTACCGAGACCTTGCCACGCAAACCCAGTACCATCTCAGAGAGTAACCTCAGAAAAATAGATACCCTCAGTAGATACCCTTATATACAAATGTGTCCCGCAGTACAAAGCATTTAATGGAGAGCTCTCTTAAGCTGCACAATGTGTGGTCTAGGGACATGGGGAATGGATGTAGGACAGCTCTCAAAAGCATTTAGACCCACACACAGGCAAGCTCAAACTGTGCATAGCATGTTGGCTGCCGTCCTGTGTTGAAGCACAATGTCCGATCAAATGATGTTGGTAATGTAAGCTGTCCTCCCAGCCTGTCCATTTCAATTTACAATATTTCACCTGAAATCCCTCTTTAATCATAAGCAGATAGGAAATTACTTATTAGAGAGTGCCATAGGTGTACACGGCTCTTTATGAACATATGAGGAGACAGATTGCTGCCCTGAAGAACTTACAATTGGGTTTAGACAAATACAATAAGAAAGAAAAATACTAACGGGGTTGAAACTTGGAGCAGACAAATAAAAGCCTGTACACAATTGCATCAGTCGCAGTACATGGAAATATTTTCTTTTTTTGATTCAAGTGTTCAGCTGTGTCACATTACTGCTGAAGTTGACAGACTGTTAGTTCCTTAGGTAGAAAATGCTTATATTTTAATGCTTGTTATGTCATGAATTATTAAACCAATTTAAATGTAAAAATCAACTGAAAGGACAAACTTATGCTTAAGGATGACCTGCAGCATCTAAAATGGAGACACTGACCAAACTAGTAGGAACAAGGTCAGATTTTGTTTAGTTCCGATAATTTATGCCCAAGTTGTAATGCTGATGTAATTTATGTTGCATTTAGTGCTTTGTTTCCTATGAAATTTGACTGTGCAACAGTGTGATATGAGTAATATTTTAAGACAGGATTTTTATGGATGATGCTTGTAGCTAATATACACAGGGCTTTTACTGGTCTTTCTTGTGAAAGGAAGAAAAAGAAAAAGAAGGAAGAGAGGAAGAGAAAAGCACAAAGCAATAGCCATGTAGGATTGTATCCTTCATATCAGGGATAAGATTTTGCTCACTTTAATTTTTTTTTTGTGTGATTTTCCTGAAAAAAATAAGCAAATGTATTTTGGAAATTATAGGCTGGTTAATGTAGCCTTAATATCCAGAGCAGTCCTGAAGTAGCCCTCCTGTTCTTCATACCTTTTTTGCAGGCTTTTTGTTTATCCATCAGTGAAGAAGTCGAGCCCTTGTGCTACAAATCAGCTGGAAAAGATCCTGCTCGTGTGCAGTGAAAAAGTGCTGCCAAAGTATGCCTTCTACGGCAAAGGGAATGGTCCTTAAAGGCAGTGCGCAGATTTATAAAGTATGACAGCCGAAATACGGCACGTTGGCTATCTTTTACGGGCAGTCATTAAAAAAAGCCCTTATTTATCAAATCTGAGACAACGGTCATATAATGGGTTTCTCGGATTCAAGGTGAATCAAAGGAAAATTGTGTCCAGGAGGACAGAGATGCTCAGCCAGTACCACTACGGCGTGGCCACATGACATACCCAGCGGCAGGCACAGGGCTGTGAGTACAGCTGCCCGCAGACTCTGCCAAGGAGCCAGATGATGCTGGAAGAATATCTTTCACAGCTCTGGATCTGGCTATTCTTGGCTTGTTCTCTGGCTGCGGGAGCTGGAGCTCATTGCTGGGCAGATAAACAGAGAGACTAATAAAGAAGACGAGGAGCTGTTGATCGTTTAAGCAAATCGGAGATGAGCTGTTAAGCAGAGGAGCGTGGCGATCCCTGTGAAAAATCACCTGGTGGTTGACACTTGATCCAGGATGAAACTGCATATATAACTCTTGGAATAAAACTCTCCTCTCCCCCCAAGCAGTCCCTCTCCCCAAATGATTAAATCCTGTGCATAATTACAAAAGTGTAAAAAACTCTACCTCTTTCAGACACTGATTTTTTTCTAATTCCCATAATTGGCAAGCGGGCGTACATGGGGGAAAAAAGGGGAGAAAACTTTGATTTTTTTTTTTTTTCCAGGCTGAAAACGTGCAAGCCCTGTGTGGGTTAGGTCCTTTAGATATTTAAAAAGATTGAAACAACTTCAAAGGAGACGTTCTGTTCTATCAGGTTCAGTATATTTTAATATTAGCGAGACTTTTTTATTAAGAAAAGAGATCCGTTCTCTTGAGGAAATAAAACATTCTGAAAGATTTTATCCAGAACAGTTTTTCATTGTTTTTAAAGAGACAACACAGGATTTTAAGCATGCTGAAGCTGGTAAATGTCCTAATTTCTGCTTATCAGTGCTGGCTGCTCTGTGTTATCATTTTGATAGTTGCTGGTTATGTAAATCAAAATTTTCTATCAAAAGACTGTTTTTTTTTTTTTTTTTTATTTTTAAACGAGAAGGGAGAAGCATTTGGCAGTAATGTTTTTATTTACCTGTTATGGCTGCCAGCATGCTGTGGATGAACAGGGTGCAGAGTGCCGGCCGTTCAGTTCAGAGACACGAGGGACTTCTCCTAAGGAGGATTTGTTGAATTCCCTGCATGTGGCCCAGAATATGATGGATTACCAGACGACAGAGCTATTCTCTCTCCAGTACAGGTGTCTATTTGAGCTACCCCTCCTGCCCTGCCTGATGGACTAAGTCCATTTCTCATGAGAAGTATACTTTAAATACAAATTAGAAATATGTGCTGGGAAAAAGGGAAGGAAAAGATTTAACTGAAGGAGGATGAAAAGTCTTTGGAGGACGGTCACTGTGACAGCTCGAAGTAGTGGTGTGGGGACTAAGAAGTTTTGAGATGCAAATGGGGATGGGGGCGGCCAAGGCATTGCAGTGTTTCAAGGCAAAGGCAATGCAAGGTATGGGCACCACAGCCCCACAGCTTGTGGTCCTCATGTGACTGCCCCTTCAGGTCCACTGGCAAGAGCTGGTGCAGGTGGTGAAGGTCTTCTCCAAACCCTGAGGGACGTGGTACCTATGGGGACATGGGACTCTGCAGAGCAGTATCCCGGGTGGCGTTTGCTGTGGGGAATTTGGGCTGTCGTACAGAGCCTTTGGTCTGTTTTGGCAGGAAGGGGAAAGGTAGAGGCCATGTCTCCATCTCCTGTCATCAGCCCTGGCTTTGGCATCAAAGCCTCTGTGTGGGGTTCGTAGCCAGCTGGTTTAACATCTGGGCAAGGAATCTGCAGGGAAGAGTCTGTCTCTACCCTCTTTCGTCTCTTTTCATTGTAATCCAGATAATGAAAACAACTAAGAGGCTGATCTGCCCCTTGTGAGCCCCAAGGAGATCCAAACACCGGCTTCTGAATATTCCAATTGTTTTAGATTAACCTCTTGGCCTGTGTGCCTTTTGCAGTCTCCAGACCAGAAACGAGGCAGCAAGACTGCGCGATGCTTCAGCAGGGTTGTTTTTTTCCCTTGCAGTGCAATCACCTACCTGCTGTCTTCACCTGGTTCAGATTCCACATATTCTAGCTGGGATGCTTTAATCTGGGAGAAAACCTGGAGAAAAGGTCCTTGCTGGGTCATCCCCGCTTGGGTAGTTGGGGATCAGGAGTACAGGGCAGAGAGCTGCTCCACAGCGTTTTCCCTGCCCCATCCATTGCAGCTGGAAGGATGGGGAGGAGGCTCTGTTTGGTGAAGGTGCTCCCAAGTACAGCTGTCCCGGGGATGGGAGATGGTGGAAAGGGTGACTGTTCTCCAGCTGGGTGTCCTCCCTCGGACCATGGGAGGGCGAGCTGGCTCAGGGCATTTGCCTGCCGAGATCAACACAGCCAGAGGACAGAGCTTCCTGTCTTGTTAGATTCTGTCATTACTAACAGTGGTTAAGCGTGTATTTTCATGTATAACGCAGTGTGTCTGTCCTCAGTTATCCAGACTCCTGTAGCTGAAATAAGGTCATATCCCTGATGTCTATTAATCACTCTGAAAATTCCCTCTGCGTTTGATGCCCCCTTGTCCTTCAGATCATTGGCAGGGGGATTTCATTTTTTACCACTGAAGTAATTTTAGGCTAGAGTGGTCCTGAATGAAGTCTTGATGAGGCAAAGTAAAGAAGGAGAAAAAAATAGCAGTCTCCTAGCTTCTGCAATGTTCATGTGCGTCTTACAATCTCTGCATGAAAAGTGTTAATGGTGCACAGCAATGAGCGGAGTACATATGCTCGATAAAACAGATGCTAGACATGTTTCCTTAAATAGATCTTTTGCTAATTCAGCTCAGCGTTGGCTCTCTACTTGCCCTGGGTGTCCAGTCTGTAATTCCCCTGCTAAAGAACTTGCTGGGGATTCTACAGCCTGGCCCAGAACTGTGACCAGGGACTTCAGGTTCCCTCACAAACAGCCAAAGAGGAAGGTCCCCCAAAATTAGACTGTCTCTAAGTGACTGCAGATAGCCTCAAGCCATAGTTTTCATTTAAAGGGATTTGAACAGCTTCGTTCACACACTTGATCAATGCAGCAACTGAAAGTTAACATTTTACATGGGAAAACTGTCTCTTTTTGATGCTTACTTCTTAGCAGAGACATCCAAATTTACCCTGTTCTTTCCTGGGTACCAGGTTATCCAACAGGAAGCGCATTGGCAATTCTGGTGATGCAGACACTGAGTTAGCTGCACAAAAATTTAT
The DNA here is from genome assembly GCF_964106895.1 of Numenius arquata. Taxonomy (NCBI): domain Eukaryota; kingdom Metazoa; phylum Chordata; class Aves; order Charadriiformes; family Scolopacidae; genus Numenius; species Numenius arquata. The sequence continues at coordinate 106,900,169 of NC_133576.1, read as the reverse complement.
GGCTCATTCTGTTCTGGAAGTGGTCTGATATATAAAATATGTAAAATGATTTAAAAAGTCAGATAAATAACAGAGTGTGCACTCTCGTTATTCATCCTCATGTTTAATTTAACAACATCCATCATTTTTGTAGTGAATGTGATGCTGCTACAGAATTTCCAGCCCAGGGCACTACATTGCACCAAAACCAGAGGCAAGATCTGGAAGTTCTCAAATTCATGTACTTTGCTGCCCATCTTCCACTTGCCCAGCAGACCTCTCAAACATGGCTATGGGCTTCGCTTCCCAGAGGGATGTCCATAGTGTGGAGTGTTGACCAGACCTGTGAGCTAGGAATGGGTGGTAGAGGACTGCGCAGCGTCTGAAATCCTCCCAACCTGCAGCCCTGAGGTGTCCACTTCATGGCTGTCATGAGGAGCATCTCTCACCTCACAGTAGGGCTTTTCCAAGCATTAATTTAATTTTTTCTTAAAGGATAGAAGAAAGCTCATTGTTTTGATGTAAGAGACATCTGGAATGTGATGCAGTCTGCCTCTTGCATGGTGGCCTCCTGGTCAGGACGGTTATCCAAGCAGTTAAAGACCCAGTTTTGTTCTCTGCTCTGTTGGAAAAGATTGGAATCCTCAGGTCACAAAAGACACAACTACCAGGTGATGGGTTTACGAGGTGGAGAGGAACGCTCTGTGGGAAAAAAAATGCCTTAATCATGACTCCAGGGAGAAAGGATGGAAGAGGGAAGAGGAATGAATGCAAGAGGCAAGATAGTTGTGTGAACCTCTATAAAATCCTCTTCAGGCTGTTATATAGAAAGCAACTACCCTCAGCATCTTGTTTTCCAGATCCTTTTTAAAAGTAAGAGGCCTCAGGGTGTATTTTGTGAGGGCTTGAACCTCATCAGTGTTAGGTGTGCTCTGAGAGTATATCTCGGAGGCGGCTGTGCAGGCAACCTAGTTTTTCATACATTTTGTTTCTGCATCCTGACAGTCTATAAGGCTGAGCTCCCTACCCGGAGCAGATCTAGGCTTGCCAGGAAGCAGAATTTTTAGGATATTTTCTAATGTTTTCAACTGGAAAGAGAATGCCTACTGAACTTAGGTACTTCCAGGGCTAAACAGATTTTGAATGAGGTGATTTGGATTTAAGTGTCTCAGTTTCACTGAAGTCCCATTTTAGATACCCAAAGCCCTAAGAAAATGATGACTGAATTGATGGACTTCTCTGGTCCTTGTGTAAATACTGCCAATAAAAGCAGAGAGAATCATTAAGCACAATTATCTTGCAGCGTAATGTGAGCTATAACACTGAGCTATCTATAGCAGATTCCATCAATCCCCATTCCTGGTATCTCTCTTTAAAAAGTGCAGCTGAGGGTACACAGGCTTGTTGTATAAATAGAAACAACCCAAGAGAATAAAACTGTGGACAGTTGAGGCCAGCATCTTGAAATCCTCCCTTGTCTCACAAAGCTGGTACATGCCAAAGTATGAACAGATGAGGACACCACCAGCAAAGAGGTTGTAGCGGGAAGCGAGCTGCCCCAGCAACCGAACAGCAGTGTGGTGACCACTCCAGCTGTACCAGCTTCTTACCCATATGTAACTATTTTTTTCAGCTTGAGTAGCAGGGCTGGAAATAGTTGTTTTTGAATGTGGCTGTATTCGGTTAAGGTTTTCTGTTAACACAGCTATAGACCATATGCCTCTGTGAACATCCCTGGAGCATCACTGTGAGCGTCCTCTGCTTTATTGGGCAGCCTTTGTAGCACCACGTGAGAGACAGTTGACATAGACTAGCCCTGGAACATTAATTGGTTTGTGATGATTTTGTCTTGCTAAGACGTAAAACTGGTAAACAAGCAGTTAAGAAGACGCTATATTGGAATATCATGCCCAATTCTGATTGTGAGAATTTTAGGGGTGACCCAAATACCTCAAGATTTTCTTTTTCAGTTACAATGGAAGACTTTATGAAATGGAGAGTGGTGTTCTGGGATTGTTTTTTTTTTTTGGGGGGGGGGTGTCTTTTTTTGTCTCTTTTGGGCTATAAGAAGGTAATTTGGGGGCTGCTTAGAAAGAAGTGAACTACTCCTTTCAAATGACCTGCTAAGAATTTAGTGTGCCTGTTGGCCATTGCCAGTAAAATAGAAAGAAAGATTTGCAGAGGAAGAGACCAAGATCTTAATAGTGGGTAATGGAGCTGGAAGTCCTGATAGCAGGCTGTTGAGATGCATTAACCCCATTTATTATAGGGAGATTCATCAGGAGAGAAGCCTAAATGGGCAAACCTGGGAAAATGTATTAAAATAAATCATTGAAAAGATAACTTTTGACTTAGTGTGTCCACAGACTTAGTGTTTCATGGAATAGAACAAAAAAGAATAATTTTCCAAAAAAGTGTGGTCGGAAAGAAGGGCTATATGTGTATGTGTTATGATTCCAAATATATTTTTTTTTTAGCCTTTGAATTAATTAGCTACCATGTTGAATCCTAAGTGCAATAATTAAGCAAAGTAATGCTGCAGTGAAGTTATTAATGAGGCAAAATATGCTAATATGCTTTTGATAAAGAACTCTCTTTTTCTCTCTTACCAAGAAACTGGAAAAACTCTTTTATTTCAGGCCAGACACCTTATCTGGAGTTCTTAGAAAGAGGGTTCACAGTTATATGCTGGTGAACGAATGTCTAAAGCAGGGGTTAATATCTGCATTTTAGACACATGCAAAACCTTGCAGAAATGTTGCACTGACAATGAAGTTATTAGCCTCGTTTCTAGCAGCGTCAGTAATGAGGAAAGGAAGGTGTTCTGTGACCTGTGTCTCCATTATAGAAGAGGATAATACCTATTAAGGGATTGCTATTTTTATGATGATATTTTAAAAATTCAATTCATATAAAGCAAGGAAGGCAATTATTACCATGACATAATCAAAAATACATTTCTCTATTCAGTGTGTCTGGTGCCATTATGTTTTCAGATTGTAAAGAAATATTCTGCATTGAAACATGATGGTAATTATTTAGTGGCTAGGAAATATGTGCATGTAACAATAATAATAACTAATAACTGGTTTCTGTAAACTTTGCCCAAGCATTTGGAGTTGGGCATGTAATCCGTAAAGCCATTTAAAACATGCTGGAAAAATGACAATGCAAGGCTGTTCCTTGAAATGCTAAGAGTATCCATCTATGAAGGAAATCAGCCATTTGATAACTTAGAGGTCCTCCTGCTTTCTCTGGCAGTTGTCTAACAACCAGTTCTTTCAATCTCTGATAGTAATGACGGACATTGCATTTTCCCCAACTGCCTTCTTGTTTATAAGCAGCTTCTATGACTTTTAGGTATTGCTTCTCTGTGAAATCCTTTCAGCCTCTTCTCATTCACTCCTTACCTGTCGCTTGCTGTACTTTGTGCTTCTTGCTATTTACATCAGTTTGGTCACATTTCCAAATGCTGAAGGGTTTCTAATTGGTTCAGAGAGGCCCTTGAGCCAAGCCAGGCAGCTGTGTTCATTAGTTTCTTTCTTTTGTGCTTCATCCTTTTTTTTTTTGTTTTTTATAATTTTATTTTTATGTTCAGCAGTATACATGCCTTGGAGATTTTCTTATCAACCACATGAATAGATGTATTCTTGCTACTTCTCAAGATTTCCTTTCCTTCCTTTAAACCTTCAGGATATTTTCCTGCTCATTTGCTGACATCTCCTTTGTTTTTCATATGTGGCATTAGCAGGTTCCTTTTTGGTACCCAACTAACCCCTTGGACATATTTTAGTTATTTTGCAGTCAGTAGAAGTGATTCAGGTAACATTATTTACTGTTTTTTAACTCTATGCCAAGAATAATCTCTCCTCTTTACATGCTTATTTCCTGGAAATGCTAATTTTAGAGCATTAAAGTGGTAAGAAATCATTTCTCTAAATTTTCTCCCTGCAGGCACTTTGACCAGTTTACTGGACAGTAGTTGAAGTTCTCTGATAAAAAAAAAAAAATTCTTAGGAGTTTGCTGCTGCTTTGATCTGTAACTGCGGCATCTATTCCTTCAATTTTCTTGATCCAAGGCTGACAGTTCATTCATATATTCATATCCTTATGGGCTGGGATCTGTATCAGATGGTCTCTGCTGTTTGGATCTCACCACTCAATATTTTTGCATCACTGGGGGTGCTGGATTCCTTTACTTACAGCGCTACTCACCCATGTCTTTCATCTCACCTACCTTTCTGGTGCATGCTGACTCAGACATTATGGATCTCCACTCTTCTTGCTGCTTCTGCAGTGCCCTCTTCTGCAGGTCCTCATCCAAGACAAAACATCTTGCCTGTTTCTTGCTTTTGGATTGCTTTCATTCACGTTTTGGCATTTCCAGAGTTCATCCCTGACGAGGAGCTAGCTCCAGTGAAGGACATGTGTGTTTTCAGGTTAAGAGGCACATTGCTGTATGGCTCCCAACAGCACAGCCAAGAGGGCCCCATGCTAACCTGACAGACTCCTTTTGCAGGCCAGAGTCTTGGACTGAATAGCCCTGCGCATTGGGTCCTCAAGAAACAGGCAGCCTTGAGGGCTGCAATCCAGTTTCAAGGAATTAAGACAGATTGAACTCCAGTTTATGTGGGCCTGTATTTGAGTGTCTAAATATCACTTGTGGGTCTAGATGTCCCATTATATTCGAAGAGAGATGGCCAGTACAGTCAAGGGAACATGAATCCTTCCCCATGGACTCATTTCAGCTGCCAGTGTGCCTGTGTTCACCCTTATTGTGCTGCTCTGTGGCATCCCACCAAGTCGGTCTCAGAGGGTACAGGTCTCCATTCCTGCCTGCTTCATGCTGAGTACCCACTTGTGAGTAATGGGGACATCTCAAATGGAGCTAGGTGTCTATTTGTGGGCAACAGAATAAGTCCTGATGTCTCTTTTGTCTCAAGGCCACCCTGGGGCAGTGCTCTGTCAAGCTGTAGGATAGGTGTGGGGAGCATATTGAGCTTCTTAGCACCCTGCTAAGGAGGGCAGCAAAGATCATGTAATTCCTGGAGGAAGAAGGAGGATAAGACATGACTTAGAGATGTACAGTGGGAAGCAGGAAGCGCCGGCTACAGATTTCCTGGAAAAAGGGTTTTACATTCAACAGCCATCTCATAAATACAGAAGTAGTCCCCGAAAGCAGAGTAGTTAGGAAGCTCTTTAGCAGTGGTCCCCAATACTAGCCCTATGCACACTACACACATGCAGAGCAGGGATGATGGATACATCTTCTGGATTGAAAAAGAGGACAGTATGGGTAATTTTAGTAAATGATCTTTCAGTGGGGTTTTTGGAGTATGACAAGGCTGTTGTTGGAACCTGAGTTAGAGGACATGGGAGGGTGTGAAAAAGCAGGGTAAACCTCTGATGGCATCTGGCAGGTAAATTGAACAGGGCCAGGACACTTCTTCCTTTTGGTCTGAGTCTGAAAATACAATTTGTACCCTTGTCTGGCCTTGTGTATGTGTCTTCAGGGAGAAAACAGCCAGAATAGGATCTGATGGAGGTTATGAAAGCATACAGGTTCTGCAATTGCAGAGGATGAAGTAGTTCCTAAAACATTGTAGAGAAGAGGTCATTTTCCAAAGAGATTCACTCCAAGAAGAGCACCCAGATACAGCATTTAGTGTTAGTTTCAGTATGGTCATACCTGAATTAAGTTTGGACTGTTGATATTTGTGTCCCTGAGTGCCTAGGAGTCTTTGGCATGGATCTGGACCTTGCTACGCTCACGCTGCACAATAGCAGAACGAAAGGTCACCTCTGCATTAAAGGTCACACTGTGTGGAGCTGAAGTTTGCATGTATCGCCCTCTTCCCCCTGAAGACTGTCCTCTTGGTTAAACATGAGAGCTCTGATATCAAAGACTGAAGATCTTTCAATTCAAAGGCCAGGCAGTTTTGCTATCAAGTAAATAGTGCCAGCGCCTAAAGAAGGTCTAAACGACTTAGGAGGAAATATGCCAAGAATGACTGCAGCCCTTTGTATATTAGTTTGCTTTTCTGTATGATTTCCTTTGATCCCAAATGTGTTGCTGCTTCATTTATTGTGGAGGTTCTCACATGATTTCCTTAGTGAACAGCAGAACTCCATCAGGAATTCATTAGACAGTGTTTGTACAGATGTAAAGCTCTGCCTAAGTGATCCTATTATTATTTATATTGGGCTTGATCCTGCAAACCCTTAGTCATACAAATATTTCCCAAGAAGGTAGTCAACTAATGCGGCAGAGAGGACTGCAGTGTGAATTTAAATTTGCAGTGCCAAGGCAGCAGTCATAATTTTACATGTAAAAATTTTCCTTGGGACATGTCAGTTTTGTTATTCATCTTAAGTTTTGGTTTTCCCTATTTTTTTACTTATTATAATCAACTACACATCTATATCATGCACTATGCACACCTTTAAAAATGCTTTAAAATAAGTGAGGAACACATTTTTTGCGTTCCAGGAATGGACTATTCTAAACCTTCATCTCTACTTCATTTTATGTTGTCTGCAATAATTCCCTTTTGTAGCTTCAAAAGATACAGTACCATGGTGAGTGATGGTCCAACACAGATGTCAACCTTATGTGATGTTATTGAATTTTGGATCATTACTCTAGAACATAGCATTTCCGAGGTCATGGTTACCAACTGTTTGGCTGACAATGCAAAGACAGCAAAGATATGTTCTACAAATAAGGCAAGAAAAGAAGAAAAAAAGCTTATTTTTTATCTTCAGAGTGCATACCTGCAGATATTTGGAGGTGGAGGAGTCAGAACATAACATAGAATCATATAATAGAATCATAGAATACCAGGTTGGAAGGGATCTCAAGAATCATTTGGTCCAACATTTCTTGGCAAAAGCACGGTCTAGAAAACATGGCCCAGCACCCTGTCCAGCTGAATCCTAAAAGTGCCTAATGTTGTGGAATCCACCTGAGGACTCCCTGGGGAGATTATTCCAATGGCTGATTGTTCTCATAGTGAAAAATGTTCCTCTTGTGTCCAATTGGAATCTCCGCAGGATTAACTTGTAGCCATTACCCCTCGTCTTTTCCATGTGACTCCTTGTAAAAAGGGAGTCTTCCATCTTCTTTGTAGCCACCTTTTAAATACTGGAACATGGTGATAAGGTCTTCCCTAAGCCTTTTTTTCTCAAGGCTGAAAAAACCCAGTTCTATCAGCCTTTCCTTATATGGCAGGCTTCCCAGTCCTTTGTTCATCTTTGTGGCCCTTCCCTGGGCCCTCTCCAGCCTGTCCACACCTTTTTGGTATAGTGGGGACCAAAACTGAACACGTTATTCCAGGCGTGGCCTGACAAGTGCTGAGTAGAGTGGGATAATGACTTCTTTGTCTCTGATGGTGACGCCTTTGTTGATGCGACCCAGCACCCTGTTGGCTTTCTTTGCCACAGCAGCACACTGTTCACTCACATTGAGGTGGTTGTGCACCAGGACCCCCAGGTCACAGAATCACAGAATCTTCTAGGTTGGAAGTGACCTTCAAGATCATCTTGTCCAACCATCAACCTAACTGTCAAAAATAAACACCCACAAAACAACAAAATGCAACACCATCACTAAACCATGTCTCCCAGCACCACGTCAACCTGTCTTTTGAACACTTCCAGGGATGGTGCCTCAACCACCTCCCTGGGCAGCCCATTCCAATGTCTGATAACCCTTTCAGTGAAAAATTTTTTCCTAATATCCAGCCTGAACCTCCCCTGGCACAACTTGAGACTCTAGTCCTGTCGCCCGTGACTTGGGAGAAGAGACCGACCCCCGCCCCTGCACAGACCTCTTGTTTAGACCACAACACATCAGTTTTTCTCTAGGAGGTGGCTGTGGGAAACCATGTTGAAAGCCCTGGAGAAATCCGGGTAGACAATGTCCACCGCTCACCCCACATCAACCAAGCAGGTTATTTTGTTGTAGAAAGCAGGTTTCTTTGTCATAGAAAAATCCTCTCAGTTGAAATGGAGTTAGTTATTCTTCATCTCAATGCCAGGTGATACAGGCTAATTGCAGTGAATGCTGAAGCTGGTGATTGTTTTCAGTATTAAGGTCTGAGCCATTGGTTGGATGAGGTCTCTTCCAGCCTGAGTCTCTCTATGATTCTGTGGGGATTTATTGATGAATCAAGATTGGAAATGACATTAGATGTTTCTTTGGCTTAAAAAAAAATATTGCCACTGTGTGTGTATAAAAATAGGAATACTGTTCCTACTGCAACTAGTGAATATTTTGGCACCACGTACATGAGGTACCATGACAATTGCAATGGATAAGACTTGCCCCAGGATATGTATCAAATCTTTGCTGGATGCAAAGTAAGGAGGGTACGGTATGACTAACAAAGACTATTTCTGTTCTTCAGAACACACAGTTCATCTTCTTACAATATTCAGTTTGGGGCAGGTGGCATAACAGATCCACAATGCTATTGTCTCACCGCAGCGTTGAGCTGAAAGCTTTGTCAAGCGCTGGAGAATTACCACTTTGGAGGAGGAGAGCTAATGTGCAATAGTTATGATAGAAGAAGTCTCACTAGGGCTGTAGAGGGGCCTGGCTTCCATATGTCTTCATAAAACCACTTGAAAATGGTCCTCTCGATTCTGAGTTCCTGTAAAATCATATTCCTCACATGAACGTAATGAAAAAAAAATCACCTGTCAGTCTGCAGACACTGAGTAGCACAGAGAAGAAGCGAAGCATTAGGTCTTAGAAATGCACATCTTGCTGAGGAGCCCCTGGGAAGCTTGGTCCATATATCAGTGCTGAGTACACTTGGCATATGAGGCCATACCCGTGATTTCCCGTCTCAAATACCACACATCTATTGCCCATCTGGAGCACAGCATGGTTAAACTTATGGTGGCTGAAGGACCTGTGAATGAATCTAAGTACATGCACTGAAGTGTCCTCCTTAGACAGCTACTTGCCTCCCGCTGTCAGGATCCCTCATGCTAGTGATCGATGTCATGCTATCAATGACGAACCGTTGCACTGACGAAGCTGCACAGTATATGTGGACTGTGGCTGGCTGTACCCTCTTTAATCTGCTTATTTTATACGGCACAAGTGCTTGCAGGCTCGTGCTTTTATTTTAGCACAGGCTGGTCTGCATTGGGCCTACTGCATTTGTCTTGTTGCTGGTCTCCAGCACGGTTCAGGGCACCTTAGGAGGAATATCTGCTTGTGTTCCAACCGGCTGAGACATAGACTTCAATTTTATGTGCTCCTTTGCATCTAGGCAATAAATCTTGTAATAGCTTAACTTTTTATATGAATGCTGCCTCAGGCAAGGACTGTGTGGCCTAGAAAGCAGGAGGTTTAATATTTTATAAAATTTCCAAATGCTGTTTTGCTGCTACCTCTCCTTGAGCGAATGGAAGCCACAGTGGTTTGATAGACCTCCAGACTCTGGGATGCATCAGGGAACAGACATAATCATGGACCATCTCAGTTAACTGACATTACATAGAAGTCAAACACTGGGGGAAGATGGTTTGAATGGAAGCATTTGAGGAAACCACAATCCACTGGGGGAATAAAACAAAAAAAATAAAATAAAATAAAGACTATGCCCTGCAGGTAAGTCATTGTCCAGGTTTAAGGGAAACTGGTCACTTGTCTCTAATAGTAGCAGGGCTGGAGTGTGTTTTGTGCCGGGCAAACAGTTCATGTGAAGGTAGACATGAGACAAAACAGTGAAGTCAACAGCCTGGCTCTGTACTTCAGTGGTATTAGAACTTTGATGTTTTTCTCCATTTTCTGGGAAATGCCAGGGGCACATTCCTGCAGCCACTTTATTTAAGTCTATTAGGCACTACCCTGGGGGGCAGTTGGCTTTGCTATTCTCAAGTAGTACCTCCAAACCAGGAATAATTCCTTTGTCATGTGTGGGTTAGGACTGAGCTGTGTGATAGTGGCATTTGCAGGATTCATCAGTGGGATTCATTGATACTAACCTAAGGCTGCTTTTGGACTTCGATGCAGTTGGAGCCTGTTTGTCTTCCTCCACCGTCTCTCTGGTCTCAGGATAGAGCTTTGATTTGCAATTGAAAAACAAACCATGCAGAATGAAAGGAAGCCAAGAGGCTCCATGAAGAAGCTTGAGATCCTAGCAATTTACACCTTTCCAGACATAACACCTTTCTTGCGGTAAAAAGGGCTTGTGACTGCTGCTCTTGGTATCTTGCTCCCAGCAGTGTCCCATGAGGTAGTCCATACCTTGGCTATGGGCTAAAGTTATTGTTGGCAGGACTTGGGTCAGTAGAGTTCTCACCCCATGGAAGTCCATAGGCTTGAATGAAAGGGAGGGAAAAAGCAGGGGTTTGTGCCCTCCCCTTTGTCCCTTTTTGGTGTGGTGGACTGTGACATGTCACATGATGTCATTGCATCTTTCCTCCAACTTTCCCCCTCAAAATGACCCAGTCCAGCCAGGAAAGCCAACAGGGTTCACTTAAGTGCTTTAAATAAATCACAGAATTAAATGGTTAGTAGAACTGGGTTTGTACACTCCCTCTGGAGACTGGAAGGAATTGGTTTGAGTCAGGAGCTCACATTGCCATTTGCAAGCCCTGCTTGGGGTCTCTCCTTTAGGCATAAGCTGTGGTCAGGGAGGAATCCGCTGGTATGGAACCTGGATGCATTTCACCCCTATGGGTTTTTTTTGGTTGAAACAATTGCTGTTACCACATTTTCAACCAGAGCCATGTGATGGTGCACTAAAATAAACAGAATTGCTTGTTGGAATTTGGCATCTCTGGGTGGTATTACTTACCAGCTGAGAAAGATAGGAAATGTGGTCATTTGTATAGATTTTTTCTCACAAATTTGCCAGCTGGGGAAGAGATAAATGACAGCCCTTGAACATGCTTCAATTATTCATCCATAAGAACTGAATGGGCTAAAAGTTAGAAATGTGTTGGGGGGTGTGGGGAAGAAGTAAGGCTAAGGTCTTTTACAATGGCTGGGGTAGGGCACCTTTGGAAAAACACTTGCCCTTCACCTGGGTGCCAGATGAGGAGTCACCGCAAGACAGAGCAGGCAGTTCAAAGTGCTTCAAATGGCTTTTTTTTTCCCAATACTTCCTTCCAACATGCTGTTCCCATTCTGTATTTTCATGCCAGTGCTGCAGCTCAGCTTGGTTCAGCGTTGCCTCTGCTTTCTGCGCGTCATTCCTGCCCTTCGCTCCTGCCCAGGTCACTCACTCCCAGCCGTTTCGCTTCCCTCCAATGTTCACCTCTTGCAACAGAGACTTGGGGATACCAGTCCGCCAGGACATCCTCCACAGAGTTTGCTGCCCGTGTGCAGATAGTAGTGGCAGGCAGTCTCAAACAGCACCAGGCAGAAATCCCAGACTATTAACAATGCAAGAAATAGTCAACCTGGACTCTGTCTAGTCTCTCTCTCTTCCCTGCCCCCTCCTTCTCCCTCCCCGCTTCTTTCTTGGGGACTTTGTCTTCTTTCTGGAGCTGTGCTTGGCATGTTGATGCAGGTCCAGTGTGTGAGAAAACAGGCTGGGTCTGGGTCTGCATTTAAGGGGGATTTCTTTAGAGCCATCTGCCATCTCGAAAATTAAAGCAGGGAAAGGTCATTGGGATAAACCGATTTGCTAAACAAAATGGTTAACAACTCATGAATAAAACTTTAAAAAAAAAAAAAAGAGAATATCCTGAGGGGAGGGGCAAACTTTATAACTAGAAAGAAACCCACCCTGTCAAACCCACAGCCTGCCCACACTGAGCTCCACCCACCCCTTTCCAGTTTATTTCCACCTTTTTGGGCAATGCACTGCTCCCCCCCTTCCTTCCTGAGCCCCTCTTTCTCCCCCTTCCGAGCCACCCATGCCCTCGCGTATGCCTTGGGAGAGGAGGACTTGCAATCTGTGCTGGGGATGTGGCCGTGAGCTTCCTAATGACTTTCCAGTGGTAATGTCCAGGGGCCTTTGTGCCTCCTCTTAGCAACTCCTGCTGCAGCACCAGTAGCAACCAAGTCACTTTTGTCCTTTGCTTGCTTCAGCGATGCCGCCTCCTCCTCCTCCTCCCTTTTGCTGGGTTTCTTGCGGGTCACACACAGGAGCAGTGAGCCTGCCCCTGTGCAGGCAAGAGAGAAAACACAGCCCTACACAAGCACAAAAAGAAGGAAAATCCACCTCCATCCCCTCCCCCATTTCAGCTCTAAAGAATAATCAGGATTATAGGGGAAGCTGGCTGTTGAAATATGGCATGCTGGCCATGCTGGCCACAGCCACTGTGCTGCTTATCTGGGCTAACCCAGACAAGTGAGCAAGATACCTGAGATGGAGAAGAGGAGGTGAGGGAAGCTCACCACCTGCCCACTGCCTGCTTTTGTTCCTCTCCCCAACAATAAGTTCTCTGTATTCCCTAACAAGACCTTAACACAAAACCAGACAGTAGATGGTTTTGGTGTTTGCTTAGTGCTCTACAGGGCGTGCCCTAAGCACCAGCTCTCAGGGGTCCCCTAATGGAATAGGTACTTAAGAAGGTTGTAGTCTGCATGACCTGATGGAGGCTATGGGGTTCCCCTTGGAGAAGGCTTAAGAGAGCCCCTAAAGACCTGAATCAAGCTTTTGCAGAGAGCACTGTGAGACTGTTCAGAGGGAAACGCCGTGGTCTTTGAGAGTGAGGGCCACGTTGCCCATCTACCCACATAGCCCTGCTCTGGTTCCTCATCTTTGTCCTGTCCTGTGAACCATCAGGGCTGTGATACAGCCCAAACCATCTTCTCCTTAGGAGTGCAGGAATGATGGAACCTGCCCCTAACCTTAAGAAAACATCCTGCACATCAGGGGTGCAAGCCTGCATTTTTATGGTGAGGATGCAAAGGGGCTGGGTTTGGTTTCCATCCATCGTGTTATTCTTCTTACCCACAAGTTTCTGATGTGGGAAAATCTCCCCCATGCTCTGATGCTTGACAGGGAAACTGATTCCATTTTCTCCAATCAGTGGGGTTCTGTTCACGTGTAGACAAAAAAGCTATGAAGGTTTTGTGGTGGTAGCTCTGGAGTCAACTCCTTGATTAAACACAATAGGTCACGCTGAGAGCTCCTGGTAAGCAGCTATAAGGTTTTGCTCCCCCAAACCTTGTGGGGATAAAGCTACGTGACTACCAAAGCTGTGGGAAGATGCGAGAACCCCATCGTATGGAAACAAGAAGTTAAGGTGTCAGGAGATGAAGACAATAGGGTTATGGTCTGCAACCAGGCCTGGATCCCATCCGAATCATGTGGTCACATCATGGGTAACAGTCGCTGGCCCTCCTCCCGTGGTCCAGCTGTGTGCTGGTGGCTCGCCAACCAGCAGTTTGAGGTGGAGAGTGCTGCCTTGCTCGAGCTGCTGAAGGAAATCCACGTGGGCCTATTATGTAAGCTCTTTTAAAAAGCTACTTTTTGTTGGTACATTGGGAAAAGTAAGAGCACGTTAACGTAATTTCCCATTTATTTATCTGAAGTCCACTGACATCAATTGAAAGACATCCATTCAGCCAGTTCTTTTATAATGGCTTTTACTGTGTGCTCTTTTCTCTTTCCTTTCTCCATTTTATTTAGTTTTAGAATGGTTAAAAAGAACAATATTTGGGGAAAATGGAAGTCCTTGCCTGAAAAGAATTAATATTGTTATAGCTATTGCTATAGCAGAGTTCAACTATTCTCTTGGTCTTGCAAGTGAAAGCAACAAACTGCCAGAGCAGCCAAGGATGGTCCCCCTGACCATGCAGCTGGCTTTGTCATCAAACTCAAGTGAGCAGAAAGGCATTTTCCATGCTTATGTTTAATTTCCCAGTGTAAATGAAGTTGGCCTACATTGCTGATACGCACCTATATCAAACTCATTCTTGACTTTATGAATTGTTTATAGAATTCACACTATGAATTTTGCATAAAATAGTTGCAGAAGAATTGTGCCTGGACTACATTTGCTTTTCCATGAGTAAGGTGGTGAGTACTTAATGTTTAATTGATTTACAAGCAAGACTGTCCAATATATTTCCTTCCTAAAATGTGCAGTGTAAAAACAAGAATCTGTAACAATTATGGTCAAAACACTGTCAGGAGAAAAATCTCAGAAAGCTTGAGCTGTAGGAACATTTATAAGGAGAAAACTTCAAAACAGGTGATAGAATAATTAAAAAAATATTATCTCTGGATTAATCATTACTCTTATTATGTCTCATTTTCCTTTAACGCTTCCTGCAAAAGAGCACATAGCTGCTGACTGCTGTTTACATGTCCAGGTGATTTGTCATTTGGTTTTGAGAAGTAGAATATGCATTTAATACGTTGCTTACTTGCTTTGATCTTTGACGGTTATTAATACAACTTTAATTTTTGGACTTCCTCGTTTATATTTAGAATATTAACCCTGAAACACCCTTCTTCTCCAGGGAGATGATTGTTCCTGACTTGATCTATTTAGAGTTAGAAAGAATAAAAGAGCCCTACAGGGTTGTGGCAAAGCACTCGAGGTAAGTGTTTCCCCCCATGTATTACTTATTTATTAAAGCTGGTGGAGCATAGCTAAAAGGGAGAAAAAAGACCACAGAAATACAGAATACAATGGCCTGCAGATTTTAATGGGAGATATGGCTGGAAGCAATTTCTAAATTATTAAATAAATCGATTTTATTCTTGCAGTCACCCTCCAAGGTGTATTTGTCAGCCTTATTATATTCATCTTCAGCGCTATTCAAAACCACTTACAGAGAAACATGTTTTTCCTGGCCACAATTCTTCAGCCCTCCTAATTAAACATGAGATTTACATTATAGGTTCAGCATTCTTTCCATTTCTTCCTTTTTTTTTCAACCTTCACCTTTTTTCCCTCAGTCATCTCTCCCTGTGTTTGGTTTGTAGGCCTGAAGACAAGTAGGCGTCAGGCTGACAAACCTGGAGGTAGCCCTGTTCCCATTTAAAATGCAAGACCTCTTGGCTACAAAAGAGTTTTAAGATAACGTGCACAGTGCAGTCCTGCTTTTTCTGTTCACAGTGCACAAAGGGTTAAACAGCATATTTGTGACAGTGGGGCTGTAGATAAAAGGTTATTGCACAAAGAAAAATACTTAAAAGAAAGAGTTGATTTATCATTTGAGTGATTCTGTGCTCTCTCACTCTCTCTCTGTGCAGACGCACACTACACAAAATCCATTTGCTCAGCTTTTCCCATGAGTAATCCAACCGCAGCGGTTTGGAGCAAAAATCTGAAGAAGCAATTGAAAAAATTCCGGTATTGAAAGTTATTATTAAAAGCCCGTCGATAAGCCACATGCGCTGGCATGCTGAGAGTGGGAGAGGAAAGTAGTAAAGTATTTATTTCCTGAAGAACAACTTTACAGTCTCTAGCAATTAAAAATGGATAAAGGCAGCGCATTCCTTCTTCCCCCCACCAAATTGTCAATAATGCCTTTGCTCAGCGTCCTGAAGCGTGGAAGGAAATTGGGAGCAATTTTCGCGGCTCCCTTTATAGAGGAGGGGGAAGATGCTCTGCTGAGGATGCATACTTCGGAGCAGTGGCATGGGGTGTAGTTTTTGTGGCCATTCCCTCCGCTGGTACCTCTGCAGGAGTACGGATTGGGAAAGGTCTGTGAAGAGGTGAGTCTATGGGGCTCAGAGGTGAGGTACGTCACAGCACATGCCTAGAGGTTGTGCTTTCAAACCGGGTCTCTTTGTATGTGCAAAAACATCGCTCGCGTTCTGCTGCTTTCCGTGTGGATATACCACGGTGAGACGGAGCACAATGGTACTTAAAATAGACGACTACCTCTCTAGAAAAATATACGCCCGCTGTGTAGTGTTCTTCCAGCTGCCTTTTTGCTCACTGTTTTTGCCAAGATATGTAACTTTTATTATTACACATTGTACCCATAAATAATACGCAACTTGAGGAAGAATGAAAACATTCCTCAGCTCAATTAAAAAGCAGGTTATCTCAAGGCTAGAGCCGTTGCCAAGTACGTAATGGCTGTTTCACTTTACTGCCACAATCACTTCATTGCCAGAGCCAGGCTCATTACTTTGGGCCAGCGTGCATCTCAAGGCTTCGCTCCAAGCGATGCAGAAGCCGGGGTAGCTGCCTCGTCTCAGGAACTGCTCAGGGAGACACCGTGCCCCTCGCACACCTCCCCACTTCATCTTTGCTACAGGGGATGGTAGATTACTGTTAACCTACGGGCAGCAAATTACAGCAAGGTGTTTGGGAGAGGAGCCCATTCCTCACTTCTCTTTATTCCCTCCCCACTGCTTCCCCCTCCTGCAGCCCCCTTGCTCTGTGGGCTGGCAGATGGGTCCTTGCCCACTGGTTTTCATCTCGTTGGATGTGCGGTGTGATGAGCTTGGGCAGGGCACAGCCTGGGAATTCCTCTTCTCTTCTACGGTTCCTCGGCTTACGTTGCAGTCGAATCATCTGGTGTGGGGGCATTGGGTGGGGTGGCTGCAGGAACAGACCCACACCACTTGGAGACGTACCATTTAAAACTTATTTACTTAGGAAGGTGGGCTGGTGGTTGGATAGTGATTTTTTTATTCCAAGTTTTCCATTCTATCATGCACAGGTGCACGAAATGTGAATCAGAGCCCCAGCCCCGCTCCAGTCTAGATCAGCATTCTGGACCCCAGAGGTGGACAGTTGCTCTGGCAGAGGGATACGTCAGGTCCTTGGTGGCAGCTCGACCCCTACACAGGGTGGTTCCACCTTGGGCAATAGCTGCTTCACCATGTCAGCTGTCCTCGTATGTACGTGCTCCTGCCCCCAGGAGACTGCTGTTTTAACTATTTATTACTTTCTAAATTAGACTGTTGGCATAAGCTGCCAATGACTTTGCTAATTACGTTGCCCCAGGCCAATCTCTTTGACTTACTCCTAACTAAGGCCAATTAGCAGTTGCCAGAGTGGTTTCAGTCACCCGCTGGCCTGACGCCCCAAATGCAAGTTCAGCGACAGTTACATAACAAAGTTTGCCTAATGCTTTGTTTTCTGGCTCATACTGAATTAATGCAGTCAGCTAGAGCTGGGCAGACGTGGCCAAGGTCTCATCTGGTGCTTTTGGGTAGGCTGTAGCCATCTCCATGGCCTTCTCAACAGAGGTCTCATCCATGGTATTGAAAGAGATGTCCAGAACCCAGCCTGGTCCACTTCTATCTTAGCCTTCCTGTGACTTCTCTTGAAGAATACTTTGAAGCTGACTTGAAAGTGGACACAAGACATACTCTACCTGCTCTGTGCATGAGTGCATGGGTGCATGGAGTCGCAACCACTTGCCCATGACACAGGAGGTCATGTCACACACATTGCTCTTAGTGATTCTCAAAGAGAAGCTGCTGGTTCCCCTGCTGCTGGTTCTCCTGACTCCATGTAAGTCTGTGCAAGACTTACATCCTCCATGTAAGGAGATACATGAAAATCTGGCACTGACATGGAGCAGGAGAGGGAAAATGTGTGTTATCACGCTCTTCTTGCAGCCCCTTAATAATACTGTGTTCCTATTCAGAGGTGAAATGGCTGGTGATGTTGATAGTGAACACATTCATCAGTCTCACTTTTCAGTGGGGTACTCCACCAGAAAGCTAGGGCAGCTATATGGGGTGTTGCAAGACAAGCAAGCCCTGTGTAACTCAAACTCAGTGAGGCGACTCTGCAGCCTGGCTGGTAGGCTGAATGGTGCTGTTTTTTTAACCTTGTTCTGTTTTTAAGCTTATGTAAATTATGCCAATGCAAAGGCCTTTGTGGGCCAATTAGTCAAACATTGCTGTTGATTTTAATCATGGAAATTATACAAGGCTGAAGCTCTTCTCCTTTGGTTTTCTCATCTGCACTCCACTGCGGAGCATGATTGCACTGCTTATGTTTATGATATCAGTGCCAGAGCTAGATATAAGCTAGCCCATCTGGGTACTGCTAGCAGGGTAGCAACAGCAGCACAAGCTTTCTCCAACGTTTACATCACCCTCACCGTAGCGCTCTAGACCAGGGATTTGCTTCCATTCTTATTTACCAGCCAGCTAGGGGGAAAAAGGCATGGTCAAGACTGGGGAAGGAGGCAGCTGGCAAGGATGCCCCTTTTGCCCAGAGTATCGGGAAAAAGGATAAAGGTAGGGCTAAGGAAGAGAGTTGACCTAGAGCAATATGGCTTTTGCCTGAGAGGGTGGCAATGACGAAATGAAGATGATTTATTGAGGTTTGCAGGTGTTTGGGAACTAGGCATGATTTCAACAACTGGTTTGACAGAACCAGCCCAAAGAGCCCCATTGCACTCATGCCTCTGGACTGCAGTCTTTGCATATTACCAGGTAATTACCTCTAAGGATATATAGCCTAGTCTCGCCAGACCTTTCCCAATTGGAGCAATGGAGTGGCTACTTGGGATATATAATACATTCCATTCCTTCGGGACTGCAGTGTTGATAACTAGCCTCCAGAGATTCATTTCACCTTATTACTTCATGCAGTTGTTTGTGTAGGTACCATTAAAGTCTTTGCACATGCCTTTGAAAATAATTTAGAGTGAGCACTGTAGTGTTCACTAAATATTCTTGGTGCTAAATTCTTTACAGGGTGATCATTTGAACATGATGATATCCTTATCCACTTTCAAAGGCAAAATTGGAGAGGTTTTAATGATAGCCACTGTCTATGCATTTTATGCATTTTGGCTGAGTTTTTCAAAGCATGTAGGTAATGAGGACATCCAATTCCCATTAATTTTAGAGGCACCTTAAAAGGCTTTATAAATCTCACCCTTTATGCTCTAGCCAAGAAGAAGGAAAGATCGATTTCCATACTGAGAAAAATTTTAGCAAGTACTGATAACGTACTAGAATAATTTCCATGATAGCTCACAGAAAAATTAACCTCATTATCTGCACCTTGTATGAATTTCTCTTCTTAGTGGCTTACCTTGCATATCAAGGTAGTTGAAGGTTATGATTGATGGTGTGGTCAATGTCACATTAAGATGGAGACTGCTAAGTACTTATCTTTCCTTCTGCTATTCTCCTGGTCTTGTGAAGTTGCTTAGATTGCTTTACATAGCAATGTCACTTGGGTTGGACTAAAATTTTCCAAGGAAACAGCTTCCTATTTCTAGGATTTTCAGACATCTTTTGTAGGAGCTGTTTTTTTTTTTTTTTTTTTGGCAATTTTTTTTCAGTTCAGATTACTTCAGCTTTGATTATTTTTGACCACTCTTTTTACGGTATCTTCTTCCCCTGGATTTTTCTTTGCTCTCCTTTTGATTGAGTGGAATTTATGATTACTTCTGTAAATCTGTGATCCTTAAGCAGACTGGAGACTTTATATAAATTTCTGTGATCTAAAAATTATATATAAGCTAATATATTTCAGCCCTTGAATTTCTCACAAGCTGTTTTCCAATAGATTTTACTTTAGGTTCATAATTCATAATTCATAATTCATAATTTTGAATTTGAGCTGTTTTCGTTGTACATAAGAGGTAAAATGATGTCTTTGCTAAAGCTAGTGATGTGGGAGAGGGAGACAGTGCTCTTAGTTCACATGCATGTGTTCGTGTATAATGTGAGAATTTGTTCTTAATTCAGAAATTGCATGCTGTAAATTGCAATTGATATACATATCTATATCTGTAGAATCATGCAGATATGGATATCTATAAATGCAGCTCTCACTGTTGCTGTCTCTCAGTGCCTGTGGCTTCACCCCACAGAACCCCCAGTGCTTTTTACCTTACATCCTCAGTCTCATGTGGGCAAACTGAGGCCCATGTGGTGCCACCTGGAGTGAGTGACACTTTTTACATGCATTGTACAGTTTGGTAGGTGTGAGGCTTGCACACACATCTCTTGACATACAATAAGGCTTTGAGCAACCTGCTCTAATGGAGGTGTCCCTGCCCATGGCAGGGGGGTTGGAACTAGATGATCTTTAAGGTCCCTTCCAACTCTAACCATTCTATGATTCCATGATTCTATGATAATGGCTATGTCTAAGTGGTGGGTCCTGATAGTTCCTCCCAGCTTCTGGGTCTGGTTACACAGCATGGCAATGTCCTGCCTGCTGATGTGGGCTGGAGACTGGGTGTGGGGCAACCCCTTCTGTGTCCTGATTTCTGTGCAACTGTAGCCCCTTCCTGCCTTCTGCACCTGCCTCTTCACCGACCAGAAGCCTTCTGACTGGGTCTTGGTACAGACAGAGCTGCCATGGATAGTATACATAATGTACTTAACACCTATACCTCTCAGTTGGGTGGGATTCAACTGACCCACCTTTAGCGCCAGGTTTGTGCTGAGTGTCTGAGCTCTTGTTATTGCCAGGTGTAGGCAGAATAGCTCTCCAGACTCGACTGACCAGATTGTGACAGGGGATAACATCAGATGATAAGGCGAACCACAACACATAGTGACGGCACATGCACTTAGCTCATACCTATGTCATAGATACCTCATGGCAGGGAAAACTAAATCCACCCCTAGAGACTATATTGCACTCATTGCTTTGTAAACTAAATGATTAAATGACTATCCTAACAGTTTGGGGGACAAGCTATATAAGTAGCTTTATATGGAGGTATGTGCTGTTTGTTGTACTGGGAGCAAACACGCACACAAAGCAGAGCCATGCATCCAGCTCCTTCTGTGGAAGTTTGCATGGGAATAAAAATGTGAATTATGGGGCTTGGGTCAGTCCCTTATTATGTGGCTTGCTGAAAAATGTATTGATTTCTTACAGGCAAAGCTATTCCCATGAATGCACAACACTAAATTCATCCTTGTTATATGCCCAATGAGTCAGTGAGTTACGCTTGGACTGAGTTCAGTCCAGAATTTTTATAGGTATCAGAATTATATAAAGCCATAATTATTAAATGCTTCCTTTTTTTAGAGCTGCAATATGTAATTGTCATGTAGGTTGCTGTGGTTTACGCCTTTAGTTACATCGCCAAGGTACTTAATGTTTAATAAAATCCTTCCATAACCCTTTGTCATTAATACATAACTTGGAAAGAGCTGGGACAACAGTCATGGAATCTAAATGAAGCAGTAAGCTAGGCACTTGTAGTCTCCCTCATTATCTATCTTTCAAAGTAGGCTGGAGCTAAAACAAACAGACTTCCTGGAAAGTATTATTAAGACATATAAGACTAGTGCTGTTGGAAGGAGGCCTGTGAAACAGTTGTATTGGGGGTAATTTTGTTGATATTGTTAATTTTTTTCTGAAAAGAGCTGAAAACAGTTTCTTGAAACAACAAAATATTCATTGAAGTGTTTTTTTCTTTTTTATAAAGTTACTCCATATGCTTAATAAAGTTCCTTTATTGAGCAATTATGGCATTTTGTTCATTATGCATTGCACCTTGTCACATCCGATGAAGGAAACAGCAAACTCTTTCTCTGTCCTTGAAAACCAAAAATGTAAATAGTGGCATTATTCCCGAGGGAAGAGCTGTGTTAATTGTGGAGCACTGCGTTGGAAATCCTGGATATTGTATGTCCTCATTGTTTAGTTAGCGCAGGGTGGTTACTGTGGGATTTAAACCATATGTCGCTTGAATTCCAAAATTGGTCCTGTCAGTCAGCTGTGCTCTATCATTCGGTATTGATCACAGATAATATGCTTTGCAAATTAGGGGTGGTTACAGTGCCTTTGTCCATAATAGATGTTGTCATTCATGTAGAATAGGCTGAAAGTGAAGAACATTTTAAATGGGGTTAAAGCTTCTATAGTCATCATTAATGAATTTTCTAATGCTGTCTGGATTCCATAATCATGTGAAGATCAATAGCTATTACGTATAACGTAAACAAACAGAGAATCCATTAGGAACGGAGGGGCTGAGCTGAAGCGTTTTACTTCTTGCCTACAGTGGCACATTAGGTATTTATCAGGCCAAAACTGAATAATCAAGTGTATAAAATATAGCATGAATGAGCTGGTGATTAGCGAAAGTGAGGTTATTGCCGAAAGAAGACAGTTTTAGTACCTTTTGTAAGTGAAATGAATTTGAACGAATTCAGCTGCAATAACAGGATCCCATTTAGGTATTGCTGTGGTACACAGGAATACTTATGAGCTGGATGTTTGAAAACAGTGAAATAGCAAGATGGATTTGTTGTCTCACACCAACACTTTGACTGTGAGAGCGCGTAGATGCTCCACTGGGGTGGGACCTGCATTGCCACAGGCGCAGGAGAAATATAGAGGAAATGGCAGTTCTTGTCCCTGAAGGGCACGGTCTGAAATATGAGGCATAAGAATAAGAAACGGACAAGGAGGTGAAGGGATGACAGGGAGAGGGGCTGCTGTTGAGCTTCTTTCAGCATATTTTAGCACAGTCTGGCTAGCTGTGAATCTTTCATCCAGCTGGTGATAGCAGCCTCCCCTCAAGTCCATCGCTGAGTTGCGGCATTGTAAGCATTCGCTGTTGCAGCATGTCTGAACATTGAACCCAGATGCCAACACAACAAAATCAGCCACAATTTGCTCTGATAAAGTGCATTTCTTTTGTATGGTCTGTGATACTGGGTCGTACGTGCAATTTCTTCAATGCTTCATTAGCTTGATTGCAATGATAAACTCAGAGGTATCTATTGTCCTTATTTGTAAGGAGCTGTGTATTTCTTATTACTGTTACACGTTATTTAATGCAGCTCTCCTTAGCAGATAAGAGGAGAACTCAGACCTGGGAACTCCACAGTGCTTTGCAGGACTTATACAAGGCTGTGACAGGCCCCAGGGAGCTGGGGTTGTTCAGCCTGGAGAAAAGGAGGCTGAGGGGAGATCGTATCGCTCTCTACAACTACCTGAAAGGAGGGTGTAGAGAGGTGGGGGTCGGTCTCTTCTCCCAGGTCACAGGCAATAGGACAAGAGGAAATGGCCTCAAGTTGCACCAGGGGAGGTTCAGGTTGGATACTAGGAAAAATTTTTACACTGAAAAGGTTATTAAGCATTGGAATGGGCTGCCCAGGGAAGTGGTTGAGGCACCATCCCTGGAAGTATTTAAAAGACGGGTTGACATAGAGCTTAGTGACATGGCTTAGTGATGGTTTTTATCAGTTAGGTTGATGGTTGGACTAGATGATCTTGAAGGTCCCTTCCAACTGAGACAATTCTATGATTCTATGATTTGCATGGACGGTGTCTAACTGCCTAAGACTGAAAGGTGTTTCACGCTCTACCTGCCAGCCTTCAGTGGGGAATGCCATCTGGATATCTGCCATGCTACAGAAACTGCTCCATCTCAGGTCTTTACCAGCACTGACCATTCAATATCACTCCTTAAACAACCCACTTCACCAGAAAAAAAAAAAAAGTTTTTTTTCTCATCTGGTGAAAGATCATCTGTTTTTCCTTCTCCCTGGTGCAACGGGCAAACTGTGCATTTCCCTGTCCATTTCATCTATGTTACAAGAGAAACAAGAGTTGCTTGAGCATTGGGTGTAACACAGCCCAGTTATTGTTTCACGGTTGGTTGACTTTTTAATGGGGACTGTGGTGTGACACCAGAGGATCTACATGGGAGAGAAGCCTTGTCTGCGGTATGGTTTCTCAGGCAGCTGTCTGAGTGCAAACCCCAGTGTGAATTTGTGACTTGAACTTTCATAAACCCACATGCCCCTTTTAGGTTCTCTGCAGTCTGGTAAGAGCTGACCTCACTCAGCAGACTTTCCTTTTGCAGTGCCACTACCAGGCCACCTATTTTCGTGAAATTTCTAGGAACTTTGAGACCTGCTGTTCCTCTGTGATGTTTGAAACAGCTTGGAGACAGGCCGCATGGGATTAACCGAGCGATTGAATCTCTACAAGGGACATGAGACTTGCACCGTAACACACCACAACTGAAATACAACAGAACATGTCACTCACATGAATATGAGGGTGTATTACCCAGAAAAAAAAAAGGCTACATTTTCTCTTAAATTTCTCCCCAGTGATGTTTCTCATGGTGCTCCAGCAAGGAGGAGGACTGGTCAGCCCAGATGGGCAGCTGACACTACGGCCACCAGGTCTACCTCTGTGCAGATTTGGACAGGGTGGTGCAGTACAAGGCATACAAGTCCAGAGCTCCCACCCTTGCTCCCGTCAGTGGACCTGTGTGGCTGGCAGCAGAAGCAAGGGGAATGAATTCAAGCAAAGCCTTGGGAATGGAGAAGGTCATGGGGATTTCTGGAGAGCTTTCAAAGTCACATAAAAGAACTGGGAACAGGGTGAGATTAAAAGAAAAGTATTTAGACACTTCAGTACAGCTTAGGTGGATTTGAAGCCGGTAAGCCCTCAAAGATAACATCAAAACCACCATGCATATCTGAATGACTTAGTGTCTAAGAAGCCACCGGACACATGGATTTTACCCAGAAAGATTTTGTGGTTACTTGGACTTGTGCTGTCACGCACACAATCACAGCATATTGTCACCTTGGCTGTACTGAGCCTTTATCCAGCCTGGTGCTCCTCATTTGCCAGCACCTATATACCCTGAGGAGTCCAATCAGTTAGGAACATATACTCGGGGGCCTTAAGATCCCCTATGCTGTACCAGTCATGTTGATGCTTCCATTTCTGCGTCAAGGCACAGAAGAACATTTGGCTTAATCTTTCCTGTGCTGACAGTTTGCTATTTGTGGCATTTTCTCAGATTACATACTCTGTGTATCTGACAGTAGATTGTGATTTTCAGCAAGTGGAATGCAAGGGAATGACACGCAACCCTGGCAGTTTGGTAACACATCCACAGTGGGCTATTCCCACAGCCCCGAAACATCGAGCCTGTGAGAACAAATGGCTGGAGGGGCTGCCTCTGCCACAGTTGTCCCTGGGTTCACTATCCAGTTTCTCCAAACATTACTTCATTTTTGTCCGAGTGGACATGTGCAGGACTAAACACAAAGAGCTGATCTCAAGCCTGAATTTTCTTTCTCTGTGCATCAGAAATAGCCCTGCAGAAACTACCCTGGTTTAAAACTTGGCAGGGAGGGAAAAAAGGGCCAATGCATTATGTTATTTTCTGCTATTTTTGATTCCTGAGATCTTTCTGGAGCCTTCACATTTTGTGCAACTATCGTGTCTCTTGGAAAATTTTCCTGTCAGTTTAAATTGTCTTGCATTTGCTGTAAGCTCCCTAGGCTAATTGCTGCATAGTGGTACACTTAGTCCTCAGCTATCCCTGTCTCTGGGCTGTGGACTGAGCACACGTGGGTGCAGATCCACCATGGCTGACTCTGAAAATAACCGGTTTGTCCTTCTTGGGCTTATTTGTTCAGACACAGCACTGGGAGAGCAAGGCCGTGTCGCTTCCTGGACCAGCAGGTCTAGGGAAGCATTTTAGCCATTTTTTGCACAGCTCAGGCTGTGCCTGTACCCTGCAGGCAGCTCAGGCCCACGGGCACTGTGTGTCCATGCACCAGGAATGCCAGCAGCATGTGTTTGGCTCTGCATGGGGCTAAGCCCCATACAAAATGGGTCAGCCCAGCTCTGCTATTAAATTTGACAGACCCCAGGGACTGAGCGCTGGCTCCGAGGAGTAGTGGTACAACCTGGCTTGTGTCCATGGACCTCTTCTCTCCAAAACAAAGCAGCCTCATGCAAACTGCCTATTTAGGAAAATCCAAGGTCTGTGCTAATCTCTTAAGGGTGCCTTAGGCATTGTGTGGGAGACGGTAAGTTGTTATGGGCCAAAACCTTACCAGGGAACGCGCTAAGAATTAACCAGTATGGACAATTGCAGATCAGGGCTCAAGCCCTCACCCTGGCCCTGGTTTATTTTCCTGTGCAGTCTGCTGGAACCAGGGAGGCTCCTGCAAAGCCCCCAGAGTTGTTTGCACTCTGCAGATGTGAGCTCACGCTTAGCAGGGCTCTGCAATGAGGTGAGCTTGCTTTGGCTGCATTTTGGGTGGACACGGTCTCATTCTGCCTCCACTGAGAGCTGAAAGCAAGCCTTGTGACCATGTTAGTGTGTTGCTTTGACTGAATAAACTCTTCTGAGTTCCAGAGTTTATTACTTTTGGCTCAGGGCTGGGAAAATGTGTTATCAAAGCTTCATTTTGGCCATAAGTAAACCTGGTGTTACATCCAATACCTGGGGTGAAAGTGTCACAGGAGATACGTACTGTGTATCCCAGTGCACCAGTTTGCTGGGATGCTGAAGCCTATCTGAGTTAACAAACTGTCCAGAATTCCTGCACCTTGGGGAAGGATGCAGGGAGATATTCCAGGAACTTTGCAAGAGTCAGGCTGGAAGTGATGGGGCTCACTTGCTCTGTGTCTGTGCCTGGTCACCCAAGGACTCATGTGGAGGGTCTCCATGCTTTCTTCCCCAGTAACTATATTTTTCAGGCTTTCTCCATGGCTTCTGGTATTTTAAATTCTCATTTTTTCTGAAAACAGAAAATAAACTAGGTGTGTTTGTCTGATAATATATAACAGTCAAATGGTTCTCATTCTGTATCTGCAATTCCTCAGTATCCTGCACAGATGTGAACAGGACTGTACCCTTTAAAAGAGAAATTATTGATGAAGTGCAGTTGGATACACTTATTTGCAGTAGCTTTTACATTACATGTGCTTCAGGCTGATGTCAGATGACCTTGGGACTCCAAAATACTATATGTTACTATACAACATGACTTTACATTTCATGCCTATTTTCTAGGATTTTTTTAAACTGTATTTTGCATTGCTTTTAGTTGCGGTCTTTAAAGAAGAGCAAGGTCTCAGAAGGAGAAGCTACAGGTATCAAATTGTGTCTGCAGTGTGAGTTCAGGTTTGCCTGGAATGGCAGCATGGCAACGGAAACAGGACTACATGGATATCTACTGAAGTGTAACCATGCACACTGCTCACATGCCACTCTGAACTCGGTTTTGCTTGGGAATGCAAATCTCTTTTGTTTAAAATAGAGCATTCTGCTTTTAGGAAAACACCTAATTGAAACAAGTTTCTGCATCACAGCTGATCTACAACAAACAAAGACAAAATTCTTCAAAAGAGATTTTGAAAAAAAAAAAAGGAAAGAAAAGGGTATTTCTTAATTTCTAGGATGTTAAGATATAACTTCTTTCAGAAGTGAGAGAGTGAATGAGGGAAGTTGTAGCTACTGTGCTGCTGGGTGTAATTAGTTTCCAGATTATATCACTTTTGATAATTGGATCTACATGAAACCTCCAGTCAAAGACTTCACAAGCATTTCTTGTATGTCAGCCTGGATGTGTAATAGTTGGAGTGATAGATCTACTGGATAGATCTAGGCTAGTAGATGCTTTGCGAAACACCTTCATCTTTCTTTTAAGCTGGCAGATGGTTTAAGTCCAGGCTGGACCGCCTGCTGTTGTTTTCAATGAAGGAGTGTTACCTTTTTGGATTCATGAAAGGCTCTCAATCAAAGCTAAAATGGCAGGCCAGTGCGGTGAATCAATAAAATCTCTACTTTCAGCTGGAGTGTCGGAGAGTAATTCTTCTCGTGTCACTGCCTGGTTAAACAGTCATACTCCTGCTAAAAGCCCTATAAGACATAATAGATTCATGTGGCGTTAGTCTATTGTACTGCATTTACCCAGAAAAAGGGAGAGAGGTTACTGTTTCACTAAAACAAACCAGACACTGATGCATTGTGTATCAAAATGTATTCACCCATTTCGCTCTGCCTCATTAGAGCAGGGGGAGCTTGTTTTCTATACCGCTTGTGGAGCAGTGTTAAGACATCTGACATATTCATTGCAAATCCTAGTTTAATGATGACTTAGACATCAAATCCCAAACGGTTTTACATGCTGGCTTTCTGGTTCCCCATTACAGCCCATAGCCATGTGCTTTCTGTTTATTAAACTACAATAAAGATGTACAAACTGGATGTATTAGAACATTTTCCAAGAGGCTTTAGAATAAGTCAGTGGGCTCTGCAGAGCAATTATCCAACTGTATCATTTCTAATTGCAGGAAATTAACTTGGTGCATCTGATTTGATGTATTAAATTTCCTTGTATGTCATGTTTTAGTACAAAATGTTTATAGGACTAAGAGGTTTCATTCCAAATGAATCTGAAAGCCATTAAATGTTAAATATCAAGGCTCAGAGCATGCAAGAAAGCATGCCTGCTTTGTGCCCTGCAGCTGGAAGCTGGTGGCCCTAAACCAGCCTTATTCAGATGCAGACGAGCTCCCCAGCCCTTGGAGATTCCCCAGTTGCATGTATCAGCCATGGAAAGCCTTCCCCTATTCACTCCTCAAGACTGACCTTGTTTCAGAGAACTGGATTAGCAAAATGCATGCAAGAGGTCTGAGTTAAAACTCTATTTGGAGCCCTCTCATGAGCTACATTCCACTCTTCTGGGACAGTCAGAAGTCAGATTCAAAGTTAGACCCAAAGAGCCAAAGGCAAAACAGTTAGTGTCTTAGAAGGGAAAGGTTCATGTTCCAAACCGTATTTACCTTCCTTGTGGAAGACACCTGTTCAAGCAGTGGAAGTTTTGCTTCCTAGTACTTACATGGTGCTCACACATCTGCCACATCTACCTACATATCTTTATGCATATTACTCATGGGAATCATTGATTATTTTGAAGAAAATCCTTAAGCGAGTCTTTTCATTCCTTATTTTGGAGAGAACCAGATTACTTTTCCTCGTATACTTAGCAGTGCAGCTTGCTAACATTGTAATTCAGAGGTGATGTGCAGGATTTTTATATTTAATGAGACCCACATACCACATTATCTCACCATCTGCGTAGATCCGGGAATGGCTGTAGAAAGTTCCCATTAGTCATATTAACATCCATCATGCCTTCAGCTCACTGTGAGGATACAACCATGGAAACGTTTCTTTCACCATGGAGGTTATTTTCCTTTGAAATTCCACTGAACTTTGTATCTTGGGCAAACTTAAATATACCTCTCTGTTACTAGGCCAGGTATGACCCTGGCTACTAAACAAGGGCAGACTGCAAAATATCAAGGGTCCCCTCCTCCACCTCTCTGAAGCAAACCTCAGCAGATGTAGGCAAGATTTTAATAGCTACAAAAAGAGAAATGCATGACAACCTCATTAAGGGAACTATAATAGGCTGTCAGAATATCTCCAAGAGGACAATATATCAATGTCTGGTTTGTTGCAGCATTGCTAACTATGGTAGTTTGCCCCTCTCATAATCTTTCATTCATCTTCTATTGGTCTGATTTCCAATAATACTTCACCACCACATGCATCCACTCTCCCTTTCAGCTGCCTCACAATTGCTGACATAACTCTTTAAGTACAGAAGAATTGGGGCTGGTAAGTGACAGTAATAAAAAAGCAGTTAGTGGTCCACCCCACTGCTAGCCCTGATACGGTACATTAGAAGGGTTTTCATTTTCTTCCCCACTCTACCATCCTGAGGACCATTTTGTCCCATCCCAACATCTGCAGGAGGTCAAGGTCCAAAGAGCCCATGGATTTTACACCATCTGCCACCAAAAAAAAAAAAAAAAAAAAGTGCGAAAGGAAGGCCCTAAACGTTGCTCTAAAGAGCTATTTAAAGTTATTTATCACTGTAATGGCAAACCAATCATTATTAATTGTACCCGCCCATTGTCTTTCATGTACACTGCAAGGCTGTGAGACATTATTAAAATAGATTTAAACCACTGCAGTTGGAGTTCTTCCCCTCTTCCCCTTTCACCTTCCCCGACCCTTTGGGAAGATGAAATGGAGTCAAGTGATTTTTTCTTTTTCTTTCACGGCGGAGCCGGCTCCCCTGTTCTGTTGGGGATCCAGCATTCTTCCAAACTAGAAGTGGTCCGTACGGGTCACGAGCCATCTCACACGAGGCTGCAACATCTGCTGGAACTGCTTCTGAAGCTGTTTCTGCTGTGAGCAGAAACTCACACCAGAGACCCCATAAGATTGCTTCCTCCTGTATATTTAAAGTTTTTCTTTCCCCACCTGCCTAGGAAACATCAGTCCCAGTCAAAAGGCAAGAAAACAACAGTGGACTTCCAGGCTTTTCTGTTCATGCATCAGTAAACAGCACTTTTGTTAAACCTGGTTTTGTACATCTTAAGCAGCTGTGGTTACAATAATATGTCTTGAATGAAATGTGCCAATTGCAGGAGATTGTCAACTCATTATTGTGGCTAACAACTGAGATACGAATGTTTCAGTCAGAGCAAGAGGCAATTTTGTAAACAAGGAGCGTTCCTAGGGGGATTTTTATAGTTAAAACCAGTATGAAGTAGACCTGAAATAATTGTAGTGACAAAGGCTACAGCTCTGCTCCAGCTGGAGTTGATGACAACCCTCCATCTGATTTCCATAGGGTCAGGATCATGCCCTTTGGGGAAACACACCTAGCATCAGCCTACGCTCTGCAGCGTTACTCACACGTGCCCAGGTATCACCTGGAGTTCAGGTCAGCCAATTTAAACTAGCTGATTAGATGGCCCAGTGCCCGTGTGGACGCTGCATTCCCTCTACTGGTCCAAACACACTTCCAACAGCAATCCCCCACTGCTTGCTGGCTGTGACAGCTCTGGGCACAGATCTGAACTCTGCTGCCCAGTAATCCCAGTGACCAGACGCTGCCTGACCTACTTTTAAACTCTCTGGTGTTGTTTTAGAGATGCCTCTGCTCTTGGCTTTGCTGATATTTGTGAGCACATGTGCACGGCTCCCCCGAAAACTACTCTCACACTCGTGTCCTTGTGGAGGCAGAGGAGGCTGGGCTGTGTTTGGCTGGGAGGGTGAGGAGGAAGATGGGAGGAATGGGACCATGAAAACTTTGAGTGACCCCGGGACTGAAGATGCCTCTGGGGACATGGCAGATAGAAGAAGCTGAGAAAGGCCAGGCAGGAGGAAGGAGAGGTGGCAGTCATGAGAACAGAGAAGGCCAACACAAAGCTTTAGCACTGCCCACACACTGTTTGACACAATTAGGGAGACATTAATCTTTATCTTCCGAAGGCTTATATTCTCCTTGGTGCAGCAGAGAGGTGAAGAACATTGGTCCAGAATGGGGACAAAGTCCGGCATGGGATTAGTCAAGGGCACGGTGTCTTACGCGGGGACTCCACAGTCACCCTAGGAAGTGGCAGACGCTTGGACTTTTCAAAGCACAAACCAGCAAGGAGCTTACTGAGGTTAGAGACGGAAGGAACAGAAATGAAACTGAGGCCTGGCAGCTCTTTGCAGTTCAGCTGGAACAAAAAAATACTAAGGAAAAAAAATTAAATCGTGTCTGTTACCTCAGAGCCTTTCTCCTTCTGTGTGGCCTTTCTTAAGAGAGTGACTCTATGTGTAATGATGAGGTAAGGAAGCTGAAAGATACCTGGTTTATGATGAATCATGTACTTTCTGTTATTAAATAAAAAAAATAGAGTGGAATGAGGAACCTTAAGTCACTACAAAGGACAAGCTTTCAAGTAGGACAGACAAAAAAGGAATTTCTAGTTGCAAATTTCCATGAATAACAAGCAAGAAGTGCCTTGCACTAAGACTGATGCTTCAGCATTCATCCATAGCCTATGAAAAATTTAAAATAATCTTGGCCAGCAACCCAGTAACTGGTCATTTGTATTCCATGAGTTGTAGAACAACCCCAAAAGTAAACAGGTAAATGCTGTATGCTTTGTTTTTCCTCATCCAAGCCCAAAATAGATTATTTGCACATTAGAAAGTCTGCAGCTGGTGCTTGTCACAAAGTGATTCGTGTTTCAGTGCTTGAGCACACAGGTTCCTCTGCCCAGATGTGCATCTCGAGCCTGTGCTGCGACTTGGGGAGTGCTCTCAGCAGTGATGGCTTTCAGGCACCCCTGCTCTGGGGTCTGTTTTTCCACTGCATCATAACCGTCTGCAGCAGGAGATGTTGAAGCTCCCCAAAAGCTGGACAACTGTCCCTGTCACCAGGGAAAGTCCACTGACACATGTGGCATCCAAGACTCTGCTAGAGAGAGCTGGCAGAGGCATCGAATCCTGGCAGCTGGACAAGCAGATCCTGAGATGTACCTGGGCAGAGTGATAGTGATTGTGCAGCGTGAGAGAAGGAACAGTGGGAAGTTGCCCCTGTGGTCTCACAGTTCCCGGAGAGCAAAGCTGATCTCCCACAAAGTAGACATTACTGTCCCACAAGGCAGCAAACACCAGGGAGTGACTCAATACAGATCAACGCGTCCTTTTCTGGCAGAACTGAAACTGAGGTCACAAGCTCCGATAAAGACCGCATGTGCATTCTCTGGTGAAAGGGCAATTCCAACCAGCCTGCATCAGCAGAAATACTTCTGCCCTCCAAGGTAGGAGTGAAAGCACAATATCTCCAGTGGTATGCTTAAGGGAAGACAGGTTTGGGATTACAGCCATCCTATTAACAAAAAATTGGCGCCTGTCCCTGCACTGCCTCGTCCTTCCCTGTACAGATGACTTTGTCCTTCCCCTCACCTTTCTGCACCCGCTCTCCCCTTTTAGTGATCCACTTGCCTGAGAAAATCCTGTCTATGCTATGGCTTACCTCCAGGTTGTTTACAGAGGAATTTAGGCTGTGGTGTCATGGAACGTGCAACATGCTCATGCAGCAACTTGCTGTTGCCAAAGGGTGAGGTTTCTTTTGCTCCTCCGCTCTCTTGCCTGGTTCCCTTGTGCCTACTCCTGTTTGTCAGACCCTTCCCATAGCCAATTTAAATAATTCAAATTATCAAAATCTCTGCATTTCTTTCGGATTTGTTTTCTGCCATTTTCATGAGTTAGCTCAGCTTCTGCAGGGACCCTTTAAATGAAAAGCCAGGTAAGCGAACAGGGACCTTTTATACAGGGCTGAGCAGTCACATTAACTGGCCCAGCCTTCTAAAAATTATTTTGAATGAAGATGACTGTGAAAACTCATTTGCCAAGGTGCTGAGCAACTGTCACTCATTGCTGAGGCCCCTGCTGTTCTTGTGCTGGTGCTATGGGAGATGCTTAATGCAGTGAGTTCTCAGGCCTTCGCACTGAGGGCAGGCAGTTTTACTCACACCATTTACAGGGATCACAAAATGAAAGGCATCAGCAGAGATATCTGTTCCTTTTATAGAACTATACACACACCTGGACAGATGATGCCTTGGTGAATGGCTGCTAAAAGATGTTACGGAATAAAATGGAGATGAGTGTTTTCAGCTCAGGCACCTGGCAGAAATAATGTGTGTGATGTGGGAAATAAACAGCATCCCCTCAAATCATGTGCAGTAGAGGTGGATGTGGGCTCATTGTTTGTTTTCATGCACAAAAGGACCAGCAGTTATATCTGAGCAGAGTAAAAGACACTGGGATGAAAAGCTTGACATCTGGCCAGTCAAAAAATCTTGTCTAACTATTCAGGAAAGGACCCATCTCTATAACATGCACATACACAGGTGAATATAGCGGTCCTCCTTCTGCAGTGTGAACATGGAGAGATCTTAGATGTTTGTTTCGTACCAGATTTTCCCAAACTAAATTGCAATCTACCTTTTTTCCTTTTGGGCAGTTCGATGTCCCTGATTTCTTCACATTCACTTCTAGTTCAAACAAAGGTAGACAATAATGTCTTTGAGATCACAAGCAGGGAAATATATCTGGGATGATATTGCACCTTGTTGCTTCCTGGAGGGTCAGAGCAGGTGGTACCTTATAGGGCAGTCTGAAGAGGTTACTCTGACTCAGGTAGGACTCTCTGCATCATGCTGTGGGTCTCTCCAAGGAACAAGAGCTTCAAAAAGCTGCAAATATGGTTTGTAGTTCTATCCTGTCCTATGTTGTTTGCCTCATTTATCTGAGACACAGCACAAACCTTTATTTTTAGATGTGTTAAAATGCTGCAGTTTAAAAAATAATTTCATTCTATTTGATCTGTCATTATAAAGATGAAACTGAGTTTTTCCATTTCGGGAACATTTTGTTCTCTTTTTAAGCTCAGTGTTTTACTAAAACTGTTTGAGAAGACACACCAAAGAGAGATCTGCAGACCTTGAGAGGAGATTCTTTGTGTGAAGTCATTAATATTGATTTTACCTGACATACCTGCAGTAAGAGAACAAAATTGTTCCGGTTGTATACAAGTAATCTCTATTGAAATCAGTCTTCTGGCCTGAACTGAACAATTACAAATCTAAGATGGAATAATTCCCATTTCTTTTGGTGTTTTTGCTGGTCAGCTGCATTACTTTATTTGGCGTTTGTTTTTTGCAACTATGATGCTTCTATAGAATCAGGCCTCCCTCATTTGACATGGCATGAAGTGTGTTAAATATTTTCAACTTAAAGACTGTCAGCACTAGGAAAGTTTGCCGTTAATATGAGTATTTATTGCTCTTCACTAAAGACATAGTGTAATAAAGAAGCCTATTTGCTTCAGAAACTAATTAGACAGGTACATAATTAAACATCTTAAATAATGAAATACATGCTCTGTAAAAGGCTAAAAATATCTGGCCATAAATTAGTCATTCAGCCTATATTAATAAATAAGTTCTGGATGTCAACTCACAAAGATTTCCTTTCTGTAATTTGACCACCGGCGTGTGCATCGCAAACACATCGGACTCCCCATCTAGACTTTGCTCAGATGCATTTTTTTGGGCTCCTGGATCACTGGACCTTGCAGAGCTTGAGGGTTTTGTGTACATATTGAGTCTGATCTGATTCTCGTACAGACATTTTGGCACATGGACTTAAACAGAAAGAGCATGTAACCATACATATATAGTGGGGACAGGGAGGGAAATGGTACGTCGTGAGGCAGAGCATACTCTTTGGCAGGAAGGTTTGGGGAGAGGTAGGTTTGCAGTATAGTCATGCACATCTGGGAATACACATGCAACATTTGTAAAATTTCATTTCCACCGACCTGAAAGAATGACTGACCTCTGAGAAGGTCTTTTTGCAGAGAGGTAGGGTCACTGTGTCTGTGGAGGATACATATGGGCCTATGTTGCAAACCTTTCTGAGTGCTGACCTGCTTTGATGTCAGTGTGTCCAGGCTTTCATCTCCAAAGCCATCTGAGAAATCTTGGGGCTTGCCTGTCATGGATGCATTGTGGTCCTGGGAACCTAATCCCTTTCACTGTTTCCCTCACCTTTGCAGAGTGAAGACTGTGTGTGTGTAACCTACCCAAATCACATGCTGTGAGGACTCACTATCTGATATTCATACAGGACCAGAAAGAGTTTATGCTCCAAAAAGAGTATTAGTGGTTATTCTTAGCCAGGTTTCCTAAGGAAATTAGACTCACGAGATCCCACTGTCTGTGTTTGCTTTACTGTTGTGCTTCATTTAACAGCTATTGAAATGTTCATTTTAAGCAAATTTTAAGCACTGGAGGCTCTAGGACATTGTGGTCTTATGAGTCCTGTGAAAACAGGCATGTGAGTAGAGGAAAGACGACCAGATCGGTACTGCCACCAAAGGAAAACCCGCCGTGAGAGCACAGCCAAGTAGCAGGCACTAGAGAATCCACTTAGCAAACAGACCACGGCCACTGGAGAAGCTGGGAACAAAGCTCACAGTTTATAAAACAAAGAACTCACGCAAACTGTGTAAGCACCCCTGCACAAGAAGGTACTTGTTTAATTTGCTTAACTTAAATGATAGGGAAAGGGCAAATTGTTTTTGGAAGAAAAAAACCCACCCCACTTCTCCACTGGCCTTTTGCCCTTTTCTAAAGCCTTGCTCAAACTAAATCTTTGTGAAGGTTCTGAAATATTTAGTTACTGCCTTTCCTTTTCTTCGCATTTTTTTTCTCGTGTATTTCTGGACTGTGGCCAGAATGGGAAATAGATTGCTGAATACTGCGAAAAAAGCTGTTCTCAAGGTACTTCCATGCCATCTGAAAGCTAGAAATGCTGTAAATCTTGAGCTAGCCTGCTCTTGAAACCTTGAAACTTGCTGACGGTGCACTTCCCTAGTCTGTGCTACGAGGTATAACCACTGACTGTTCTTGCAATAGCAGGTCTCACCTTACCGGGGCTGGTCTGAAGATACCAAGGTAATGCTGCTGTTCTGTGTGGTACCAGACAACTGCAACAGCATTCAGGGCTGCTGCTTTGCAGTGTGCAATCCTAACATCAGTCACGGTCTCTGCTACGTGGTCTGTGCTCTGCTGTTGTCTCCATCCTTTTTATCCCTCGGTGTCTGTCTTAGAGCTGAAGTGCCGCTTGCCTGCAGGCTCTCATAAATTCAGCTTTGGGGAGTGGAGATGGACTTTGCCTCCTATTTCTCTGCATCCTATCTCAGAACAAAGAGGTGCGGTAGAGAATCATAGGATGGTTCAGGTTGGAGGGGACCTTAAAGATCATCGAGTTCCAATGCCCCTGTCCTGGGCAGGGATACTTCCCACCAGACCAGGTTGCTCAAAGCCCCATCCAGCCTGGCCTTGAACACTTCCAGGGATGGGGCATCCATAACTTCTCTGGGCAACCTCTTCCCATGCCTCACCATGCTCACAGGAAAGAATTTCTTCCTAATATCTAATCTCAATCTCCCTCTTTCAGTTTAAAACTGTTACCCCTCATCCTGTCGCTCCACTCTCTCATAGAGTCCCTCCCCATCTCTTCTCTAGGCCCACTTTAGGTACTGGAAGGCTGCTATGAGGTCTCCCTGGAGCCTTCTCTTCCCCAGGCTGAGAAGAAGAGCTGCTGCATATGTGAAACCAGACTATGCCTGGGTTAGCAGCATGCTGGGAAGAGGGTTTTATAATCCCACAGAGAGGCATGGAATCTCCTGCGATGCTACTTTGTGTTGCAAACTCTATGTCCTAGGGACAGGTCTTTCCTTGCGTTGGACATCAGGATCAGGTGAGCTGAGGTAGAAAGGATTGTTCAGCTCATAGTGCTTGTCCCCTCAAACTCTCCTAACTTTGCCAATTCTGGCAATGTGTCATGGTTTTATTACATTAGAGTACTTGGTGATACTGTATTTGTTTTTTTATCAGTTATGAAACTTCCAAATAGTACTGCCTAAAGACTCCTGTTCACTTATTCCTTCTGGTTGTTTGGGACATCCTTGTCTTTCTTCGATTTAAACGTTCAAGATACAGGCTGTGCCTTTGCTAGGTTATTGTGATCCTCAGAATAACATATCCCCAATGACTGGCAGGATCTCAAGGAACTGCTGTAGCACAGGTAACGAACAAGGCTTTTATTAAAACTCCTGCAAAGTTTCTAGCCAGGTTTTAAGATCATATCAATAAAGGTAGTGTAGATAAGTCTCCGAAAGTCACAGTTTACTTATACCCCAAATGGACATATTTTCCATAATTAAAGTACATTGAATTATTGATTTCTGTTTTTCAGAGTACAATCAAACCTAACAAAGGGAAAGAATGAGTATTTTTGCATGCATTTAATGAAACTTAGTGAATTATTACAGAGTGCAAATTGATTCCAACCATGTTTGCTGTGGAAAATTCTAGTCCTTTTGTTCTGGGTTTTATTCTTCTGAAAAGTCAGCCTCGTAAGAGATAGGTTGTGCAGCCTTTACCCGCACAGATAAGCCTGTATTCGCACAAGAGCTCCGTTGCTTCCTGGACAACCGCCTGGGGAAGTAAGCCCTGCCACTTCTGCTGAGAATTTAGCAGATGTGTAAATGACAAACACAAATAAGGTCTGTACCGTGTATCCATTTGGAGAGCCACTTGTTGATGTGAGTGTGTCAGCTGATCTCAGAGAAGCATGTGCACAAGAACAACTGCTCAGCAACAGGAGAACAGCTCTGGAAGGAAGGGCAAAAAATGTCACAGAAAACTGTAAGGAAACATTTCCCCTCTTTGATTGTGGAGGAGGCACGAACCATTTATTACATGTGGTGGTTGGCAAAGAGAAAGAGAGAGAAGAAAGGGCTGTTCAGACACATTGAGAAAGCCACTCATGAAAAGTTGGGGTTTAGTTATTCCATCGTGGGTTGATTGATACGTGTACCTTCACTGAGCCTAGTGTATCTTCTTTACACCCACAGCCTCTTCATGGGCTGACTAAACATTTGATATTATAGTACTTGATTAGTTCCATAATTATTGATGCCCTATTGAATTGATGAGGTACCCTGCACACGGACATTTCCTGCCCCCAGTAACAACCTTTCTAGAGAAGCAGCCAAAGGACAGGATGGTGACACTTTATTTTCCACACTTTAGAGATAAGGAATTGGACATAATATAGGTGAATTTGCTTTCCAAAGGTTACCAAGAAAGCCTGTGTCAGAGCCAGGAAATGGTTTTGTGTTTCTGGATTCCCAAGCTACAGCTTTAACTATCCCTTTCCCTCAGGTAAATGGAAACATTTATGAATTAGTGATGCCAGTGAGGTCCTACAGTGATGGGACACAGGCCAGTGAGTGAATGGGGGTTTGTAGGTAGGGCATAAACCTAAACTATACATATAACTGTATGATCCCTGACCATAAATCAAAATTGCTTTCTTTCTGCCAAGGAAAGACGTATGCACACTTTTTAGAGTATTTTAGTAAGTTTGGCTTGAAAGGTTACTTCTAACCTCTTAAGGATATGTGTTAATATCTACAATCCAATCCTGTATCCCTTTGCGTTGAAATAATGCTGGGTGAATTATATGAATTCAGGTGAATACTCAAGTTCATGACAGTAAAATTCGTTACTGTTCCCTGTCCCTGAACTTTCAGAGGAGAAACATTCCAACATTCCAGGGGAGAGAGAAGACAATGGGGACGTTCTCATCACATAATTTTCAGAGGCTGGCCCAAAAAAATAAAAAAAAGGAAAAAGAAAAGAAAAAGAGAGCACTTGCGCCAAGCATACATCAAATTTTCACATAATTTCTATAAATGAGTTGCATTAGAAGACTCAACAGTTGAAGTTATGCAAAATCAATATGCTGTCATCCATGGATATGAGCACGTCTCAAGGGCAGTTTCATTTCCACAGAGAGGGGTGATGGCAGTTGTGAAATGTATGTTGAGGGTTGGAATTAACCCAGAAGAGCCTGTTGTACATACGAATAGGACAGAAGCCCAGTAGGTGAATGATCTACATAGGGGTAATCAAATCTAGGGGAACTAAAGCTTGATAGCCATGAATCTTCATCTAGTCTTTTTTAAAACTTTTTTTTTTAACAGACTAGCATCATACTAATTAGAGGACCCTCCCAAACAGAATTGCTTTTACCATGTTATGGCGAGAAACCTGGGGGTTTGATCTGTTTCTTCCTACCATCCCATTGCACTTGATTTCACTGTGAATATGTTTCACGGCAAATATAATTTCCAAGTGTTGTACTGTATTCCATGTGGTAGAGCCATCCTGATCTGGTGGTTTTGTTTAAAAACCACAACGTATTCAGAGGAATTGAATTCTCATAGGCACGGCATGACTAGCAATCGAGGCTGGCTCATCCTCTATTGTAAATGTTCCTTGTCACTCACAGGGAAATACAAGTTCTTAATAACAACAGAGTTGGAATACATGGCACTTACTCACCATTTGCATTTCCAGCCAATGGAACAACACTTTTTTGAATCTCAAAATCAAACAAATCTGCATTTTAACATACTGGTCTCCTTTTATTTGTACAAAGCCTTTTTTTCTTTCTCCTGAGAAAACCCACACCCCAACAACACTTGCTTGAAAATATCTTAAATAACATTGTATTTACTTACTGGAGTGTTATGTGGATTTACTTACTGGACTCCCACATAACACTAGAGTGTTATGTGGGAGCACTGAGATTTATTTCAGTTTCATTCCTGTCATTTCTTAAAAGAAAGCAAGGGAAACAGAAAACAAGACATCGGAGAGTATGAGGTTCTGGCAGCTTGGCATCTCTTTCATACTGTCATGGAAGGCAACTATAATGCCAAATATTTTCTGCTTTTTCTGAGCAACTTTCTTATATATGAGAGGCAAAAAGATGTTGGAATGAAATGGTAAGGCTGGATTATGATGGAAAGGAATTTGGTACGTTCATAAGTTTGAGTATGTTTAGATAAATGAACCTGGAGTTTGTATATCAGGAATTTGGTAGGAAGCAGCAAAGGGCAATGTTCTTGATCATTTTGCCGCATCTGCTCCATAAGAATGTTTTTCAAGGAAAATGAAGATCCAACATATGCTAGTAAATCTTTGATCTCAGTGAATAATTGGCAGGTTTGTGAAAATTGGGGTGACAGCATTTTGTACAGTGATGATGCTGTTTCTCTGCACTCCCTTACTGCTGAATATGTTTTCATGTGTTCTTTGCAAAAGTAAAGTTAATGGGGGAGGTCAGCTTTGTCCCATAAAAAATACCATATTAAACCATGACTCTGGTACTCAGTGGATGGACTTTTCCTTCCATTTTAAGTAAATTCTAATTGGTTGCCCTTTAATGCGCACAAGATTTTTTTGTTAATATAAGCTTGTAGCTTTCTTGAACAGCAGCTTTGCGTGTCGTGGTTGCAGGTTGAAGTCACCTTCTTTCTGCCTTTCCCCTCCTTCAGACCATAAAAGATTTCCACCCAAGGCAGGGTGCAGCACCACCAATCCACTTTCACACCCACCGTCTGACTCCGTGAGTTAAAGCTCAGAGAACTTGCTTTTGCATCCACTTTGCATTTCTGACTGTTGCATGATGCTTTGGCCTCTTTCCTAGGGCTCTGCCCATTACCCTGGTGTAGGCTGGGGTTGTGCACATCTTCTGATGCTGTGGGCAGCAGAGTAGCCCTCCTGTTGAGCAAGAACTCGATGTCTTTGCTTTCCATCCCTTTTTTCTTTTTGGCACAATATAAAGTTGAAGGGGATTCAAGCCTGCTATAGATTGGTGTTTGCGGATTGAGAATGGACCTGGTTGAACCTGAAGCTCAGGCTCTAAAGTCCAGGTGAAACAATAACCAATAACCAAGCCATGGAACATTTGAGAGAGATTCAAGTTCTGACCAAGACATACAGAGAAATGAGTGAAAGCAGTCATTCCTCAAATTGATGTGGGTGGCTCACAGAAGCACCACACAGTTTTTCCAAGGTGAGCAGAATCACAGGCAGGAACTTCCAATCCAAGTCAGCGGTGCAGCTATACTCACACACCTTGTGGGTCAGTGGCTAGTACCACCATCGTTGGAGCTAGCTCGTGCCGGGAGGGTCAAACAAAACTCGCTCATAGGAGACATTCCTTCTTATTTCTATCCCTATCGGTAAATTTCTAGCCTGTCCCCTGAACCAAGAGAGATTTTCTCCCTCTTTCCTAATTCTACCTATTGTAATTGGAGAAGCTGGTGCTATTCAGACAAGTCTTGGATCTTTTAAAAATCAGTAAACTACTGTCCTTTGAGATGTCTTTGACAGTTGTCTTCTGATATGCAGTGTCTGTTTTTGTTATGGCGAAGGATTAATGCGCAATTTATATTTCCCTATATCCTTTGCTGTTGTGTATTTTTATATGGTGTCATTTCTTATTCATTTCCTCCCTGAATTGGACTTCCCTCATATCTTCTACTTGCTTTATATAGTTTTTTTTCCACTTTAAACAGCCTTACTGATACAGCAAAGCACTGACAGTGTTGTAGAAGACTCCTGTGAGACCTCATCTGGAGTACCTCATGTAACTTCTGATTGGGAACTGACAGACTCTTGCACAGCTAATTGGGGAAAGGAAAGATTATCACATGAGAGAAAAATAGAAGATCCTGGCTTGTTTATCTCCCCAAACTGAAGGCTGACAGGGGCTATAACTGCTTGTCTGTGCATCAGGGGGTTAAACACCAGCAAGGAAAAAAGAGCTTTTTATGCAAAGGCTGATATTGACATAAGAACCACATGAGTATAGGCTCGTTATGGATCTATTAAGCTTTGGAGTTATGAGGATGTCCCTAATGGTTACAACAGTGAGGTTCTGCAACCGTCTTCCCATCAGGGTGGGGAAGGACTAACTGCTTCCAGGATGGAACTTGATAGTGTTACGGAGAAAGAAAGCATGACGCGGTGCCTGAGGCAGTAAAGGACCAAAGTCAGTGAATTTAGAGGTTAATTCCAGTTTCTCTATCTGGCAGTCCCAGATCCAGACTGTAAGTCTAGATTTCTAGAAGAGACTTACGTGTTTGTCTCCCATTATGTCCCACAGAGAACGGAGAACAATCCAGCTCAGCCAAAAGTAGATACCAGCATTTGATCAGTCTCCACTAACTGTAATGAATAGACACCTACTTTTAGAGATGTCAATTTAGATGTTAGCCTTAGAATCTCATTGTACTGTGAGTTAATTAATTTCATAAGCCACAGGGGCTTGACTCAGCTGACTAAGGCATGGTGTCTTGTGCCATCTGAGAGGCCCTAGGGCTAGTAAGAAATCTGCAGAGACAGACAGATATGGCACAGGACCTGCAGAAGACCTGTTTTCTTGTGAAGGAGCAGTTGGGGGCTCAACAGACATGAGGGCATCTTAGAAAGCATGAGGTGCCTATATTTAGGCAACTGAATTTGACCTCAAACAGTGGGCGCGATGAATCGGAAGTCAAAACCTCCATAACATTTGCTCCTCTCCTTGTCTCCTCTCTTCTTTTTCTGATTTTCTTCTGTATTTATCTTACTTGGCTACTGCAGTTACACACAGCAGAACAGACTCCAGAATCTTGAAAAGCAAACAAAATTATGCATATTTAAGCTAAAAAGAAATCAACTAAGAGTGCAACTTTTCTTCCCAAGTAAAGGCTTCCATGTGCACTGGGCACATGAATTCCCTCTGTAAAGCCCCAGTCCTTCTGCTGATTTTTCACTAATGTTCCCAGCACAGTAAACTGAGCAGTTTAAGATTTACTACCAGGCTTCTCAATGACACCAGTTAGTTTCTTCTTAGCCAGCAGAAGTCTTTTCATAATGTACGGCAAGAAAGAACTTTAAGGAAGGGCAAACAGCACCAAAAGGTAGAGCGCTGGTTCGCCGCAGGATCCCCGTTGCCAACCATTATTAATATGCTCATTTCTGGATTTGTCTTTGGGGCTTTCCTTGCACAGTGACGTTAAAAGTCTTGGCAGATGTTAAAAGTAAACACATTCTGCAGTGCTCGTCGCCTGTGTGTAGGGAAGGAAGGTGTGACTGATCACCGCCTTGCAACCCCTTGATAAAAACAATCAGTGTTACGGAGGCACGTGGAAGGAAAGAAATGCAAGCCAGACTGTAGCGAGGGCTTCTTGAGGGAGTAAGAAGGGAAGGAGAATAAGACAGAAGATTTAAGAAGAGACAAGAGATTATGCAAATATGAGCTGTGAATAACATCCTGGCAGTACAACCCCTCCAGAGATAACTTGCCACCTGCATTTCTCTAACAGGCACCTCCAAGTCAGTGAGAAAAATGGAGCAGCTTTTGAACAAAAAGGCAAGGGGAAGAAAGAAAAATCAGACTAAGTGCTCTTTAATTCTAGCCACGTTAAACTCTAAATGCTGCCAAAAAGCCAGTAATAAAATTTAATTCTTTCTGAGGACATGACGATCAGTCATCCGACGAAGAATCAAAGTCTCCTGGGAGTGTTTCTTCCATCGTGGGGCTTGAGTAGACTTGACCCTCTCAGCATTTCATATTTCATAATTGAACTCAATGTCCCTCACACTTTTAACATCTTCCTAGATTAAAAAAGAGCATTAATCACTCTCGCCTCGGAGCAGTGCTGAAGAGGGAAGTAGGACACCAGGCGCAGTTTCAGAGAGGCCCTGGGGGACTAAGGTGATCGGTGTCTCCGTGCGTGTGTTAGTACGTGTTTGTGTCTGTGTCACAAATAAACAAAAAACTCCCCACAGGCGCATTACAGACCCCAATATATTGCTCCAATATACATGATCTACTACCACCTTAATAGTTTCACTCCAGAGATGGTGGCATACAATTGAGCACCACGCTTCTGCGGCTTATCTCTGGAGAAGTGAAAAAAAAAAAAAAAAAAAAAAATCCCTTTTTAACTGGGTGCTTTGTTATGATTTATACATTTCTTTTTTGAATAGCTGGGGTTTATCTTCTTCAGCTGCAGGAACTTTGAGCAAATGATAAACGAAAACATCAACCCAGAGCCTGCACTAATGCCTGACACAAACATGTCACTCGATATTTAAGTATTTATTTATTCATTTATGTTTTTGTAGTCTCTTCTTAGGCACAGAACCTTTGTATTTATTATAATAATGGTGACAAAATGTGGGAACGGGGCGGGAGGGGGTGGGGGGGAAGGGAAGAACGAACATAAATGCAAGCAAAAAACACAAAAGCAGT
The DNA here is from genome assembly GCF_964106895.1 of Numenius arquata. Taxonomy (NCBI): domain Eukaryota; kingdom Metazoa; phylum Chordata; class Aves; order Charadriiformes; family Scolopacidae; genus Numenius; species Numenius arquata. Next base: position 106,855,990 of record NC_133576.1, on the reverse strand, counting down.
GACACCAGAGACGGAGGAACGGTCCTCACAGAGCTGGGATGGTCGCTCCTTCTCTTTGTTTTTTGCTTTAACTGAGGAAAACCCAGTTGGGGAGCGGGCCGCCCCCCGGATCTGAGGCTAGCAAGGCCTAGATAGCATTTTGGGGCTTGGCCAGGAGGAGAGGCTGAGGGAGAGAGGGGCCAGAGGAGCCTGAGGAGCCCTGGGGCAGCTCAGGTCCTCTAAGAGGACCATGGCGGGGCCGAGGCCCAGGAGGGACCCGGCCAGCCATGGGGTTGCCCCAGGCCTGGTGGCAGGGTGGTCCTGCCACCAGCACGGCTACAAATTGCCGTGGCTGCGGGCCCATGATGGAGAGCGGGGAGGTGTTGGGAAGGGCGGGGGGTGTGTGTGTGTGTCCCCTTCCGCTTGGTCGATCCGCAGGGAGAGCCATGGGGCTGGGGGGATCGAGCGGTGGAGCGAGAAGGGGACAAAAGTGGTGGCTGGGGCTGGCTGCCGGAGAGGGGTGCCTGGCTGAAATCCTTCACAGCGTCAGGACACAAAAACTCCTAAATCTTCATTGGAAAGTCATTAGAAATCTGTCGGAGGGGCCAGGCGCAGATTGCCAGGGGAGGGGACTCAAAAAGCCCCTCCGGGCTCCACAATACCTGAAATGAACTGGAAGGGATGGGGTGGGGCTGGGAAGCAGATTTCCTGCCATAACTAAAGCCCCCTTTCAGCCTGCTTTGCAACAGTTTTACGATGTGTTAGAATTTACATTCACGTGTTGTTAACCATTCTGCGGCGCAATGAAACGTTTTATCTGTCTGACCTCAACCTTTGCCATATGCTGGTGCAAACTGTTCAATTTAAGCCCAGGCGAGTTTAAGAAAAGGAGGCAAAAAAAAAAAAAAAAAAAAAAAGAGGGGGAGAAAAAGGAGGGTCCGAAAAGCACATTGCTGGGTAGGCTCTGTTGTTGCTCTTGATAGCTGCCTTCCTCTCCGTTTTCCATGGAAACCTTTCGAAAGCTAATTCCAAAAAAAAAAAAAAAAAAGGAAAAAATAAAGGGGAAAAGAAAAAGATCCATGCCGATAAATGAATAGGGGCTCAGAACATGGCAGCTCTTCACTAATTGTCCACTTTACATATGCTCCTTCATGTCTGGCGATTCCTTTTGTATTGTGGAGAGACAGCAATGAAACTTCATTATAGTGCGTTAAGGAGAGGTGTATGGAATGCATTTGCAATTGATTGGAATGAGTTTTATAAGGTTTTTTTTTATTTTATCCTAATTTCCTGATTGCTTTCTCAGAGCAGTTCGTTTGAAAGAGTAAGAGATGGGGATTATGGAAGGAGTGATAATTTCATGACACAACCTGGTAATTCATAATGAAAGACCCTATTTTGTGCTTTTGAAGATGTGCCTGGTTAACTTGGAAATTCTACCCTGTTTCTCTTAGGGATCTGCACTGTGGCATTGCCCCAGTCTTGCTATTCTATTCCTCTGAAACTATGGTTATGGACCTGTCTCTATACTTTGCCTCCGGTGTCTAGATGTGGTTAGGTGTTTCTCACCTTGTGTTTTCAGTGGACTAAGCAATCCAGACTGCACTTCCTAATACCTTGTGTGATGGATTTTTGGTTATTTCTGTACTGAGAAACATCAGTTTTCCTTCATCCCGCAGGTGCCTCTAGAGCCTAGTAAAAATGGTAGCACTGAGGAAATCTGGCTTCAACTCAGCCACTTGAATGCTCTTGGACTAGTCCCTAAGGAGGACATCCACGAAGGTGTGGTAATATTGTCATGTTCAGCAGCAGGAGGGCTTTGAGATTAAAAAACGTGAGTAGCCCCTGTTTAGCTGTGAAGCCCATGCCTGAAGAAGGTGCTTTAGCAAATGCATAGAGTTGTTTATGAGAAGGCTTTGAATGCTTAAGGACATGAGATTATTTAGGGGCTAGGCAAGTCCTTGGTGAATCAACTGGTAGCGCTTACATTCCTGGAAGGCCCTCAACTCCTTTTTTAAATCTCACTATTGCTTTGTGAGCCTCACTCTGTAAAGCCACAGTGGCCTTGTGGGGCATTCAGGTAAGAGAACTCTCATGGCTAGATAAGGTGGCTCATATACTCACTGTAATAATGAATCCCCAAATGAAGAACCTAATTATGTATGTTAGAGTTGTGAGCTGATACAGGCCATCAGTAATCCTTATGCTGGACCAATCACTGCTGCAGCCTCTTGCAGTATATATTGCTGCATTTCATGGTGTGTGGCATGTCTCAGGGAAATAAAAATCATTTTTGCTTTCTGTGAAACCCTGCCAACTCATCTCACATTTTTATAAGTAATTTCCATTCTGCTATGGTCTATTACACATGATGTTTTGAAAGAGTGGGAAAGAGTTAAGCAAAATGAAGACCATTATCAATATTTTATTTGTCACAGCCGAAAAACTACATTTATAGGTCAGTTCATTGCAATCCATTCATTGATTTCAGTACTCAAAGCCCTTCAGGGAGTGTCTAAAATCCACTGATGTTTTGGAGTGCTAAGTTTTGTGTTTGGATTTCTGATAAAACTGAAAGATGTGTCAAAATCATGTAACAGACTCTGGATCTGATTTACCACTGTACGCTTCCAGTCTCTGCTGGTGTTAACTCCAGTGATGTCATCAGAGTAGAGCTGCGTGGTATTGATTTAATTCTTATGTTGATGTGACCCTCCACAGACATACTTCCCTGCTCTTATTCCCACTGACTTCAGTTCAGGAACATAATCAGGATCATAATTAGGAGTGATGACCTGATTCAGTCAGGCATAGAAATACAAGCCACTATTGAAGTTTCTCAGTAGTGCTACTGAGTGTAGTGGGGCTACTTTCTTCTTTAATGTCAAGTATGTGCTTACGTCCCTTGCAGATTGTTCACTCTTGAATTCTGTGAAAGTTGAAGTCTTTTGACTGGCTATAACAAGCTTTGGATCAGGTCCACAAATGGAAGAAACTTGGTAAGAGATTTAAGACGACCCAGGAGCTAAACTGCAGTTGTTCCTCGATCCCCGTCTATGCAATTCCACTTGCTTCAATTAACTTTTATGTTTGTAACTGGAATGGATAGAATTTGATCAAAGTCCCTTTCAGAGTACATTCATGGTATTGCCTACAAACCTATTACTTTCAGAAAGCAAAGTCGGATAATGCGCTTCTTTCTGCAGATTGTGACGTCTATTCTAGCTGCCATTGAAATATCTGGTGCCTCAAAAAGCATAGCCAGCAGGGTTCAAATGTTTTTGTTTATATGTATTTTTTCAGGCAAAAACTTGCCAAACTCCAGTATTGGTTACAGGCTTCTGAGGAGAGAACTTGGCTTGGAATTAAATACCCTGGAAACGGACTGGATCCAAGAATGAGCAAAATCTGTAGCTGAGGTGCAAACACCTAATTATAACCATTATCCAAAAATTCAATGTAAGAATAATAAGGGAGAAGTTACTCATCTCACTAAAAGGTGAATTTTTCTAATGGCATTAAAGAGATTTTAAAACCAGCCAAAATATCAAAAGTTGAGTAACCAAAGTATCCATGATCAATATTTACATTCAGATGAAAGTAAAGAGAACTGAGACAATGAAATTTAGAAATGCACCTATTGTAATTTGATTTGAACAGTCAACATTGGTAAAAAGCCGAGCTGTTTACTATAAGATTACTTTCTGATTCAGCATTACCACACAGAGCTACATCTGTTACTCTTCATTTGAATACAAAAATTACCCCTAATCTAATTAAAAAAAGAATAAAAGCAGGAGCTTGATGTCCTTTGGAAGTCCTCAAACTTATTAAAGCTAAAAGGAATTCAACAAATTTTAAGAATTAATTGAATTAATTAATCAGGGGCTAGATTTTGGCTGGTGAGCTCCAGCTGCAAAGGTAACCGTGAGGAATAAGAATTCTAATGCAACACCAACAGTGTCCTTATTGCTTGGTGGCTGTGGTATATCTAGGTTACCTTCGAAACAGTTAATTTGACCTATGTTGCCTTTGAAACAGCTAATTTGAGTTGGGCTAGCTGACAGCTGCAGCAGCACTGGGCTCAGTGTGGGTTGATTCATCGTTCTTATACTGCAGGGGACTAACTTCTGCAATTAGACTGCTAGCACTGGCTTAGATCTACAGATACTCTCTCTAAGGAGTAAGGGGGTAGGCGACAGGAAGAGAATGCAAATTCAGGTAGGCTGATTTGTGTCTTCCCTGCTCCCACCTTCCTTCCGTTGCAGATCTTTAAACTGCCACCTGAAAAGAGTTTGCATCAGAATTTCCCCTCCAACACTGTAAAACCATTATTTCTCTTAAATACAGTATATTGCATCTAAAAAATGAACCCAGCATCCTAGCAATAACCCGTTCTTTTTTTTTTTTTTTAAAATATTTTTCTTTTTTTGGTGTATGGTAATCCTTTGCTTGGAAAAGCCTCAACTCGGCAAAAACCATCCTGAAGTATTTTTATTCCTAAAAGCCTAAGAAAACAAACACAGGCATATGCCAGGGAACACAGTGACACTTTTTGAGTGTTACATCTTATGATAAGTGACTAACTAAAAGAGGTAGAAAATAAGTAGTCTTCAGTTTATGTTCTTATTAAAGGTCTCCACTTTCTATAACTAAGAGAGGACATTGGTTTCTCATTTTAATGTGGAGATGAGTGAACACAGAATAATAAATATCATTTTTGTTTCTGGTCTCGTAGTAAATCTTGCTGAATTGCTTTACAAATTTCAGGTGGGATTCATCTCACCTAGCTTTAGCTGTTCAAGAAAATCCCCAAAAGGCAGCTAGCATAAGATAGCAATCTAGGTTTTGCTTTTAGTCAATGAAGAACAATAGACTTCTCCAATCTGTGGTGTGTTCTGTCCTGGTGGAGGTATGTAAGAGAAGTGGGGTCATTAGCCCTTGATGAGCCTTTGAGAGACATTTCTTGTCTCTCTTCAGTGGCTGTGGAGGGAGGAAGCCCAGGAAGCAACCGGCTTAGACCAGATGCCTCATTCTTTGAAGGCAGAGTTAGTTGAAATGAAGGTGTCCCACTATGGTGCTGTTGCATGTCTGTGAAAGGGAAAGGCACTCTGGTTGGTGCCTTTAGTAGATCAGATGTAGATAGTCAGATGTAGATTTGATAAGGTGAGTGCTGATAATCTCTGGCATTCCTGAAGGATGACATTTCTTTCTTACTGTCCTTGTATGGAATGGTTGTGGTGTACTACAGCAATTTCTCGTTCAGCAGTCGTGTCATGTCTGGCTGCTGTAACAGAAGTGGGGTCAGTTGGTGGTTGGCTGCTAAGCAGAGCTTTGAGCCTGTAAGTAAAGTCTTGGATCTGCCTGTCACAAGCAAGGAAGGGTGGTATGCCATCCTGCTTGCCAAAGGCAGATGCTTTCAGGATCTCCGAGAGAAGCCATTTAGGTAGGAGTGGGGTGGAACATACAGTAGATGAAGCTGCTCTGCACATCTCTTGCACTTCAAAAACGTTGAGCACCTTGACCTAACTCCCCAGATAAATTATTTATCATTAATATTATGTTGTCCTTTTGGAAAGAGTCAAAGCAGACAGATTTGATGTTACAGGGGCAAGAATTCAGGTCTAATTGTTTAAATACATGGCGTAGGATTCATCTTACCTGCCTCTAGAAGTCTGCAGTTTAAATGACGTCTATTTCTGAGCTAGTCACCTTTGGCTCCTGTTAGAGTCAGCAGAAAGAAACTAGGACTGCCAAAGGGCATGTCTTAGACACCGGCTGTATGAGAGGCGACTCACTCAACTGAAAGTGCTTATACTCTTCCCGCTGACTAGGCTAACCCGGAGCAATGAGCTCAGACGAGACACCTCAGTTTCAGACATTCAGCATTAAGTGGGATGAAACCTGTTCTTAGCATGCAGGTACCACTATTTAAAAATTACAGGTAATATTAATGGAAAAGTTGCTGCTGGTTGTGGTCTTCCAGCCTCATGGGACCGTTTACATGAGCAAAACCCGTGTGAATGTTTCACTGCTCACAGGATCTAAGCCACACTTACTGCTTAATTAAACTTACTGTTTAATTAAAAATAAAAGTGTTTATGGATTTTTACTGGTGTCGTGTTAGGATCCCACTATAGATCCTCCTTCAATATAATCCCTTGTGTAGCAGGATGAGTTTTCTATTTTGACATTGTTACTTTCCATGCCAGAGCACTTACAGGAAGATCTAGAAGTCTACAGTGCAGCCATGGAGTGCAACTTTAGAGAGAAGGTAGATTTACAGTAGCTGTATGGCGTGCTGTGGCCAGTACTCCATGGGTAGGTGGGGGCTACACTGCTACGGGCTTCTGTGGCTGAAGTGGGAGATCTGCTTCAGTCCACAGGATGTGGTTCCTCACCTCTACAGCTGCCACTGTGCTATTGCTGCCTGCTCCTGCTCCTTTCCAGCAGCCCCTCTGGCTCCCGCGGACCAGGGCATCAGAGGTGGCTTTGAGTGCTGTGGTGTGCATATGAAGAAGACAAGGTGAGAACTGTCATAGAATCATAGAATTGTCTAGGTTGGAAGGGACCTTTAAGATCATCTAGTCCAACCATCAACCTAACTCTGATAAAAGCCATCACTAAACCATGTCACTAAGCACTATGTCAACCCGTCTTTTAAATACCTCCAGGGATGGTGCCTCAACCACTTCCCTGGGCAGCCCATTCTAATGCTTAATAACCTTTTCAGTGTAAAAATTTTTCGTAATATCCAATCTGAACCTCCCCTGGCGCAACTTGAGGCCATGTCTGTCCCAAACAGCCTCTCCCTTGTCCCTGACACTTCTCCTTGGACTCCTGTTGCTTCTGCTGCTGCCTGAGGTTGAACTACCACTAATGGTTACTCTGAGTGGCCAGAGGAATGTGCAAGAAGCTAGGGAGCAGAGTATACAGAAAAATGTCAGAGGCAGACGACTGGAAGGCTTGTTACCCACCCACGGCATACCTCCCACTTACACATCCAGCGTAAGTATCTATCTCTTGCTGTCCTTGCCGTACCACCGAGTGCAGAAGTGGTGACCTCTGCACCAGTGGTCATCCTGTTCTTGTCTCATGAGGAGTGGCAGAATACAGTGCAGAAAGGAAATTGTTTTGCCATTTTGGGATTTCAGGGCATATGTCTCCCTTCTTTCACCTCCTGATGTCCTTCAGGGAGTGTAGGGAAATTAACCCCATTCACAATGTGACTGCTTATAATTAGAATCCTCATTCACTCCTAATAGTCATTGGTATCCATCAAAGACTTGATTTCCAGGTCTGTTGCATAGCGCAGTGAAGAGGAAAAGAGCTGAAGGTGCTAAGCATGTTGGCAGAACATAAGTGGAACAGGAGGGAGCTGCTGTGCTGACTCTGAGAGCACGTTTGAGAAGTCCCAGCTATGCTTGGCATGCCCCAGGGTGCTGTGTGGTCTTGAATAGCTGGTCAGAGGAGTGAGAGCGGGGCTTTTAAGAGCATTTTATTGGGCACCAGGGGCAGACCAGGAGTGGTTTATAATCTGTTGTCATGGTTCAGCTGACAGATGGCAACTGGTAAGCAATGCTGTCTTGAATGCTTCATGGGACCGAATCCTCTGCTAGCTATTATAACCTAATGGCAAGCTGATCAAAGCGTCCATGTGCAGAGAAACTGTGCTAGCTAAAGGCTGAATCAATTTGAGAACCAATTTTAATTATAACAGTGCAAATTTTGTCAGCAAAGCCACAATCTCCTTGGCAGTGAGGAGAGAGATGCCATTAGTAGTGCATAAGACTGGTCCATGCTCTCTAGACCAGGCTAGCACACGCTGAAGAGAGTATAAGGGACAAGGTAATTGCCATAATATAAAGGTAAAAAGTCCCTTTATATTATGATGGTAGATGTTAATCTGTCTCTTGCTAACAGGATCTGATTGATGATCAAGCTGTAATTCACACCTCAAAATCGGGGAAAACCCACACAATAGTGCTCTATAAGGTAGAGGAACAGTGGATTAACAGGGTACAAGGAAGCCTGCCAGATTTGCGTGATATCCTAAGCTCCCCCATCCCGTTTGGCAACCTTCTCTTTACAGTGCAACAAGTGTCACCGTCATGAGCTGGCCGCACGCTGACACACGGGATCTGTGACCTGGCGTTTCACCCCCTGCGCTGGCTGAACTGACCCCCGCAGCCAGGGATCAGATGGAAAGCCATTAGGGGTGATTCCTCACCAGCACAATGTCCAGACTCATGTCACTGCTGCTTCGAGTCATCCTGGGAGCAATCATCCATGAATTGATTTTATGGCAGTGCTGACGCTTGCCTTCATTCTTTTGGAGCCGGAGAGAATTGCTCTTAACCGTGCCCCCTGCCGCCTCGGGATATAATCTCAGGAGCACAGTTTAGGGGCACAGCCAGCTTCAAGGAGCATTACTTTGCTTCAGTGCATTTTTATGTATTTTCTTTTCCCTGCAGGCCTTTTTCTGCTAAGGGGGATATTCGGACCAGTGAATGCACTTTTTTTTTTCCTTTTTTTTTTTTTTTATTTTATTTCTTCTTAGCAACGCAACAGTCAAAACCTCTTATTTCTGCGTGCTGTTGTCAAACATATAAACATTTGCCCAGTTAGTTACTGTGTAGGAGCCTGGGCTTATGTCTTAACTTCCAGCTTGGTGATAATATCCTCCCTTAACAAAGGATTTTACAAACAAATGCACATACCAAAATCAGTTCATCAATACAACTGCAGTCTGAAGCCCATATTTGCCAAATCCACAATCCTGGGAATACGCTTTAAAGATAAAACTTCAGTGAGATTATTTATGCAAAGAAAAAGTTGGGGTTTTTTTTAGCATCAGGACCAAAATAAGATTTTTTTTTTCATAGGTCAGAAATCCTTTGAAGTACTTTCATTTTTTTCCCAGTAATTCTCATTAGCTTAATTAATTGTTGCTCTCTTTTGAAATTAAGAAGAACAAATTGTTCTCCTGGTACTGAAGGGCACAAGAAAATAATTGCAAACAGTCTGTTTGTACCTGTGTTTTTATTATATTTCTCTTGAATGGAATCTCAGGAAAAAGGGAGGCAATTTGTTCGCTGAAAAAAAACCCCATCCAGTTTATTAAAGCAAGAAATATATTTGTGTGGTGGTTTCTTGCAGATGCATATAGCATTGCAATGTTCTGATAATGGAAACAATTTGTTTTTGAAACAGTAGAAAGGTTGCTAATTTCCAAATAATGGGAAATGGTCTGCTTGACAGGTTTTTCTTTTTGGTATTTATACTGCGTGTGTAGTAGCAGAATAGGAGGAGCCGAGGAGAAGCCGGGCAGCCAGGGCAGGCTCTCCAGCAGCCACTGCGACCCCTGCTGTACTGCTGCCAAGGCCACGGGACAGGGACAGGGGATTTTGGGGGTCCCGTTATGTGATTAGCCCTCTCCCTTTGGAGTGGAAAAGGAGAGGATTTTTATTAATTTTTTTTTTTTTTTTTAAGAGGAAAACGAGGGCGACACCCACGTGGGCTGAAGTGGGTGCATTTTCCATATTTTTCTATTCCATGAACAAATATCTCTGAAAAACAAGCACAATTTGGAAAGGTAATCTGGCTGGGGAGCTTGCAAAGCTACATTTCTGCCAAACTGTTTTTCATTTTTCTATTACATTTCACGCATCTGAAACATGGGTAGGGAGCTTGTGCTTACTTTTCGCTGTCGTATAAGGCAAATGGGGTTGGAGCTTTGTGGATTAATAGGATGGGAGGTGGCTTCCTGCCTTCTGTCAGTGGGAGATAAAGGTGCCTTCTCACCTCACAGGTCTTTTTGAAACAGTCCATCAAGTTTGGTATTAGGAAAAAGAGTTGGTGAAGTGGGTGGAGAGAAGAGAGTTTCTGGAGCAGAGTTCATACATTATACTTACTGACTATTGATCTTACGAGCGTATTGGTCATATTGCTCTGGCAATATTTGGGGTCAAGAGCAATGGTGGACTATTTAGCCAGCAGGAGCTGATTTTTGGGAAGAGTGGTTAGCCTGGATCCTATTTAGCTGAAGAATGACCTGGAATTGGGATGGGAAAGCATGAAGATCACCACCCATGCGTAGCCTCTTTACAGGATATGAAGGTTGATCTGCTGCCTTTGCCAGCTCATTTCTTCCCCTGTCTATGTGGGAAAGCAGTTAGGAGGCAAAGGACTGTTTTCCCATCGATCATAGAATATGTGATGCTTGATACATAGTACAGAATATGTGATGGCAGTGCAAGTCTCAGAAAAGCTTCACAGATTTTAAGAGAAAGTGAACCATCTTGTGATACTCTGTCGAGATAAGGTCATGTTTTCAGTCTTTTGAGTTTTCTACTGAATTCCTCAGCAGTGATATATTTTTCTAAAAACTTTTGGAAAGGTTGTCACAGTCCCTTAAGAATCCTATAAACTTCTAGACCGATAGCAATGGAAGATGTTCAAACTTACTGTCTTTTGGGATTTTATGCCCATTAAGTCCTAGAAGGCTGTACGTGTGGCCAAAACTGCAAATATATAGAAAGTCAAGGGTCGGACTCGCAAACCCAAAGAATGTGGATAGCGGGAACATGCAAAACTTCCCTTATTGGGCTCGTTGAATAGCATCTACTCAAGGAAGCCTAGAAAGCTACATGGTCAAGGAAGTCTTAAAAGGATTGAAGAACAACAACAACAAAAAGTTAAAGGAGAGTTACGAAATGCCCATGAGAAAAGGAGGAGGACTGAGACTCCTGTGAAGTGCTGCACAGCTTCCTTTCTCATTTGGCTTCTGCATCATGTCACACGTGGGTTTTTAGGCTCTGTGGAGCCATCTTACCTACTGTTCACAAGGAACAATATACTGCCTTCTACATGCAAATACACATAACGAATCATATTATCATTCCCGATCTGATTATTTTGATTATTCAGTGTATTGTGGATAAGAAAAAGCAATTAAAATAATATTTAAATGTAGATTTTATTTTCACGGATACTGAAAAATATCTCTCTTTAGCAAAGCCTTTTGCTATTGCTCTTTGCACCCTGGGGAGACTTCAGATGCCTGATCATTTCCCTTGGCCCCCCAGCTCTGGGGAAATCATATCTTTTTGTTGGCTCCCTTGGCTTCCCAGGCAATGCAAAGAGCTGGCTCAACGTGGGACCTAAATGACAATTCGTTGCCAGGAGGGAAGTAATTTTCAAGCCTCCTCCCCTTCTTCTTGCCATGAATATAATAATACACTTTGGAAACATTACTAGAGTAATCTGAAAACAGCAACGCTGTCAGAAATCAGAAAATGCCTGATAGAACCGGTTGTTCACATAGCTTAGCTATGATATTTAGAATCACTGTATACCATATTTCACTCTTCACTGACATCCTGCTGGATTTTTCCCCAGTGGGAAGTCGTCTTTGCACTAAACCACTATAAGAGCACTATAGGTTGGACATTGTTGTTATTTTTCTTCTCCTTCCTCCCTGTCCCTTCTCTCCCCTCTTTTTTTTTTTCTTTTTTTTTTTTTTTTTTTCCTTCTTCTAGAAAGCTACTTCATGTTGCAAAGATCATCAGATGAAATGAATGCAGCCCAGCTGGGATTTGCTGGAAATGTGTTCAGCTTGGCAACACCTCTCACAGAGTGGCTGGGTCCCTAAAAGCTTTGTTTAAAGCGATGAAATGAAAACAAAGGAGACATAATTAGCTGGTGTGTAATAATAGACAAGGCTTGTATCCAGCTACTGTAAAAGTCATTTAATGAAGGGTAATCTGGACATAAGCCCGCACACTATAGCTGTAAAATATTTAAGCTTTTTAATGAGAGGGAAAAGGGAGAGAAGGGTTTGCTAACGTGATTAGGAAAAATGCCTTTCATAACCATTTTTACAGGGGCTTGCAATTCCTACACTGAGGTTTGTAGCTTTCTTGAAGCCAAAGCAGCAATAAAACTTTTATACCACACCAACACTTAAAAGCTACATACATCACATTGGTTTTATATGTCTGAGTGGGAACATCAGCGTTCTGCTTTTTATATCTGCAAAGGGCTACACTGGCTATTGAGTAGCATCTCCAGTTTTTTCCACTTACCTTAGATTGTAGAGTGCTTGTGGATGAGCAATCATTAATCTTAAGCTGCAGTAAAAGTTGCTTTCAGTGATGTTCTTTCTCATCTCCCCCTCCTTGTTCTGTTTTTCTTCTCTGTGTTCCCTCTCCTCCTTTCTCCTTCCCGGAAAGATCCCTTTTCTCATACTCCCTGTACCCGCCACTATTGGAACCAACACAGATGCTGCTTGGTCTGAGGTGGACCAGCTGCTTCAATGTGATGAATACATACCATTATTTTTAATCCATTCCCAGGTTACTAGGAAAAATGCAGGAGTCAGCTGGGGATTTTCCATTATGGGACAATCATAAATGATGAGATAAAACATTATGGTACCCCTGTGAAACATAGAATCATAGAATGGTTTGGATTGGAAGGGACCTTAAAGATCATTGAGTTCCAAGCCCCCACCATGGGCAGGGACACCTTCCACTAGACCAGGTTGCTCAAAGCCCCATCCAGCCTGGTCTTGAACCTCCAGGGATGGGGCATCCACATCCAACATTTAGAGGTGGGATCCAGTATGATTACCGTGCTTACCTAACCTGAGTGCAGATGTGTCTAAGATTTTGTTACCTAATCCTGGGAAGGACGGGTAGTCCTGTCCTCCTCCTGCAGGAGATACCTTGTTTCTCTCTAATCAATGGAGAAAGATGGGTACCTGGGAAAGGTGGATACCGCTGAAAACCTCCTGGTTTAGATATGTTCCTCTCTTAATTCAAGAAAATTGATGGAGTCTTACAGTGGTACACCAGATTTCCCAGTCTTTCCTAAGTTACAGGAGCAGCTGGGAAGGTCCACATGATGCTGAGACAGTGTGTACGGTTATGCATGGCTGTTTGAGACGTAGAGGGGAGGAATAAAGGAGATGGACTGGTTTTCACCCTAAACCTCTCTCTGCGCAAAGTCAGATGCCCACAGATAACAGAATACACACCGGAAGAGCCTTCCCTGCAGTCCCCTGGGCCAGCGACTGGGAGGAAGGAGGGCTTGGTGATGGGGAGGAGCTGCTGGTCAGTGGTTGGGAGCTTTGTCACTCTGAGTGTTTTCAAGGTGGAAGTAAGAAAGTCCTGGGAGTTCAGGTGTCCCCATAGTGCCAAGACATCTCCTGGGCACTGCTTGCCTGGCTGGCGCAGGTGCTCTGCCATTGTTCAGCTGGCTTTAGCTGCGATCTGCCCCTTGTTTCCTAGCTGCCTGTTTTCAAGGGCTCCATGTATTGCATGCATTGTCAGTATAGCCAATTAGGGTAATTGTTGCCTTTATTTCAGTGTTATCTCATGGAAATAACATGCTCATAGACACGGCTTTCTTGCTCCTTCAAAGTCACCACTGTGCTGTCAGAATTTTAGCTCAAAGGTTTTGCTTAAGCATAGAAATAATATTTGTAGGTATGTCCCTCACATTCTTGCAAATTTTTCGTTTAAACTTCCATGTAAGAATGGAGATAATAAATATTCATGCATTTCTTCCTACCTTGATATGCTAATTCTGGTGTGAATGGTAATCAAGAAGCAGCTGAAAAAGATGACTCGATTCTGGTATTATTTATGAATCCTGCACTGAAGTATTGGACTGGGGGTGTGTGACAATGCCAGTTAAGAATGATTTAACATGAATTGCTCTCTGGAGATATCTTCTTTGCTTTATCCATTGTATAAAATCATTTAAGATTACTGAATTCCCTATTTATTTCCTCAGTGAGTTGTCTCAAATTAGGTGAAATTGGTTCTTTCTTTCCCAGCCTTCTAAATAAGGTGCTGAACTCAAGTGCTTCTAGTTGTGCACCTAATAGTCCGATTAACTTCAATGAGTTAGTTAATCAAAGCCTAAGTATTTGTAAGAGTGGTGGATCTTTTATAGTTACCAGCTTTATAGTATAAACCGAAGAGTTCATTTCCCAGCAAGCTGGGTGGATATTAAAGTTGACTCATTTAGTGTTTGAAGTGGAGTCACAAAAATACTTTCATAATATTGGACAATTAAAGATATGCCTAAAATGAATCTCAGACACTAAGCCTTGTTTCAGAAAGCTTCATGTTTGAAAAAGCTGGGACAGAAACCTGGAGATTGTCACTCATCTTGAACAGAGATCCAAGCAGATGCACTGTACCTGATATCAGTGAAATGAGTGGAAGTTTCGATTTAAATTTTGCATTGGGATTCTGAGAGGCGGATTCATCGCTACACAGAATATTAGTGTGAAAATGTAGAGTTACACCTGTTTCTCAGCCAATTATTTGTACAGGCTGAAGATCTCAGGGCTCTGCTATTGACTTCAGTGGCGGCAGGGACCTACTTTCATTAGCACCAGAACTTAACCTAGTTAGAAAAGCAGCAGTGGCTCAAATCAAACCAGTCAGACCAGACTAACTTCCATGATAAATGCTTGAAGGAAAGACCAAAGACAGCTCGAGTTACCTGTACATTGATAACTCTCATCAGCATATGTAAACTCTGTCATGTACATGTTTGCTAGAAGAGGTGTTACACAAACGGTCGGAATTAATTTTTTTTTTTATTTATTTTTCACCTTTCAATAAAATTGTAAATAACAGGAAGGATCGGAAAAACATATAACCCCACTATAGCTAATTTCACAACCTGTTCTCCATTCTTAATGAGTACGAAATTATGTTTGTTATATCGACAAATCTTGATGGCTGAAAGATCAAATGTCCTTTGAATGTAAGGGGTTAAAAAGACCAGATGCTCAGAATTGAGTTAATTGTAGATTCAGAGTGCTTAAAGCTAAAAGCTGAAAGACTGATCATTGTCTTTTCTCACTTGATGTTGAAGGTCACTGAGGTTACATGCTCTAACTATGTGAAGGCCCCATGAATATGAAGACTTCTTCCTTCTCATCTAGCTGCTTGGTAGCGGAATAACCCATTATAGTTATAAATTACAATTTTCTTTTCAAAGGGCTAGAAAGACAAGAAGGGCTAAATTCAAAACCCTGATTCAAATATGTCCAGTTTCAAGCTCTTTAACATGGGAACTATGGGGATTGTATTTAACTGGTGGTAGATGGCACTCAATTAAATAATATCAATTTGGCTCATGAGCTGCAGCATCACCAGATGTACCCATAAACTGCAAACATACTCTTTGTTCTGTTTCCTCATCAATGCTGTGTAGGTTAAGGAAGAATATTTGCCTTTGTAAGTGGTCAAAAATTGTCCAGTCCATAAAATGAGAAAAGTTAGTAAAAACAGTGTAAAACATAACATAATTAAATGCAACTTCTCTATGCTTTCCCTAATAGACTGACAGTAAACATATCATTACAGTTTTCAAACAGTGTTTTCTGTTTGTGAGATCAGTTGCTTTTCTGATTGATTTTATCATGGGGAGGAGGTGGCTTGCCAAATTTGACACGATATTTGTTCTGGGCCTAGATTAGCTGGACCCAAATGATGAGGACGATGGAGGCTGCAGGATGCAAACCTATTTTTGTGCTTGCTCTTGAGCAGTCCTAAGGAAAGTGATATATACTGCATCAGAGATTTATTCAGTCTCATTACTGCTATTTCACCCTGCTACAAGGAGGGCCTGAGTGGGGAGGACTCTGAGAATGTGGGAGTTTAGTATTTCTCGATAAGGATGTGCAGAGACAATAGAAAGAAGAGTGGGACCTCTGCCAGAGGTGTCAGGGGGAGAAAACAGGTCATTGATTCCTTCTATCAAAATGACAACTCCCAGTAGGAGTTCCTCATCAGGGACTGCCTGGGAGCAGTGGAAAGGTAGTCAATTTTGTTGGTGACGGGGGTGATCAGGAGCTGGCATTGTATCCGTTGCACCCCCTGCAACCGTACTGGAGCATGACCTGCTGGTGGGAAACGCACCGTACAAAGACTGCAGAAGTCTAGAGATGTCAGGAAAGCACTGACAGCCTGTGCTTTTCAGATTTGGTAACCAGCTGATGCATGGCTTGTTTAGCTGTGCTATGAGGGTAGCAGGCCTTTACATGCTGTTTTGTGGTGGTGAAGCTAGTTAAGTGTATGCCTCTCATATATTGATTTGCCTCGCTACTGCTGAAGTTTGAATGTGTTTTTATTACTCTTCTTGTTTCAGAAAGCAAATTGTAAGAATTACTTCTGTTTCAGCAACACATATCTCTCTTAAACTTAAAGATGCTATTTTTACTCTGGCTGGCCCTCAGATCCAGGTGAAAATCACATATGTTCCTGGTTGGCTACCTTTTGGGGAACCTGTTCTGATCTTGCAGACTAAGGGCGAAGGGCTTAACACAGCAGGACCAAGAGGGGAACTCGGCAGAGGAGGTAGCAAGGAGCTAAGTTGCCTCCACACAGCCAACTTCGTTTGACTTTTCAGCACATCTTTTAGACCTTGGTGCTTTAGGGCTATTCCTTACTGTAGGCTATGCCCTGCATTGGTCTTACCTAAATGTAGCTGTCTAAAAGTTAGGTTTCTGGCCTAAAATATTTAGACAACTTGCCTCTAGACTTCACTGCCAGTGGAGAGAGAGAGAGAGAGGTGTGATTCCTTCTAGCCTGTTTTATATAGACAGACTTGACCCTCTCTGAACCATCTCATGCTTCTGTTCTTTATGAAAGGATTTGGTGGCTGCACCATTTATAGTTACCAGGGCCTGAGCCTCAGCTTTGTCATCAGTGTTGACCAGACTCAAAAGGCGTACTGTCCAACATTGAAACACTCCACAAAGATTCAAGTGTCACTGCTGAGGATGGACTCAGGGGTGGTTTGCCGCCATTCTCATTTCAGGGAGCGGTAGCACAGATGGAATTTAATCTGTAAACATTTTTTCTTAAATGTAATCCAAGCGTGCACATTTAAAGTGCTTTCCAGATTCTGGCCTCATTGCTGTCTTCATGGGAAATTTTTACACTGCAACTGTTTTCTCCCTAGACACAAAAGGAATGGGTTCTCTGTAACATATGATGACACATTTTGCTAGAGGGATAGAAATGAGTGTTTTACTGAAAAAAGACCCTGTTAAACAACATCCATCTTCCTCTTTGCGAAAAGGGCAGTTATTATCGTTATTTCTATGAATGTCCCTGCTATAATATATTTTCTTTTGCATTTAAACTTGATCAGTAGCTCTTCATTAGTGCTGTTAGATCCTTAGGAAGAGCAATCCATTGTACTAACTGTCCAGGATGCCAGATACAGAAGCTGGCACAGAATGAAACTCAGATGGTCACTATCTGCTTACTACACAGCCTGCCAGGAGTGGGATTCACCAGGAATATATGAGCTGTTTAACACATCTTTAAAAAGGACCACATCTTTTCTCAGTGCTCATACCTGTTCCCCTCTGTTCAAATGAACACTTGTTTTTCATTTTGTCAAGAGTGTGACTGCTCCCTTTGCAAATGTTTTTTGGCCCTTTTAAAGTCTCTGCTAAAATACTTTATTCTTGGTCATGAGGGGTCATGCATTTTTATAGAAAGCCATGGGATTTTGGAATATTCCTAGATTTCAACATCTACCAATGCTGGAATTTTTGAGTGCTTCAGTCCGAAGGAAATATGGAAACACAGCTTTGATGTAGGCACCAAGAAAAGGATTTATTTCACCTCTAAAAGTCAGATGTCCAGTTGAAACTAGTTGCCTTTCTTCCTCTCTAATTAACAGAAAGAGAGTCATACCACAAATCTTTCTAAGACACTTACTTTAGTGTCATGTAAATCACTCTTTGGAATTACCTTTCTCTCTACTGCTGTTAGAGATGAATCCCAGCCCTGCTTCCCATTGTTTTCCCCTTGATGTGGGAAGTTGGAAGTTGACATAAAAATTACGCATCTAAATATCTTTATGGAACCAGGTCTAAGCTGGAAAATTTTGTTTGATGTTGTTTCTGTCTGCTTCTAAGTTCACAAGTATCATCTTACCTTTTATTTTCACAGGGCAGAGGAGAAATATCTCTGCACAAATCCTTTCCTCAGAAAAATACTACAATCTGCTGAACAGCAGTAATTGTGTTCTAAATCTTTATAGCCTCAGTTCTAGTCTTTAAAGTATATTTAGAATAGCATATTTAGCTGTATTTCTTCTCTTGCCTTTAGAATGCCAGGCACACTAATAGAACTATATGAATAATAAATTATAATACTGTTTATCATCTAAATTGTTATCATTTAGAATTTTTCTCTCAAGTGTTTCTTCTAGAAATCTATTCAGCCCTCCCTGATGACACATTTGGATGAACATTTTTCAACTGTGAATGCCTAAAGTTAGTCATCTAGATCTATATTTAGGCACAAAAACGAATGACCTGATTTTCAGAGTTGCTGATTACTTATTTTGACGCATTAATATGAACTTAATAGCTTACTTGTAGGTGCCAAAGTCTTAAGAATTTTTTTTCCTGTGCACAACTTGTCTATCAAACTGCAGAACACATGCAGAAATAAATAACTAATGAGTGATGACAATATGCCATATAAAAACAATGTTATATTGATTCATTTATTTGTTTACATGGTTGGGCAGGCTAATTTTATGCACAAAGTCCATGATGAAGGCTGATTTATAGTGTTTTGAACAGAAAAGCATATATTTCTCCCATTTCATATCAAGACAATGGTGAATTCTCTGTGAAGAAAGCACATCCTCTGGTTGTTCTTTGTCGCATGCCAAAGAGAAATATAATCTGAAGACATTTTGCTCATTCTATCAGAAAAGCAAACTTAGTTTTTCCTGATGACTTTCATTATGTTAAAAATTGAGAGAAACTGGATTCTGCACAATAAATTGACGCATATTGTAGAACAAAAGCCTTTCAGAAAACACTAAGAGCCATATGTTCATTTTAGAGATATGTGGTGCCACCTTGAAATATGGCTTCCTTGTTGTTTAAAGACCAATTTATCAAAGCACTTGACTAGGTACATTAACGGGTCATAAGCATTTGCTCATGGGCATTGCTGAATAGGGGCCTAATAGCCTGATTTGCTATAGCTTGTCTAGCTGAGTTTGAGAAGGTCCCTAAACTACTTTGAGGATGCCCAAGGACGGAAATGTCTTCAGGTTGCACCAGGGGAGGTTTAGATTGGATATTAGGAAAGATTTTTATACTGAAAGGGTTATCAAACATTGGAACAGGCTGCCCAGGGAAGTCATCCCTGGAGGTATTTAAAAGATGGGTAGATGTAGTGCTTAGAGACATGGTTTAGTGATGATTTTTGTCAGTGTTAGGTTGATGGTTGAACTTGAAGATCTTAAATGTCCCTTCCAACCTAGGCAATTCTATGATTCTACTTAGAGAATAAGGACTGTAGTGTGAATGGTGGGATCTACACTTTAGAGACAAGGGTAATAAATACCCTTTGTTTAACACATTGTCCTATTCTCTCTTTTTACATTGAATTTTTCTTGATACACACAAGAACTTTTTGGAAAGAAAGAGTTGAAATGAGGATCAGCTGCTAGGTTTCCTCATCTTCAAGAGTTGGTCTCTGGGCCATGATCAAACAGTGGGGAGATTCCTAGAAGCCACAGGGGCAGTGGGTGCAGGATCCCACCTACTGCACTTAATTTGCTTGCAAAAACCTCAAGGAGAACAGCTTGAATAAAAGTAAGCTGAGTGAAAACTGCACAGCTCCACCTGACATTATATTGACAGCAGGTGGCAAATGTGGATGGAAGTGCCTGACTATCGCTGAATAAAGCACAGAGTCCCTTCAGCATCAGCAGCTGTGTGATCACTGGGGAGTTGTTTGGTTACATGTGTTTTTTTCACATCTGTCATTTTAACTAAATTGGTGGTCTAAATGAATAGTGTCATGCACAGGAACATTACATGGATTTATGACAGCTGAAATGTATAGCACCTGGAGGATTTGGGGTCCGTGAAGCAGTGAATGGATTTCAGAAAGGCATGATTTTCATCTGTGTAGATATAGCTTGATCCATTATTCATCATGCTATGCAAAAGAGAATTGCACATTGGGTTCACAGGGCAGTCTTCTGGCATTTCAGAAAGAAGAAAAAGGAATTTAAGAGAAAGATTTATATGTTTATGTTGCCTCTGTTTATGATGTGAGCAAAAAAAGTCCAATTTCCTCCTAATTAGATTATAACAGGTGCAAGCAAATCCAACAGAAGGGAAGCTGTTTGTGTAATATCTATACGGCATTTGGTGTGAGTGTAGCAGGGAGATGGGAAGCGTCTCTCAGCTTTTCCCCTCCTATGGTCTGACACCTGCCATGTACTCTGCCGTCAGATAGCAGTGGTACTGGGCTGGGTGAGGTGGCTTCACCTTGGCTCAGGTAGCACAGCTGAGTTCAGCTGGACCAGCTGGGGAAGCAAGTGTGAGTCACCTTTTGAGATTCATTTCACTCTGTGCCTTGCACTTCTCAGAACTGTGTTGCCTCAGGTGTTCCCATTCCCTCTCCTGCACCGCCTGTTTCACACAGGCTTGGATCCATTGCTGTCACCCATGTTGGGGGACATTGCAGTCCTTGCCACTTCTCCACTGTTGGTCCTGCCTCACGTTCTACTTCACCATTGCTCCCCAGCCAAAGGGTCAGTAAGCAAAGGGCAGCATGTCTTACATGCAGACATTGTGTCCTCCAGCCATTTAAGCTGAGATGCTGAGATGTGAGCAGAGGTGTCTTGGGAAGTGTCATGCTTTCTTCTCTGTTCCTGTGTGGTACTACCAGCGGAGTGATACGGTGGAGAGCTGGAGGCAGAAACCTCTCAAAGTGTCATGCCAAGAACTGCCAGAACTTCCCTATCAGAAATTTCAGGTTGTCTTGGTATCTACAGATGGTGAGGGTTATTCTCCTTTCTTCTCAGACTTGCATTGGTGAAGCTCTATTGACATCCCTCTGATACACTTCTGATAATGAGAACAGAGTCCGGGTGGGCAGGCACTGAACGACGTGTGTAAGAAGATGGGCATTTCACCCCTGTTTTTAAGCAGCCCAGGGAGCAATGTTACTTCAATTAAAATAAAAACTAATGAGTTGAGAAACTTTCATTGCATTTTAAAGGAGGGGCAGACTTTCTACTTTCATTTCAAGTTTATAACCCAGTATGTAAGAAAGGGGAAGATCTACTTTTTAATTAAACAACTGAAGAGATCAGAACTGAGATCCTATTTGACTAGGATGTTAATGCTGTTCTTTAAAAACTGCTACTGAAACAGAAAATCTAGATGATTAATTTAGGATTCTTATAGAGAAATGCACAGGATCATTCATGATGGTGGACTTAATTTTCTTGTAGGCAAAATGAACTATTCTGATGTATATATAGTGTATTTGTGAAGAAACAAGGTCTATTTCTGTGTAAATATATTTTACCATTGCTTCAGACTCCTGGTGAGATCATAATGATAAAGCAGCAAAAATACTGTCACAAACTGGCAGAAACCAGCCTGGCAGAAAATTCCAAACCCAATGGCAAACTTCCACAGGCTATTGGAAATTAGCTGCTGTTCTGCTAAAACAGTGATTGGGGGTATGTCTTATGGGAAGAGGACGGAGTGTTTAATATGCAGACATGCAGATGGGTCCTCATCAAGTTTGTGGTGTGACACTCATTTACCCTCAGGGAGAAGCTAAAATCCAAACTGTAAAGCAAAAACAGGTTCCACAGGCAGGATCTGTGAAAAAACATAAATTTTTTGCAGATATTGCTCTTGACTGTTCAGAAAGGCATGTGAGGAAGTGCATTTACAGCAACGGATGGCTAGATAAGTGAAAATTATAATTCTGGGTTTTTTTCTAACTTGGATTTTCTCTCTGCTTCTCTTTCCTTTTTACCATCATTTCCTCTGGTGCTACATTCTTACCTGTTTTTGATACGTGTTTTGAGAAATTGCTCTAGACTTGTCTACATGGAGATCTATTAATAGCTATTCATTCTCTAGGCAGGTGCTCTAATTCCATCGATAAATGTCTTTTTTTGAATTAGCTTAGCTCAAGTCAGAGTGGACTTAAACTAATTCAGACTAAATCACATCTGTTTTGAAATAAGAGAACCTATCCAAAAGCTGATTGAGGAAAGATTTATCTTTCTTTAAAGTTGACACTGTATCAGTCTAAATACGCTTCATCATGTAAACAAGCCCTTGGTAGCATGCCCTGTGTTCTGAATTACATTTGCAAGCTTTTCTGAGTACTCCAACTCATGTTCATGTGCAATTCAACCTACAGCAATTCAAGATGTTATCACTTCCCCACCTTCTCTGCTATTTATCACATCCGTTCTGTCAGAAGTTCGTGCCAGGGTGGCAGATAGCAGACTGGAAAATGGGCTTATTCAAGTCTTACCGCTCCAGTTCAAAGAGAACCGTCTTAGCACAAACCCGGTTTCACTCATGAGTTACACTGGGCTGTGAACTGGAATGTGGTGGAGGATGCACGTTCTGTTCCTTTGACTCCATTTTGTGGGTGCTAAACTGTCGCAGCCGGGGGTAGCTGGATGCAGCACCATCTGCTGCTGCTGCAGCGGGGTTAACCAGGTGCAGAGATTTGTGAGAATGTGCCTGAGAGGTGGTGTGGGTCAGTGGCTCACCCTGGGGTCTGGGCATTAGAGACTCCTGTTCTTTCCCCTATCATTATATGAATGACTTTGATATTTTTCTCTGAAAGGTGAATTTATAACTTGGACAAATTCGATCAGATTTTTTTTTTTTTTGAGATCAACAAAGAATATTTTTCAGCCCCTGCACTAGGTTCATTTGAATGTCAGGTTCCTCTGAAAGCCAGTGAGGTTGTTCAGAATTCTGCCAAAAAATCGCATTCAGGAGAACTGTCTGTTCTCCTTTAACCTTGCTCTCAAAGCAACAGCAACAAAAAATTGTTCTGGTCCTCCTGAGCCTTAAAAAAACATTAAGGCAAGCACTGAGCTCAGACACTTGAAATTTGGCTGTATTACAAAAGACTGAAAATGAGGCATTTGCCCTGGTAAATGCCTTAATAGAGGGGTCATTACCTGTGCTCTATCTACGACTGGATTAAGCCCACTGCAGCTGAGGATGGATTGGACTAATAAACCCCGGAGCCTATAGAAAGCCTGCAGTAGTTAACAGCAGGGAAAGCAATCAGTGTGCATGTTGTACCACGAGCATTATTGTAGGAAAGCTTTCCTTGCTCAAGGATCCTCAGGGCAGGGAGAGGGTGGGCTGCTTGGGCCACTCTATTTTCTTCAGGCTCTCTTGCTTCAGTTGTCTCAAACGTTGAAAGGGGGTATGTTAATTTGTTCTGAGAATCAGGCTGAGCTGCATAATAGCAACTGCAGGTGACAGAGTTCCTGTCCCATCCTGAGATTTGCAGAAATCTGGCTTGCCACTGTAGCTACACTTCAGGTCAGTCAGCTACAGAGAACATTTCTGAGCGTGACTCTCCTTTGTGCTGCCCAGTATGCACGTTCTCCTGTGGTCCTTCTATTTATTTCTAGGAGAGCGGGGCTGCTTTGGCATTGCTTGCAGCTCCCATTATGCAAAGTGTATATCTGGTCAGAACTGGTCAGAATGGATTATTGTGTCCATCGCAAAGCCCAAAGCATACATATCCGTGTCTACAGGTACAGCAAAATAGAACATTTGAATTGTTTATAAAACCAAATGAGGACTGTATTTTCTAGGATCAAGTGTTGTCTGGGTGTGAGCTTTCTTTTTACTGATCCGAGTGATGAACGTAGCTGAACAGAAAGGACTACTCGCGTGAATAGCTGCTAATCTAGTCTGTTCGATCATAGCCAAGTCCCTCTATAGCCTATCTCATGCCTATCTGAATGCAGCACATCTATGCCGCAGCACAATGTCAGGCCGTTTGAAGATACAGTGGCCACACCTTGGTCCTGGATATATTAATGCTCTGGTGATACAATGCTCCAAGGAGACTAGGTACAGGGTCGGTTTAACCCTGTGTGCATGCCACAGGAAAAGCATGAGAATAGTCTCCTTGCCTGGGAGCCAATGAGGGCTTTGAAATAAATGTTATGGGCCTCCTTAGGGATATTTAATATTAATGTGAAAATTTCACAATTCTAATGGCTAAATAAAGCTGCAGCTGTATCCAGCTGATAGTCTATAGGTCTCATCTCTTATTCAGCTCAGATATTTTCCATGACCTCTTCATTGTTATGTCTGGCTAAGATGATGATGTGAAGGAGGACCTTTTTGCTACCATGCCAAGCCTAGAAGATTTTGTCTTTTGTAGAGCAAGGGGTGATTAGTGCTTTTGGTGTCATTGAACATATTACACTTTACATTGCTTGGCCCATATAGGGGGAAGAGATCCTCTTTGTATCTGTGAGAAGGAAAATGTTAGGAGAACTGCCATGAAAACCCATTTCTCTCATCACCGCCTTAGGCTGATCAAAGCAACCCTGGGCTGAGATTCAAAACAGGTAGAAAGAATAAGAAGAAGAGGACCACATCATTCAGACATGGGTTTATCATGGGGGAGAAGAATTTTTCCTTCCTGTCCCTTAACTCTGCAGTGTGGTGTGTGCATGCTTAGTCAAGTGGTCACTAAGCACTTGCCACCTCCTGGCCGGGCTAGCCACATTTCTTGTTCATCGAGCAGCTGGGGCCGTCGGTGCATGAGGCTGGTGCACTTTAGAGAAGCAACAGTTTGCCTGGAACATGCAGGGTCATAAAAGCAGCTGGGAGCCTTTTGCCTCTGGCCAAGTGGCTGAATTTATATTCGCCAACCAGAGGCACGTGCAGGCATTAGAGAAACGTTTTTTGTTTTTTTAATAAAGGTCATCTTGTTGTTGAGACCCATGATACGGTGGTATGTGGAACAGATGTTTCGAGGACCTTTCTGTATTAAGTCTTTATTATATAGGTGCCTTTAAGTGTTGTGATTGGTATTAATGACTCAAACCATGTCAAGACTATGTTCCTCTGTTCCCTGGGACTGGGGACATATCTATGAAGGACAGGTCTTTCTGAAGGAGAAGGTATTCTCATCATTGAATGTGCTTTTAAGGGAAGGGACAGGAGCTAAATGCAAGACTCTTGAGAGTTTCAACTGCAGTGTACTAAAGTGCTAAAAAAATAGCTGCTCAGATGAAAAGACAACCCTTATTAGGTTGAGGTCTTTCCTAATTGTGTGTCAACTTCTACTTTTGAAAATTGATTTATCTGCAATGTAATACCAAAGTAAATAATTCCTTTCAATGTCATGCTGGCTCTGTTTCTGAGATGCCTTTTGAAGGAGCAGTTATCTGTTGTCAGCAATAACATGCCCCTGCCTTGTCATTGCCCCAGGTTATTGTTGAGCAATTATTCTTTCTTCTTCAAAAACATTTGCATGCAGGTTTCTCCTGCCTTTATGCATGTGGCTAGCCATCCATGCAAATCTGTCACAATCCCAATGCAATGGTACTCTTCTTCCTAGCCTGACTGTCCTCTGTCCCTCCTTCTCCCAGATGTTTTCTTCTGCCTTTCCTTGCCATGCTGTATGAATATACCCTACTGTCTGGTATTGTTCTTCTTTCTTTTAATGAAGTAATTATTGTGTTTCCTTTGGTGTGCTTGCAAGTAAGATTTCATTCTTACTCACTGCCCCAGCATATTTTGATACTGCTGTCCGTGTTTCATATATACACACTTAGGCCTCTTCTAGATTTTGCTTTTCATGCATTTTGATGTTCTCTAACAAAATGTGCCAGTTTTCATCTGTGGTCTCCCCTTTTTGCCATCCTCTCTCCCCTTCTGCCTGTTGTCTTTCCCTTCTTACAGATCAGGGCTATACTTCCTTGATTTCTTTTGGCTTTGAACTCACAGGCAGATTATGGCTAGACACAATTAACTTATCCAAGAGTCTCTAGGCTGCCTCATTTCAGGGTAACAAGCTCTTCTGCCAAGCCACAAAATCTGTGGCCAATCATTTCTCATCCTTCTGTCTGGCGTGAACCTCACCTGCTGTCTTCTTCCTCTTTGTCTTCCTTACTGAAGGTCTCTCTTTTTAGACATTATGGATAATTTTTTTTTCTTTCAGTTTTGGCAGCTCAGTCAGCTCAGTTTGTGTCAGTGGCATTTTTAAAGCTGTAAAGGAAATTTTGCCCTCTCTGCAGGTAGTGCTCGGTTTCTCATTCTGCTGCAGAAAGACACCCCTTTCCTATAGTCTCAGAAAACTGTTGCTCACCCTTAGTAACATCATTTTAAAACTAGGTGTTAACATTTCTCATACACTTTCTTATTTCAGACATAGCCCAGAGGGATGGTTTTTAAAACACTAACCTGACATTCTACTGATAAAGGGATTAAATGAAAGTATTTGCATAATGTCTTCCAAAAAGATGGGCTTTATGATAGGTGACACCAAAATATATTGCACAAGAATGTGAATCATTTGGAGGGGGAAGAAGTGCAAGTAATTTGTAAAGAGATTAACAGAGTGGAACAGGGTTATGTTGGACATTGATATTGTGAAATAGTAGGATTCCATGATGTCAATTGTTACACAGCATCTTACCCAAGAGACCTGCCGACCCTAACTTCCTTGTTTCCCTACAGGATGATCCTATAACCAAAGAAGCCCAGACTGGTTAGCTTCAGAAAGAACCAGTTTGCAGCCACCTTCAGAAAAAAAAAAAAAAAAAAAAAGGAGTATTAGCTGTTGCGTTCTTGTATCACAGGATGAATTTGAATTAAAATTTTCTCCATCTTTTTGGCTTTATTTCAGAAATACATAGTTTGGTGGGAGGGGGGATTTAACAAGCTTTAGGCAAGCTTTGCTAAATCCACAGTATATAGGGTACTGGACGACATGCACTGGAATGCTGATTCCATGAGGCTTGGACTCTTATCGTGTCTGCAGGCAAAGAGTAGAAACGCTTTTACATTAGACTTGCAAAACGTAACGTGCAATGCAGTACTTTCTGCCTGAACCATTCTGTCAAGTTAGGACGATTAGCTACTACACCCTGTTTTGAATCTTCTTTTTATTTTTTTCGGTTTTGTTTTAAGAAAATGTAAGTCATACACCTGTCCTAGGAGTGTTTTGAAGAGTTCAGAGAGAATTTGAAATTGTCACATCAGCTAGAATAAATATATTAGTTGATGATCTTTAAGGTCCCTCCCAAACCAAACCATTCTATGATTCTATGACTATTTGATAGAACCAAGATACATAACCTACTTTCAATTCTTCATCCTGTCATTGGCCCACTAAGCTGAGACAAGTTAAATCCTCTCTTTTGCCTTTATTTTTGCATGTTTAATGTCGTCCCTGTTCCTGTAATAGTTGAGTCCCTCTTATTCTTGTCAATGCATCTAATCTGAAAGCATGCCTCTGAGCAGGGAAAGACTATCTTTTCCAAATGTAGATGGGAAACTGAGACATAGAGGGTTATGTTCATACCACCAAGCATGATCAAATAGTATTTGACTCCAATGACTTTGGATAGAGCCAGCAGCTTTAGAGAGCAGATGAACTGGATCACCTATCTCTCTGTTGAGTAATAATCACAGTAATCTCTGCTGTAATAAACACAACGGTTAAGTTAGGCCGGATTTGAGAAGGGCTCTGCTGAACAGACCTCTGAGACACAAAGGGGGCTTTTTTTGCAAAGACATTTTGATGTATAACTCTCACTGAAATCAAAGAGAAGGTCTGTGCCCTAGGGACTTTGCCCTGAATCGCCCACTGGGTCTGTTGCACAATAAGGAAGTAATGGTAGGTGCAGCTCTACAAAGACAAAATCCTTGTATTTTTCTGTTTTCCTAAGTGGAAATTCCTAGATAACTGCAACCTTCCTGTATGACATATATATAAAGTTTCTCTCCTCTAAAGTGCAGACGAGTCTAACATTTTTCAGATGAAGGGCTCTACATTGATCTAAAGAAGATATTTGTATGTAGTAATAATTGTGATTTGACTAGCAATAAAAATGTAGGTTCCCATTGTCTCTGTGAGGTCGTGTGCAAACAGAAATACAGGAGAAATTGCCAAAGCAACTGATTAACTACCATTACTTAGCTAATATTTGCTTCCTATCTCGGAACTGGCTTTTAAGCATAAAAGAAAAGCAGGTGAGAAAATATTGTGCTTTGTGGGTGATTTGCAGTACCAGCCTCTGGAAGGAACAGAGACTCACTGTTATGCTCAGAAAACAGGTTTTTCTCCCGATTAGAGATCCCGGCTCCAAACTCACAGGCTGTGTCTATGCTGACTGCACAAAGCTGCTTTCAAAACTGTACTTACTTGCTGCGCACGGCAGCCTGCGAGCGTGGCCACGAATGCTGCAGGGTTGCCCCTCTCCGTAGCCAGCAGGACTCCAGGTGCCCCAGCAAGGCCAGTGGGCTTGTACAAGCCATAGCCAGCTGCCTTCGGGCAGTTTGCTGGCCGCCAAGCATTGCTGCTTGGATGGGGCATGGAGCATGCTGCTCATCTGGGGCCTGTGTACGTACAGATGCATCTGTACTGTCAGGTTGGTTTCCCTATTTTTCTCTGCGTTAGGCTTTCCCTTGAGGCCGCATCTATCCTCCTACATGCATCCACCCCTGGGAATGGTGCCTTGTCCACAGGAAAAAAGTGGCCTGTTTGCACCCTGCTTAGAGCTGGTTCCTCTGCAGCAGCCTGGTGGTTTCCCTTGTATCCACATGATGAAGCACTTGTCTTTTTGGGTCTCTTCTGGGCCCCTTGGCTCTAAAATGTGATCATCACTTCTCTGTGTGGGTCTCTTTTTTTTTTTCCTTTTTGTTTTTAGCATCAGAAATTACCTGAGGTGTGGGTTGCAGCCCACCAGAGTGGTATTTCACTGAATTTTCACTGAATTTCACTGAATTTTTTTTAGAGTTGGAAGGGACCATATAGATCATCTAGTCCAACTCCCCTGCTGAAGCAGGATTGCTTAGAGAATGCTACTCAGGACTGCATCCAGGCGGGTCTTGAAAATCTCCAAAGAAGGGGACTCCACAACCTCCCTGGTCAGCCTGTTCCAGGGCTCTGTCACCCTCACCATGAAGAAATTCTTTCTCACATTCGAGTGGAACCTCCTATGTTCCAACTTGTGCCCGTTGCCCCTTGTCCTGTCACTGGGTACCATTGAAAAGAGTCTGGCTCCCTCCTCCTTCAACCCACCCTTGAGATAATTATAGGCATTAACAAGGTCTCCCCTCAGCCTTCTCTTCTCCAGACTAAAGAGTCCCAGCTCTCTCAGCCTTTCCTCATAAGGGAGATGCTCCAATCCCTTAATCATCTTTGTTGCCCTTCGCTGGACTCTTTCCAGTAGTTCCCTATCCCTCTTGAATTGGGGAGCCCAGAACTGGATGCAATACTCCAGTTGTGGCCTCACCAGTGCAGAGTAGAGGGGGAGAATGACTTCCCTCGACCTACTAGCCACACTCTTCCCTATGCAGCCCAGGATTCCGTTGGCCTTCCTGGCCACAAGAGCACATTGCTTGCTCATTGTCATTTCCATAACAAGGAATGTGCCAGAAGAGCTTATGGCAGGTGTTTGTCAGTATGAGACCTCATAAGATATTGTTGGAGGGCTGGTTAGGACCAGGCAGGGTTGTTAAGGAACAAACTATCATCAATGCCACCTTTTGGGAGTGATCTGTTCCCAGGATTTCCCTCTGTTTTGTATAGAGAAGGTCAGTTAGATCACTCTAAGAGCGAGCCTGGGAAGGAAGTGGCAATTATGCAATATTGGGATATCACAACCTGAGAGTAAACTGGGAGTTAACTTGATGGGCAGTGAAGTCTTACCAGTTATCTGCAATACATATGTGCTGGTTTGCACTTTAACTCTGGTCTGGAGTGGCCAAAGTGTTTTTCTTATGGAGCAGAGGATAGTTCATAGCCTATAGCTGCTCTGAGGTGGATTAGTCTTCTCTTCTTGGGCTGGAGCTCAGGGCTTGAGCCCTTATGAAGACACTGTAATTACAGCTTCAGTCTCTCCAGTCCCTTGGAAGTACTGTGATTTACCCCAGAAAAGCAGACCGCTATAACCTGGGAGGAAGGGGCCTGGGTTCGTTTTCTTGCTCTACCACCATGGCTCTGGTTCTTTTTGCTTAGACATTATCACATGCCTTCCAGGTCTTGTTTATCTTATATTGAATTATTAGCCATGAAATCCTCCAGTGGAGATGCAGCTTGTGCTGTGAAAGAGTGTTTTTGCAAGGACATATTCTATCCCTTCCCTACAAAATGAGCTACTCCTCAAAAAAGATGCTGCTGCCAGCCTTGTGTATCTGTCAGGAGGATTATACATATGCGAAGCCGTGGTAAAACCATGTTACCCCAACCGATGGACTTCATTGCTCTGAAGAGTTTTCTAGTATGGATCTGTCTTAAACCTCAGCTTTTTTCCATTTGCCGCCTGGAGCTGATAGTGCTATGGCAATACGAGAAAGCCTCCTGAGTTCCTCTCCTGGGAGGTGGGTTTCACATGAGGCAGTACTGCTGCTCAGAAGTACTGCTGCTCCTGCCCTTACTTCTGCTCTTCAATGTTGGAAGGGAATAAGGGTCTCCTAACCACTTTCTCCACTTACAGAGAACTGCAGCCCTTTTTTGTTGACCCAGTAGAAGAACCAAGTCTGACAAAATGAAGAAGGAAAGGGCAAATGCTGCTTTGATGATACAGGCACAGGAATGGACAGGAGATGACATGTTTTAGTCCAGGGACTTCTTGACTTCTTTTACAAGTGCATAACATGGCCATCCCCTTAGTCCTGACTGGAACCTTCCACCCAAACACCAAGCTCATTTTCCCAGTGATCCACAGAACTCTGGAGAGAAATTTTAATTTAATTTCTCTTGCACCAGGTGGAGACTGACTCCACCAAAGCAGTAGCTTTTTGGAAGTGGGGAGTTCCCATGGTGGACTGGATGCCTTTGGGAACTGCAAGCAGCATACTGCCTGTCATTCGGTAGTGTGGCACAGCTGGGGAGTGTGAGGACCACACTAGACATTGCCTGTGGCCTTTTTTTATCTCTCTGGATGAGTGCTCTAGAGACAGGAGAGTGAATCACTGTGGTCAGGTGGCATGTAGCTCCATGAAAAGAGAGCAAGTGAGTAAGCATTGGTGGATACACAGTGTTAATACACAAGCAAGCATTAATGGGTACATAGTGTTAATGTACGAGACATACTGGGAAGGAAAAGGGAGGAGATAGTCTGTTCGTGTCCCACCTATGCTATGTGGGAATTGAGGGAACTGAAAAGCTGTAGAGACCCCTGTGCAATTTACTCATTGTCAGAGGTCTGTTGGCTTTTGAAAAAAAGGGCGGATGCTTCTGGTGTGTGAACAGTCTAACCAGACCTGCTCTGCTCTGTACCTATAAGAAGTAATAAATACCACCCAGACTTGTATTGTCTGCATAACTTAGAAGGAATCTATAAAAATTTTTGTGATTGAGTCACAGTAAGAGGAAATGTCTATCCACCTGTCCTAGCAAATAAGGACCTGATGTTCTGCATAACCAAGATTAAGATTAGATACTGCACCATCGGAAAACTTTCCTATAAGGAAATTGTATGTAGTTAATTTCTAATGGAGTAACTCATATGTTCTTTGTACGTTAGTAATTTGGCACCTGTTATTATATGAGTTCATGACATCATTTCTTTCAAAAACTTAGAAAAGTATCGTGCAAGTTCCTTAAGGTTTGGTTAGGGAAATCCCCAGGCTCTAGTATATAAGACCTCCTTTGTCCCTTTGCTGTCACATCTGCTGGCCGAGAAGATGAAGCACGTGCAGGTGGCTGTGCTGCTCCTCATGCAAAGCGTGATTTCTCTGACTGCAACAACAGAAGTAATAGGAGAGGTAAGATGGGGGTCTCATAACCTTCTTGTCTTCTCATGTACTTTAGACTGCTGAAAATTCTTTTAAGGTTACTGGAAAATTATCAGGAAATTTTTGAGATCTCTGAATGGAGAAAGCTTGAAATATTCCTCCACCCTCCCCCCAACAAATGTACAGGGACTGGGGAATAAATGTAAAAGTGAGGCACAGGTTTCATATCAGAGTCAAATTCTGCCTTTGGTTAGATGAGTGCAACTCCCAGTGAGGATCTGAGTGGATATTAAATGCTCTGTGTAGCTTCTAATTAATTAGCAAGGGCTTATAGCAGGAAAGGATCCACATCTTTGATGTGGAAGGAGTTGGGAGGTGGTGGCTTTCCCAGTCGCATGATTGCTGTCATGCTCTGCGACCAGGCACATGAAAGCCATGCTAGATGTTTTTTGTGGGGTCCTCTCCCTCTTCCCCATAAAACTGTATCTTGTTGGGCAAGAAAGACGTTCAAATTAAAGCCATCAATCAGAAAAAAAACCCCACAAAACCAACGACAAATCCAGGGAGGAAGGGAGAAGAGAAAACTTTGAAGAAAAACGTTAAATGTAAAAAATTAGTGAAAGATGTGCTTTGGTTTTGTACTGCCTCTCTCTTTTTTTTTTTTTTTTTTTAAATTTAAAACTGGGCTTAAATTATCAGAAGAAAATGTTTGCGAATAGCTTAAAAGCTCTTCCAAATGAAACAAAAGATTTTGGTTTTGTTTGACCCAAAGTGACTGCCTCTTGGTATTTTTTAGTTAAAATTTGGAAAAAACCCATTTTGGCTCCCAGTGACTCTTTCTGATTTGTCTGGTTTAGTCACCAACCAGAAAAAAGCTTGTGTGCCCCTAGCTGTATTTTTTGAAGTTTGGGAGCACTGCGAATGCAGGCAGTGAAGTCAGCATCTCCCGGGAAGGTGCTTTTATCTGCTCAAGGAACAGAAAGATGCAAAAGTCAAGATGGAGGTGTAAATATATGTTGATAAGCTGAGGATAGAAAGCTTAATATGGGAGACATTTCTCCTCAGTCTGCTTAGCTTTAAGCTAGTCCTTAGTTTGTGTAATTTGCACAATTTGTGATACTTTCTGTCCTACCACTGTTAATTGCAACTAGCTGGCCCCCCACGTTCAGTGTGATCATCTAAGCACACAAATACTTGTTCAGATGGGTTTATTTGACAAACTGTCCCACAAAAGCTTGTTTATGCTGTGTCCCTTTGCCAGCCATTTGGGTTTCCCCACCATTCCCTGGGTTGGGAATGGGGCTCCATCTGAGATTTGGGAAACTCAGGAAGACGCAGGGGTAGGTGTCCTGTTGCAGGGGAAGACCATTTGATGCTCCATCTGTCACACCATTTGACACTGAGGGTGTCTTGCTGCACTTCCCAGTTTGCCACAGATTTTGGTGAGACCCCCACTATGGGGGACAGCGTGCTGCGTCATGGCAATGCTCTATGCTCTGCACGCTACGTGGGGGTGCAGTAGACTTTTTGGGATGCACAGTACAGTGCCAGGGTGACAGCCACTCTGCTTGTTGTGACAGGAAGGCAGGCGCCAGCCACAGATGAAAGTTAAAAGGGATGTATATAGTCTTACTACATAGTCTTACTACATAAAAGACTCCCAAAGTGGACCTGGCAGTATCCTTGGCAATGTGGTGGGTCCCACAGTGGTCCCTCCCCGTGGTGGGATGCTGCCCCCTCTGTGGTGCCAGTAGCAGAGCGGGATGTGTGCCCCAGCCATCACAGGTTGCAGCCTGACAGCTTGGCGTGAAAGGGGCAGTGAGTCCCACGCCGAGAGGAGTGGCGAAAAGAGGATGTCCCTGCCAGGAGGACAGTAGTCTCTGGATTTAGGGCAGGGGGGCACAATACTGTCGTTTCAGACTGCCACGCAATCTGCCAGGGCTGCCCGTCAGAGCCCCAGCTCACACCTCCCAGGCAGGCTGAGTGTCCCCTGCCTTGAACTGGTCACACAAAACCTTTCTTCGAGAAGAGGTGTCTATGAAGTGACACTGCCTGGGGAAACGTTAGCTGCCTCAGCAGCAGATTAGAAAAGCCAATAATTTTATAGATAATAAAACTGAAGTGCTTTGGAGCAGCGGGATGGAGACTAGCTGGTGGGGAAGGGATGGTTCCATATGCAGGAATTCACCCTGAAAAGGCTTTCCTTTGCCTTTTAGACCACTTATGTGACCATTCCATATCTGACTCAGCCTGACAAGACGACTGGAGCCCTGCACACTCCCCCAAAGGTATGACCATTACTGTTCTTCAATGACGTCCAGAAAAAAACAAAATTAGGAACTTGTGTCCCATTTTTTAAATGCTACATAGTCACTCAGAGATTTAATCTTGATATGTGTTCACCATTTAGGCTGCCCAGGAAAAGGTGTTTAGGTGTTTTGTATCCAGGATTTCAGGCAGTAGTGAATTCCCAAAATCATCAGTGCTGCTTCCATGTCATTCAATGCCTGAAGTCATATCCAAAGCTCTGTCCTTGTGACTACTGAACTGGATCCCAGACATGAAACAGTGGGGGTTTGATGAAAAGTACCAAACAGTTGGGTGGTTACAGCCTCCCTAGAGGAGGGGGAAGACTTCTTTTCAACTCTGCTTTCCCATGTAAACCAGAGCAGTGCCTTGAAACTGTTTTCTGAGAAGTGCCCACTTGTAGTTGCTGGGGAGGAGAAAATCTTGATTCTTCCTCTTCTACTTAGCTCAAATTTTATTCTACTATTTTCTGATAGAGGGACTTGAGTCTGATTTCCGTGTCTTCGGTACAGTGCTCAAGTCCGTGGTCTGCAGATTTCAGGATTTGGTTTCTTTCCCTCTCTCTGTCAGTGACTGCTTAATAACATGTTTGCTTTGGAACAGATTTGATGGGACACACTTGCTCTGAATGGTCCTGCAACCTAATATCAAGAACAGGGTTTGTCCAAAGCACAGCTCTAGATCAGGTCAGAGATGGTAGACAGCTCCGTGGAGGGACCTCTTCTCAGAGAGAGCTAAGTGTCTGGCTCCAGTAGAGGGTTTAGAAAGTTAAATGGAGCTAGGAGTCTTTCTCTAAGTCTCAGTTAGCAGGACCCAAACCTCATCCATCTCCTTGCCCAGCTGAGGTGGCCTCTGTCCCTGCCATGTAGTTTCTGTGGATCCCATTCTTTGTCTTAGGAAGAGCAAGTATCTAATTCAACACCGTGAATGCCACTGGGCTACAGTGTAGCTGGAAATTAAGCACTGAAATGGCTAGGCTGTTTTGAGGATGTAACCCTAAGTCCACATTTAGTCAGCTAAATAAATTTCCTGGTTTTCAGAAAATCAAGTACCTGCTGACTCCTACTCCGTTTCTTAAATTGAAGTGACGTGGAAAAGGCATATTTCATGCCCATACCCAGAAGACTTAGAGGTGCTGAAGCTTCTAAGTGACTTAGGAACCTATTTTTCAAAGTAATTTAGATACTGATAGCCATATCTTCAAAAGTACTTGGAAACTTAGAAATAGTTTGCAGCATGGTCTCAGTGGGATTTTTAGAAGTGTTTTGGTAACCTACCTGGCAGTGAAATCAATGGAAGTTTTGTTCTGGGACGTTCTGGAATGCCATGAGATACTTCTCTGCTTCCTTTCATATTAAATATCTTCAGCAGTCTGTCTCTGAGTGAAGTTTTAAGGCCCATGGTACTTGAGTAACACACATAAAACGTCTTTTCATGCTTTCTTTCAAAAATGAGATGCGTGCTGCTTGCTATGGCTGCGGTAAAGAGGTTGCCAGAAGTGCGAACTGGGATCATTCCTGCCTGCTGCTGCTCTCTTCTTGGGCTCACAGATCAAGACAGCTTTGCTGCTGGCCATCGCTGCATGTCCTGGGCTGCTTTGGCAGTGAGGAATTTAGTTGAA
Source organism: Numenius arquata (assembly GCF_964106895.1). NCBI lineage: Eukaryota > Metazoa > Chordata > Aves > Charadriiformes > Scolopacidae > Numenius > Numenius arquata. Next base: position 106,820,282 of record NC_133576.1, on the reverse strand, counting down.
ATCACTGTGAAAAAGCAAGGGAAGAAGTGCTGAAATGTCAGCTTTCAGTAGATAGTTTTGTTGTTTGCTTGTTTATTTTTAAGAGGGAAGGAGAAAGAGAAAACACATGAATAACACTGGGATTTCTGCAAGGCAGGAGGAGAGATTATACAAAGAAGAGTATTTAAAGAGCAAGTCTGTAGCTTTAGAATATCCAACTGCATTGAAGTGTGTGCCAGAATATTTTAAAGTAACATCAAATATCTTTATTAATAAATTCGTGATAGGTTTATGAACCAGGAAACATTTTGTATACAAACAAAAAAGAACTGCTCCAAACACACTCAGTATTCAGCCCAATGTTTATAGGAAACGATGTGCTTTGGCTGTAAATTATGGCAAGATCAGGAATTGCCAGCCCTGACCTTTCTATAATACACCATACACATTGCACACTACCAGGACCAGGCGATTCATGCTAATGGCATGGGCAATAGCTTTGCAAACTATCCACAAACATGGGTGGGCAGGCTGTGGTGTGTGGGTGTTATGTGCAATATTTTGTAGCAAAGTAAGTGTCTCTACCTGAGGTTGAGCCCGCATATTTAATTCATCACCTTTCAGTGGTGTATAAGGAAATGCATATGTCTATTTGCTGGGGCTGACTGAGAAACTTCAAATGAAGCATTTTTCTTTTCAAAACTTTCCCTGCTACTAGTTCTGTTTTGGTGCTTTCATCTCTATGGATGGAAATGACTAGATGATCTGATCAATTCAGATTAACAGAACAGTAACTATAAGAACTGAATTACTAAGTTATTATTTTCCTGCTGTTGTGTGTTTTTCCACCTGCTGGAAAAGTTATTTCAGTATCTTAGGAACACTGTCCACAAGATTGGGAAAGTAAGAACTACTATATGCCTCTGATTGTCCAATGGTAAAATATTTACAGTAATATTTAACTATTTTCAGAAAGATTTGTAAGGCTGTCATAAAAATTGTTAGATACCTTGAGTTCCTTGGAAGAAAAAGCTGAAAGACATCTAGTAACGAAGTTGTTCATCTCATAGTTTTCACAGATCATATTATTGTCGGACGTTAACTCCTGATTCCAGAGAAGAATGTTAACACTTTTTTCCTTACCTATCTGTTATTGCAGCTCTTTACCAATGTGTCCGGCTCTGTGGATGACAGGGGAACTTGCCAGTGCTCTGTGTACTTGCCGGATACCACCTTCCCAGTGCAGAAGGCTGAGAAATTGGAAATTATAGCCGCAACGCTCTCAGAGAAATTTGAGTTGGAGCTTTCTCAAGTAAGGTGTTCTTTTCTCATAAATATAACAATTGTATCTTTGCTGAAAAAATAGTTGCCTGTAAAAAAGTACAGCAGTCAGTGCTTTTCTGTGACTTGTCTTTCAAACGGTGGGAAAGAGGGTTCTGTAAGAACAACGAGAAGGGTGATTAAATCTCAAATCTTTGACGTTGTAGTATGTAACACATTTGAATATCCTTAGGTCTCTTTTCTAGGCCTTTGTAGCTAGAGGCATATGGTATTTTGGGAAGAATGGTTATGTTTTTCCTCTTTTGGCTCAGTTTTATTGGTTTGTGATTGCTACATAGAGCTATAGGAAGCCAAGCCTCCTGCTCTTTCATGTGTTATTATTTGTATCAAGCCAGACGGCTTGTAAGAGGGAAATGAAGGGAAAGAGGAGAAAGGTCACCACAGACCAGAGTGAAGAAGTAGGTGAATATTTGTCCCTTCACTTCTGCTCTCAGAGATTAAAAAAAAAAAGATAAAAAACCCCAAATATCTTCCTTGTCAACATCTGAAGCTGTGGCAGCGAGACTACTGAATTATGCATTGTTGTTGAAGTCAAACACACCTTACACCTTTGGCTGCTTGTTGCATGAATTCAGATCCATTTTTTGAGGAACTCAAGCAAACCCAAACATGGTGCTTTGTTGCACCAGGTGAAGCTGCCTGTGAAGACAGAAGTCTGCCTTTGACTTTTGATAGTGGATAAATATTCAGGATTCAGATTAGGTGTCCAGCAGAAAGTGTTTTCTTCAGGAACCAAGCATCTTAAGAAATGAAGTGTCCTTGAATTAATCAGCAGAAAAGGCACAGCATTAAATTATAAATTCTGACCATAAATATTCATAACCCTCCTCTGGTATAATCAAGAACAGATAAGAAATTGTGCATAAAAAAACAGAACAACAGGCAGAAGATCCTGTGGTAAGATCTTTCAGTTCAAATAATTTGTTTTGAAAGAACTGGAGCTAACAATGAAACACATGCAGCTGTCAGCAGGGATATGAAGGGCAAGCTGACAGAAGTCTCACTGCCTTGAAGCGCAGAAGTTACCTGATTCTTTGCAGGATGGAGGTGTAGTTCAGAGTTAACGATCCATGAAAATCACTGAGATTTTAGGTCCCCATACTCTTCCCACTGTGGTCAGCGCCAGCATTTAAAGCTAGTTGCTCTGGGACAGGATCAGGGCCATGATTTCCAGCCAGAAAGTTGGTGTGACTCTTCAAGGTGTTTTTGCACCATCTTTCCCAGTCTCTTACCAGTACTTTCCTCAGAATGGTGCATTTTTCCCTTAGGATGTGTGATTTATCTGCTAGTCTCATGCAGATCTGCGAAGCATCTCAAGTGCTGCTTGACCTCTCTGTATGGACAACCTCAGATCTCCATCGAAGTCGGGTGTCTTGCTCATATAAATACACAGGTTACTATAGATATCTAAAATTAGAATGGCACCCATGCTGTCATCCTTAGGTGCCCAGCAGTGTAACTCAGTGTAGGCACTGACCTTGGCTTTCAATTCTTGCTGCAGACAGTGAAAATTCCTGACCTAACTCAGGCTTCACTGAATTTCATCCTGTCGAGACCAATCAGCCAAGCAGTGTTACAATGCATCTAGTTAGATAAAGTGTGACATATACTTTGGTGTGATCCAGGCAAAGAGATACTTTGGGTCAGAAATGCATTTTGTTGTAACTCTGTGTATGTAAAATTTTTCAGTTATGATACTGTTCTTCTGTAGAAAGAAGAAAGCTGTCAAGCATTGCCCTATTGATATCTGAATTTAAGTAATCTCAGATCTTGTGATCCATGAGTCTCCATGCATAAAAATTCTTCACCTTTCCAGTTGTGGAAAAACCCCCCCTTGTACAATCATGTACACAAATTTAATCGTGATATACTCATAGAAAGAAGGAAATAATGAAATGGAGGAAAGCCCAGTTCTCATTATTGATCATTATTAGAAATGATCCTGAGTAAAATCCTGAGGAATTATGCTCAAACATAACCTGATCTCACCACAGGGGTGGGAATTTCTACTGAGTGCTTGCTTTTTTGACTCTGAGAACCCATTCTTTATTTGCTCTCCTAAAACACCCTTTGAAGCTCATGGGAGCTTTCCCAGGGTAAGAGCTGCAGGATTGGACCCTCTTAAGGATGCTTTCCGTGTGCTAGAAGTCCCAGATAAACAACCTGATTGAATCGTTAACCTTTTGCCTGATTGTAGGCTAATTCAAAAAGCAAGGGGGTCCTTTTATAGAATCAGCAGGCAAGGAAGCTCGCAGATAAAGAGATGCTCTCATGTGCCAAATGAGTACAAACCGTAGGCTGAAAATACCAGACTAATTTTTCCTCTGTCACATCAACCTTTGCCAGCATAATTATGATTACAGAAGAAAATTAACCTTTCAAAGTGAAGCTGGAATAGGCTGCTTCTCTCAATAGGAAAGCGGAGAGGACACCTCTGTACTAGGAATGGATCAGCACTTCATCCCAAGGAGAGAAAGTGCCTTCCAGAACTTGGCTCAAAACAGCCACAACACCCTCACATAACAAAAACAGGAGAAAAAAAACTATGCCTCCCCTCCACCAGGAACAGCTGTTTTCAAAATGTTAACCTGCAGTAGAATTCTTCTCGGTGTCAGCTTGCAGACTGCTTGCCAACTACGCTTCTTATGGGTCCGTAGAGCTCAGGCCTGCCCGAAGCCAGTGTCCTGGGCCAACTGACTTTATAGAGTTGCTGGTTTTGTCTCTTCTTTCTCATCTTCCCTCAGTCCTCCCACTTTTTTTTTTTTTCTTTTACATCTTCATCTTTGCACTTTTGTTCCCCCTTCTGTACTCTCCAAATACGTGCTGGAGAAGTGTCTGTTTGCATGCTGCAAAACCCGTGCTGATAAATACCAATTGCAAGTAAATGACACAGTAAATGAGCATTGCAGATTTTTCATGCCCTTTTCATTCCGTGAGGGTGACAATGCTTGGAAAGGAGGAAAAAATGAAACTGAGGAATTTTTTTCCTACATATGCCTCACATGGCTCCATTTTTTTCCTACAAAGAGCTAATAGAGGCCCTATGCACTCATCATACCCTTCTTTAGGCTTTTATGACAAATGTGGTGGCAATCAATACGAGTTATTGTTCTGTATGCCTAAAGATGGGATATGCACACAATTTCTGTGCCAGTCTGTCAAGAGACAACTGCCAGTCCCCCAGCAGGTAGCTACAGTAGAAGACCAGGGATTACAAGCTGCTTAAATCTATCTGCCAAGCAACAGAGCAACATCATGTTCCTCTTTCAACCGATATTTTTGAACTACAGAAACTCCTGCGCCAGACCTGAGCAGGTAGGAATGTCCACACAGGGCATTGCAATGCTTGACATATGTGCTGGATTTGTCTGCAAAAGCGGTATAGACCTGCTAGAGCAGCACTGCTGAGAAAATTTTATTTGTCCAATAATTCGCCAGGGGAGCTATTAGCTTGAGCTCATTGCGATGCTGGTGTGGCTGTATAGAGCACTGCAGAGTGCTGGGGCTAGTTCAGGCTCAACTTGTATGGATATCTCTCAGCTATACTCCACTGGATGGGGTTGACACGTCCTTAAATGACCTAGACGGTTGACTGAGTGAAAACCCTCTGATGTGGGAGGAGAACTTCAGGTCTGTGCCCTGCAGCACTCTGCAATCGGGGCTGAAATAACTATGTATGCCTTGTTCCAGCCTCCAGCATTTTGTCCAGGCTCTCAGGCCCCTAGAGAAAACTCCAGATTCACAGGTTTCTCACTAATGAGTAGCCATCATTAATTCCAGCAGTCTGTTCATTTCAGTGGCTTCTAGATTTGACCTATATTGCATCATTATTATTATTATCAGTAATATTAGTGTTACTGTGAGAAAGGTTATTAATACCTAGATAGATTTCCAAATATCTCTATGATATACGTAGCTTCACACAGCAGTGCAACCTTGTTCGGACATGGGCTTGTTTTATATTTCTCAGGTTGTAATCATATATGCTTGCTTTTTCTCTGTGCAAGTTCTAGGCACACATTTTAAACACTGGCCTTTGGAGAATCTTTTCAGAAGATTTTTTTTGAGGATATCTTCTAACTCCAAACTGATTTTGGTGATCAGTGAAAGTGTGAGGTCCAACTACATGTGGCTTTTCCAAGAACATTGTCCAGTTCCCTCTTGAACAGATGATCATGTCAGACAGGACAAGGGCTCTCAGCTGTCTTTTTATACAAGAAGTTAGGTCTAAGACTTTATATGTTACTATTATTTTATTCTTAATTGTAATAAGTAGCTTAGTTATTTCTAAGCTTGAAGTTACCCAGTCTTGACCTGGGAGATCTAGAGCATCTAGTCTTATGAGTCAGGGTGCTTCTGCTGTGGCTTATGGAGATGTGCCAGTTTATATCAGAGCAACTCAAAGTCTGGCTGCACACATTTAGAACAGCAGATCTGTTTCAAACCCTGATTTAAATGCACGCGGTTGAGCTGCCTGGTTTTGGTGTACGTTATGTATGTGCATGCAGAGAGATTAATTCAGCCTTATAGCGTAGTCATGCCATTATTGAAAATTATACTTTTGAAAAGGGGGTCTTCCCACTTGCAGTTCTCCTTAAACCACATCACTGACTATTTTATGATCTGAAGGGATCCTTTCTGCCCTTCATGAATTTCCATGCTGTGAGCTCCTATACCTCCTCTTTGGTACCCATGGGATTCAATCAAAACTGAAAGGAATTATTTGATAAGTGTGTTTGTTGGGGTTTCCATCCCAGGGGATGCTGCTAGAAAAGGAGAACAGGGAGTCCACGGTCTTCACACAATGACAGGATTTTAGAGTCCATTTCAGAGCCAATGGGAAAAAATACCGACTTTCATTTTATGTTAAGATAATGCAAGAACGGTTGAGATGATGTGGGCTAAAAATCTTTCAGTCAAATATGTAATAGTTATGGAAATCATAGTGCTGTAAAGAGAGGGACTTATACTACAAACACCATCTGAGAGTATAAATATGGAGTTACTGGTGCAACAAAATAATTATATTTATTCCTACTTCTTACATTTTGTGATACAATTATATTGATTTAAGGGAAAACAGGCATGAATTTTATGAAGCATATAGGAGAGAAATGATATGTGTTTCCCAAAGTGTTAAATTTCAAGGAACTAACATTTTCCATGGAATGTTCTGAATCCATATAATATTCTTAACATCCGGCATCACAATGCTTGTGCTGTGACCTTTACCTCAGCAGATACATGTGTGAAAATATATTTATGCGGACAACTGTTTAATGGTTCAAAGGCTGAAAAGACTGATATGTAAATTACTTTAGCTAAAGCCTGCAATAAATTTTATGCTTTCATTTAAACCAGATTTGATTTTTAACACTGTGTTTAAACATTCCCCCCTGCCCAAAGACAAACCCCAAACTAGTTCTGCCAACTTTTGGCATAATTCACACGTACGCAGGGTAAAATCCTATTTGGATTCAGAGTTAATAGGAAACGAAGCTGAAAAACTTGGGAATCCTTTATTGCATTTTTCAGCCTCCTCGGGTTGCTTTTGTGAGATAATACACTGCAGATTTCCTAATAAAATTTTCGCCAATGTAAGTTCTTGGCATACTGAGGATAAAGTTAGCTCACAGAGACAATATTGGCAAAGAATTAAAAAAATGGAAGACTGTGAGTAAAATTCTGCCTTCAGTTATCCCCAGGCATTCCTGAGGGGACTTTGTGGAACTGCCAACAATAAATGAGGGTTAAATTTAACATTTTTTATGTATGTGATGAGAATTTCATTTATGTAGTTTATGCGAAGAATATAAACGTCAAATATGTGGAAGTTATGCATGGGGTACTCAGAAATATAATAAAGATGTCAGACAGGCTTGTTTTATTTGCTAACCTTGACTTGAATATGTGCTTTTTTTTTTTTTTTTTAAGGTTAGAGAGTACTCAAAAATGATTGAACTGTATCAGAAGCAAATCCTTAATCTAACCATCAGAGTGCAGCATATGGAGCAGAGCAGTGTATCTTACACAGAACTGGACTTCCAGTTACTGAAAGTGGAAATCAGTGACCTAGAGAGACTGGTCACTCAGCTGAAATCCAGCCTTGTTGGAAGCAATGTCGTCGTTGAGCAAATATATTTGGAGGTATTGCCAAAGTCCTAATTAGCCACAGAGGATTCAAATATACAGATAATAGTTTATTCTCTCTTTACTGTTTAGGTTGAGGAAATGTAGCCTGTCTCTACTGCAGCCAGTGGAATTATTTTAGCATTTCATCAGCATAAATTAAAAGAAAGCTTGACCTTAAATGTATTAACATATTTTTCCTTGATATAGAGCATAGAAAAACAACAAAAAAACCCAAAACAAAATGGGGACCTCTTTATTTTTGCCAAATATCTGCCTGAAAGTTAACAGTTTTGCATAGCATTAAGCACATGAGCTGATTAAATTATTATAATAAATATTAATTTTTAGACCCCCATGCTTGAAAGCCTCCGTGCTTTAACTTAGATAATTATAAAATTAGCTTCTGGTTGCTAGGGCAGTGGTCTAATCAATATGAAATCAAGAAGTGGGAAAGACTATCACCTTCCCAACAGACTATAAATCACATTTTCAAAATTGTAATTAATCACTCACCTAGAGAGAATAATTACTTCAGATGGAAAGTGAAATATCATTTTCTCCATTGTCCTCTAGCTCATCAAGTAGGTGATTGAGAACATTATTTATCTTTGCAAATAAAATTTCCAGATACTTTCATAAGGTTGGAATAAGAACTTTTTATATACAATAGCTAGTACTTGCCTAAAACTTACTGGGTATTTTTAAACTATGAATAAAATAGCACTATATTTTTGCATTATGGTATACAACTGAGTGTTAAAACATTTCCTTGTGGTCACGTACCTCCGCTGTAAATGTAAAGTTCAGGCTTGCAGGATGAAGTCTTTTCTTAGGGATATTTCTTAAAACTTTTTCTGTAGCATCTTCTATGATATGATCAACCCTGCCTGCAAATATCTGTAAAATAAAGTTGACAAAAATTCAAACTTACTCTTTCTCTTTTTTTTTCTTTTTTTTTTTTTCTCTAGATCACAAATCTGACTATACTGGTAAATGAACTAGAATCACTGGACAAAAACAACGTCCTTGCAATTCGTCGACAAATTGTGTCTCTGCAGAATCGATTGAAAGAGTGCGAAGAGAGCAGAAACAAAACTACAGTACCCCCTTATTTCCCACCAGGTAAGCATTTCACTTGTATATCAGATAAGAAACGATATAATACATGGGTGGAACAGTAAATGCAAAGATTTCTTTGTTAATATTAAATACAGTTGTAATGATACTACTTAGCTCTTGACAAATTGAGAAGACAGCTCCTTATGTTTCATCAATGGGTTCAAAAGGAAAATGAGGGCAGGGAGCAAACTCTTCCAGACACAGTAGCTGCTTTCAACTGGAAAAAGTTGTAATCTTTCTCTCAGCTGCAGTGTGAAAAGCGAATCTGTACCCCCCTTCTCTCTCTCAAAACAATTACCTTTTTTTTTTTTTTTTGTGGGAAATTATGCTTTTTTTTCTGACTACCTTTGATTTTTAATAGTTCCTGTGAAAGTGACCTGTGTCACGGCAATTTTTCTCTTATGCTGCTTGGGAAACGTATGAGGAACAGTTGATGTACTAAAGCTGTTGGTATGCAAGCTCTGGAAGGTAGCTTTGCATGAAGATTACTTTTGCTTCACAAGCAAAAGATTCTTCTAAATCAGAAGGTCAAGAACCTTGGGGGGAAATTCTGGTCTCAGGGAAATAAGTGGGAGCTTTATCACTGATTTCAACAGAACTAGAATTTTACCATTTTCTTAACTAGGAAGGTTATGTTCTGGGGCTTAGATCAGTGGTTTCCAGAGTGAGTTCATATAAAAAGGAAGTGATGGTGCCTCTGTACTCGGCACTGGTGAGGCCTCATCTCAAGTACTGTGTTCAGTTCTGGGCCCCTCACTACAGGAAGGACATTGAGCTGCTGGAGCACGTCCAGAGGAGAGCCACCAAGCTGGTGAGGGGTCCAGAGAACAAGTCATATGAGGAGAGGCTGAGGAAACTGGGCATGTTTAGTTTGGAGAAGAGGAGGCTGAGGGGGGACCCCATTGCCCTCTACAACTACCTGAAAGGAGGTTGTAGGGAGGTGGGTGTTGGCCTCTTCTCCCAAGGGAATAATGACAGGACCAGAGGAAAACCCACATTGCAAGATCTCAAGGCCCATCTCAGCTCCTTAAGGAAGGGCTTAAAATGTGTCAATTAAAAAAAAAAAAAAGAAAAGCAAGAAATGTTTTAAAAGTATTTGAAGGGCATTTCATTGATTTATTAGGGGTGACGGTGTGTGGAAAGAAACAGCCTCTTTCTCTTCAAGCCTACAGCAAGCCTTTGTTTTGGTGAGAAAGTACTGAAACAAGAATACCGTGTCCTTCCCTGAGTGATGGAGGAAGGCACCGCTTTTACGCCTGGGTGGTTGGTGTAAGCGTCTGTGGGATGTGGGAGCCTTTGGAATGGGAAAGGAATGTCTACGCTTCACAGTGCAGCTCCATGCAGGGATAGGCAAGCCATGCCCAGAGCAGGATCATAGCTCCGGGATGGGTCAATGTAACTGCATAGGATTATGACTGTAATAGAATTATTTAGCATTGCTTAGGGCATGATGGGGAGATGGATAGAGTTTATCTGAGACCAAAATGGTATTGCTTTAGTGTTGCCTTATTCCTGACCGGTGTGCCAGCTCACTCAGGCACCTTTGCATGTCACTGCATTGTGTGGGAACCAAGGAGCAGAAAGTAGCCTAGAAGACCCAAACCCCAGGTGGTATGAACAACAGTAGCTTCATTGACTTCCAGAGAATTACCACCACCGACATCAGCTGAGGACATCCTCTGGTGATGTCTCTGACTTTATCTCCTGCGTACAGGAATAGGAACACTGGAGGGGTTGGAAGATGCGTGTGGGCTTATTGTCATGGCCAGCTTTAGGGTGAGGGTGGTCTCTGAGGCTGGCACAAAGGACTGCCGGCCGAGCAACTGCAGAGGGCTGGCAAGTTTCCTACCTGTTGGGATATGCCAGCTATACAGATAACCCAGGTGTTGTGTAGGCTCAGATCTCTGCTAATGCACACAGCACTGGCGTATCCTGACTTTGTGTGCCTGGCAGGGAGCAAACGTTCCCTGGGCAGAGAACTTTGTAAAGCAATTACGTGTCCTGCGGACTGTATCTGAAAACAGATAGTAGTAGGAAGATGTTATTGCTTGGGGAGATGGAGTAAGTATGTGAGAGAGCTGCATTTTCTAGATGGTCATTTTGGAGGCTTTGCATGGATGCTCACACCTAGGCCTCTGAAGCTCTCTAGCACTCATTTACGCATTTGAACACAATTTCCATACGTTTTCTCTGCAAGCTTGAATGCCTTGAATTCCTGCCAAACCATTTGGCCTTGCCCTGCTTTTAGTTCATATTATATTTATAATGTTTGTATTAAACTGACTCTTTGTCCTGTTTTCAGGCTGCGTTTTCTTTCCCCCTTCATCCCCTCTCCTGCATATTTTGGGCAGGCAACATGAACTAGAGAGAGTTTGGCTAATCCCCAAGCTGTCTAAGACCATGAGTCTAAAGGCAAGTTTAATTAAAGCTTCTTGCTTCTCAGTGCTGTAGTACACAGCCCCTCTGACTCTCTCCCCCAAGGCTTTTGCTGCTGTATTTCTCAGAGTGAGCAGGCCTGTTCTCAAGCGACATAGCAGAAAGAAATCACTGGTCTCCATTCGCCGCCTTCTCTCACCAGAGAGGTGGGTGTCTGAGTGTCTGAGATGAGTCTTGGTGAATATATAGTTAATCATCCTCCTCATCATCACTTATTTTCCTATCTGCAGCAGTTCCTGGTATCTCTCTGCTCATCACTTCAGTGGGATGAAATACTTATCCATTCCTTTTTTTTTTTTTTTTTTTTGGTGCTGATCTCATCTGGCTGCATCAGGGCAGATACAGACAGAAAAGACCCCAGGATGGTTCTTTGAGGACTCTGCAGCAGATTCTTTGTCACATCTCACTGAAATGATCTGAGAGAGGCAGCAGGGGGAAGTGAGTCAGATAAAACTCTCAAAGGCAAAAAAAGAAAGAAAGGAAAAAAAGAGCAAAGCTGATTTTTCTGGCTTTTATACACTTAGAAATTAAGGATTTCAAGTTACTGGTGAATAGGTCTCCGCAGGCTGAAGACCTGGTGTAGCCTAATGCTGAAACTCAGACAATCCTATTGGAGTCTTACAGCGATTTCACTTTTACCTTATATTTTACCTCCTATGTACCCAAGATGTCTGTGTTTTTTGAGTGATCTGGGTTGTGTTTTGAAATGAGTATATCCATACACAAAGAGAGAGTATGTGTACTCTACAGGCATCTGCAAAGAGCTGGCCAGTGCCTCCTCTCCAAGGCTGCTTGAACTGCCCCTGGAGACACATGCATTTCTCCATTGGCAATGGAAGGAGCTTAGCTGAGGTACCTGAATTTTTAGTTGCCTGAAGGTAGGTCAGATGAACTGCAGCCCTCCACCTCATGCCCTGTTAGATGCTGACAACATAAGTCTGTCTGATGCAGCTGTCAGCCCGTGTCTGGTGAGAACAGAGGTGTCTGTATGGGTCTTCCTAAGTCAGGGAGACAGTAGGAGCAAAGATGAGCCATTCCCCGAGCAGCTCTGTCTCCCGTGTAACAGCTCACACATCTGGATGCAGTGGTTCACCTGATGGGAGAGAAGGATGCACATCTGGTGCTTGAAAGCGCCAGAGTGAGGGTGTAGTACCAGCCTGCTCCTGGTCTCTGTACCCCTCACGGCAGTTCCTTTAAATGTGGGTCCCACCTTGTGCGATCCCTTCTCTTCTGCGATCAGATGCAGCTGCTTGGTGGGAGGAGGCTGCTGGAGGTTTTTTGGCACTTGTATTGTTGGAGTGAGGAGCTGATGTGCTCTATAAGTGCTTCAGAGTGAAACAAGACCCAATGGGATGCGTCTCATGCTCAGTTCTGCAGCCCATCAGCCAAGCAAGTCAGGCTCCCTCCAGTCCTGACAACTAAGTGCCAGCTCCTTTTTTTATGAAACAGAAGGATTAGTAAACAGTTGAGCTGAGATAATGGTTCTTTATGTAGGGAGAAGGAGAAGTATGTGTGTATGTACCTATGTTAGTCCTCCTCTTGCCTATTTGCTACATAAGCATGAAACAAAGGAAGGCAAAAATACCAGGACATCATTTATCAGTGGCCCAAAAGAGTGGAGAAAGGAGTTAAAAACTTGAAAGTCTGAATAATGCATATGGATTTATTTCAAGTACCTTCTAATATTTACAAAATTACATGACACTTTGTTTCCTTTGTGCATTTTTTTTCCCACAAGATCCAGGCAGGGAGGCAAGTTTAGATTAAATAAACAACAATGAATTCTTCTGAACCTGTGCAGAAGACAGATCACCCCCTGACTACCACAGAGTTTTTTGGTAAAAAAAAATAATAATTCTGGGAGAGTTTTCAAGGAAATCAAAATCAGGCACATACTCTATAGAAACCTCAGACAATTTTTGATGTCATTAAAACAGAACACGCTTCTAACTTTATTTTAATAATTCATTGTTTCATAAATAAAAACCAAACAAGTGTTCAGCAGAGAGATCTCTTTAAGGGAAGAAATAATAATTTATTATTTCTTTTGTAAAAAAAGGTCTCTCTGCTGAACACACGTTTGTTTTTTATTTATGAAACAATGTATGAATTATTAAAATAAATCTGAAATTGTGTTCTGCTTAATGACATGAAAAATTATTTGAGGTCGCATATAGATGAGCTTAGCAGTGCTTCACTACCTGCAAGCTTTGGCGCTATATTTTTCTAAACAAATCAAGAGTTTTAGAGCATTTAATAACCATTTAATTCTTAGATAAGAAGTTTATTGTATTTAAGCACAGTAATGTATTCAATATGTCACCAGCTTGAAAGAAGCCCTCATGCCGGAGGTAACAATACATAATAGAGATTTAAGAAAAAAACAGTTCAAATTGATTTATGGAGCTGGCAGACTGCAAGCCATTTTGCACTGTCTGCCTCAGCTTTCTTCCTTTGCATGAGCTGAGGTATAAGCACCTCCAAACACTGGCCTCCGTGCCAAGTGCTGAGGCCATGTTACTAGCTACGCTATGTGCCATTTCCAGGGATGCAACCTAGCTGGCCACACAGCAGTGCCTTCCTTGTGTGCTATATTTGGAAATGAGGTTTCCGCTCCGGGGCCTCATCCGTTGTAAAGCACTTAAGTGCATGCTTAAACGCTCATCTGCTCCGAGCCAGGAAGGCTGATTCGCTACGATTCTTGGTGGCACGGAGGGAAGCAGCGTTCAACCGGGGTCATCCCACGTTTCAGCCGCGGGAATCCCAGGACACAAAAGGGACTGGAGGAGGAGGTGGGGTTGTTCACAACTCACGTCATTCTCTCTCTACCATGAGCTGGGAACTCAGTGATGCAGAGCTGCTCCCGTGGAAAATACTGATCCCAAGGATGCTGCCAGCATGGCCTGGATATACAAGAATTTAGCTCAACATAGGGATTTACACTTAAAATAAAGCTTCTCCCCACCTTCCTCATAGACATTGTGAGGAGGCTGCAGGTGAGTCACGTCCCTCAAGTCACTAGCGCAAGACAGCACAAAACAGTGAGAGTGAAGGTGTTACGTAGTGCAAGGAGAGAAATGGTACATTTTGAGAAAGGAGGAGACACAGAGACCTTCGGTGACCAAATCGACTTTACACATTGGCGCAAATGCTGCACTCTTGCTTGGACATTTCTAACATTCAAGCCTCAGGTTTCCTTGTCCCAGAGGCAGAGCACCTTCCCCCCTGGGCAAAGCAGATCAGAAAAAGATTTCTTTGCGTTTGCAATGGTCTATTTTTCACCAAATATCTTGTTTCCCAGTCTTTTTCCAAGTAGAGTACTTCAGATTGGTCTGTCTTGGCATTTCAGTCTATCCGTGGGATAAACCAGGATGCCTTTGAGAACAAGATATCTCCTAGGCTTTTTCTGTCAGTAGCTTTAGGAGTTCTCAATTCAACTCTGTATGTCTGGCCTTGCTTAGAGATGGCCAGCTTTGAGGGTAAAGGGTAAATTCTCTGTTATTTCTTTTTCTTCTTTGGGCTAAGATGTAGGTTATTTATATGCTAGACATCCCTTCACATGACTGAGCTTATGAACATCCATTCTTTTCATACAATCTGTAAGCAATTGTGACACAGTACTCATGGAAAGTATTAAAACCTCAAAAGGTAAGTTTGACTTTCATCATCGATGCCATAGCTGGTGGTGCACAGAGTTCCTGTGCTGAGGGAGGTATTATTAACATCAAACAGTTGTGGCCATTAATTTATCCATTAATTGACATGTGAGACTTGGATCTATTCATATGATACTCCATCTATCATAAGGAAGGCTGTCTAGTGGCTAGAGCACCTCACTGAATAGGGAAATGTTGGAGTACCACTGAACTTGTGAGCTGGTGCCAGCTACTTGACATCTCCATCTCCGTTACCTCAGGTGAACATATCTTCACAATGAAAAATCTGGAAAACTTTTGTGGCAGTCATACAAAAAGCTAATGTTAACACTTGGAAAAAAGCATGCTGGTTTTTGCCAGTGGCAGCTTTGGACTCATCAGAGGCACACAGAGATTTCTGAGTGGAGGATTTTTTCCACCAGTGACTTATAACATTGAGAATTTATCAGGAAACAGGAATGTCACTGCCATTCACCATGAGTAAAAGGAAAGTATTTCATGTATCTAAACTCATTTTTCCATGATCGTGAAAATGGCTTCATAGTTGATATGTGGAAAACAGAGCTGTTCTGGTTCAGCTTGAAGTCATATTCTCTTTAGAGTTGCCTCACATAAAAACTGGGAATAATATCTGTCTACACTTCCCAGGCTGTGATTCTTACTGTCTGCAGATTTCTTTGAGGGTCTGAGGTGGAAGGCATCATGCAGCTATGATGCACTGTTGTAAAGCTGTGATTCTGACAGCAGAATGCTAATCTGAAATGTGACTCTGGAATTACTGCTGCTGCTGCTCCTTCCTTCCCCTCCTCAGTGAAATACACAGAAATCGGATGCTCCTCTTTCTTTTTTTTTCCCCATCACCCATGCTCTCAGTTCCACTGAGGTAGAAAATAACCTAAAATGCTTCTGAAATTGTATTTTCAAAGGGATTTCCTAGTGCATCAGGCTGGCATACATCAAATGGGTAGAAACAGAAATCTGTCCCTTGTCTGGAACAGCACAGTGAGCACTTATTTTCTGTGAATTAATCCTGACTAAGGATGGATGTCCCTATCTTTTTTACCCCCCGCCCTACTCCCCTGGGCCAAAAAATGAGCCTTTTACACATGGAGTTATGCATTTGTGTCTCTGCTTTGCCACAAAGCTAATCCCTAGTAAGAACACTCTAGAGGCTACAGTATGCAAAACCTCTCTCCTAATGATGACATTTGGAAAACCTGCTTGTTTTTTTTTTCTTTAATTGCAGGTAGCTGCATTCACCGTGGACTGCTGAATGTTAGCCAGCCCTACATTGTAAAGCTGAACTGGAGAGGATTTTCCTACAAATATGGTTCCTGGGGTAGAGATTACTCTCCCTCTAACCCAGAGAAGGAAGTCTATTGGGTTGCACCGTTGAACACAGATGGGAGATACTTGGAATACTACAGAATTTATAGTTCCTTTGATAATTTGCTGCTGTTTAAACCCCTGTATGAAACTAGAATACAATATGGGGAAGGAAGTGGTGCTGCCCTTTATAATAACTTTTTGTACTATCATGCTTATAATTCAAGACGTATGGTGAAGCATGATATAAACACAAACACCGCGGTTTTGAGAAAGGATCTTCCAGATGCTGTTACTGGTAGCCGTTTCTCTTATGCAGGTGTATCGTGGCAAGACATAGATTTTGCTGTGGATGAAAGTGGGTTATGGGTAATATATTCAACAGAAAATAGCATGGGCAACATTGTGATTAGCAAACTCAATGAGACCACACTTGATGTGCTAAATACTTGGCAGACAAGACAGTACAAGCCATCTGTTTCCAACGCTTTCATGTTATGTGGTGTTCTGTATGCCACAAGGCCAGTAAACACTAGGAAAGAGGAGATCTTCTACATGTATGACACAAGTACCGGCCAAGAAGGTAGAGTAAGTGTCATTATGGATAAAAAGTTAGATACAATCCAGAGTATTGATTATAGCCCCTCAGATCAGAAACTGTATGTTTACAATGATGGTTACCTTCTAAGATACGATGTGACCTTTCAGTCTTAACATCTCAGTGCCATAAGCATGTGATAAAACTGGCAGCAACTGAAATGAGAGATCCAATTAGACAATGCTACTGCCGGTTTAGGGTTTATCTGGTCTGGTATACTCTATCTGGTATCCAGGAGGGTGGTGTTATATATATTACTTATACTCTTTAAAGGAATTAGTAGTATTGCTGGCAGCAGTGCCTGGCAGTACTGGGTTCTTTAGATTTTGATTGGTGTTTATTGGTGCTTTGTGCTTTACAATTGTCCTGCCTCTAGGAGTAGATTTACTGTACAGACTTAGTGCATTTTGTTCACAGAAATTGATGGGCACAGCCTATCTACTGACCAAGAAGCTAATTATCCACTGATGTGCATTTCTCAGTGTAACACTGACAAGGCACCCAGAAACTGAGGATGAATTTCCACTGATCATCAGAGTGGATTGAGGCCTCAAAGAAATTAATAGAAGGATTAAAATGGTATAGGAAATAGACTTGGTTGGAAGACAGCAACCCATTTTAGGTGGAAGCAGTAGTATCTGGCTCAAGGCTTCAGAGGAGAGGGTAGAAATTGACTTTGCTGTTCGAAGCCCTACCACAGGTAGGAGAGAGAGGGCATTTGAGCAGAGACAGAGCTCACTGCCCTTGCCATCACTGATGCAGTGGGACAGCCACCCCTGGGGCCCCACCTGTAGCTGCCTCCCCTTGGTTCAGCCCTCTCCCAAACTGCCACAGCACTAGGCTGGCTTCCCAGCGTGACTACAGGGCCAAAACTGGCAGCAGAGCTTTCACCATCTTACTTTCTGTCCCACTCTGTTGCCCTTAGCAATTTATGGTGCCTAGACCTGGCCTTATGAACGGTCTCATTGCAATCTACCCATGTTTTGTGGTCACCATGGCTCTATTTTCCTGGCAGTACAGTGCAAGAAACACTGTTTTCCTTTCTTTTATGCTCTTGTAAGCTGATGCAAATCCTCCCGTTGACTTTATTGGCCACGAGTGGCTTTTAGGTATATATCATGCATTGCCATAGAATGACAGCCGTGTTATTTAATGTGCCTCTATTCAGCACTTTTGCCATTCTGTAATTAGATTCCTGAGAGCCTTGTTGGTACAGGGTTCAATTTTTTCCCTGGGTAATTCTGTCTTACAGTAAGGTAAGAGGTCTTGTGGAAAAGAGAAGTCTGGTCAGACTAGTTGGATATGTGGGGTTTTTTTAAAATCGGTATTGTGTAATAATTTTTGAGTGTGTGCACTGTATCAATGTCTTACCTTCATCAGGCTGAAATACTGAAATTCAGAGCTCTACAATAATGAAGAAAGCAGTTCATATGGTTCATTTTCTTCTGTTACCTGTGCAAGCATGTCTGTGTCCTCTGCTAATCAAAATCAATACATATACCAATGATTGCTTTTGTTTTAATAAAAACAATATTTCAAAGGATCCCAGTTGTGCTGTAGAGCCATGTAAAGCTGCTTGTGACAAATAGGTAACTTTTGGGATGCAACAGGAAGCCAGGGCACCAAATGTTTGAAACAGGATCATTGCACTCAGTTGGGCTCCGTGTGCTTCAACGGCTCTGGGAACAACGCAAAGGTGTGAATCAGCATGTCAACAGGTACACAGGAGGAGCTTTATTTCCCCACACAGAAATATGTTAGCTGGTTAGGGTAACATTTCTCCACCAAGCTGAGATGCTACTCGAGGCATCGGAGGCTGATGAACTGATGACACATTTTGAAGCCTCCGATGCCACTTATCAGGTATCAGCATCTGTTTCTTGGAAACCTGTGAAATGAATCTGAAAGCCACGGAGGCATTGGTGCAGTAATCTGATCAGTCAGCACAGGCAGGGCTGCTGTGTGAATAATCCTTAACAGCCCAAGTAAGGATTTGGCTGAGAAAAGAAGAAAATACTGCAAAAAATATTTTTTCCTTCTACATCTGTGTATGGGTCACGGAAGGTGAGCAGCTCTCCACTTATTATCAAGAAATGCTGTCAGCATGGGCCTTGAGGCCCCTCAGCTCACCACCATTTGAGGAGGGTGTTGATTTTAGCATGTATATGACCAATTCTGGTGAATTGACTGTGTTTCTCAGGTCCTTCCTGGGGGCAGGTCCTTATGGTCTAGTTTTCTCCCCTTTGGAAACAGCAGTTGGCCTGGACTGGAGGCACCCACGATGGTGGTGGAGGTGGGGATGCCATGACTATCCCATGGCTCCTTGGTTGCGGTGTGGCCCAGACACTGTGTGACCTGGCACTGGGCTACAGCTGGACCTCACTGAGGTAGCCCAGAGAGAGGAGAGAGAGTGGCAGTGGCCACTTCATTGGGGTACCACAGAATGTCGCTGCAGAGAAGATAAAACACAATCAGGTTAGACCCCTGTAGCTCAGTATCAGAAGGAAAGCAGAAACGTCCTTGCACTTATAAAAACCTTAAAATACTTTGCGTGGAGGGGCTGAGTCAAGATGTTTTGTTCCTGGCAAGGCTGAACTTGTCCTTTGATTTTTGTTCTGCGTTAATATTTCTTAGGTAGCCAGTGCCAGGGTGCAGCGGGGGCTCCCCTGGGGTCCATCAGAGCAGGACCCGGCAGACAGAGCCCATCCCATGGCCCCAGCCAGGAGCAGGGCAGCTGAGGGGGCTGCTGCGGCAGCCCCAGACCAGGGCATCGGGCATCTGCTTGGGGACAGGGACAGGCTGAGGCCAGGCTGAGACATGGGCCCACGGATAAGCCTGGCTCAGTGGGCCCATGGCTGGGCAGGGCAGGGTTGTGGGGAACTGGAGACCGGCCATGTTTACGGCATCGCTGGGGCAGGTGCTGATGGTCCTTGGGGGTTGACTTGGGGTCCTTGGTCCTGTGCAGGGTGGTGGGGAGCTCCAGGGGGGTGGGCAGGGTAGGCAGTGAGGCACATAATTGCCTCTGGAGCCCTGGCAGCTGGCAGTGCTTCTGCTAATGTTATAAGAGGCTTTGCAGAGTTGTAGGAAGACCGTTGTCCTTTTAAAAACAGAAAAATAAAAGGCAGGAAATGACTATATTTCAGCTCTTGGCCTATTGATTTGGCATTTCCCCGTGGAGGTTTTGGGGTATATAAAAAATATTGAACATAAATAGTACCTGCCACAGAGCCCGGAGGAGAGGACATCTGTCTGTGCGGTGACACAGGGAACTGCAGTACAGGGACTTCGATGCAATTTTGTTGATGAGTGGCTTTCACACCACCTAACTCGAGGCACCTAAGGCGGGAGACTCAGCCCTGATCCCTACAATGATTGTAAGCGGGGAGAGAGGGACCTTCTGCAAAGGTGCACTTCAAGAAGAAGGTGTAATACATCTTTTCAATTCTTTCCTTAGACTTGTCCTTTCAGGCCTAGGATGAAGGTGGTTCAGTAGAGCTGGCTGTTAAAATTAAAGTGTTCTTGAGCTGTCCACGGCACACAACTTTGGGCGGGCTTCATTCGCTGTCCCTGTTGCCCCCTCTCCTGCAGCTGGTGCTATCTCTGTTTTGTTTGGGGGGGTTTCCTCCTCTTCTTCCTCCTTGGACATGGAGAAGATCTCCCCCCATGCTTCCCAGCATAGGCTGTTACTGGTTTGGTGACTCCACACCATTTCTTGACATGGCTTTTGCCTTCGGTGACATAATTTTCACTCAGATCCTTTTCATCCACTGACCTTGTTTCCCCCTGGGTCTGTTCAAAGTGCAGTGACAAATGCATTCTCTTTTGCCTTTTGCAGTCCTTCTTGGTCCCCCCCTCTCTTTAACATAGAATTATAGAACCATAGAATGGTTGGAGTTGGAAGGGACCTTAAAGATCATCGAGTTCCAACCCCCCTGCCATGGGCAGGGATACATCCCACTAGAGCTCAAAGCCCCATCCAGCCTGGCCTTGAGCACCTCCAGGGACGGGACATCCACAACTTCTCTGGGCAACCTGTTCCAGTGTCTCACCACCCTCACAGTAAAGAGTTTCATTCTGGTATCTAATCTAAATCTACCCTCTTTCAGTTTAAAAACATTACCCCTTATTCTATCATTACACTCCCTGATAAAGAGTCCCTCCTCATCTCTCCTGTAGGCCCCCTTCAGGTACTGGAAGGCTGCTATAAGGTCTCCCCAGTGCCTTCTCTTCTCCAGGCTGAACAACCCTAACTCTCTCAGCCTGCCTTCATAACATGTTAGATACAAGTTCCTTATTCTTTGGTCCTAGACTTTCACCTCCTTCCCTCTCAGCAAACGTGTTACCTGAGCCTCCCTGCTTTGCTGCTATGCCAACTTCCTTCATCCTCCTGTTCCGTCATCATACACCTTTCCCTTTATCCCACACTGACACTTTTCTCTAGGATGCCCTCTCCAAACAGATCTATCAGCTTCTCTGGGCTCCTCTAAACTTCTCATGAATTTCTCTGTGAAGGTCCTGATAAATTGCCAGCTGACTGCAGCTAACTTGTTGCCTTCAGTAGGAGACTGGTATTTATTTGCATCATGTATTCTATTAGCTGGCACATGAGAGCATAAAGCTGGCAATTATAAACTCTCTTATTCATTCCCGTATGTCACTCCCTCACTCTGTTACGTTCACTTGTTGTATCTTGTCTTAAATGGAGATTATATGTTCCTCAAGGGAAATACCTGTCTTTTAGGTTGGGGTAGTACAGCGCCTAGCACAATGGGTTGCTGCCTTCCTTCTCTCTCCCAGGTACTTCTGAGCAACAAACAATAAAAAGCAGCAAGAGCTGGCCAGGGATTGTTGCATGCATCTGTGTTTTTGTCTGAATTTTCATGCATGCTGCTACGTGTGCTGCATATAAATTGACTTTGAAAAGTAGGCAAACAATATGCTTCCAGACAACTGCGTAAACATTCTGCTGGAAACTGTTTCAGTAGCTATGTGCACATAATGTAGCTACAATGCATCCCTAAATTTGTACCATGTGGGGTAGGATCACTTTTCCTCCTGTAAATATTTGATTTCTTTCCTTTCTTTCTTGGCGTTTTTGTGACAGCACAACAGTTGCCCCCTGAAAGCCAGAGACCAATGGCACGAGTGTGCACCACACACAGAGCCTGCAGCCATGATGCTTTTCATACTGCCAAACAACCTGTGATTTTGCAGGACTAGGAGTTCTCCTTCTAACAGGACAAAATGCTTGCTTTGTGGCTGGGATGGGTTTGGAGAGATGAGAATTAAGGAATTGCAACATTACGGTTTGTAAAAGTGAGCACGTGTGAGGGCGAATGTGTGTGTCTAGCAAGAATCCTGTCTTCCCCTCTGCTTGCTGGGCTGCTGCCAGTTTGCAAGCTGTTAGCCACGTACGGGGAAGCAAATGAAGTGAGGGAAGCTGCATGGGCAACTGTTCTTTTGAGTCTTCAGGGAATGGCTCCTGCCACTGGCCTACATTCTCCAGGCCAGTTGGGCGGTACTTGGCCTTGGGCCGTGGGTGAAGGCAAATCTGGCTTTACACCATTGCTCTTCTGCAAAGTGGTGGCCCAGTCCCCAGCTCAGCAGTTCCCAAATTTCTTTATCTTCTGCCTGCGATGTGTGATACCTCGGGAGTAGTGGGACACGGCCATATCCCACATACATCTCTCTGCCTTTGGTACAGGTATGATGCTGGAGAGGGAAAGAGATGGACAGTACTGCTATATAGCTAGTGCCTCCACCAACGGCAGAATGTGTCGCTGGAAGAAGACATCTGCACAGCTCCAGCCAAAAGCAGTGCATTCAGAAGAGGGACATAATCCTAGACAGAGATCCCAGGAGGTCTCCTTGTCCACCCCTCTGCTTGCAGGCAGGATCATGTATGTCTGAGCTGCCCTTGACAGCTGTTTGTATAATCTGTTCTTTAAAACCTCTAGTGATGGGGATTTCACAGTCTCCCTAGGTGGCCTCTTTGGGCAATTAACTAACCTCAAAACTAGGAAATTTTTCATAAACATTCTCTGCTGCAAATTAAGCAGATTTAAGAAGATAAGCATGACTATGTTGCTGAGACCAAAGGCTCAGCTGTTCCAGCATTCTCTACAAAACAGTGGCCAATAGCAGAGGCTTCAGAGAAGTGTATAGGAGCAGGACAAGGATGCAGTGATAATCCTGCCACTGGAATTCCTTAGCCTGAAGTCTGGGAACGTTTTCTTCTGTCTACAACAGATTCAGAGCACAGTTAACTCTCATCTGTGTGAGAACCATTTACATAGTGGAAAATACTTTTCATATATCTATGATGTCTTCTCTTTTCTAGATAAATAAAGCCCAGATTCCCACCCTTTCCTCCTAGGTCATGTTTTCTAAGCCTTGTAAAATTTGTGTTAATCTCTCCTTTCCATTGACCTATAACTCTTTTCATCATAATTGAGGAGAATGGATTGGTTATCTGTAAATCTCACGTATAACGCTTCAAACTGACACTATCTTTTCTATTGCTGATAGGTTTGGGCCCCATCTGTTTTGAAAGGAAAGCACTAAGGAACCAGGAATAGAAGAAACAGGGGGGCTAACACCCATGTCCAAGCAACTTCCCTGAACATGGAAAGTCCCACAGTCTGCCTCCTGCACCTAATGTTCATGAATAGTGTGCACAAGGTATACAGAAGCTGTCTAAGATATAGGAACCAGCCTTGGGATTTCTTCTTCATCAGAGAGCCACAGCAGAACTGGGGTGTCATTGTCCTTCAGGCTCCAGGGATATTGCATTCCTGCCTGTATAGCAATACAATTTTCACAGGAGGGATGGAGATTCCCTGCTGGTGCTTTAATGAGAGTTGAGGGCTATATGGATTTGTCCAGGGTTTGGTTCTGATTCCTAGTGTTGCAATGGCAACTAACTAGGAGATTTCAGTTTTTGGCATTTCCTTTTGGCTGGCTCATTGTGTTGGTTGTTCTGAATCCTCCTCTCAGAAGCTCAGGTCTCTCACTGGCTTGCATGGGGAACCGAGGATATGTCTGTGCCCTGCGGTGCAGCTCCTTACAGTGACACTTGAGCACTGGCCCTGAGCCGAGATGATGTAAAGCTGCCTCTTGGACCAAGGACAGGAATCTCTTTACCATCTTTCATTTGGCAGTATAGACAGCTTCTTTAAACTGAGAAACAGGATAGCTATTTTAGCACGATGCTCACACGAGCATTTGGCTAGCAGGCTATGCTAATGTGACTAACTTCCAGAGTGCAATCACTACACTGTGCCACAAAAATGACCCAGCTTGTTTAGAAATACCTGACAAACTCTTCTGTCCAGTGCGGTGTGGGTACCTCGACAGGCATTTTCCTCAGTGCTGGGCACCCTGCAACTGGATGTGGGGATGCCTTTTGGGGCTCTGTGTAGTGAGCCACAGCTTTCTTTACCTGCTGGGTTCCTGGCTGATTTTACGTGCATCTGTGTGACTTAATTAATTAGCGCTTGATCTGTAGTCAGGGTGGGTCAAAGAAGATTCTAGAAAGACTGAGGTGATGGAGGATTGCTGCCATTGCCCATGCGGTGGAAGATCGGTGTTTGAAAGACTGGCATAAAACAACTCAGATTCTTGATGTTTACGTGGGAAGCACATACATAAGCTGCACAAATCATTACCATCTGTATTATGAACAGACCCCAGAGCATTAACCTGTTCTATTAGTTCCCGATGCTGGAAAAACTGTTTATGGTAGCAAAGCTGAGGTACAAATCTTTCTTATGCATAATGCAGGACATTTTATACATTTGACAGGAAAGCAATTTGAAACATTTTGAATGGAAACATTCTCTGCTGAATCGTTTTATTGTGATGAAAAATACCCCCAAGAAACAGTAACACTAAAGATGCTGGGTCTTTGGAACTCAGGAAAGTTTGGAGTGATCAAATGCACCTTGATTTAACATTTTCTGCATCTCCCTTTTTGGTGTGTTTTAAAGGGGGAAGAGATTCGTTTGGCTTTTCAAATGGGAATAATAATGGTTAGCTCTTCGCATAGTGTCTTTTATCTGTGGGCCGCACAGTCTTTCACTAACAGTAATTTAGCATGGAAACCTCAATATGAAGAAGGGGAAGATATAAAAATACTCCTCATACTCATGATAAATTCCATGCCTTTATAAATGGGTAAGGAGAAAAAGTCTGCAAAGCATTCCTTTTATAGCTTCCCTCCCCTTGAGGAATGTGTAGCTTTGCAGAGTAGGGGACAGTCAGGTTTCTGTAGGTCAAACGAAGGGCGTACATCTGGGCTTTCATCTCTGGACTCACTACTGGGGTTCTTCTCTTTTCAGGCAACCTGACTCCCTCAGAAACTTTGAGGTGTGATCTGTGCAGCTTCACACTACGCCCTGCCATGCAGGACAGGAACCGGGATGGGGACTGGTACTGCTTCTGGCACTGCCAGCTCTTGCAGGGATTTCTTAGTGCAAATCTTTGGGAACCGGATTATGTTTTGGAAGTGATTCTTTGATGTCTTCTTACTGAGGGCCTGGGGGCTTTAACTGTGTGTCTGTTCTCTGTGGGAGATGGGAAGTATTTTCTCTTTTCCTCAGCTCAGACTAATTTCTGCTTTTCCCTTTCTGTTGGCAGCCAGAGAAGCAGCCCAGAGAGATTCAGAGGTGTGTCCGCAGGCACAGATTCAGACTCAAGGAGGATGGTAATTATGTTTCTTATTCTGATCTTCTGGAGTGATGTCCAGAATCTGGGGTGATGGTCACAGCATAAGAAATTTAAGATACAAGACTGTTGATTTTTAGTTTTATCTATTTTAACCCTTCATGTTTCCATAGGGAGAAATGTGAGCAAGGAACTTATTTTTGTCACAAAGCAGCTTTCCTAAAAGCATTTTAATATCATTAGATTCATAAATCAATGGCTTTTCAAGTGAAGATATCTCCTGGAAATGGAAATGTGGATTCATATGCACATCACAAAAATGCATCTTTGCAGCCCTCAGAAAAATAACTGGCACTGTCTGCACTGTAAGGGAAATAGGTCTCAGTCCAAGTGGCACGGACTGACACTAGTCCATACTGGTGAGAATTTCCAGTTCTTTTATACCTAAGTCTTGAAGAAATCTAGTTAGAAAGGTTCAAAGCAGAGCCAGGGAGCGAGGAAACACCATCAGCAGTCCACCATAGTTCCTCACCCTCTATTATTTAGTAGTATAGATCTTCTCTTAGTGCATAGCTTCAGATTCTAGCACTGGGATTTCTATGACTCATAGGCAGGTCATGGATATACTTCTTCGCAGCTTGAGAAACTGAGTTCCATATGAAATATATCTGGATATAATGAGCTAGAACTTTTTCTACTGCCAGCCTATGGTGGGGTTTTGGACAGGTTGTCCTAGGTAGTGCATCCAAAGTAGTCTGAAGATGCTATTAGTTGGATAAAAGCGAAAGCTGTAAATACAGAGATGTTACCAAAACAGAAAGAATCGTTTTGAATGGCTTGGCTTTGAAAGGATTTCTGGGTGAACAAATAACAAGGACAGACCACAAGGTTTCTGGACTCATAATCTTCAAGAAAAATAGTGCTTGACCAAAATTTTCTAGCACTTACATACTTTATTAAGTAAGCTTTTAGCAAATTTTCCTTTAAATAAATAGTGTGCATTTACAGCTTGTAAAATACAAATTGTTCAAAATGTACCTTTGCCCAAGAATTATTTTGTACCCATAAATCACACAAGTTTATTTCTTACAGTGAAAAACGATGTTACTCGAACAATGCACTGAACAGGGTTTAGCAGTAGCACCTGCGAAGCATTCCCAGGAGTTAATCTTCCATGTATCTCGGTAAGGAATTATTAGCAGTCTGCAAGAGGGTGAAAACTATCCTGCATTAGCCCACATTGTAAAAGAACTACTTTTGGGAACAAAACACAAGATAGGTGTTGCCATAGGTACTAGTGGGCTGTATTGACAAGGTCTCGGTTTTACTGCTGAAATAGGGTGCTTCAGAGAGCACCACTTCGTTTTAGAGATTGCAGACACGATCAGCAGAAAAGTGGTTAATGTGCTGAGAGCTGAAAAAGAGATGATGGTTAAATGGAGCAAAAATTGCCATTTTGTACCTGACTCTTCACAATCCTGCCTTCGTTTGCAGCTGTATTGTGTCATCAAACCATGTGCAATCCATGGGGTTTCAGCTGCATGACTCCCATTAACTTTAATCAGAGTCAGGAGAATAAACTGCTGAGCAAAGCACTCCAAAAATGTACCCCTCCATTCTTAACAATTATATTACTCTGCTTTGTGCGGTGGGGAATCTTTAGGAGGCAGAGCTGAATGCTCCATCACTTCAATACCTGCTCTTTGTGCATAATGAAATCAGCGTTGTTTGCAGCCTGCTCCCTGCCACGGTTGACGACTGATTTCACTACACAAATGACCAAATGATTGACTTCAGCATTTCTCTACATGAAACAGATAAATATCTTTCAGGAAGGTATCAGTCCTGTTCTTGTGCACGTGAGTGAGGTTACACAGGATGGAAAGGCTGTTTAGGAAAATTCATTGTTGTCATCCTTTAACAAAAAATGTTGCCAGGATACTGTCAAGTCATACGGGATAACTGCGACTGTGGCAGTTCTAGTGTTAAAGAGATGAGCAAATATCAGCAGTCAGAACCAGTACCACATATTTAAGGCTAGAGCAGAGGTCCCGGTGCAAGGTGACATATCCCCACTGCCCTATTTCCATGAACAAGCAAGCGTGCAAACCCCAGGATGGCCCATGCAAACAGCCCTACAGCAGTTGTGCCTGTGAGATGCTGAAATGATGACCCTCATCCCTCATTAGTGTCAGTGACCGAGAGATACGGCTGCTCAGAAACCCACATAGGCAGCGAGCACGTAGAGCTGGCATCTAACCCTCTCGCTGTATATGTGCTTCCTGGCTTTTATGCCCAGGCTCGATTGTTCTGAGTAAATAATTGCTCTCATTTACAAATCTGCATTCTGAATAATTTCTTCAGTGTTTGAACACGCCCCAACCTTTTACATGACCCTCAAAGTGCAGATAAAACTGCTGAGATTTCCTGTGGGAACTTAAAAAAAACAATAACCGCAAACTCCTCTGAAGGACAGATAAAAATGTGGTGAAAGTTTCATTAGCAACAAACTCTAGCCCTTTTAGTTGCACTAGCAGACATATTTTTTGTTCGGTGGGACAGTTTTTGCACAGATGTCAAGTTTTGCTACTTGAGGAATGTGAAAATGAGAACAGAGTTTTCAATGCATTCGGATCAGTAGGCATAATCAGGTCTCAAGACTACCCTTCCTTATCCAGATAAACAGTAATTCTTTACAATGATTTCTGAAGTGTACCATGTTCCCATTTACTTAGACATGCAGTGCTTATACTGGGAACCATTGAAAAGCGTTGTCCTGCATTATCTGAGGGATTTTGAAGGAAATGAAGCAAATCTGCTTTACAATACATTGTTCCTGCAAGGAAGGATCTCACAGAATCTAATCTTTTTTTCATTCATTTTTCAGTGTAGCCTGCACAACAGAGGCAGCTCTTCAGCATCATTTGTATGATAATAGCATTATTTTGTCCCAAATATGGTGCACATCTCAAGGACCTCCACAGTCACATCAGGGGGATTGTTCAGTCCAGACAAGGGGGAGGCAATTGTGGGGGGAACAAGTCCAAACACAGTGAAGTGAAGTGAATTTCAAATATTACCGTTAAATCGTTACACTACCTTTTTCGGCTGCCACCAAAAAGCCTTTTCAGCAAGAGGGACGTTTGGCTTCCCATGGAATTTCTGCCAGACCAGAATAAACAAAGCTATTCCAAGAGACTTAGTCTCCTGAACGTCACCTGTCTGCCTAATCCTGGATTGTAATAGAGCTTTAGGCAGTCAATAAATGCTTAGCCTCAAAACAGAGGTCCTTTTCAGTGTGCATGGGTAATTAAAGAAAAACTTCTGGGAATTTTGAGGTGAAGTAGGAAGTCACTTAGACCTTCATGTAGTTTAGGTCTAGAGCTGTCTGAGCTGCTGTGACTGTGGCCACCACAGCCATTCCAGAAGGGTCTATGCTTCCTATCTGATAGCCACGATACCCCAGGGTATCTTGCATGATCCTAAATACCCATGTGAGAGCAACCAAAAACTAATTTATTAATTATATTAAGCATCTATAGGGCTGGCAGCGCTCTAAAGTCTGCAGAACGGATTGCTCTTTGAGATTTAGGTAGCATTTAGGGAAATTGTTCTCTCTCCGTGGATTACTCAGGGAGCCCAGGGAAATTGGCCTCCCAATTTAGGCACTTCGTTGGGAAGCCTAAAGCTGGCAATGTGCCCCAAGTGCCAGTTAGAACACTGCCTGGGCTTCCACGAGTGAAACTAAGTGCTATCTATGACACTTTAACAAGTAGTTTTATTTTAACAGAGCAAATGATTTGGTATGGATGCTTTAATTATAGAACTGAACCCACTTTTCCTTTTTGCAAAATGTTAGCAAATAGCTCGTGATGTATTTCTTGTGACTGTCTGTGTTTCACCTATGGTCCTCTCAGTGTGATGAGTTTGCTGTCAATATTCGAAGTTCACACTTGCTATTATATTGCAAAGCCACATGAATCAGAGGGAATGGAATTTATTTTATGCATCTTTATCAGTCTAGAAGATGTATTTACTCTAAGCTAGTTGTATAAGCACTATCCATAGAAAGAGTTAGACACTGTCCACCTGAGATTCACGTGATCCTTAAGGAAAACATGAAATAATAAAAACAGGTAGGCTGGATAACACTCTGGAGTATTGTTGGGGCGGTTGGACTAGATGATCTCCAGAGGTTCCTTCCAACCCCATATCATTCTGTGATTCTGTGATTGTTGCATGTTAAATGGATTAGATTAAACATACAGGGTTTAATTCTGTGGCCCATCCTGATATTTTTAGGGCCTTAGGATATACTGCCTTGCCTCTATCTGGTGTAGTGAGGCATTTTTCCTGTATCCCCTGTGTCATATGTATCTCCTTTTGGGCACCTCAAATGGCCCTAGGTGCTTATTGTGTGTGCAACTGAATCCCTGAACATGTGACCATCCGTCATCATGGTCAATGAAACTAGAGATTTCTTTATCTGATCAGACGGTTGTGCTCGGTACCTTTCTAGACTCTGTTTCCTGTATTCACTTTGCGTCTTGGAGGAAGCCCACCCCACGTGCAGAGACCTGCGCCCTGGACACCTACATGGAAGTAAAGTACCTGAATTCCACTGTTGCATTTGGGGGGATGAGATAAATGTGACCCAAGGTTTTTGTTTTTTTTTCTAGTGAGAAAATAACAAGTAATAGAGTTTATGATGTAAGGGCTGAGACAAAAAATTGTGGCAAAAAGCCCTAGCTCCACCCACATCAAACTGGAGTGGCTCTCCTTTTTTGGGGGGGAGATGCACGGACCCAAAAATAATATGATTTACTCCATACTGGCATAACTAAAACGTGTAGTCAACTAAAACCACATGTTCCATATACGGTTGAATCCCCTTATTTTTAAACGAGGTCAATTTTGATATGAAAAAACCATTTCAAAATAAAAAATGCAAAAGATTCCTTTTGAAAATGTTGAAATGAAATATTGTGCCATTTTGAAAGTTTCATTCCTGTTTTTTCAGATGAAATGTCAAATAAATGCAAATCAAATTTACATAGTTTCTATCATGAGAAAACAACATATTTTATCAAATCTATTATTCAGCTATATTTTCAGGATAGCTCTAGTTCTGATGTGTGAGCAGACAACTTATAAAACTAGCACAGTGTGAATTCACTTATAAGAAGAAGATGACAATTCATTCTCTGTGACTTTCAACATTGTAAAAGAAGGACTCAAAATTCAGCTCCCACAATATTTGAGTTAAAAAGGTTGGCTATATAATGTTTTTTACTGAATAGACTATGAATGGAAACTAATTTTGACTTGTAAAGAGATAATTTTGGACTATGTGTTTGCTTGGATTGAAAACAAAAAGAAACTGAGCTTGGCACACAAAACAAAGATAAGGTCTAGTCTTTCTACTTTATGTATTTAACTTCAGTTTAATTTTTAAGCTGCTGGTTAAATGATCCTTCTGTAGTAATTGCCTAAGTTTTTATATGGGTGCCCTCTATGCAGATATTTGGGAATGACAAGTGTTACTGAAAAAACTCTAAAATGTTACATAATCCATCTATATTTGGTCACATATCTCCCTGTCAAAGCCCTCACTCTTCGATATTTACTGTGTAGGGACTGAAACACTTAATTTAGGAGGACTGTCTCATCATAAGCCTAATATTTAATTTAGGGGGCAAGATCAGAAAGTTGGATTCTATTCTACTAGACTAATGGCATCATTAGTCATAGGTTAATGACTAACCCTAACATAGGGTTAGGGGTAGAAGGACTATAGACACCTATATTATGCACATTCCTGTAATGGTAGCTGAGTCTTTTGTGCTTCATGTAGTCCCTTTTTCTCGTTGCTCTAAAAAAACCCTAAAGCCATCGGAAGTGCAGCATTCCAGAGTGTGGCTAGTAGGTCGAGGGAAGTCATTCTCCCCCTCTACTCTGCACTGGTGAGGCCACAACTGGAGTATTGCATCCAGTTCTGGGCTCCCCAATTCAAGAGGGATAGGGAACTACTGGAAAGAGTCCAGCGAAGGGCAACAAAGATGATTAAGGGATTGGAGCATCTCCCTTATGAGGAAAGGCTGAGAGAGCTGGGACTCTTTAGTCTGGAGAAGAGAAGGCTGAGGGGAGACCTTATTAACGCCTATAAGTATCTCAAGGGTGGGTTGAAGGAGGAGGGAGCCAGACTCTTTTCAGTGGTTCCCAGTGACAGGACGAGGGGCAACGGGCACAAGTTGGAACACAGGAGGTTCCACTCGAATATGAGAAAGAATTTCTTCATGGTGAGGGTGACAGAGCCCTGGAACAGGCTGCCCAGGGAGGTTGTGGAGTCCCCTTCTTTGGAGATTTTCAAGACCCGCCTGGATGCAGTCCTGAGTAGCATTCTCTAAGCAATCCTGCTTCAGCAGGGGAGTTGGACTAGATGATCTATATGGTCCCTTCCAACTCTAAAAAAAATTCAGTGAAATTCATTTATGGGATCTGGTTTAGGGGAGCATTTGTAGTTTTGTAGGGTGCAGGTGACTTGTTTGCATCATGTGATGTTGCTCATGTTGCTGAGAAAAGAAACTGAAACGAAAAGTTTCTGTTGACGTGTACATTGCTTTCTTAACTGTGCCCTAGAACTTCTTCAGGCAGGGACCTGCGCAGGAATTAGGTTCTTATTTTTGGCAGTGCCGTCTTAAATTATGGCACCATAACGCTCAGGTTCTGGGCCCTTCCTTCAAAAGCAGCCCTGCAGCCAAACAGGTCGGACTTTCTGGGCAATGGCTCTGCAAGTCTGGAGACTCAGACGGAGTGAATCCACACAACCCTTGCTCAGGAGCTGGTCTTACTGCATGTACAGAGAGTGTCTCTGTTGCACATGCTCACAGTAGCCCATGGCCTGCAGCATCTTTAAGACACCACTGATTTCTGGAGTGAGTTTCCTGTATGACTTTGGACAAGTCACGCTTTAGTTTCCTCATCTGTAGGCTGGGGATTATATTGCTGGAATGAATGGAGGCTAAAATCACTGATGTTTGTAATTTGTGTTGATATTCTCTGAGGGGAGGCAGGCACAATAGAAGTGCAAATAAATTGTTGTGACTGTTTAGTATTTCAGTAAATGGAAAAGCTCTTCAAAGCGGAGTTCAGAGCAAGTACAATAGAGTGGAAAATTACATGTGCAGAGCTAAGAAAGACGATGGAAAGACGCGAGGAAGCAATTTCATTGCAGTCATTCTAGTAATCAATGAGATGTGTACATTTATTTACCAGTGTGGATTATAATATTAGCAATAAGTCTCTCAAGAAGAACAATAGTGGATTTGGGCAGGCAAGGAAAATTTGAAACATCAGAAAAGTGCAGGTCCACGCTTGGTCACAGAAGTCCAAATCAGTTTCCACTTCCCCCTTCATGTGTGTTTTTTATAGTCAGAAATTGGAGCTACATGTTTATCAGAGCTGAGCAGGCTCATGGCTTTAAGATAGACCCACACTTTCCTCGTGGATCTGCCTACAGTGGGACCAGGCATTTGACAGCTCAGAGCAACAGGGGATAGCTGCAGTTTGGTGCTGGCTAAGCAGAGGGTGCACACACTGAGCTGAGACCAGCTCTATGGTGGTCTCTATCTCCTCTACATGGATGGTGGAGCTTGTCATGACTGCCTCAGGTCTGCCCACCTCAGGAGGGTAAGCGCGGGCTCTGTAGACACTGGAGGGTTGAGCAGAGCTCTGTTGAGTGGGAAGGGGGAGGCAGCTCTTTCTTGGGCTGTGAAAGAAGTCATTGCCACTTGGTGAGAAGGGACTGCTCCAGTGACAGTGCAGGAGGCATGTCCTGAGAGTGAATTGTAAGAACCAATTCCTTTTGGGCAACTTATTCACATTTGTTGTCATTGTTATTCCTCTCCTTAAACCAGGGACAGTATTTATAATTTCCTGACAGGGATGAACAGGGTGGTTGTAAGTGCATTTTGAATATGAAGGCCTCCATGTACATGCCATGGGCTGTGACCTTGGAAATGGCCATTTGGCAGCTTACGGGAAATGAATTCTTTTTCAGCCTGTCTCTTAGAGGAGCAGTTATCCCCATATCAGCGTTGTCACCATAATACTCTGCACTGTTGTTTGCATCAGCAAAGATGTCAGAGCAGAATGAATGTATATCATTGCTATGGGCATGTTCCCTCAAACTCAGCACTGATGCATACCATGAATTGAAGTCCTTGTCATGTTCCTACTTATGCTATGTCATTTTTGTCCCTGAGCAAGTCTCTTAAATTCCCAGATTGCCATTCTCACACTTCTAACAAGCAGTTAATTCCCTTACAGAGAGAGATGGCATTGAACCAGACTCCAGACATAGACTATGCTCCATTCTGGGAGGTGGATAGGAGTGTAAGCGAACATGAACTTAGAGGTTGCAGCTGGGTCTATATAACAGCAAGCTCTCCTTCCTCGGTTCAAGTGCTCCTGAACTTTGATCGGCTAGGAGTGTTGGTTAGAAGCAATAACTGAAAGCTTAATCTCTCCTATATAAAATGTATCCATATAGGATAATATTTTGAACTGGGGTAGGTTATTTAATTTCTAGTGCAGTGGGAGGATGATGGTACACAGCAGGTCCTAATATGCGCTAATTTTTAATATCTATGTATCACACAAATGATAGGAGAGAGACAATCCCCGGGAGGAGAAAATACGTGAAGGAGTAAAGAATGGAAAGGATAAAGTGAATCCTAAAACCCTAAAAGGCTCATACCTGAAAGCTATATGAAATGGGAGATGAGGTTAGCTGTCCTAAAGAATAAGCATAAAAATAATTTGAGCTGTGATAATACAATATTACTCTATTTAAATGATCTGTTTAATTCCTTTTACTTTGTAGGTTCTTTTTCTTGGAAACGGGGATCCCTTTGACACTGATGGAGTGTTAGCCCTCCTTAAAAAGCTGACCCTGCTACAAAAGGGACTGCTAAGAAAAAATGAGAACAGCCCCTTAACAATGGATACTTCAGTTATACTGCGCAAGTGTTGGAAAAGCATGTCTCAGGACTTCCAGAGGGCTGCTGCATAGAGCTGAAAAGCGATTAAGGCTGGCAAATCACTGTATAGTTTTGCACTGCCAGTCTTGAGACTGCCTCAGTAATGGTGTGACTTACTCAATTCAATATAGCCTTGAAAAGGGACCTCTTGAGCTCAGAAATGCTGTTGTGTAGACCACTCATTTGCCTCGAGGGGATTGTCACAACATTTCCATGGCAATTGCTCTTGTAAGCTGAGAAACGTTCAGGAGGCTGCCATAATATAGACACTGGGTAGTATGTACTGACTTGTGTGTGTATATGTGTGTGTGAGAGAAAGACTGTCTAATGGAAGATCTATCTGACCTACTAATGTAACTGAACTAGCTGAGGTGTTTCTCTCAGTGCTGTAAAGATCTGTTTTTAGACCTATTTCTGAGCTTCAAGTGGATACATTTACAGAAATCAGGATTGTTTTGTGAATTATTTGTCAGCAGAAAAAGCAGGCTAAATGCATGAGATAATGTATTCATAATGCATAATTTGAATATTTTAGAAGCAATTTTGCTTTGAAACCATCAGCATAAGCTTAATGCAGACAAAATGGAGCTTTTAGGATACCCCCCCTGAAGCTTTCTTCCTTTCCTCTGCCACTGGGCATCATAGAACCTTTCTTTTCTCACCTGAATCCTTTCTCCAAATCACAATATACAGGTCATGTTAAAATCTTTCTTTTTTTCCCCCTCTACAGTATCAATAATATTAGTCCTTTCCCCTCACTCTTGCCCCCAGTTATTTCCCATTTAATCCCTTATCACTGCTCATTTCAAAATTTAGCCACTGTTTAGCCACTTCTGGAAGATTTCTGAAAATTTAGTGTAAAAGAGGTGGTAGGTTGGAATTTGGGGCCAAACTTTCAGCAAAACCTTGGTTGTGCTTCCAGTTTGCAGTTGTGCAGATCAACTAGCAGCATTACTGAAATGTTGTAGGACTTGGCTTCTGTCCACCAACTAACCTTAACTGGAACCAGCTTGTGGCTGTAGAGAGGGGAGGCAACATGGACATTGCTATGTCCTGAATATACCAACGAGGTCCTTGGGACAGGCTCTTGCAGCAATACAAATGGAGCCTGGTCTAGTTTGTGGCTGTGGCTTAGCTGAAAAAGGGAGGGGAAAGAATGAAGTCTTGTCTGATGGTGCTGTTTCTATAATGCTCTGTGTGTACGATATATTTGTCACCTTATGGGGGCTATTTGCCATGTGCAAAGGGTATTGTCACCCACCTATGGTTTATGTCATACCACCTGCCTTTTCTTTTGGTCTGGTGACCTGTTGTATGTTTGGCAAGGAACACATTGCTGGGCTGCTTGGCTATCTTTGAGAAACCTCTCTGTTATTATTTTCTTAGCTCTATGTTGGGTGCTTCTTTCCACTTCACCATGCACAACTG
Organism: Numenius arquata; assembly: GCF_964106895.1. Lineage (NCBI taxonomy): Eukaryota > Metazoa > Chordata > Aves > Charadriiformes > Scolopacidae > Numenius > Numenius arquata. Next base: position 106,784,562 of record NC_133576.1, on the reverse strand, counting down.
TTACTTACTATGGCCCACCTGGCCAATTTCAACATGTCTTAGCTGTGAAAGTGGATGAAAAAACTCCAGTTCTATTAGTGGTTTTTCCTTTCCAGTGATGGATGGTGCTGAGAAAAGAAGACTGAGGGGAGAAGTAAATAGGCAAAGGTCTGTGTCAGCTGGGAAAGGAATGAACTGTTTTACATGTCTACAGGATATAGGACAGGCTTAAGTTACAACAAGAGAGCAGTATGATCAAGGTTTGGATAAGTTTTCAGGCTGGAAGGAGAGTCAAGAATGAAAGAGACTGACTGGGGATGTGAAAGCATCTTGAAGGTTTTTAAGGCTGGACAAGTGTTTGTGAAGAATAACACAAAGTTGGTTGATCATGCTGTGGTGCTGGGACTAGTCTGAACAGCCTCTTGTGATGTCAGAGTTCCTGTTCAGGTCCTGTTTGTGAGTCCATCTCCTGTCTGGTAGCTCAGCAAGAAGTTTTTCCTATTCTGAGTTACAGCCATGAGTTTACATTCTGAAATTAGACTTGATACTGATATCCAGTTTCACTCCTGAATTTGCTTGTGGCCACTTAGCCTCTTGTTATGCACGTTCATCATGAGGCATCTTTCTTTGTTTTTTTTTTTTTTTTTTTAAATCAGTTTATACCTCTCAAGGGTCTAAACGGTAGCAGACTGACTAGTTAGGATGCTTTTTACAGTGACCTACCTTGGTTTTCTGTATTTCTAACCTTTAATCTTTAATCTGACCCAATTAGCTTTACATATGATTTCCCAAGGCCTTGGAGAATATTTCAGAATTGACCCAAGTGATCAGATGTGTCACGTAGAGCTCAGACTGTTAACAGCACATTGCCAGTTGAAAAGTATTTCACCTCTCCTTGATGACCGCAAAGAAAATTCTTCATAAAAGGAGTCCTAAAGTATTTGTAAAACTCTTTAGGAAAGCAGTGTTTCCTGTTATTTAACCAATCGCTGGCAGATGACCTCTTGTCCTGGATCAGCGAGCAGGACAGAATTTCTGCCTCCTCTGCTGACATTTGCAGAAGCTCATCAAAGATAGTTCATTTTTGCATCTTCTTTCTCTGCTGTGATTAGAAGAAAAGCTTCTCACATCTAATCTCACAGTCCCACCAGTCTGGATTCACATGGTGTTTTCAGGGTGTGTTGACTCTTCGTTCTGACATCCAAACAACCTTCTGAGTCAACAGCTGATTTATTTTCTTTTAGTGGCTCAGATAGAGTCCTCCTATTTGAACCCTGTAACATACAGGGTATTCTCAGTTAAAACATCTTTTGATTTTTCTGATTGAAAAAAGAAGTCTGAAAATCCTGATGCTTCTCAACAGTTTTCCTGAGATTTGTTACCTTGTTCTTTTTATATTCTTTGTGGGGACTACAGTCACTGTGACCACTGAAAGAACAATTTCAAATTCTTTCTGTATTCCTGTACAGTTTTGAAAAATATGCACATCTTTTGTATATGTTTGTGTCTCTGTATGAATTCATATGCATATTTATTTCCGACTGGAATCAAGGCAGTATAAGAAATGAAAATCTTGTATGACAAGCCCTCAATTGCCAGTAATGAACACAAAATCAAAATCAAATTAAAAACTTGTATGCTAGAAGAGAGCATTAGGAACAATTTGACATTTATTGAACAACAGATGGTGATTAAAAGCATAAAACCTTGATTATCTTCCTAAAAGTCAAATCTCATAGTTCTGTCTAAGGAATGTCTAACAATTCAAATAAAAGACTGAAGGAATCAATGAAATCATAGGAAGATCAACCTCAAAGACATTCTTATATGTGTTCTTATCAGAAATGCAGTTAAAATCTCCCCTTTAAAAGTAACACATTTTTAGCTTGACAGTTTGCTGGAAATGAATCTCTTCCTTCAGGAGAAGGTCACAGAGAGTAAATACTTGACAGAGAGAGCATGTGCATTAAACTGATTTTATTATATGAGGGGGGAATGGAATACTCTCTTTCCATTGTACCCTCTTCTTTCAATGTAGCCCGGCTTTCAGTGAGTTGTATAAGGACTCAGGGTACAGTCCTGTCCTTCAGAGTGTGAACCCCATGGCAGTGGGGAGGAGCCCTCGTCTATCACACTGGATTGAATGTGGGGGAAAAGACAGACCCCAAAATTAATCGGTAGTCTGTCTTGTTCTCTTTCTCTTGCACCATCCGATTAGATTCTGCTCTCCATGAGATGCCTGTGAGCCATCTAGTAAAGGTGCTCTCTCTAATCAGTAGCTTCAAGTCACAGATCCCCAAAAGTCTGTATCCTGCATGTAAAGGAATTTATGAAAGATGAGTAAGAGAAGCAACCCATTGTCAGCAGATTTATATAAACTCAAGGAAAGAAGATATATGCGTGTCATTCTGGCTAGTGGTCTCGGGCAGGTGGTCCCATTTTTACCTCCAAGCAGTGCATCTTGCCTGGCTGACTGCCCTCAGAGATCGTCTGCTCTGAGTGAGCATTCTGGCTGAGACTGTTGGTGGACGCTGAGATATGCTGAATTTATAGGACTGCTGAATAGGATCAGTTATGAACAGTTTTGCCTTGTCTCTTTCCCTGTATGGTAAATATTTTATCACATCTTTGTGTGTAATCACAGTGACACCCTTAAAAGAGACATACTGATAATTAGCAATAATTGATAGACATATTCATCTTAATTGTTTCATTGTTCTGACTACCCATCCTTCTCTCCATACACAGTTGTCATGTCATCCTTTGATGGATGAGTTTTGTTTTATTCTCTGTATCTAAAGATACTGTGCACACCTCAGATTTTTTTTCAGTCATATCCTTTGCTCAGACCATGCTTCTTCTCTGGACCTACCATACTTCTTTTTCTCCTTCAGCTTTTTCACCCTTCCTTTCCGTCCTGTCTTGGCCTTGCTTCTGCCTTCTCTATGTTTCACTGACTGCGCAAAATGAATTTTCAGTCTTCGTTCACACATATTTGCTCTGCCAAGCTTGTTTCACAGATTGCATATGCTGTGTCTAGGAACAATAGCCAATAGCATGGTCCTAGAGACTTGTTGATACAAGATATTTCCCTACAGAAATATCTTTTAGAGCTCTTTGGAAGTCAATGGCTATAAAACTTAAATTATAGAGGCAGAGAGTAGGGTCTTAAAGAAGATGGAGATTCCCATGTCTGGAGACAAGGAGAGAGAAGCATAAGCAGTAGGGAGTTCATCCTGTCTTGGGACAGGCATCATAGTAAGATGGCTGAATCCCTCTCTAAGGCAATTATACCTTACTCTATCAAGGCTGGCTAAATGACTGCCTTAGAGTAGACATTTGGCTAATGGAAAGTAGATTATGGTTATGAATTGGAACATTAGACATCTGATTTTTAACTTCTGTGTGCCAGCATCTCTGTGTTTCATCAAAATATTTATTTTTTTTGGTTAACAGTATTCAGATTTTTATTTTTTGGCCAGAAGGTTGATGTTCTGTGTTTGTTGTTTTGTTTGTTTGTTTGTTTTTCTCCATAGCATGGCAGGCATTTTAAATCAAGATCTAATTGTAAATTATAATGTAACTTTGAGAATAAGAAAGGTTAATATAAATATGTAGTTTAAAACCAGAAGAGAACTGTAATGAAAAATCTGAATGAGGCATTAGAAAGTTATAGCACAGGTATTCTGACCTTGATCTAAATGGTGTGAAAGATGTAAGAAAATCATTACTTCTAGTTAAGGAAATTGCAATTAGTGTCTACTTATTAGTGATACAGAAAACGAGACAAACAATGAAATTTAGAGGGGAAATATCGAGGACTATGATGAGAGAAATATGAGCTTGAAGGGATAACCAGAAATGTTGGTGAAAGTAACATCTGAAGAGTCTGGACACTGAATGCAAGAGCTCTGCATCTGCTTCAGAAGGTGCAGGATGGCTAGTGAAAGCCATCAAAGGAAGACAGACAGAACACATGGAGAAAGACAGAGAAGATGATGTTCTTGCAATGCGCCATGGGAACTTGAGGACTGTCTGTCTTTGGAGATGTTCAAATGTCGAGTAGATAAAGTCCTGAGCAACCTGAGCTAAGCTGACTCTGCTTTTAGCAGGGTGTCAGACAAGATGATTCCAGAGGTGCCTTCCAATGTCAGCTGCTCTATCATTTTGTGCCTCTTTTCCAAACTTCAATCATAGAAACGTGGTATTTTTCTGTAGTTTGCATATTGATAAATAACATAATTTCTTCTCATTGCTATTGAGTGCATAAGGACCTTCTGCTATTGTCCTGTAAAATTTCTTACTGAAGACATGGACTAATGAAATCCTCTTTACACATCATTGGATTGGTAGAAAGAAGTAAAAGAAAGTAGAGAGAAAAAAAAAAAGAAAAAATTTTATTTTGCTAAGACTTGCAATAGGTAATGACGATATCAGCGTTAAGAACCTATTAAGCTACTTCAAATTAGTGTCTGATCTGCTTTAAAAAGACCCTCATTATCAGTTAATTCATTAAGGGTATTTATTGAGGTTTAAGACATATGAAACAAAAATACCTCATTTGCAAGTAATTAATACAGAATTACTTAAGCAATACAGTTTCACAAATGAAATACTTATATTTGAATTCCTTTTAATCCACTTGAAAGAGATACTTAGATCTTTAATCATCAGATAAATTAGATATGTTTTGTTAATTACCTATCAATCAATATTGCAGTTCAGCATCTACTTTGCTCAAGAGAAAAGCACATAGTTGGGGCAGAAGTTGTTTTCATTAAACATTCTTCCTTATTTTTTTCCTTTGTGCAGCTGCCATTGAGGGTATTAACCAATTCAATTGTTCAATAATTCAAGGGAGAATTACTGTGCTTATTTATTTATTTTTTGCTGTGTTGTAAGTAAAAGTCCCAGGAGATTTGATCATGTATTCCTGTGCGGTCAAAACACATGCTTGAGTTAACTAGTTTGCCTTTTCTTTTTCTTTCTCCTTTTTTTTTTTTTTCCAAGACTTCAAGAGGAAGTGCATTTTTATTTAAAAACATTATCACAAAGACACCATTGCATTGAATCCCTGATTTCAAGCCTGAATTGACTGTACTGTGCTGGCAGTTGTGTGGATCTATTGATTTTGTTTCAGTGATCCACTAGGTCCTTGGGTTGTGTAAGGTAGAAGCGCTCAGCACCTGCAAAGGTCAGACTTTATCATTCATTAGTCTTGCATATTTTGGAGGAGGTCTGGGAAGAAAAGATTCTGCAAGAAGAAGATTACAACATCAGGAGAAATTGCCTGGGCTGCAGTTTAAGCTCCAGCACTCAGTAGAAATCCTGTTATGTTTCCCCGTTCAGAAGTAAAAACGGATCTTCAGATAAAAAGTGGGCCAGACTCTTTCTTTAAAAATTTTTGCAAATGTTTCACACCAAAGTTGAAAATATCTATCAGTCTAAAGCCAGGGATGAGAACTGTTTTAAACTCTGATTTGAAAAACCCTGAAAACCCAGTGTTAATAATGAAATGCTGACACAACTTTATCTATAGCCCTTCTAGCAGAGCGGTTATAATATGAAAAAGTAAGGTTCAATAAAATGCAAGGCAGAAATAGCAAATTATATTAGATGTGACATATTAGCCATAAGGCCTTTTCTAAACTACAGTGAAAAAATTAGGACAAGGGTATGGTAGTATATTTCTCCCCACAGCGTGAGAAAGGCCTAGCCCCCAGAGCATTCCCTCTCTACTTCTATTCTATTTCTAGCATGTGTTTTATTAACTTTTATTTTTGTTTTGCAGGCTAGACACACAGCACCAACCTTAATGTCAAATTAGATAATGAAAAGCAATAGTCATCTTAAGAAAAATCATTCAAATAACTGTCATGTTGCATTATAGTTTTTGCTGCTAGCAAAAGCCTTAATTAAGTCTGCAGAATGGTTTCTTTTCTCATTTTCTGGTTTTGGATGCTCTGAACTTCCTAAGGAAATTTTCTGTTAGAGCTACATCTTTATGTTCTTATAGAAATCATCCTATGTATAGAATAGAGCAATACCTAAAAAAAAATAAAAATGTAGGAGGGGGGAGTTTCACATGGAGTTGTGCCATTTACCAAGTTGTAGAAAAAAAGTGAAAGCTAGAACTTTGAGTGTTGCCAGATTTCATCTGGGATGATGAACACAAGCCTAATGACTGCTGCTAATGTATAATGATTAACAAATCAGAACAGCAGCAAATGACATATTAGTATGATAACCTGGAAATATGCTGTGGAACAGATCCTGTCTTCTTCATGCTGCAGTGAGATTACCCAAGCTGCGAGTAATTTCTGGCTGGTGCAGAACTAAGTTTACCCTAAAATAAATCTTCCTAAAAGAAAGAGCATTGGTGGATCATTGCTGCTTTGAGCAATCTCTGACTGAGGCACTAATTCTCAACAGGGAATCTAATTATGCCAAGGGCTGAAATTATGACTACACGGACCAGAAAGTGCAAGGAAAATTGAGCCATCCTTGAGTGTTGAATCAAGCAGAGCACAGCCAGGTTTGGAGGAATGGGCCTAATGAATGCATGCATAATAAATTGCAATTAGTACCACCGAAGGAGCCATTGTTGTGATAGGCATTACCTATTACAAGTGCGTTATTGGAATTAGTAAGCTGGATGTGTTTCTACTGCTCATAAACCTCCAACAAGTCTCCTTAATCTTAAGAGCAGACTCTTCCCCATTTGATGTGCTTTGATTTGCATCATGAAGTGGTCTCAGCATTCATAAACTGGAGTCTTTTGTGTTGAAACTAAACTGGAAGCAGTGGCTGAGGAGATCACTTACTGCACTCAAGCTGCAGATAGGCATCCAGTCCGTAGGACCACACTAGAACTATTATGAAGTGAAATGCCCAGAAACATTTTTAATGAGATGCTAGAACATCTGCACCAACTCCTGAGGTCTGTAGATCCACTTCTAGTGGTCCAAACTGCTTGATAAAGTAGGTAGAGAGCTCCTCGAGCACAAATTTTGGTGGTCCTCTATCTGACATTTATATAATGCAGGTGCAAAACGTTTCCAGATCAGAATATTCCACTGTCACATGTTCCTATTTACACAATGCCCTTTAGAAATGAAAGTGACTACATGAGGTAGCAAGTCATGGTGACCCAAGCTCCCATTTTTCACTGAGCCTCCAGACTGAGTTTTCCCTTACTTTTTAACTCATAAATTCAGTTGAGTCCATTGCTCATCACGCCAGTGAAACAAACAGAAGTACTGATGTCTGTTAGGGCTTGACTGTGAAGCCAGGTATTGCATATATCTTCGGGCTATTTTGAGAGTATGATATTCTAAGATGGCCTTTAATATTGGCCTAAATTCCCCTTCTGCAAAATTGAAAAAGTAAAACTATGTTTCCCGTGTACTTGGCCCTCTCTGCCTCAGTGGTGAGTACTCTGTAACATGAGAACATAAAATTATTGGGCCAGTCTGTCCTTTTGGGATCATGTGCACCAGGGAAATAGTGTCCTTCTGGGAATACATCAAGTTTGACAGGATGCCTGACTACCTTAGTACATCAAGAGGAAAAACATCTTAAAAGGAAACGCAGAAACTTCCCACGGAAAATGAAAAGGCGGTCAAGTGGAAGAGGAAAGAAGAAAAGGAAAACAAGCAAACCAAGTGGTTTTAAGAATTCATGATATCTTTTGAACTTGGATGTTATAAAAATTTGCCTACGTTTTGACCAGCTCTGTGAAGTCACAGTAGAGTTGGCAGGAGGAAGAGAAGCTCAGGACATGCCAAGCAGTAATGTAACAGTAACAGTAGTATATATCCCCTAAACATATTAATGCTTGCTGCATCCAATAAATTATTTGTTCATGAAGACCTGCAGCTAATGTTGCCTAGTTCTTCTTCAGATTTATGACCTGTTTGCACAGCAGGAATAAGCCACATTTAAACCCTTTTGAGACACACAGGCATGTTTGCAAATTCCTCCCTTCCTCCCTTTATTCCTTCCTTCCTTCCTTCCCCTGCTAAATCAAAACCAAAATGATCCCCTTCACATGGATACATTATAGTTTTCTCTGCCAACCTAAACAGCAGTAAGAGACTTGGTCACTTATCACTACATACATGTAATAAGTGACTAGGCCACCTCCATATTTTACAGTGCTGTTTAAAAACTTTTGTTTCTGAAACGTAGGCACTGATTTCTAAGCTGGAAAGGAGAGAGAGTAAGGAAAAGCATGTAAGGAAGATTTATACAGTGATTTGAAGGAAAAACTTTGTTAAGCATGGTTTTGGGGTTGGTTTGTTGTTGGTTTTTTTTGTTTGGTTTTTTCCGTTTTTAGTTTAGTTTGTTTATAGGTCCTGGAAAATCCATCAGATTAAACTACACCAGAAAATCCCCAAGAACCGGGCTGAAAGTGAACAAGAATTTAATCTTTCTTCATCACTGTCAACTGAAATTCTCTCCTCCTGATAAATATAAGTAGATGCTGTTTCTGCTTCTTTATTGATGCTGGTGATCTCAATCCAATAGTGCAGAAGAAAGTGGAAGATTAAGATGTATAGTAAAGCAGGATTGCAAGATTATTGCAATAAAATGGAAAAACTGTCAGTCACATATTGCCTTAAGATGGAATTTTACAATGCTTTTGTGGTTAGGAAAGGTTAAAACTCTTCCAAGAATATCTTTCTTACTGATAGACTTCCCCCAGGGAAGACCTTGTAGACATTTAAGTCCTTAGTGACCTGACTATAAATCTGATAATATCAAAAGCACAAAAATAAACTGACTTGCTTAAGGACCTTCAACTGTTGAAATTAGACGTGCTGTGAATCGCATAAAAGAGGAAATTAGGATTTAGCTAAAAATCAGAGTCCATGGTGTTTTCTGTGGTAAAAACAGCATTTCAATAATATTCAATTAACTAGACGGTAAGAGTTACTGAAGAACAGGTTCCATGTGTTAACCAAGGAAGCCAGCTGGAGGTGAAATGAACAGTTACTTAAGCCAGTATCCCAAGGAGAAGGCACTTAAATGTTACCTGGGTTATATGGGCTAATCATAGTTGCTCTTGAGATTCTAGCAATGCCCCAAAAGCGTCTGGAACCCGCTCCTTGGAAATTTCATTTTTTAAATGGTAAATATAAAAGACGCATACAAAGAGCCTGGGGTCATGCCAGCACTCAGACTGTCACTTGAAGAGAGAGTGGGGTGTGATCACTGTAGCAGAGGATTTTGTGCAGGGGAAAAACCTGCGTTATCTGGTGAAGGCGTGAAGTTGCACGGGGTCTGGAAATGTGCTGCGTGCATAGGCAAACCTTATCACCATGGAGAACTTAAGCAGAGCCATTTCCCAGCGCAGGATGCTAAGACTGACACTTTACAATAACACCAGGCATATCCACATTTTTTCACACACCCTCTGCTTGGATAATTTGTATTATGAAAAGAACTGGGCAGAGTATCGCTCCCATTCGAGCATCCTTTGACACTAAGCTGAAAATATTTAAGCCTGCAGGGAGATTGGTGAATGACCCATTTGAACATGTTTTCATCTAAATCATTAGGCACATGGGTAGAGAGGGGAAAAAGTCCTGACAACGTTGCATGGCATATGTCTTAACATTTCTTAACTGCAGAGAAAGAAGTGACCAAAGAAAAAGTTGGTCTAAGGGCCCAGTATGTCAAAGCATTTCCAAAATGCTCGTGCTCCCTATTTACACCCCTCTATTTGCATGTGAAAGGCCCGTATTTGCAGATGTCAGGATTTCACCAAGGGTCAGACTGAGCTGAAACCCTGAGATTCAAACATTTCAGGAGGCCTGAGAAGGCTTGTTTTCACAGCTCTGGTCTATGTCATTGTTGGAGATAAGAAAGTGAGATGATTCAGTGCAGAAATAAATCCCTCCAGGGTTGGTGTGTACTTCAGTTTTGGCCAGTTCTGTCAGATGGTATTGTCTGGTTGTCTCACTTGGCTGGTAAAGCCTCATACTTACACATTTTGCTCTTGTGTGAAATGGAGCTTACTCTACTCTTGATCAAGATACTTCAATTTGCTAGAGAGCTGTCCTACAGATATCCTCTGGAGCAGTTTTCATCATGATCAGCCATGTCCAGGAATGGGATGGCAGCAGAAAAATCATGCCAGGAAAGCTAGGGAAAGCATGAGAAGGACATTCTCGGTGTGTGTCACAGTGGCTACTGCACTTCTGAACTTGGCTTATACTGGCTCACCCGACAAATTGCTCCTGTAGTTATAGTCCTTCCTCAGCAACTGGGGATGCCCTGACGGGTGGACCATCATGTTCTCGCCAGCAGGTAGCCATGATCCCACTGCCTGCCTGGCCATTCCTAATATCAACCCTCCATCGCATCAGCTCCTTTGCAATTGGCAGTGCCAGGGGTGGAGCGTCAAGAGCTACTGCAAAACTGCATTTCCTTATCCAGCAAGAATTTGTCCTCATTCCTGGGACAGTAAAATTTGATTTTGTCTATGCTGCTGTGAATCCTTCCCCTGAGGACTGTTCTTACAGAGCTCAGAATGAGACTATTATTACATTACCATTCAGAGCGGGCTTGCCAACGTAATTATTTCCTATTGGAAGTGCCTGCATCATTGCAATTTCGGAGCATTGAATTTGCATTACACAAAACTATAGGTCAAGATCTTAGCTGATGTAACCCTCACAACTTTGCTGAAAGTAATGGCACTCTAAACATTTGTAGTAGGTATGGACATAGCTATATGCATGTACATATCTATATATATAGATCCAACACAGAAATGTTACAGATTACATGATGTTTGTAGGAAGAATCCTGCCTTATATTCATTTTGATGTTTCTGTGATAGAGATTACCCATGGAGAACAAGTTCGATTTTTCAGATAAAGAATGGAAATTGGTCAGTTTTGCCTTTTAGTAGAATTAAGCCTTGAATTATGTACCATAAGTCTTCAAACAAAACACTGCAATTACCTATCTACTCACTTTTCTATTGAGAGACTTTGTGTCAGGGAGTACATATGCAGAATGGGAAGGAAAATAATGATCAGATTTAAATGAAACTAAAAGGCATTTTCTCAGCTGGAGGTTAGAAAAAAGTGATTCCATAAATGCAGAATTTTGTGAGTAGTCCTTGATGATGTCTGGAATAACATAACATACAACATAACATAATAATGAAAAGAGAAAATGAAAAAAAAACAACCCCTGCTTTAAACTTAGTTGATTCAATGCATGTACATTTTTCATTTTGCTATTGTTTCTGCTCTACACAAAGTGTATTTTAAAGACGACTTAGATGTTTAACTGCATTGAGATCATGCATTATACTCTTTGTCCTTTACAAAAGAGAGCATACCTGCCAGGAGCACATAATTTGATAAAGAAAATATCATTATAACTAGATTTTGGTGACACTATAATCAGGAAACACAGGCAAGGGGTCAGCCAGCCAGATTGTTTCTACCGGGTATTTGAGAACTTGTGGGCTGCTGTTATTTTCAGCTACACCATAATTTTATTTTATTGTGGAGAATAAATCAAAGTCTTAAACGGAGGCTATATTTATTTTTTTTTCCTATCTAAAAGCTGCAGATGTTGGCCCTAGAATTGCTTATTGCCCAAACTAGCTGTAAGTATATTTAGTCTGAGAGAAAATAATCAGGTTGATAGCTCAGAGGTCGAAAAAACACCCTTATGACAATTATACTCCGTTTAGCATCAGAGCAGGTTCTTCTATGCAATTTATATTATTTTCTTGTTATTGTGTCCTTTAGGGAACAGGCTTTACGGGCTGTTCAGTCTCTGAATGGGTTCAATCCTTCGCTTCCGCGGAGACCGCTGAGAAGGGTGTCACTTGTGAAGGCAGTTTTGTGAGGAGACAACTCACTAATAAGACCCATACTCAGACAACCAGCCTGCTCCGTGCAGGCCTCCGAGCAGCTATCAGAAGCTAATTGTAATGCTTATTAAAGACAGCTTAGCAGGGATGTGAAAATGGCAGGCAGAGCTTTGCTATTATCTACACCAGCTCTCAGCCCTCTTACTCAGCAGCTCTGCTCTCTGGATCTATTCAGGGACAGAGATGCTGTTTTTCTAAAAGGAAAAAAAAAAAAAAAGAAAAGAAAAAGAAAAAGATCCCAAACCAATATAACTTGGCAGTTCTGAAAAACCATCCCGGCCTGGGAAGGCTGACAGAAGCTCTTTAAATTGTATTTGCATCATGTGCCAATTTTTTGATGGAAAGCTGTTTGCAGGACCACGAAGCAGATTGCACCTTCTTCACAGTCAGCAGGTGAGTGTGACATAGGTGTTTCTGAGGGAAACTGAGATGCACAGATGTGCCTAAGATCCTTTATTAGTGGTGATAATAAAGAAAACAGAGACCCAGAAAAGTACAGCTTGATGTAACTATCCCAGTTTAAGCATTTCAGTGTCATCTCTTATCATTTGCAACGGCTCCTTCCCACCTCCTCCCACCTCCTTCAGTTTTTCCCGTGAAAACTAAGCAACTATGGTATGGAAATCAGGGACAACGAATGTCAAATTCAACATGCCATATCCTTAAACTCCCTGTCATAGTAAAAATACAGTTTGAGGCTTTGTATCCTGTTATTCCTCATGCAAACTGCCACTGCAGACAAGCACTTTGCCTGTGGTAAATGCTCTTGTTCAGAGCAGATGTTTTCCTCAATTAGCATTTTTTCAACTATTTAGCAAGTACGTTCTATTAAAATATTTTAATTTATGCAGAAATTATGTTATTAAATTTACAAATTCTTTTTATAAGACACATCCTTTAGTTTCAAGCTAATAATTTGCTGTCAGTAACAGTTATCATGGGCCAGAGAGTATTCCTCTAAAAAGAAATCTTTGCATTATTTTTTCCAAAAGTGAGGCATTTGCTTCTTTCATGTATTCCTCATAGTAAGATGATTGCATTTTTTATATCCCTTCATAAAGATACTTAATGTTTAAGACACTTGACAGTTTTTTGAAAACATTTTAGTTTTGAAAGTTCTGCACATATGTAATAGCTCTTTCATTCTTTTTCTGTTAACTTTCCTCCTTCCAAAATCACGGATAGAGAAGGCAGTCTTTTTCTCCTTATCTTTCCATCTGTTCAGACCATTTTCACACACCCTGCCGATGCAATTCTGCCCTAATGTTACTTTTCCTCTGAATATTGACTTAAATGGACAGCGTAGCTTAAGAAGTCCATATATAGGTCAGCATTATTTCTGAAAACATTTTCATCTATCAATTAAAATTAGCTATAGCAAAGCCTAATACAGTTTTCTCCTGGGAGGCTGAATCGCTCATGCGGTTGATAATGAAACACAGAGGGGTTATTTTTTTGCATCTAGGTTGTCGGCAGACATCCAACTCAGGTTACTAGTGACCGACAGTTGCTACCATCTACTGGCTGTTTGCAATCCTCTATGAAACAACAGGGCACCTCGATTCCTTCACATCGCGGAAAGGTGGGATCTGTCTTGTTGGCCATCTGACCAAAAGCTTGTTGGGGCTGGCAGCTAACAAGAAGGGTAGCACTTTCACAAGTCCTTTTAACAGGTCTTTGGCTCCAATGTTTTAATATTTTTTTCAGCTACCTGACATAACGCTAGTTGTTAACTTCAGATGGCTGCTGTGTTTAGGAGTGTGCCAGCTACTTGCTGCTGAGCTGTGATTTTATGCAAAGCAGTCCTTGTCTGCCTTGGATATTAACATTCAGTGTCCCATTAGTTAACCTCTGTTTATCTGTGTATTTGTAATGGTCTTTCTCAGTGCTGGGAAACCCACAAGTCTTAAAGCCCTATTGGATAAAAAAAAAATAATTGCATCTTTTATCAAGGTTAGACCTGAAAAACATTAATTTAGCTGTGAAGATCCTAAAATGCCTAGGAAGTAAGGCAGATAATCTCCTCATTTCATAGATGATAAATATATTCACTTTATAATGAACATAGAGTAAAAAGGTTTACTGTGATGACACTATCTGTGTCTCAGGATTTTCAGAAGATTCGAAGCAATTTAATTGGGTTTTTTTTAGTTCCTTTGTAGTAACAGTCAGAACTTCACCACTATTAAAAAAATGGTCTGATCTGACTATATGGATGTTTATTCTTCATGCTTATGATTTTGGGGATAAACATTGCTGATTAATAATAATACCACAAATGGCTTATTGCATTAACTCCAGCTTTTCCTTCTTTCTTGCTTTCCTCACTCTCCTAGCTCTCTTAATAGCAGAGGAACTGAGGAGAACAATACAATTTGGCTTTTCCTTTCACATCGCTTAGGCATAACTTTCCTGGTCCCCAACGTGGAACGGCTTTGACTAGTTGCCCAGTCCTTGTCAGCTACTGTTGAAAGAGAGGTTTCTAAAGCAGACTAGCAAGTGACAGTACGCTGGCACTGTATTTGCAGAACGTAATAGATTATAGATCTACCCATCACCAAAAGGGAAGGCACAGAGGCAGCAATGACAGAATGACAGTAAAGCTTGCAGAAGCCAAAATTCCACATAGCAGTGAAACTTTTAACGTTCCCAAAAGCAGTGAACTCCAGCAAGATGGAGAGTAACCTCAGACCTCTTGTAAATTTAGGTCACAAAAAAGAACAACATGAAGCTTATAAATAACCAGAGTACTACTGTTGATTTGATGTTATGAATGATGATATTCCTTGTGTCAACCTGGCCACAGGCAGTTATGTTAATTATGTAGGAACTCTGGTCCAGCTGTAGTGTTGTCCTACCATTGATAATAATCACCACCATAATGGAAGAAGTAATCTCTTCTTGACAAAAATTTATCAGGTGAAATTCTCTGGCTTGTCCTCTGCAAGAGGTCAGACTAACTATCTGACATATTTTTATTTGACCTGTATGTCCATGAAATCTATGGAAACTAAGCAGACCTAATATCCTCTCTGATTAGTCTGTTCCATCATTCCAAACTTAAATGAACACATGCTGGTCACGGTGGGGACTGTTATAGAGTTGAGGAATTTGTTATCCATGTAGTGACTTCTAATTTATGTAGTTTAATAGTAAAATAAGAAGAGGAAGGAAAACTATGTCCTCATGATACCCGAGTCACAAATGGAAAATTTTTTTAAACAGTTAAAGATGAAAAATTATAGTGAACCTGTCATTTTTACTGAGCATTGGGATGATTTACTTTATTAGTTATTCTTAACTAATTGTGTGGTCAGCTGAGGTAAGTGGTGTGGTCACCACATAGGTGGTCAGCACTGTGCAATCACTAGGATGATTTTCATTACTAGTTTTGCATACAGCTATTTAAGTGTTTGAGACTTCAGTGTCTGTATCTGTACCACTCTGACAGAGCCGGCTCTGGAAGCGTATCATCCTATTTTCCCCTTTACAAGGACATCTTACAGCCTAGCTGTCCAAGTGTGCCAAGCAGTGAAGTAACCCAGAATTTCTCCTGCCATTCTGGACTACAGCTTGCAGACTTGCTGTTAAATGGTGGACAGATTTACTCCTGTGTCTGCTCTGACTGCATCTGTCTGATCAGTAAGATGGGATTCAGCTCCAAGTAAAGATGTCTAAACTCAGGTGTCTAAATGAAGGTGTCTGCAATAATCTTATTAAAGCCCCATGATAGGTTTTCAGCGTTATCTGAGTCACTTGCTTGGCACCACAGAATGTACTGACTGGCGACTGAATTCAGATGCCCACACATGGGCTCAGTCATGTTTTAGATTCCCTGAAATATCATCCCTGTTTTTCACTTGCCACTATGGAACGTTAATTGCTCTGTTGTAGGCCCTCTGTCATATCCGTCATCTCCACATGACTGCTCCACACGGTAGAGCATCTTAAATGCAACTCCGTGTGTGTGTGCGCGCGCACCTCAACTGAGTCAAGATCTCCACTGGCTATAATGGCAGCTTAGATGTACAGGTCACATGTAAACATCTGAGATGCCTAAATATTAGAATTTGCTGCCATTAGAGATACCTTATGATGCTCCACCTGACTGTCCTGGAGACTGTAGGCTGTGTGAAGTGGAGCTTTTTTTGTTAAGTCAACTGAATCCTCCTCCTAAATTTAGATATCTTAGTCTCAGATTGAATCCTACCCCAAGGGTAGGATACAGTTGCCTGAAACACAAGTTTTCTTCTGTATTAGATAGCCAAGGATATCCTTGACATCTGCAGAGGTGTAACAGGTGCCACAGGATTTGTAGACCTGAGCAGTGTTGGAGTGGCAGCTGGAGAGGTAACCTCAATGTCTCACGGAGAACAAAGAGAGTGCTATGCTGCTAGGTACCACCGTGCTGGCTTGCAAGCAGGCTGGGTTAGATGTGCATCCTGCTCATGTCCCAAGCAGAGCCAGGGTGGCTGAAGACCCATGACAGTCTGCCAACGCAGACTACGTAGGTGCTCATGTGTGTGCAGGTGTTTTATCTGGCTCACCTGCTTCACTTTTAAGGGAATATTCTGCTGCTTAGACCCTGGGAGGTCAGGTGTGTTTCATTCCTTTCAGAGATTAGGCTGAGACTACCAGGTCAGGCAGTGAACCATCAGAGATGCCAGCACTGCTAATGGAAGTGCTGTTTTGTTTCCTATTTCTTTGATGAATTTCATTTTTCCTGAGCCTGGCTGACTGGGGTGAGCAAATTAGGTAAGATAGAAATGGTTTATGGAAGTATCAGGAGAGCTGGATAATGACAGTGCCTGAATCATCCGTTGGAGGCATTTTCTTCCTATTTACTATATGGTCATCAGTTAAAAGCCATACTTGACCTGTCACTCTGTGTCCATTTCCAGAAAAAAATTGGTAGCTCATTATGTCTTTTGAAATCGGTTTGGACAGAGGACTGAAACTTTTTTTTTCGTTGAAGAGGGGCTTGTCACACTTACTCATGTCTTTGTCTTTCCAGCAAGATTTCTGCAACATGTTCTGCTTTAAAGGGATTTGTAAATATCTGCTAGAAAGGGAAGTCAGCAGCTCATCTCCTTTTTGGGGTGGTCACTACATATCATTCCAACATTGCTCTCCCTGCATTTCGCTCCCCCTTCCAGTTTGCTGCCAGGTGAAACTCAAAGAGTTAGTTATGACCTTGCAAGCCCCATGGATACAACAGCTTGAGTGAGAAGTCTTTTTCTTGTGAAAAATCCCAGTGGAACAGGAAGTTGTAACTGAGGACATATTTATTTGTGAGGAGGCAAATGAGAGATTTTGGGTTTGTTTCTCTGATGAAAATTGTAGTTTCGTGGTGTGTGTGTGTGTAAGACAGGGATATTTTCCCATAGAAATAGTTTTTGTGTCAATGAAGGCATCCTGCCTACTTACAAATGCTAAGTCAGCTCGATAATGGGAATTTGTTATGCATACAAGTGTTCAGCTACAAAATACATTTTGGGGATATGGTTTGTTCTCTTTGCTTTCACTATTAGGATTAAATCCATAGTTGATGATAGGAAAAATTCTTGCACCTAGTGTATGAATAACAACAGAGCTATATCAAACTTGAATGACTGCCAGTAAAGGCAGTGCATCACTGGACAAAGCAATTTTTCAATTCTGTGCTTCAAGGAGAAGTAACCAAGTGATAGATGACTTGGTAGAAAGTAGGTTTCACCTGGAAAAATGTAGGGGGAAATTTTCCAACAAAATTGAAGTCAGAAGGATTGACAGACAAAATGAAAGCTTCTGAAGGGGTAGAGGAAGTGGGGAAACATGCTTCATAGCAAAGGTGCCAAGGAAGAAGTTGTTTGACTGTGGGAGTGGATGTGTGATTTTGAGAAGCTCTACCTATGAGAGAGAAAAATGCAATTCTAAGCAAATATAAAGCTGAACAGTCAAAGATCAGGACTGTCGAGGCAGAAAAATGCGTACAGCTAAGTTTTTTTTGTCTATAATTATCTGACACACCTTTTTCCTTCAGAAAATCATGTTGATGGGAAATTTTCAACAGCTCTGCCTGGTTAATTTAAGAGAGAGGAACATTGGCACCTTCTGTGCCTGTTATTATACCCAGTCTTCTACCACTTTAGGCGATGATGCCAGAGATGTCTGCTCAGAAATATGGGAATTGCTTTCTTCTATACGCCTTGACTATGAATGATGCATTTGGAATGATTTTTACCGGAACATCTCTGGCAGAAATTACTCTCCCAATGACACAGATTACATCTGCCCAGTCCAGGGTACTATGCAAAAGATGCTTGTATATTGTATTTGTTCTTTAAGGTGCTGCTTTCACAGTTGTCACTCTCCATAAACTATTTTGTATGCTCCTGCATTGCAGCAATATTATGTTCAGATAGTATGGTGCTGAGTGTCAAGTTAAAACATACAAATAAGCAAATTAATTATCCTTGGTTATTATAAAATTCTGCCTTTAGTTCTCCACCAGGGCAAAAAAAGGTTCACAGAGTTCTTTACAGAGTAAAAAATGTCTGTATATTTTATGAGAAAACATTTTCCACTTTGAAAACATTAAAAAAAATAAACACTTGCATTAAACCTGGCTTAAGGTTTATAACATATGACAGTCTTTAAAAGAGGAATATATCTGGAGGTTTTCATGACTTCATAAAAATACCTAAGTTACACACGCTGAAAGTGCTGCACATTAGATACTCTTGTCTTGGAATGTAATTGCCTTAAAGGTATAAAGGAGGCTGAGTTTAATAATTCCCCCAGCGTGTCTATTCTCCATTTCTGTTCCACAGAGGAAGCCAGAAGGATATGGTATCATCAAAGAAGCATGTGTTGGGAGAGGGGAGAGCTAATCCTTAAATAGTTGTGCCCTGCATCTCAACTAAGGAATGAAAACCTTTGGAAAAGATTTCCTGAAGTCTTACATACACTATATCCCTTAACCTATTAAATGCTATAATTGTTGCACTAAGATAAGAGATGCTTCCAAAGTAATCCATGCTGGGTGGCCCTAGGTAAAAAACTATTTATTAGTATCCCAAGAGTTGTGCCATGCAGTGATAGTGATGGAAATTTGGCAAACCAACTCTACTTCTGTCAGATGAGTGAAACAGCCACTTCACTCAAGACTGGATGACAGATAGATGTAGAGATCATTGTATGAGGGAAATCTGGCTTATGATTAGGATGGTGACTGAAAGAGATGACAAAAAGAAAAGAGGGTAGTGAGTACTTTCTTACCCAGACAGTAGTACAGACATAAATAAGTCTTAAACTTCTTTCACTTACAATCCATATTGCCAACATGGATTGGCTGCAAAATACTGTTAATTCAGATTATTAACATTTGGCACTGTTTTTGAATTTGTGCAAATGATTTGGGGTGGAGGACTGGTATCGAAGGATCTCTGCAGTCTGTTTTACATGGGCTGGTATGATTTTCCATGCTGTATAAACAGGAGAAGTGTGAGATAGAACTGAAATAACTTGCTTAAATGGAATGAGTAAAAAAGCTAGGTGATAACTGGTAATTATTTTTGTGACTAGTTAAATTCTTTGGAAAATATGATCTTAGTTGTCCTAAAACTAATCATAAAATTGGGTTAATAGTAAAAATCTGGCAGGATAATGTGGGAGGCAGAATAACTTGGGAGGTTTAATTGAGGAAACAACTTTTGCTGAGCAGTATAGGGGGGTGCAACATTTGCTCAGTTTCTGGGAGAATTGGGACTGACTAACGCAGCTGTACTGAAACAATTTTCATTTATCCTGATCTGCTCAGGGAAAGTACATCCTCTTAAGCTACCTGGGGCTGGGTAGTTCTCATCTGCTGTGGATAATGTCTTATGTTTATATCATCACCCACACATTCAAATGCTGTAACTGTTAGAACAGAGGATGATTCTTCTTGCAGCTTGGAGGAAAACCATACAGGAGAGTCTGACTCTTGGTCATTGGGTTGTTCAGTGAAGACCTCAGTGAAAAGTGAGCCTTAGATCATTTGCCTGGGATAAATCCATCAGAAAGTGTCTTGCTGATTAGGTGGCCCTGGCCAGCAGGATTTTTGAGAGGCATGTGCTGTTGAGTCTTCTTCCTAGAGCTGTAACATTTTATGGAACAGATATTAAGATGGTGCTCTTCTACCAACACATGAAGCAATGTTGCAAGTGGGAGAGGAGTTGTTTGCCCATTTTTGGTATCCAGATCACTCTGTTGAGTGTAATATTATAACAGTGGAATATAATATTAAGCACTGAAAATATAGTTTTCATTTTATTTTTTCTTTCTCTAGAGATGAAGTGCTAAAAGACATTCCATATGGTCTAAAATGAAGCTTATTTTCTTTTATTTTCTTTGTTGGCTGACCTGAGAAATCAATTACTCATACTGCCTGCTTGTGGGAGCTGCCCCAGCTCTGAGCAGTGCAAGGACATAGACAAGAAGTCCCACTGAAGAAAAGTCACTGGCATCCTAGTACATATCAACTGCTGCAAAAATCCCACCGTGCTTCAGGAAGTGCATCACTGCACTTCCTTCATGAAGCATTTCTTCACGTGCTTCCAGTGCACTCTTGCCTCTTGGACACATGCCGAGTTTTACTAAGAGAAAATAGATCAGAGGATCTAAATATTACACATAATAACACACCAGTGCAAAAAGGCTTTATAAATGTCTTGATGTCAGGGCACAGACCGGGCTACTTGGCGGGGGAAGGGAGCAGAGGCTGGTGGCAAGGCAGAGACAGTGTTCTCCCCTTCAAGGGCATTATACCATGGTGCCCCAGCGAGGCCAGCGGAGCAGAGACAGGGACTGAAGGTTGCCCAAGAGCCCAGTGACCACCAAACATGTCCACAGGGACGAGGCAGGTCTGAGTTCAAGCCAGTCTGCTCAGGACAGTGCAGGGCCACCGATGCACTCAGGACCCTGAGACTTCCAGCAGCTCTATATCATGGTAAGACCTTGTTCATGTGAACAAAACTTATGACCTACAATACAATACCTAAATGCCCAAATTAGCTGGGTCTCTAAGATGGCCGATTTACCAATTATGAAAATAACTATGAATGAAGTTAGTGAGAGAAAACATTTAAATGTAAAGAGGTATATGAGAATTTCAATTTTTTATGAGTGCTTCTGTAGATGTTCCCCATCACTCCCCAAAATCAAGAAGCTCTGCCAGATAGAAAAAGAAGTCATCAATGTATTTTAGATATTATCAAAATGAATGAGAAATAAAGAAGTTCATAGCCACACACACAAATTAGCAAAGAAAACATTCAGACAAATGACAAAGTTAAGGGTGTATGTGAAAGCTCTAGATGTACAGCAGCAAAGAAAGGAAAATAGTAAAATTACTAAACATGATTCAAAAAGTAGAGGTATATGATCATAATTCTTTTTCATACTCAGACAGTCTGGATGGTGTGTTAGAATCAAATGGTGAAAGACTATAGCTTAAACAAGAGAAGCCAGATGTTATTAGATATTAAGTGTTTGACCCTCATTTTGTACTCAGCAATCCCCAGGTGGGTGAGTAAACTCCCTTCTCTGTGTCTGAGGGAAGCAAAATGCCTCTGGCCAGAATCCCAACCCACCCATGGACTGACAGAGTGGGGGAACACTGAGCAAAAAGAGATGAATGAAGTCCTGCCCTTCCCTAGGCTCACGCAGCAGACCCGCAGATTTCAGGGGATTACCCTGTGCTCACTCTCAGTGAACTGAGCTGGAGTCCCTGCAGCTGTAAAAACCTTATTATTGTGTTGGGAGAAAAAAAAAAAAAACCTCCACAGTCCAAAGATGTACTTTCTCTGCCAGTTTTCTACATAATAATGTAGTGGTTAGAGCACTCATTTTGGAGAATGGGATGTTCTCAGAGCTCTCCTCAGCATGGAATAGTCCTACTCACACCTTCATTTGTTCTGGACAGCATAACCTGAGCTGCTGATTATGATGAATTGCCTCTGATAATGTCTGTGAATTCACAATCAGTGAATAAACACCATTTAAACACACCCTGGATGTAAATGAAGAAGGAAGTAGTCCTGAGAACAGGTTACAGCCCAGAGCTATCCCCAAACACAGGTGAGCTGCCTATCAGCTGGGCTACTAAGCTCATGTCTCATTTTCTTCTTTCTTCCTCTCCTCCACCTTCCGTAAAGGTTTAATTTCTTTCTGAAGTCTGCAGGGTGAAGAGATCCTGCTCCCTGGGACACCTACCCAGCATCCTGACAAGTCCATATTGTGGAGCTAGGACATTTTAAGTATGGTGGGAGATGTAGCCTTGATGTTAATGAATAAATCTATGCTGAATTCTTTGCCTGTATGAAATTGTCTAGTGGATTGTTTCCAAGCTGTTTGAAAGCAGTGCCCAGTCTTACTTAGGATTGCACCAGAGCACAGCAGAAGAGACAATAAACTCCTCTTCTTGCTCTATGTACCATGGATGGTGTGGGTCTCACTAAAGATATGAGGGTGGCATGAGTAGGGGACCAGTCTCTGAGAAGGAAGGGAGACAAATCCTCACATGCAGTTGCCTCTTTTGCGGCTGCCCATGTAGCAAGAGAAGGTCTTTGTCTTTTCCCTCTTCACAGGCTTGTCTGTTCTTCAGTGCTGGTGAATGCAGACCCTGCTGCCTCATGTTGATGGCAGCAGGGCTGGAGAAGATGCAGAGCACCTCTGGGACTGTGCAGGGAACAGCTGTGGCTCCTAGTGATCAAAGGAGGCTATGAAAAGGGTGATGGTCCCAACCAGCTGGATGCCTGGACTCCAGATGCTCAGTAAATGTAAGTGGCCAATTTTGGTTATTTTTCTGGTCACAGTTTTCATGTAGATGAAATTAGATGTGCTTAAGCACGTCATGTGCACATTAAGGTCATGGAGAACAGGAGAGGTACCTGAGGACTGGAGGAAGGCAAATATCACTCCAGTCTTCAAAAAGGGCAAGATGGAGGACCTGGGAAACTACAGGCCAGTTAGTCTCACCTCTGTCCCTGGGAAGGTAATGGAGCAATTCATTTTGGGTGTCATCTCCAAATACGTTGAAGACCAGGAAGTCATTGGAAGTGGTCAACACAGATTTACCAAGGGCAAATCATGCTTGACCAATCTGATAGCCTTCTATGATGTTATAACTAGATGGCTGGATGAGGAGAGAGCAGCAGATGTCATCTACCTTGACTTCAGCAAGGCTTTTGACACTGTCTCCCCTAACATCCTCATTAGGAAACTGAGGAAGTGTGGGCTAGACGAGGGGGCAGTGAGGAGGATGGAGAGCTGGATGTGTGACAGAACTCAGAGGGTTGTAATTAATGGAGCAGGGTCAAGTTGGAGGCCTGTAACCAGTGGTGTCCCCCAGGGGTCAATACTTGGTCCAGTTTTGTTCAACATATTTATCAATGACCTGGACGAGGGGACAGAGTGTATTCTCAGCAAGTTCGCTGATGATACCAAACTGGGAGGACTGGCCGACACTCCAGAGGGCTGTGCTGCCATCCAGCGTGACCTGGACAGGCTGGAGAGCTGGGCAGAGAAGAACCTAATGAGGTTCAACAAGGGCAAATGTAGGGTCCTGCACCTGGGGAGGAAGAACCCCAGGCACCAATATAGGTTAGGGATGGACCTGCTGGAAAGCACTTCTGAGGAAAAGGATCTGGGGGTCCTGGTGGATAGTAAACTATCCATGAGCCAGCAATGTGCCCTTGTTGCCAAGAGGGCCAATGGGATCCTGGGCTGCATAGGGAAGAGTGTGGCCAGTAGGTCGAGGGAGGTCATTCTCCCCCTCTACTCTGCGCTGGTGAGGCCACAACTGGAATACTGTGCCCAGTTC
The DNA here is from genome assembly GCF_964106895.1 of Numenius arquata. NCBI lineage: Eukaryota > Metazoa > Chordata > Aves > Charadriiformes > Scolopacidae > Numenius > Numenius arquata. The sequence continues at coordinate 106,760,836 of NC_133576.1, read as the reverse complement.
TGGGCTCCCCAGTTCAACAGAGACAGGGAACTACTGGAAAGAGTCCAGCGAAGGGCAACGAGGATGATTAAAGGATTGGAGCATCTCCCTTATGAGGAAAGGCTGAGAGAGCTGGGACTCTTTAGCCTGGGGAAGAGAAAGCTGAGGGGAGGCCTTATTAATGCTTACAAGTATCTAAAGGGCAGTTTGAGGGAGGATGGAGCCAGACTCTTTTCAGTGGTTGCCAGTGACAGGATGAGGGGCAACGGGCACAAGCTGGAACATAGGAAGTTCCACTCAAATATGAGAAAAAACTTCTTTATGGTGAGGGTGACAGAGCACTGGAACAGGCTGCCCAGGGAAGTTGTGGAGTCCCCTTCTCTGGAAATTTTCAAGACCCACCTGGATGCAGTCTTGAGTAATGTGCTCTAGGCAATCCTGCTTTGGCAGGGGAGTTGGACTAGACGATCTCTAGAAGGTCCCTTCCAACTCCAACAATTCCGTGATTCCGTGATTAAGCCATTATTTGTGTCCAGCCCATAATGAAATGTTTTCTCTTCTTCCAATAATTGAGAATGGGGCCCAGAGTGAATGAGCGTGACTGACTTAGAACAATCTTGATGTTCTCAACATGGCTGTGGATGGGGAGAAAGAAAGATAAATTAGAGCTGCCAGTTGCTAGTCTCCTTCTCCCATCATCTGCCTTTTTTTTTGTGCTGGCTCCAGCTGTCTCTCTGGCTCTCCTATGCTTCAGACATTCAGGGACCCTATGACAACTGAGGCTTTTTAGAGTAAAAACTCTTACCCACAGGCCACATTCACCCGCTACAAGCTTGGTATTTATCGTGGGCACCATGAGGACTCTGGCACAGCTCAACTTAGCACTGGAGGGGTAATGCAGGTTCCTTTATTTAGGCCATGGGGCAACTAGGAAGCATAGCACTGTCTACTCTTGGTGAAGCAGCCCACAGCAGATCCCTCAGCACACATTCAAAGAGTCAGACATGATTCACCTTCCTATACAAATAATTACTTCATTATACATTGTGTTATGTGTTCCCCTAATGATCTTCTTTCATGCCTTTATTGTGTAATTGGTTCATTACTTTAGCCCTGTGCTCAGTGTGCAACGGAATGCCAATCATTACCAGAACCATGTGTTCAGTTCAAACTATATATTTTTTGAGTGCTATATTTGGTTGTTTTCTGGTCTCTATGTACTATTTATACAATACCACATATGCTTTGTGGAGCCCTCTGATGAAATGCAGACATACTGCTTGTTAGGCTATTGTCTAGCTGCTAATCAGTAGTAATTCCCAGATGCCCTTTGGTGGCTAAGTTACAATAATTGGGCTTCCTGGTTTTCAGGTCTATATAATCTATGACTTCACCCTTCCCTGATGATGGCCCTTGACCTGCTGAGGGAACCTGGTCCCATGAATGAAAAATAGGGTGAGGCTGCAATAGATTGCTTAATGATTATAATCCTCAGTAAAGGTCTTATGAATTGACTAGCTCTTCACAAGCACACAGTAAGAATTCTAATGAATCAAAACTAAATATTTATAGGAGACAAGTAATTAGATGTGAGCAAATAAAAGAGCCCATTAAACCATCTGGACAGCTCAAAGGATTAGTAGTTTGCAGATAAAACATTGAAGGGTTAAGGACACCAGTTAAAATCTGACCCTTGTTAATGGTGATTAGATATTAGTACCACCTGATTGCTACCTGGGAGACTGAGGTGAAATGAGTCAGGGATTGCCTTTGTGTTTATGGCTAATTTTGGAGAAGAGATTTTCAGACTCTTGTAATCTTTTCAATAGGTCCCCAGTAGAAAGATGAAATTTTAGATTATTTTTGTCTCTATCAGTGTTCATTTAAATTTAAATTGGGACATGTTAGATGTGGGAAAGCTTGTGTTTCTATGACAAGTTATATGTGTGTTCTAATAATTAAAAGAGAAGTTGAGATTCCAAAATGGATGAATTTGAAGGAAAAGGGAAAAAATCCCATGAAAAAAAAATCTGAAATCCATGAGAGTGTTTTATATGGAGCATAGACAGACATAGAAGGTTAAAAAAAGAACAGACCACTGACTGAAACCTGCTTACAAGAAATCTTTGTCAACAGAAGAAAACGACTTGAAATACTTGAACCTTTAGCAATTAAGAAACCAAGGCCTCAAACATGTAAGAAACTTTGAAGGCAGGCATTACACAATCAAGTTTTATCTGAATTAGAAAACAATTAAATTAAAGTGGGTGGAGATTGACTCTCACTTTGCAAAAACTGATGTTTACCGCTGTCACAGCTGAGAGCAAATTTCAAAGTCAATGACAGCTGCATTCAACTACAGCCAGTCTAACAGGATGCTAATATATCTCCCAGCTAAAAAGCTGCTTATGTGGTCCAGTAATATGCTTAACAGGAAGTTACCTTAGTCAAGAGACTCTAAATGTCTTGGAGTGGTGTTATTCTCTTCTCTTCTCTTTTTGAAACTTCTACTGGTTCAGTAGGGTTGTGATTAAGCGAAGGAGAAAAGTAGTATTGGGATGCTAGAGCCTACTTTGGTTCCTTGACTTATGGAAAGAGCAGTGGGTTTCAACCTCCAGTTTCTGCTCATAGTATGAGGCTGTTGAACACATTAAACTCTTGTTTGTTAAATAGATCATGAAGAAAGAGGTGAGTGCTGAGCTGTTGGAGCAGAACCTTTGTGCCATGTGCAGCAGTGTAACATCACATACACTGAATACTGAGAAACTTGGGGCGAATGAAGAATTGGCCTATTTTAGGTTCCTTGTGGACTAGGATGTGCTTAGATCCTTCGCTGGGACTGACCTTGGATCTGGTTTCGGCTTACAGCCTTATCTGCTGGGCACCAGTAGATGGAGATAACTGGATGCCCAAGAAGAGTCAGAAAAATCCAGAAAATTTGGTGAGGCACTGCTTCAGTGAGGCAGTAGGAGTTGCCTCCAGCTGGACAGAAACTGGCTTTTCACTCCATCACCTAGTGGTAAGCCACCTCCTAAAGTTCAGTGCTTTATCCACAGTAGCCTTTCCTTGGAAAAGAAAGCAGTAGTCTGATATGTGATAGTTAACCATCTGAAGGTCCAGGGCCAATTTCTGCCTGTTTGGGAAGGTCTTCAAGCCAAGCTTTCTACCTCTCTGATGAATGCCATAACCAAGAGTCAGTCTGCAGGTACCAGCAGGTTAGTGTCTCCTCTTGAGGCTCTTCAGTTTGATACAGGCTATTTAAGTTCTCATTGGAGCAGAGATGGCCTCGCAGCAGGTCTCCCAGGTGAGTCTCCCACCTACCAAACTGCAATATTTCTTTCCCTCTCTCTCTTCTGGCCGAATGAATATTTAAGATATGACAATGGTGACAGCCATAGAAAAGCCCAGGAGAAAATTAATTCTGTCTTCATAGCAGGGTTTGAATAGTGTGCCGTAAATAAAGCATTGGGGCCACACACTGAATGTGGAGGATAAAAGAAAATGTTGAATAGCTTACTCATTAAGTGAGCACCATCCAGCATGAGCACAGAACGAGGGAAAAACTGCATGGAAAAAATAGTATGTCATCAAGTAATTAAAGACTGTGGCACAATGCATATGTATAAGGGACTGAATTAATGTTTTCAGGAAATCTTAATTTTGGCATTTACTAGTGCTGGAGTGCTTGACTTTGCAATCTGAGCAATATTCTTTTAGTGTATCTTTTTGTGTAGATAAGCCTAACATAAAAAGGAACTGAGGGTTCCTCACAAAGCTTTAAAAAGCCTATTCCTTTTTCCTCTACCACAATTGCCTCTGAATGAGAAATTATGGTAGCTGGCTGAGAATCACAATCAAACAGTGAAAACTTAGTGTTGTTGATAATTATTACCATTGCATTTCCTCTGTAGGAATTATTTTCCTCATTTTAATTCCAAGCATTCTCTACTTCATAACTTTGCAGACTTACATGTAATGAATGCTACCAACAGGAGGTTTTTACAAAAACCTCTACTGCTAAAGCTGAAGTTAAAGAGGGAGGGGGTGAGGGCATTTAAAGGGTGAGGTTTCGAAGAGACAGTTAGAATAGATGGCTAAATAACAAAAGGTAATGAAGATGGTAAATTTTCCCTGCTGTTCTGCTGATGAATTTGCCCATGAGCAGATTGGAATATTTTAAAAACATATTCGTTATTCAAAATCATTTGTCAAGGGTCAAATTCTTTCATGGTTACTCATATTGAAGCAAGAAAAACCTGTCTGTGGAACAAGCTGCTGCTGTGTGTGAATAGACATGAGGAAATCTGTTCCCAATTAATTTATGGAAATAATTCTCCATTTCATAAGTAACTCTTTGTGTGTGTTTGTTATTCAGAATGTGAATGGTTTTGACTGATCTTGTAAGTAATGTGGCATGTTACAATGTGTCACAACGCATTGAACTGGGTTTGTAGTACAAATATTTGGCTATATGCTGCTATAATTAAATTTCTGTGATTGTTTTCTGATATTCATAGATAGTTGCCTTTTTCAACAGTTCTCCCCTTTCCCTCTGGAAACATTTTCCTTAAAACAGTCAGAGAAAGTAAACACAATAAAAGTTGAAGACAATTCATTTAACCATCTACAGGAACATGTGTGATTTTTATTTTGGGGGGCAGGGGCAGTATGTATCTAATACTAGTGATTAACGACCAAGGAAAGGATTACATTTAATAAAACACATGAGAAGAGTCAGACAAGAAAACACACACAATATTGCTAAATTCTTTAATGGTTATCTGGTGAAAAGATAATGGACATATAAAAACTGTGTCTTGTAGATAGCTAAAGCAAATATTAAGCTATATAAAACCCTTTTTATATTGATTTGTTGGAAACCATTTATATTTTGGTAGCTTGCCAAAGAGTCATTGTGGCACAATATTTCTCTTAGTCTGTAGTATGCATTTGTTTCCACTTTAGCAAAAGTACTTTTAAGTGTGTCATTTGGGTCAACTGAGACACCCAACCAAATATCATTAAGAATTTTCGCTGTCCTGCAGGAGTTCTGAGGGTTCAGAGTCTTTTCGAAATAGAAGAAAAACAATAGCTAAAACTGGTTGCTTATTTTGTCTCACTTGCACTGAAATGAATAACTCTGGAAGAGCAGAGACGTGTTCACAGCCTGTCCAAAGCACAGAGCCTAAAAGCAATCCGTAGATATATTTTCTTTATTATCTAAATTGAGTACTAGGTTTCTCCTAAAATTTTTTTTTCTAGACAGACTTTGTAAAGGGGATTGCCACTCAGCCGCAACTAGAAGGAGGTTGTGAGATCCAGTTTGTATAGTTATAGGTCATTTTGGCTTTAGCAGTCACGTTGGTTACATGAGGACGTTTTCCTTGTTGAAGGGTAGAATGGGTTTTTAGTCATTTTGGAATTTCAGGCTAAATTATGCTATGTGATTGAGTTTACCACTAGCAGGGAAAAAGGCAGCAAAGCCCTCTGCTGCCAGACCTGTTGGGGCAGGCTCAGAGGTGTGGGCTTTGGATGCTTTTGACCTGTACGTCAGGATAGCGACAGCAACGAGCCTGCTGACTGCATCTACAGGTGGTTATTGCAGGCTCTTCAAGCCAGGGTGCCCTGCACTTAGGAATCAATATGTATTTCTAAAACACAATGTATCCATGTTTAGCCTCTGAAATGTCATATCCTAAGCATCTTTCAGGGATATATTTGCCATAAATGTGTCTTTGTAATGGAAAGCTATTTCTATATATATATTAGCTGACAAGCTAAGCTTGGCATAGCTGAAATGGAAGACTGGGCATCTGAAAGTGCCTTTTTTGTTCAGTTTTGGATGCAGCTGGTTTAATTTAGAGAATCCTCTGAGTCAAGCTGGTGGCTGTTTTGTTTTAACTGGGCATAAAGATGCCCAAGATTTGCAGGACACAAAGTAGCTCATGTTCACATGGGGTGAGGGCTAGACCCTCTCTAACAGATTTGTTTTTGGAATAGCCCAAACTGAGCCAAGCTATATTGAAAAGCCAGTGTCTTCCACTCACTCTTGCTTCCTGATCCTCTAGTGCCAGTGGTATGGATGTGCCTGTTTTAGGACCTAAAAGATAAAAGACAATAGACACTGTACACTAACACCCATGGATTCTGCTCACAAAGGCTGAGTCAGGCAGCAGGTTGTGTTGTTTCTCATCTCCTTTGCATCCCTGCCTTGCATAAACAGGGTTCAAGAAAAGGGTCTGTTGCTTTTGTGTTTATGAGGAGTATAGATGAGCACTTCAGTATTGAGTCATGAATATGCTGAGTAAATTAATACATAGCAGTGTGAAACGAAGAATATTGTTCTTTATTGCAATGACTGGTTCTTGCAGAAACTGAAACCTTATCTTTATTCAGAGGGTAGGTGGAGTACAAGCAAAAGAAATTCAATTTTCTTCTACAATAATGACAGCCCTGACAAAGAGAGAATACCTTTGATGTGAAATGACATCACAGAATCACAGAGTGGCTGAGGTTGGAAGGGAACCTCTGGAGGTCATCTGGTCCAACCCCCTGCGCTCAAGCCACCTAGAACCAGCTGCCGAGGACCAGATGGCTTCTAAATATCTCCAAGGATGGAGACCCCACAACCTTCCAAGGCAACCTGTGCCAGTGCTCAGTCACCCTCACAGTGAGAAAATGTTGCCTGGTCTTCAGAAGGAAACTCCAGTGTTTCCCTTTGTGCCCGTTGCCTCATGTCCTGTCAGTGGGCACCACTGAGAGGAAGCCAGCTCTGTCCTCTCTGCACCCTCCCTTCAACTATTTATATACCTTGATAAGATCACCCTGAACCTTCTCATTTCCTGGCTGAACAGTCCCAGCTCTATCAGCCTTTCTTTCTATGTGAGGTGCATCAATCCCTTAATCATTCTTGTGCCCCTTTGCTGGACTTTCCTCTACAGTATGTCCATGTCTGTCTTGTATTGAGGACCCCAGAACTGGACACAGTACTCCAGATGAGGCCTCACCAGTGCTGAGTAGAGGGAAGGATCACCTCCCTTGACCTGCTGGCAATAATTTGTCTAATGCAGCCCAGGATACCATTCAACTTCTTTGCCCCAAGGGCACATTGCTGCCTCATGTTCAGCCTGGTGCCCACCAGGACCTCCAGGTCATTTTCTGCCAAGCTGCTTTCCAGCTGGGTGGCCATGAGCATGTACTGGTGCCTGGGATTTTTCCGCCCCAAGTGCAGGACTTCACACTTCTGGTTGAACTTCATGAGGTTTCTGTCAGCCCATCTCTCCAGCCTGTTGAGTCTCCTCTGGCTGGCAGCATGACCCTCTGGCATAGTAGTGACTCCTCCTGGTTTTGTGTCATTGGGAAACTTGCTGAGGATACACTCTGCCCCATCATCCGGGACACTAATGAAGAAGTTGAACAGGAACAGACCCAGTATTGACCTCTTGGCTACACAGCTAGTTACTAGCTAGACTGACTAGACTTTGTGCCACAGGCCACCAACCCTCTGGGCCCAGCCATTCAGCCAGTTTTCAATCCCCCTCTCTCTGCTTATCCAGCCCATACTTTACCAGCTGCTCTATGGGGATCTTATGGAAGAGGCTGTTGAAAGTCTTACTGAAGTCCAGGTAGACAATATCCACTGTCCACTGCTCGCTCCTCATCTACCAGGCCAGTCATTTCATCATAGAAGGTTATCAGTTTGGTCAAATATTACTTCCCCTCGGTGAATCCATGCTGACTACTGCTGATGATTTTCTTGTCCTTAATATGCCTGGAAATGGTTTCCAGGATTAGCCACTCCATTGCCTTCTCAGGAATCCAGGAGAGGCTGACTGGCCTGCAGTTCTCTGGGTCCTCCCTCTTGCCCTTCTTGAAGATAGGAGTGATGCTTTCTTTTTTTCATTCCTCAGGCATCTCTCACAGTTGCCATGATCATCCAAAGGTAATTGAGAGTGGCCTTGTAATGACATTAGCCAGCGCCCTCAGCACTTGTGGGTGCATCCCTTCAAGGCCCACGGATTGATGTCTGTATTCCCTGACCTGATCCTATCTGACCAAGGATAAGTCTTCCTTGTTCCAGCCTTTCGCCCTGGTCTCTGGGACCTGGCATTCATGACAGTTGGTCTTGCTAGTGAAGACTGAGGCAAAGAAAGTATTCAGTACCTCAGCCTCTTCCATGTCCTGTGTCATGAGGGCCCCTGCCCCATTCATCAGCAGGCCCACATTTTCCCTGGTCTTTTTCCTACTTATGTGCTTATAGAAGGCCTTCTTATTGCCTCTGACATCCCTGGCCAGATTTAATTACAGTTGGGCTTTGGCTTTCCTGACTGCATCTCTGCATAGGCAGAGAGTGTCTCTGTATTCCTCCCAGGTTACTTCTTCCTGATTCCACCTTATGTATACTTAATTTTTGTGTTTGAGTTTTGCCAGGAGTTCCCTGGTCATCCAAACAGGACATGTTGGGATGAACTGCTCTTGATATAGGACGAGGTGGTCCTTGAATATCAATCAGCTTTCTTGGATCCCTTTTCCTTCCAGGGCCTTATCCCATGGGAACCTTTTAAGCAGATCGCTGAATATTCTTTGCTAGTATCCACGCAGGGACTGGCTTTTCATCTAAGTCATATCTATTATACCAATGTGAGGATTTTCAAACGTGCAAACCTTCCTCTGGTAGGAAGACAGTGGAATATTTTGTGTTGGTTGCTGAACCACAGTGTTTCCCAGCTTTACTTACTCTAAAAACTGTTGTCCCCAAAGGAAATATTTCTCTGATAGAGTCTGATTTGCTACATCTGCATCTGTAAATGGAACAGAGGGGTGATCATCCTTTGGCCCTGTGAATGTAACGGTTCGCACCCATGCAGCTAAAATTATCCTTGAAACCAGGCTTGCTGTGCCCAGCTATCTGCTGGGAATGGCCTCAGAGTGGTGCTAATTTCTTAATAGCGCTGTGAAAGGAAATCTGCTCTGAGCCAAAAGTGTGCCAGAGAAACTGTTTGCAATTTAATATGCTTGGGCCCATGCCCCGGTACTCTTTCTTTTACTGGTATTGATGTATCCATGTAGTCTGAGCAGTTGCTTTCCCCAGGGAAGAGTTTCACATAATTTGCTGCTACATGAATTTGTCTTTTTGCCTCTGGCTTTATAAAAGCACCTAGAACTTACAACATGGCATAGCAGTTAGCCAGCCCAGACAGCCATCATTTGAAACCTTGGTGTCCCACTGCCCCCAAGTCTATAAAAGCTGGAAGCTGGTCTGAGAATGGAGATTGATGATATTTTTTAATAGATCAAGAACAACTGTAGTTAATTCTTAATTTATAAAAGAATTGACTGTTTGCTCAAGATGGGATTTGAAGCCTTTTGTGCATTTTTAATTTTTTTTTTTTATTTTATTTTAGATAAAGGCAAGCCAAGCTGTTGTTCCTAAGCAAAGTAGTTTTACAAGCAAGCTCTCACAGGAACGAAGAGTTACTCCCCAACGCTTAAGCATTATTCTGTGTAATTATGGATATTTTTTTCCTTCCAAAAATATTTTTTTTTGAGAAGCTGACATTTCAAAGGCTTTCAATTCTGTGTGTCACTATCAAATAATCTTTTTTGTACTTGGCTGTTTATTATTGGATTGCAACAACGATAAAGCTCTAGGGGTTTTGTCTCCTTTGGTATGTTAATTAGCTATTTTCCCTTTGATCTTTTTCTTACTGAAAAGAGTGAAAAGCTATCTCGGTAGGGAATCTTACTGATGTACATTCATCCCCTCATCTCCATAATCTGAGGATCAGAGGGAGACAACAAATTTCACTGTTGAGTGAGGTTGCTATAGGCCTTAGTTATAATGTACTTGGTTTCTAAATAATCCCACCACCATTTATATTTGGAATATTGAAGAGGAACCTCTGAGAAAAAGAAATGCAAAAATAATTAATTTTAAACTGTGAACTACCTTCATTAATTTAACTTTTTCTTGAAGTTTTAAGCTCATGCATATGCCACAAGCTCTTTCTTGTATGCCTCTACACATTTTTCTTTTTTTTTTTTTTTATCCTTCTTTTTTACTGTTGGCTTTTGATACATTCTCAGTTCTCACAGAAATGAAATATAGGGTAGGTACAGAATAACTATTGAGTGAACTTTTAAAGTATTAAATGTTAGAATAGTTTTCCTATGGAAATGACGAAAGTCCTGTAACTTGAGACAGTTGAAAGTGATAGAGCAGTACTGTGGAGTGGTGGGGAATACATATACAAATCTTACACATTATATGTGTGTGTTTCTGCCTCTCACATTCCTTTGTCAAAAACTGTCATCCTTGTGCTGCATGTCTTGATAAACCTGAAATAAAAGCACTTCAGTGAGAGGCAGATAGACCTTCATGGAACAGTCCAGCAGGGGCAGAAGTGTAGACAAGGTTATCTACTAGACACTTTGCGAACAGAGTTACTTTGAGCCAGTTTATCCATTTCCACAGGACAACACACTAGGCAACCTTGCTGTTGAGATTCTTGTGTCCTGCAGTGTGGGATGTGACCAGATCTTGATGTTCACAGTGGAGACATTTACATTTGAACTGGTCATGTAGACTGTCTTGGCAGTCAGTGGAGGGAAGTTGGCACTTACAGAGCAAGAACAATGCCATTTTAAAGTTTTTGATGTACATTGGGTGAACTGTGCCCTAATAGAACCCATTTCTCTCCAGTGACCTGTTCATATCTGTATCAAATTGACTGGTGTTTTCTGAAATGGGATGGGATAAATTCTTCCTCCCCCATGTTACGTTGCATGTGGAAGGCTGAAGAGGGCCTGATGCATAGCACAGCTGGAGGTGCTAGGCTGTTCACATAGAGTAGGTGCATCACTTGTTGTGAGGGATGTAAAACAGCATCGGCATTCTGCTGATGTGAACCCCGGGGTTGGAAACCATCCTGTTAACTTGAACAAGTTCAACTCAATTGTTAAAATAGAGGTCACTAATGCAGTCTGAGGTGCTCGAAGGAATCTCAGACAGCCATATGGGTCTGACTGGATGCATAACTTATGAAAGGCACATGTCCTTCTGGAGCAGCTGGAGGTCCTATGGCATCTTTTATGGCATTTAGGCAGCTGAATGCCACTCTGAGTGGGACTTAATGCCACATTCAGATATTGAAATTTATGTGTCTGCATGAAATATAGATGTCTAAGCTTCCATTACAGTTGATGAAGGTCTAGTCAATGCAGTAGAATCTAGAGAGCTAATAGTCTCATTCTGAAAGAAACAGCTACATGTGATCAGCTGATTTCACATATCTAATATGCTTCTATGCTCTGGACCTGAATTCCATCCCTGCTATGTAAATGTCCAATTCACTGCTTACATTAGTGTGGTACTTACTGCAGTTTGAGATGCTCTTGGTCTCATACTTGGCTACTAGGTCTTACTCCAGGAGGGCATAGGTCCTTTGCCGTATCTGACAGCCCTATGTAGATACTACTGGTACCCTAGGACACCTGAAGTGGTACTAGATAACTGTATGCGTGCAACTGACTTGAGCGTTAAATGTCTGCTTCTTTGGGAACTCAGAAATTCCTCTGAAAATATCTCTTTCTCTTCATTGACTACAAAAGACGCCTAGTTGAGATGTTGAGACGTCTATGGTAGATCTCTAGACATGGTCAAGTGAATCCTTTTTCTGGGAATCCTGTTGTTCCCAAGATGTCAGTACACTACTTGTTTCCCTAGAGCTCCTGTACGCTACAGTCTGTGTGTTGGTGCTTGTGACACAGAATCAAAAATGAGTTAAAATCATGTCGGAGTGGCTCTGGAGTGATTTCAATGCCTATGCCTTCCTACATGCGTTACAACCAGAGTATGCAGCTTGTGACTGAAGCAGGTTGGTGCTATGACATGAAGAGCCAGAGATATTTTTTTGGCCATAGTGAGATCTGTGGCATTAATTTTCTAAATGTGCTGCTTGCACAACAACATCTTCCCTCAAGCTTTCCCCCACTATCTCTAAGACTTAATCTTTTAAAATAGTGTCTGTCAACCAAAAGCAATGAGAAAAAGCAGACAGGACGATTTAGATCCTATTACAGTCTTATGTGATAAAAATCTGGTTCCCACAAGGTTCAGCTGTTCTAAGCAAGATTCAGGTGGGATCCCCAATGGCCTGTGTAATTACAGGAGGAAGGATTACTGCTTTCTGCACTGAGTTAGGCAACTAAGTCTGAGCTAGACACATGACCTTCCCTTCATTGAAACTAAAGAGAGAAATTGAAATCTCCAGAGGAGATTTGGCATTTAAGACTGCTCTAATAAATCACTCTCTGGATGTGCTCATTTCTGTCTACTGACTGTAAAAGGAGTCTCAAATGATGAGCTCACCCAAACTTAGACATTTATAAAGTCAATGAAATAAAAATGGCTTATATGGATGTGAGACCAGGGGAGGATTTGTTCCTGCTCTTCAGGATGAAATATTCTGTCAGCCTCTGCATGATTACATGGGGTTGTATATACAAGACCATTATGCTTATGTTTATAAATCTTTTACTGTTACACCACTTTGTCAATATTCAAATGGTGACCTTCAAATGAAATTCACCAGTGTTTTCAGGAAAAATTAAGAAATTCTGCTTGGCAATCACATCTATCCTTAAGCCTTGATGACAGTCAAATATGCATTGAGTTAATGCTGAGTCAGGTATAGCCCAAAACACTCTGAACATGGTGGGTGGGTTTCTATTGGTCCTGGCTGACTATCTCTTCGAGCACACATTCTGCTTCTTTATTTCTTACCTCTTCTCTTCACTCCTAGGTTTGGCCGTTGTTCCCTCTCTGCTTTTTTCTTTTCTTGTCTTGCTTTACACCTGTTTTTCTTCTTTGACCGTCATTCGGTTATCAGTCAGTTCCTCAATTCTTCAAGCTGGGGATTGTCTACAGGAGATGCTCAGAGTTCCTTGATCCATGTGGCTCTTCTTTGTACCACCACATATACAGTGAGGTTTATCAATGTTCTATCCCAAGACCTGATCTATGTAACATCTTTATCAATGACCTAGAGGAGGTGATGGACTCATCAAGTCTGCAGATGACACCAAACCAGGGGGCACCAGTCAATACACTCAAGGGCAGAGCTGCCAGACAGATAGACCTAGACAGGCTGGAGGAATGGGATGACAGAAACCTTCTTAAAGGAGCATTTGGTAGACAGCAAACTGCACATGAACCCTGCAGCACAGAAGGGTAAGAACTTCCTAGGCTGTATGACCAGGAACACAGCCAGTAAACTGAGAGAAGTGACTATGTCCCTCTACCTGGCACTTGATAGACAGTATCTAGATACAGCAACCAGTTTTGGGACCAGAGTACAAGAAAGTAATTAACAAACTGGAGTGAGTTCAGCAGTGCCACCATGATGGTCAGGTGCCGAAGCACTTGCCCTTTGAGGACAGGCCAAGAGAGCAGAGCATGTTTAACCTGGAGATGAGATGGATGTGGGGGGACCTCACAGCAGGCCCCAGCACCTATGAAAAGCACTGAGAAGACAGAGCCAGGCTCTTCATAGTGGTGTGTGTGGGCAAGACGAGAGACAACAGGCTTATGGTGAAACAAGATGGGTTTAGACTGGATATAAGGAGGAATTTTTCCCCCATAAGGACAGTTCAGAAGTGAAAGACCTTTACTGGGAGACTCTACAGTTTCCATCCCTGGGAGTTTTCAAGATCTGACTGGATAAAGTCCCAAGCAACCTGCTCTGACACCATAGCTGACCCTGCTTGGAGCAGGAGGTACCTCCCAAACTGAATTATCCTGTGATCCTATGATTTAAGATCAATCCTTGCCCTATATCCTTGCTTTAGCTAAACTGTAGTCCCTATATTTTGCTGATCCTGACTTGATATACTGGCTAGACCTTGGCTTCTATGTTAGAGGCTTGATGTGCAGTCACCAAATCTGTGGTGGAACCAGTTACTCCTGCCAACCCAGCTCTGTCTGCCAACCCAGCTCTGTCTGACAATCCCAGTTGCTGGAAACCTCACTCTTCCTTAGTCTGCAAGGACTCACTGTCATCACAAAAAGTTCTGAAATTTCAGATATCATTTTAAGGCTCTAAAAATCTCCATGAAATTTCCTTTTAGGGCCCAGACCCTGATATCTAATTGGCCTATACCAGCCTCTTTCATGGCCTGGTTTTGCAGGGGAGGGAAGGATCCTTCTTCCTGATGAGAAGGTATTCTACACGCTCCATTTTTTCATAACTCCATTTTGCAACTTCTTGTTCTTTCGCCTTCCTGGGAATGGTATCTAGATCAGCCTATCACCACAGTGGGCTGAAGCACAGGCCAGAGCCAGGGGCATAACGGTTGCAGAAGAAGCATGTGTTTTTATTAATCTGGAAAATATAGAGAAATTGCAGCACCACTTCTGGGTAAAGCCATCATTACGTCTTTATGTGCTTTGAGGAAAAATAATTAGTCTACCTTGGGGCACTGTTGAAGAAATTTGGAGACAGAGACATTCCTGAGGAATCACACAGTGGTTGGAGAGAGTAAGAAGCTTGAGGGCATATGGAATTTGCAAGGAAGGTGTAGCTTTAAGTGATAGAATAGTTGTGGGGAAGTAACTTGGCTTTTGAGATAAGAAGGAAAAATGGTTTATTTACTCCTGTGGTTTATACAAGCAATGATGCATAGCTATTAAATTTAAATCTATTGTACGCCTTGAAGCCATGTTGCAGGATTATCCAGCTTCTCATGTTACTGCTGGGGACAGGAGGCCTGTAGTTCCAGTGTCATTCTCACCTTAGCCAGTAAGTGTCTATCTGTGTAAACACTAAGATATTCCAATATGAAATTTTCTTTGCTGTTCAAGGTCAACATCGTAGCAAGAGTGCTCATCCTCAAGTGTGCTGTGCCAAACAAGACCAAGCATATCTACAGTGTGTTGATTGCAGTTGCTTCTGCATCCTTCTAGAATCAGGAGTTGTGAGTTTTGTGGTGGTGGTGAGAAGAAATTTATGAGGGAGATGGAGCCTTTTTATGTGAAAAAATATTTTGGTATGGCTGTGCTGGATTTGTTCCATGTGGTATTTGGGATGCTGCTGTAAAATTATCTGGTGAAAGTTAACAGTAGATTTTGTAATCAGAAAAGCTGTTCCAAACTATCATGCACGCAATGCTCAGTGAATATCTGACCAGCTGCAACTAGTCTTCTGATTAACCCTCCAGTTCTCAGAGCATTGTGGAGAAGCTGTCCCCATATGCTGTTCTTCAAGCTCCTGACAGCACAGACTTCTCACAAATTGCATTGCCACAAGCATATCTTGTTCCCTCCTTGCTACCTTCCACTGTCTGCCTGTCCTTGTTAAACAGATCTATCCATCCTACTTCCCTGCAGAGCCATAGCCTCGGAGTTTTATGTTGGCTTGGAACGACAGTGGCTATTGTTGTTGTTTCTGACATCCCCTGAGGGTTTAGAGACATTCATTAGGAATTTCTGCTCCTCACGTTGACGTTGCGTAGGAGATAGAGAGATGCTTTATTTTAGTAGTGACTTTGAATTTGGTTGGATTCTGTTCTCAAATGTACTGTGGAAGAAGGGGTGGGTGGTGTCACAGCTGAAACTTCATGCTGAATTCATCAGGATCAGCTCAACAGACAAAGCTCACAGATAGGTAGATGATAAAATGATAGACGTGTTTGGCTGGAAATGTCCTCAAAAGATTGCTTATTGCCACTCTCTCAACCCTCAGTTGCTCAGCTGATATAAACCTAGATTTCACAACCACCCCATGCAGCAAACTTCAATGTGAAACTACTTTTCCATTTGCAATGCCTTCTTAAATGTGAAATTAAATCATCTTTGCTACAAATTAAAAGTCTTTTGATTTATTTTCTACTTGGTGAACAAGGAGAACAGTTGATCGCTGTAATGAGCAGCAGAAAGACTGGACCATTGAAAGAGAGCAGTCAGTCTCCAGAGACTTTGGTTGTACAGGCTTTACTGGTACCTTTCTCATTTTCCTTGCCTGAAGGACAACACTACGTAGATCCCAGGTCTCTGCTGCCCATCTGCGATGGCTGAGAAAAAAGCATCAACAGAAGAGAAGGAGCTTCCCCAGGATTACAGTGAGCTTGAATCGATCCTTTTTGAGGGTCAGAAATGGCAAACTTTTAAAATCAAAATGTCTGGTGTTGCAGACGATGTCCAGAGCGTGGTAGTGTGGGAGACTGGATTCTGCAGAGAGGAGCTGGTTATGGCTGTCGTATTCACACAGATGCTCTATATCTGGTCCAGTGTCATCACGTAAACTGAGCTGGTAAAAGGAAAAAGGCCTCTTGGAGCCTTTGTGTGAAGGTGGTAATGCAAACACCTCTCCCAGCTGCTCCCCGTCTGCTTCACTCGCACCAAATGCCCTTCCATTTGCTC
Organism: Numenius arquata; assembly: GCF_964106895.1. Classification (NCBI taxonomy): domain Eukaryota; kingdom Metazoa; phylum Chordata; class Aves; order Charadriiformes; family Scolopacidae; genus Numenius; species Numenius arquata. The sequence continues at coordinate 106,744,440 of NC_133576.1, read as the reverse complement.
AGAGGCAGACAGGCAGGAGGAAGCCAAATGCTGCATAAGCTTCATGAGGCTGCTAATTACGATGGCTACCTGGAGCTGATGTGGTAAGTAGAAATACCACAGCTGAGTCCAAATGGACATGCTGGTGTTTGTTTTTATCTTGCAGAAGCAAACTGAACATGAGGGCTTGATAACATCTGATCCAAGCCCTTGGAGCATACCCTGCATACGGTACCCTGAGAGATAAAGGGTCATGTCAGATGGACCATTTGGATAAAACAAGTGACCCAAACTCTCCCACAGATCACATTTAGGAGACTTTTGGATCTCTGTGCATAGATAACACAGCTGAACAATTTTCTGTGTATCACATAACTGCCAGCGACCTTGTATTTCCAATCTACCCCAAAAGATACTTATCCTAGAAAAGTGGTAAGTACATTTGTGTAAATACAGAAAGTGATCCTGTTTATATTTAATGCACACATTTAAAGAACAGTAAGATTGCAAGGTCAGTATTTAGGAATAACCAGAGTTGTTATTAAGCTTATTCATGTAATATTACTCTGTGCCTTTGCATATATCTGGTATTTATAGCTATATTTACCCCTAGTTATAGTCTTTGTTCACATCTGATAAAAATCTAGCATTCTCTGTTGCAATGGGAGACTGTATCCTAAGAGTGCTAGGAGGTCACAGGAGGAATTTTAGAGCTGGCATTTTCTAAATTTACACTGTCATTTCTTCTTATACAAGCTTATTTTCTGCTCATTTGTTTGTGTGTGCCTGCGAGATATATATGCAGTTTATTCTCTATATATTCATGTCCACAGCCTCTTATTTTTTATTTCTTTCCATTATAAAAAAACATAATAAGGACTATATTTCAGTTTTAGTATATCCATGCTACAGCGCAGGAAAATCAATTAGCTTTAGCCATTTCAGGTCCTTTTCTGTAAAACTGGGATTTACAATTCAGGTCTTTGAAGCCTTCCTATGGAAAAAGGAAGCATCTGGATGTTGCTGCTATTGCTACATACTCTCTGCTATCTGTTGAAGGTGTTAATAGTTTGTTGTTTTGTTTTTTTTCCCCAGACATTTTTGGGCTGAGGCCATGGAAGCCAGCTTAGGTACAGAGGTTTATCACCCCATGTGCAGCACTGTGTATGTTTGATCGCACTGGATGCAGGGTCCACGTGGGCTCTGGTGTTTCACCTCCGCTGGTAAGCTCTCGTGGGGAACAGAAGCACTGGAGACACTTAAGCAGGGCACTAGCATCTGATATGCCGCATATGGCCACCGTATCATTTTTGGGAGGGTGGTTAGCCGAGATGAGGACTTTAGGCATGAGTACAGAGCTCTAGCCCCTCTTGCGGTGCGGCAGTATCCAGCTAATATTGCCCAGGGGTGCCTGTACTGCGGCCGGTGTCTATTGCTGTTCCAAAATGGCAAACAGCAAAGCTGTAGCATACATTTTGGACTGTTCTCTTAATGAAATGGAGGTGTCCCCATGCTGGGCTATGCCATTTGAGCCCGTTTGTTTTGTGGTCAGTGCATGGAAACCATTTAATGTAGGTCACAATATGCTACAATGCAAATAAAGCAAAATCTGGAGTGACTGCACTCTAACATATGCATTCTTGCACACTGTCTTTAGTCATGGCTTGGAGACTGTTTATTTGCAAAATGTGTTTCCTCTCTGAGCATTTGTAAGGGAGACAGCTTCTGTGCTAGTTCAGTGCTGTAGGACATTCCAAAATGACAGCCTTTCTTCCTTTTCTGACTTTGCAGCCTCCATTTGTATCAGGCGCCCTACTATGAAGTACATCCTACCTTTTTTTTTTTTTTTTTTAATTAAAAAAAAACCAAAAAAACCCCTCCAGCATCCCCTCTCTGACTGTCAAAGAAAACACTTCTGGGAGTGCCTCACAGAAGTCTAGGTGCGGTTTCTTTCCTCTTTATTTTTTTTTTTTTTTTTTTTTTTTATGCTCGATGATGAGCATTTTGAAAAGAAACATGGAATCTAAATGCATGATCAAATCTGTTTGGGCACCTGCTTCTTGAAAGAGAGGAAGACAGAGAAGAGGATAAATGGCAGAGGCACTGTGTTCTCTTTTCACATCCATGCTTTTTCAGAGCAATCTTTTATTTTCTAGTGGTAACAGTGTTATTTTTTTCCACTGCTGCTTTTCCAAAGTTTGCTTTTCTAAATGGAAATTAGTTAAACCTTGTGGCACCCTTGTGAGGTAAGTAGTATGACATGGTCCAGTTTGGCCCTGTAGAACTGATTTTTATAGAGCTACAAATGTGCCCACCAGTAAAATCTTTGAGATTAGGTTCTGTGGCAGAAAAAGGGGCGTAGAGAAGTGTGTGTGGTCTACCCAGGAGACTTGGTGTAAATTGCATGAGTTGACACCAGTTTCTGAGCAGAGAACCTCTCCATCTTTTGGAACTTGCACCCGTTGATGTGTCTTATGGCATTTCTACTTTCCTTGGTTTCTGTGTTGTTTGTTTTTTTCCCTATATGTTTTTGGGTGCCAGTGAAAGGGGAAGGAGATCAGGAAGCTGTAGAGGAACCTAAATCTACCTGTAAGATGACTCCAGCCCCTGGCAGATTTCCTGGGTGCCAAGTAGCTGTTGGGTGTCTGATGGTGGTGACCTGACCGTGCTGGTTCTTTGGAGGTGGGGAGGACAGCTCTGACGTGTTCCCCCAAAAGAAGAATTTAAAGAAAACTTCATGTCTGTCCTCTCCCATCTGTTCCACGTTATTAGTCTTCCTGTGGGAATTGTTATTCATGACTGTATGCTACCATGGCAGTGGGTGCTGCTTTATAATGTCCATAATGTGATCTAGGGTACATCTTGGAGTCCAGGTAGAGCAAATACAATCCTAACTGTACTGCTGACTTGATACTCAGTTCTAGCTCCACACTGTCACGGCAGCAGTGCTCCACTCCTTAAGAAAGGAGTGATACTGCCTATTTCCCTATGCAATGTATTTAGATTTCTGTGACAAGCAGCCGCACCTAAATTCAAAGTGTTATTATAAAATCTTAGCACCAGTAATAAAGAAAAGCACTGCACCCAGATGAAACTGTAAAGAGAATTTAAATAGCGTTGCAATTATCTCATTTGTAAATTGAGAAGGACACTGCTGGTAGCAAATTTTATGTTAAGTGTTGTAGGGTTTTTAAGTGACCATAAGTAGTCAGGGCATTTGCTCTGAGTGTGTTGTGCAAGATGGAATAAATGGCGGAATGATTTGGGCTTTTAAAACTAGGTTGAATAAAATGCTACAAGATATCCTGCATGGGTGGGCTCACTCTGACAGGCAGATGCATTCAGGAACATAACGTGTCTTGTATGGCTCTGATTTATACGACTCTGTGAAGGTGCCTAAGGGCTGCTTTAGACACAAGCTTGCACTGTTTTAATTAAACCTGTTTTCAGCCTAGGATTTTCAGTTCAGAACGAAAGTTACTGTCATCAAGACAGCTAAAAAATGTCAAGCTCTGCTTTATGCATCTCACTGTAGGTGCCTGAGTGAAGTGGTGCAGCTCTGCAGGTATTGTACATGTGGAAAATAGGTAGGCTCTTCCAGAGCCAATGTCCTGAATTCCTTCAGGGAGGAGTTTAATTCTCTTCACCGACTCCAAGGCATGAGGAGATGAAGTCCATAGCTTAGACAACTGGAGTGAGACACCCAGAGTAGATGATGTAGATAACCTCTCCTCTCATTTGTGCAATTTTTTCCTTTCTCTGATTGTCCTTTCAGTGTTTATACCCAAATTGCCACTGTTGGGTGGAAATCGGGACCACAAACGTAGATGTTCTGTAGAGAACATGAAGAACAGCCTGGATAAGAAATGAGGAGTAATAATAGCTTACTAAAATATCTGTAGAGAAATTCAAGAAAAAGTGGGGGAAAAAAGAGAAAATAGAAGAACAATGAAATGGTACAGATGATGACTTCAGAAAGATGTGGCTGGAGGTTCTGTGAATGGAATATTAGAGGGGTTTTTGACCAGACTTGTTGGCCGAGCCTTGAGTTTCTAGAGAAGTCAAAGGGAGTGAGACTGGCAACTTCATGGGATTTTGGCACATAATTTTCCTTCAGAAAATGTTGCCTTAGATACCCAAGTGAGAAAGTATATTCTGTTCATGCATATAGATATTAATGTATATATGCACATATACCACAGGACATATGCATACACATATATACTTATACATGTACATACATCACATGCACACAAATATAAAATGCATATTCAATAGGTTTAAATGCATAGTAATTGAGTACACATATGCTTATATACCTCTTTCCTCTTTGTATAAGTCCAGCCCTAAGTTGACTAGAGTTTCTAGGAAAAGGAAATAAATAGCAGTTAGAAATCTAAAATGCCCCTTGGACTATTAGCACTGAACTCTTAACAGAGGGATTCAACTGTCCCTCAATCTCCTCCTCAGTTTGCTCACTCATCTGAGAAGCTGTGAGCTCCCTTGGTTTTACTCAGTGGTTTAAATTCTATTTCCCCAGGTGACCCAAGACTCTGAGTGTCCAACTCCTGCCTCAGCCTATCTAGGATTTGTTAATGAAGTTGCATTCCTGTGTCTGGTCTGGCTGACATGATCTGAGCCATCCGGTTGGTGGGATGGGCTTCACACAAAATGCAGAGCTCAGAGAAATAACACTGAGACTGGAGCACTAATCTCAGACTTGGATTCAGTCTTCTGTCTTCTGTTTCAGAGATTTCCATCTGTGTTGCCTCATAGAAAACAGTGGTAGTCAGTACTCCTGGAGAGCTCTATCTGCTCCTGAACTGAGGATACAGCAGTGTCTAAGTACAGGACAAAGCCAGCATCAATGTCCTGCACTCATACTGCTCAGGGCGAGCCACCTCTCTGCTGGCCTTCAGACTCTTCTGGACTCATTGTAGCTCTGGTATGAAGTATCTAAAATAAAGGGATGGAGGTAGCTGGAGCCATCTAAAATGGTACTGGAGGACTGAACTTGATGCAGTCTCGCCTGTACTACTTTGGAGTTCTCAACCAGGAGGGTTAAGAGGAGGGGGAAACAAGTGTAGCAGAAAACAAATTGTTTCACTCTGAAGGAGGATCCCAGGCAAAGCTACAAGTAGGCAGTCAGGGGATTGGAGAGAAATGAAGAGGTAAATCCTCTGGCATTTATAGCATTTCTGTCTAAGAGCTATGGAACTAGAAAGAGAGCAGAAAAGAAAGGGCTGAGTTTGCAGCTTAATGGGTAAGGCTCTTGATTGTGAGGATTCATTTACAGATAACTTGTTTCTCCTTCCTCCTTCTTTTCCTTCCTTGTTTACCATCACCCCTGGCCAACAAAAGGTGAGAGTAGAAAACATTCACAGGAGTAATCAGCAATAGACAAAAGTCTGGCCTGGCTATTTTATCAAATGAGGTACTGCCATCTGGGGAGGGGCTGGCTGGGAAAAAGGGTGTAGAAAAACACGAACACTATAGAAAAAGCGAATAGACAATAATTATTTAGAGTAACACAAGTGTAGGGGCACCCAGTGAAGTTGTCTGGGAAATTTAAAGAAATTAAGTATTTTCATATCATTAAATTATGGAACTCATTGTCACAGGATACTGGGAGAGCCCAGACTTAAATAAGATGGAGGGGGGACTACGACAATGATGACAGATTCAAGGGGAAAATATCTATTGCAGCCTATTGAAGCTGGAATAGAAAGATCCATTAAATATGAGGATCTGATATAACCTGTGGCTGATGAAGACCTTAAGCTGCTGACAACAGGAAGCAGGGAAGGTTTGCTATTAATGTGCTTTTTCTTTCTCTCCTAATGTCTTTCTCAAAGCCTCTGCTATTGGTTGTTGTCAAAAACAAGAACTAGATTAAACATGGGTTTGGTCTAACTTAGTGATGCTCTTCTTATGTTCTTGTAAAAGAAATCACAGATAATCCTGAGAAGTGTTACTTTTAATGTTGGAAAGGGAATATTTCACGTATTTTCCCTGTTGCCTGGATAGCGCAGCATACTGCCACGCACGAACTGTGCCAATAATCCCGTTTAACTCTCCTTATTCCACAGAGGATTCAAATTCAAGACAACAGCTCTGGGCGCTTAAAATACCATGTAGGAAGACCAAATAAAGGACAATGATCAGAGAAAACCCCTTCTAAGCTCCTTGGGCTTGATTGAAAAGTTCCTTCTTATGTCCCAGAGCGTCACTGATATTTTAGAGCAAACTCCCTTGGTGCCTACTTCTTATGATGGAGGTTATAATTGTTGGCTAATAGCAAATTACATGCCACGGGCAATTTAAGCCAATCTGAGTGACACAAGAGGAAGTATGTTCCTACTCCTTTCCCCTCCAATTCTGGCCACATGATCCCATGCCTTCCCTATGCAAGCAGAAGCATTTATGTGGCTGTACAGTCTGATCAATCAGCAAGATAATAACCATATGGCCACCTGAATGCTAAAGAGGAGAAATGTGGGGCACACTATTTGTGAGAGCAATGTGGCTTTATATTGGCTCAGACCACCTGTGAAAGCTCGTATACCATCTCTCAAAACAACTAATTACTAAGCATGCTTGGTCCAAGACAAAGTTGTTTGGATGACACTGATTTCAGTTAAGAACTTGTGGAGTTAATGGTCATTTATACAGTACACCCGTACATGTGGAGCATTTGGCCAGGAAGTGGAAGACTGAGGATTTAAATTAATGTTCAGATTAAGACGGGGGATTGTACAGCTGAGAAGGATGTCTAAGTCAAAGGCATATTCTTAAGAAGATCCCCTACATCCTTCCTGTTTAAAGCAGGGGTGAAAACTCACGGGGTCAGAAGTAGTGAGACAGATTTCCAGTTTAGACAATTAGGGGCCTCAACAGGGATGGAAACGCCTCTTTCTTTTCCCTGGATGATTTTTTTCCCTCCGCTGCTGATGTAGGGTAGGATATGCACACAGTATCCTCTAACTGTGGCTGGACACACAGTTCTTCCTATTCCCAGGTACAGAATCAGGCTCCTTTACTCGTCTTCCCTTGAGTCCCATGAATTCATGCACTCAAATGCACAAAAATTCAGCTTAAACAGATCTGGAGGCATCTTTCTACCCAGGTGAGCCTACAGACAGCAGCTTGTGCACCCTCCAGTGCTTCTGGGAGGTGTAAATTCAAAACCTGTTAGTCTGAGGAAGACACTGAACTTGTCTTTACTATTTCCTGGATAAGAGGTTGTGCAAGAGAGAGCTGTTACGGAGGCCTTCTCCTTAAGGGAAATCCAAAAGCTTAAGCCAGGATCAGGTTTGAGGCTCTGATTTGCATGCTGATAGTGGTGTCTGAGATAAGTGCTCTAGTCTAAGCAAGGAGCAATGCTTCAAATGCATCCTTCCCTTTGGCTTTGTCTGTCATGACAGGTTGCAGGGTGGGAACAAAATCATCTCTTGTTTTACTCGAAGGGAACCTAAGCACCTCGATGCATCTGATGGGAGTGAGGCACCTGGCCATGCCACCGCTGAGCCTTGCACTCCAAAGGTACAAGAATCGAACACACACAAGTATGGTCTTCCAACATTGGCCTGTTGCTCACACAGGAGGAGTGGGAGAATTTTAATTAACCAGATTCCAGGTTTTAATTGGGTTTTGAACGTGTCCCCTTGAGTGCTGAAGGCCTGCTCAGGAAAGCTCTGTGATTGTCACATAGAAAGAAGACCTCGGCTGTATTAGTACACGTAGCAAGTCTTCCCAGTAATTGAATAGGCCTGCGAGTAAGTTTCCAAAGAAATTTAATTGCATGTAAAGCTACCTATTTACCCAGAAAAATGAACATACAGGCAAATAAGATTAAAAAGAGCTATGTATTTTTATGTTAGGAATAAAGCCAAGTTCAACAGTGTAATGAAGATATTCCTGTAACTCACTTATAGGAACCTAAAAAAAAGGGGTGTCTATTTGGTGAATATTTATATTTTTTAAAATAATGGTAATTAAAACAGTAAGAAAAGAGGTGGTGGGAGGACATCATATACCGCCTCCTATTCCTTGGATGAAAATCACAAGCTTCAAATACTATCATCGAAGATAAAAGGCTTGTTGTGTTGGCAACTTTACAGTCGCTTTTCAAGCCTGTCAGATAGTCATGCTGTGGCATCAGCCATTGTTCTTCTGGAGGCCTCCTTCTTCTCTGACTTGATGGGAAAGAACCTGTCATCTTTTAAATGATATTCCATTCCCAAATTAAAAGGAGGGCAAGAATTGGCAGATCCCTCTTTACGTGAGAGAAACCATCTATTATTTATACACCTTTTTTAACCCTGCTGCTGTTACATCTGATTGCAGAAAAACCCAACAAGCTGCTATCCACCATAAAAAAAATAAAAAATAAAAAATTGAAATTGCTGCTTTGTATTGAATTAAAATATTGGAAATACAAAGCTCTACCTTGATGTTGGGATCAAGGGAGATGCATTTGAGTTGCTGCAGTCATAAGACAGAACCCATTCTTTTCAAAGTAATTGGCTGCCTGCTGTCAGAAGTCCTGAGGAAAGTTTGGCATGTTTGTGCAGAGCTGCATTGTCTTGCTGTATTTATTTAGAACAAGATGCTGCCTATAGCTGGACCTCTTCAATCAGAAGTAAATATCTACGCACAATTCAGCTTCTGAATTTTGAGCGTGTGCGTGTGTGTTTGCTTATACCCTGCAATGTGTTTTTTTTTCCTGGTTTTGTGCCTTTAAGTTGTTTTGGTTGGGAAGACAACTGAAAAACTCCTCTGCAAAAATGGAGCAAACTGAATTCTAAAAGATTTCCACTTCAAAATTTACAACAGAGACTTCTGAAATCCTTGTTTAGCAGAGTTTTGGAGAAGAAATGTGGCCTCAAAGCAGCTCAAATGCCTCATCTCTGTCTAGAAGCTCAGAAATAAATCTCACACACCATCTGGCAGGGAAAAGTAGCAGACTTAGACTGTGGAGAGGAAACGAGCCATTGACCAAATGTTTCCCACTTAAGTATCATACAATGGATATTTGCCCCATTCTCACCACGAGAATTCAGAATACTCAGTGAACCTCTTTGACACAGTACGAAATGTGTGTGTATCCAAGATGCAAGCTTTCAAGCAAAGCTATTGATAGCTGATAGTTTTTAAAAAAAACAAATACACACACAAAAACAAACCCCACAGCAAAACAGTTGGCTAGTTCCAGTAAAACTTTATATGATGAACAATACAGACTAGAGCTGAAGTCTTGCATGAAATCACGAAGCAATTATAATCAAAAGGAGCTTAAAGAGATATGATATGAAATCCTGGCATTCCCCTGGGATAAAACAGTCCTGCAGGGCTCTTCCTGACTCATGAGTCTGTACTGAATTGAAGGAGGAAAATAGGACATATCAGCTGATAAAACAGATAAAGAAGTAATAAATTCTTAGTATTGTAGCCCAACCCGCCTCCTGCTGTAAATGTATTTCTCATATTGAAGGGGCATATTCTGCCCTCAACTCCACCCTGAATCGTTGGATTTTTGAAATGTAGCCTAAACGTAAAATAAAAACTAAAGGCTATGTCTGATATTATTAGCATCCTACTAGCATTTGGATTTATTTTTCATGGCAAGACAAGGAGAATATCAGTATTACTGTTTTTTGTACGTATGCAGTTGGGGTTTTTTTCATGTTATGAAATGAGTTTCTGAATTTTGAACACTAGAAATTCAGGAAACATATATTTATCCAACTTCTGCATATGACAAAATTTCTCATATGAACCAGCTACTCTGTATCTTTCTGTAATTTCATATATCTAAAAATAAATAGTTAAACTCTGGGCTAGTAATCCAGATGTTTTCTCTATTTAATGGAGAGAAATAGGCATCTCCAAAATATGACACGTCTCAGACTATGCTAACTGACATGGCTGGGTGAGTCATTCCCTGTCATGCCCATCCCAGTGCACATACTTTCTAGGAATTGGATGGAGACCACTAGGCACTGAAGGCTGCACAGCAAACATAATAATTTTGGTTCCAAATTCAGGTCACTACTATGAACCTAGTCTAGATCCAATTAGTGACCTGCTATAGAGGTGAAAGCCTGAATAGCCCATTGGTAATTCCCTGAGTTATTTGGTCTCCCAAAGCAATTTTGTTTAGCTTGAAGCCTGTTCTTCCAAACTACTGATTTATATTTTAGCTGAGTGCAAGCAGGATTTTAATCATTAAATGTAATAACAGCATTTGTTCTTATAGGGTAAAATCAGCTCAATCCATATCCACTAAAGAAGCCTGAGTAATTGAAATAGAAGCATGCTACTCCATCACTTCAGGCATGTAACAATAATAGCTAATAGTAAAAGATGATATATCTCATCCCCTTAGAGACACTTGAGTAATTTGTAGGCCGACAAAAAGATCATCTATAGCAGCTATTCAAGGTGGGAAAGATGGTTTCTGTGCTATTTGTATCTCTTGATTTATGCTTTGGATTGTATTGCTAATCTCTGTGCTGGAGGTAGCTTTGCACAGGATATCTGTAACTAGACAAATTACACATACACGCTCACACACTCTCACGTGCCCACACTCACACACATACTTTTCCTCTCATAAAGACCATAATGTAAAATCAGTTTGGACTCTATAGAACAGAACATGTCAGAGCAAGGCTGTTCATTTCAATACCACTTTTGTGATGGTAAATGTATCAAAACAAAGCATTTTATATTTTTGTACTCAAAAAGAAAAAAAACACAAATCTGGTAACTGCTACTGCCAGAATCTAACTGCTGCTGGCAGAAACTAGCTGCTGCTTCTGTGGTGAAAATAACGAAACCAATGCATTAAGAGAAATAAATCACTAGCTACCTAGATGGTAACAGCCCCCTCTAAATAACAATAAATGTTGTGGGACACAGCTGAGAGGAGGGACACATTTTGCCTGATACAGGCACTGATTCACACAGAAATTTTAGGTAATTGTTTCAGTTGTACTGCAGTATTTTTCTAAAGAGTCCTGCGTACTCCAGGGGCAGAGGCAGATAACCCTGAAGGTTTTAGGGGCATTGCAACTCCAGCAAACTGAGCTGTCTATTCCAGGGAAAACAGGTTTCTCCCTCAAGAGGTCTTAATTGGCATGTACATAGAAACCTCCCATAGAAAAACTGCTTCACCTGGCAATTTAAATGTAGGTACAAGTGAGGCATCCAAGTCAGCTGGATTGGATTACTTTCTATTACATAATCAAAAATACTGAGGTGGGTTCTTGACTTGCTGTAGACCCTTGGTTATTCTGTGCTTCCATGACAGCAAAAGTATTTCCTTTTGCCCAGTTAAATTGTGAAAGCTTTTGGAAGATTACTTTTCTAATTCGGAGACGTGCATCATGTATGATCTGGTTTGTCGTTACCCATACTCTTATATAATAGCATAATTAGCTTTCTAAGAGACTACATAAATAGCTTGTTTTCACAGTACCTTGTTATGCCAGCATGCGAAGGGAAGTGTGCTTAGGCTGCATGTGGCTAGAGGAAAAAAAATTACTCTGAAAGTGCAGACATATAGTCAAGAAAAAGATAAAATGGAATAAAGGGTGATTTGTTTGTGAAAAAAAAAAAGCATGTAGTCAATGAATTTAGATGTCTAATTTAGATGTGAATGAATGCAAAGAAACTGAAAATTTTGAAAATATGCAAAAATACAAAGATGGAATGCTTTTATAGGTCACGTGAAAAAAACAAGACTATGGCATGAAGATAGCAGTCTATTTGGGTGAGTTTCATGTCGCATAATTCTAGGGGTTGGGTACAGCTCCAGATTGAGGCATTTAAGATTAGGTTTGTAACTATGACTTCCACATGCAGGTGAGGTTGCCTGAGATTCATTACAGGCAGTGAAAGTCTCTTCTTCTAATCAAGTGCCCCCATGCAGGGGGACACTACCACTTGAAATGCCCTAAGGTATTGTGCTTGGTCTCCAGCTCCTCTCCAACAGGCAACGGGTGCTCCACAGGTTCTAAGTCTCATTTGCCATCCCTGTCTGAAAATCTCAGGTATCCTAGGGCATCTCGAATTGCCACTGACAATGGCTTGATACAGATGACTGAATCCTACTCAAAACTTATTTAATACTGGTGGAACCAAGTGTAGTGAGACAACAGGCAGGACAGTCTGCATGAAAGAGTCCACCTTTAGTGACAAGACAAGAGGTAATGTTTTTAAATTGGAAGAGGGGAGATTTAGATTAGATATCAGGAGGAAATTCTTTACTGTGAGGGTGGTGAAGCACTGGAACAGGTTGCCCAGGGAAGCTGTGGATACCCCATCCCTGGAAGTGTTTAAGGCCAGGCTGGATGGGGCTTTGAGCAACCTGCTCTAGTGGAGGTGTCCCTGCCCATGGCAGGGGGGTTTTACCAGATGATCTTTAAGGTCCCTTCCAACTCTAACCATTCTATGATTCTATGATCTACCACCCTGTGACTATGAGAAAAAGATGGAGTGGTATAAGGAGCAATGAAATTAATTAAGAGAGAGAAAATTCTGACAAAACTTTCTGAAGAGGGAATGCTGTTAGGATTATGGAACAGTCTTGCTAGGGAAATTACATCAGCACCTGGCACTTTAAAATTTTGATAGCATAAAGCCATAGCAAAAGTGATTTTCAACTCATTTGCATTGTAGATACTCACTTTACATAAAGGTCTTCTGCTGGCCCCTCTGATAACTGTATTTGTCCAAATTATTTATTGTAAATGAAATATGAGATGAATTCAACTGTTTTCCCCTGTTTATAAATTGTTTTCAAGCTCATCTTAATTTGTATGGAAGTATTCATTGTGCATAAGTATTTGCCAACTAGTTTATGAGGACAAATTACAGATGACAACTTGTTCGTGAACACTTATTTCAACTCTTTATTACTCCTGAGTTGTGATTAGTCATCCATATCACATGGTATTGAACTGACTGTTACTTTTTAATCAAGAAAACAATGATTAATGATGGCAATTAACTGATAATGAGAAACAAGAATAATGTGAAGTTCAGGACTCACAAACATTTTTAAATAAACCAGCAAGCATTCGAAGACACACAGGAAGCAGTCCTAGTTTCCTATGAGTATGACCAGCTTAACGTGTTCATTGATGAAACATGCATCTCCTCTGGGTATTATTCTTAAAAAAATCATACTGCCATTGCTACATCCAAAAGTAATTTCGGGATAGCCCTTAAGTAGTTTGTTGTTCCATATTGCATTTGCTCACTTTCCAGGTGAAAGATTTTATTAACATTGTATTTCCCTCTGTGGCCTGCAGTAGTCTTTGATGTAGTCTTTTGGGGTCTTTCTGAAGTTAGGTCCTGCACAATATGTGTTAATCCCCAGTTTTGATCCTGGCTGGAGCTATACCAAAAAAGAAAAAAAAAATCAACAAAAAAAGACAAGAAGCAGCTGTGTGGGTTGCAGACAAATACTTGTTATTTTGAATTTACTTGGTTGAAATAGCCACTGGGAACCCTGGAAGAGCCTTGTTCTGGGCTATAAGGAACAGAAGGTGTCACTGCTCCAAGAGTGACTGATGCTTCATGGTTGTGACAGAGGCAGCTCCAAGCACTGTCATTTGAGTACCACTGCACTAGCAAATATGTGGTAGAAATTAACTTGCCTTGGCAGCAAAATAGATGAGAGTACCTTGCGTACCTTTTAACAACTCTGCTTCCTTCGATTTCAGAAAGAAACAGTACATAAACCCCTTAAATCCATGAGATTTGTGTTAATGATGTCTCTCTGGATGAAGAAAACTTTGACCTTTTTTCAAACTTTTGTGTGTGTGTGGAAAGTAGAGCAGAATCTCCAGTTAGTAACAATCTCTACAATCTCTGTCTCTATTTACAAACACAGAATCTCTTTTGATCAGCCAAGCTATGAAAAAAAAAAAAAATCCCTGATTACACTTGCTAGATGACAAAAATCCAGAAGAATGTGGAGCCACCAGAGAAGCAGTGGAGCAATGGGCACTGGGGAAGCAGAACAAAAGTCCTCACTCACTTCCTTAGGGTCCAGGATATTGGGACCAAAGCCCTGTGAGCATATTGACAGATGAGCCAACTGATTCATGACTCCACTGCAGCTGGTGGAGTTAAGCTGATTACACCAACCGAAGTTTGGCTTAGCAAGCTGCAAAGGCGAACTTTTGATTGTTGCCTGGCAGGTTTGAAGAGTGATGGGCAATTTAGGTAGCTTCAAGATCATCAGAGCAAATGAAGCCTGTTTTCCTAAGGATTTGTTCCATGAAGTTGGATTCTCTAGGGTCTAATAATGAGTGAGCGTCAAATGAAGTTTCTCCAGCAGCTAAGGCATTCATAATGGCTTTCTCCCAGGTTGATTCTCTGGTGCATAGTAATGCAGGTGTCCATGCTGCAACCTTTCCCCTGCCTTCAAGCTGTCCTTCCAGTCCTTGTTTATTGTAAGACTATAATATTTTGGGACTTCTAGTTGACTGCCAGATGTAGGTGCAACTGATGAATGGATTTAGAAGGGGCTGGGAAGGGACGAAAGAGCACACACTCCTCCTAAAATACAGACAAAATAAATGTGAAAAGACAGGCTGAAATCATATCAGTTTACATGCATTTTCATAGGCAGGTAGTATTGTGGGGCCATAGTTACAGAAATACTTGGTTTAATTAGGTAAAAAAAGAGATACATACAATTTCTTTCTGTAGATATATCAGCATTTCAGTTTGTGTGTGTGATTGCCATCACCTGAGGCAGAGAGAACAGCCCTAAACACAAAAACTACCCTGCCTCCCTAGAAAGAGATAGAATAGGTAGAATGGATGAAATGCTGCAAACACAAAAATTGAAGCCCAATTGCAGAGTAGGTATTTCTGAGGCTTCTCTCCTTAAGACAAGCTAAGGGGTCAAGTACAACGGACCATGAGTCATGGGGCCGGCTGAGCAGGTGTTCATAGCCACCTCCAAGCTATGCAAAGGGCATGCTCCTGCTTGTATGGTGTCAAGGTTCTGCCCACCTAATCAAACCAGTTCATTCGTGCGCTGGTGAGAGTGGCTGACGGCAGGAGCCCAGGGAAGAGTACAAAATTGGGATAAGTATGTAACTGATGTTCCTTAAAGAATTCACTCAGGCTCCACCAAGTCAAAGTGCCAGGTCTTCCTACACTGAAGATGGGAGTGCTGTGTTCAACAGCTCTTGGTACTTCATTTTTCTGTCAGTTTTTGAAGCTTGCTAAACTTTCAGCACCTGTACTAATATGTGACAGGGGGCTCCTCAGTTACCTATGTATGGTGCAAAGAAGTATTTGTCAGTGCATCACCAGAACTTCCCTGGCCCTGGCTTGCTGCCTTGACTTCCCTCAGACCTGCTTCATCACTGTAAACCTTTCTGGTACTCACTGGGCTCTTGGATGACTTGGTTCCCAGACCTGTTCTGTTTGGGTATCAGGGGACTGTGTCCCTGTCAGTGACGAAGCTGCCCCTGCCTGCCTTGCTGCCACCCTCCACTCCCAGCTCTCCTCCTGCTGTGGAGTAGCCCTGACAGCATCCCCCTTGGTCTGTTTTGGACCTCTTGTATGCCAGTTCCCCTGGATGATCTTTGGTTGTTTTCTTGGAAAGGAGAGTGATCAGTCAATTTCTCTTAATCTTCACAGAATTTTGCAGACTTAATTTCTCTTCGTGCCTCAGTTTCCCCATATATAAATTAAGAATAAAGTCCTTGCTTTCCTCTGTAAAATCGTTTATAACCTAAAGATGAAAAATTTTATGTAGGAGCTTCCTAGGTGTAGACCTTGAGAAATCTCCCACTGAAGCCAGGGGGAGGTAGACACCTATGTACCTGCGTTGAACTTGCTCCTACTATAGCTATGTTATTGTGATGGGGAGTTAATTTTCCCTAGCTTCAGTAGCCTAAATAATAGGCACTTAATATAAATTAGTCAACTGAGATACATGAGTAGTTTCAGCCCACCTTATAATCCCCATGGTGTCCACAAAGAGAACCTAAATTAATTGCTTAGATGGCCAGACCTAACTGGTTGTTTTATGCTAGGTGTCAGAAAGTTAATGGCTAATTTACTTGTGTTCAGACTGATGGATTCAGTATTAGCCTTTGCTAATAAGTGAAGTATTTGGTTATAAATCATTAGAATAACAAATATTGTCCTGCTGTAGCCTTACAATGCTGTCAGTTTAGCATGTGTCTTTAAAGGCACTTTAGGTAAAAAAGGCTTAAAAGATTAGAGATAGATGAAGGTGATGTAATCGAAGGAATCATCTTCTGCATCTCGTCCAGATATCAATTACTTCTGATTCTTCCTTAATTTCCATCAAGTTAAAGAAAAGATGGCTTTGAATTGATAAAGATGATTTGTTCCTACTCTGCTGCGCTTTAGTAATCTCAGCTATATTTTAACCCGCCACGAGGGTACTGAATATACAGCATATTTAGCTCTGTGTGAACCTGAATTATCTTCTTGGAATATACTTTATTAAAGAGATGAGTATTTTTACTGATATCTTTCTTTTTAGCAGTCTGAACCCTCTGGTCCTAATCACAAAAGAATGTAATATTGAAGATTTTAATAAGAATATGAGATAATATGACATTGAGACATACCTCATTTGTATGCTTTTGGTTTAGATTATTAACCCTGGTTCTGTTTCAAGGAATGATTATAAAATTAAAACAAAACCCCGCAAACTCTACCCTTCAGATTTATTTCTCAAATATATCAGTTCCTTCTTAATGGTTTCAGTTCCTGGTGTTTAAATCTTGAAGCTATTGCACATACATATTGCATGCTGCCATAAAATCTACAAAATGTGCAGACAGTTGAGAAATGCAAATTGTTTTCTGGTTTTACAGGAATCTGCACCAGGAATAAAATCAAACAGAAATTGTTTACCTCATAGGGAAAACAAAGGAGTAAAAGAGCAGAAGTTTTCAAGGTCTTGCGGAAGTTTATGCTCCCATTAAAACCAGCCTCCTCACCGCTCTCTGCATTACATTCAGGGAGTTTGAAGCAGCCTCCCTGTGGCTTCATTTGTTCGCAAAACATGCTAATGACGGTTTCATGATTAGAGCTAGCGAATATGAAATGCGTAGAGTGAGACTTGGAGAGGACTCGAGGAGGCAACGAAATCTGCGGTGTATAACTCTGCACATTCACAGCTCTCTACCTCCTTCTGCCAGGCTCTGCCCGGGGGTTTTATCCTAGTATTTTATTTTATTTTTTTTCCACAGAGGGGAGAGGAAAGCAGCCGTGGGTCGCACCTAGGCTGGGTTTTTAACCGCTGGTGGCTGCGGGGCCGGTGTCCCGGCGCTCCCGGCCCGCCGCAGGGACCGGTGCCGGGTCCCCCCCGCCGTCCTCCGCATCCACCGCCCTCCCCTCCGCTCTCTCCAAAGCAGAGCCCCGGGCTCCCTCTGTAGTTCTGACGGGGAATTAGAGACACCTCCAGGAGCCGATTCGTCCTAAAGAAAAAAAAGGAAGGGTGAGCCGTTTGTGTGTGCGTGTTGCAAGCCAGCAACAGCCTGGGTGGGTGGTGGTGTGTGGTTCTTGGGGTCTCCCCGGACCACCCGAGGTGGAGAGGCAGTAGGTCTGCAGTCTTCTGCAGGACTCTGATGGGGAGATCCACCCCGGAGACTAAAGCGGGGCTGGCAAGCTGTAGGGTGTGTCACCCACATCAGGTCAACACCTGATGCCCCAGGGGACACATCTACAGTGTTTGCGCTTGCCTGCCTGTCACTTCACGGCTGTAGCGCTGATCTTGCCTCGGAAAATGTCTTTCTTTAAACTCCAGATGTCCTTCATTAGCACACGCTGCTTTGTTCGGAGACGGTCGGTCACAGCACATACAAGAAAATAACAGGATGATCGTGTACCTCTGGCAGTCAGCCTGTGGGGACGTGATGCCTGGAGCAAGTATGATCCCAGAGAGAATCAAAGAAAGTCCCAGAAGAGCTAACAGAAAACATTGCTACCTCAGGCTTGATTATGAAAAAGTAAGACCTAGAGATAAGTCATGCACTGTTGGCCCCTAATTGCTAAAACATCATTGTCAAAAGCATATCTTGAAATGCTACAGTAGTTGTCAGCCCTGGTGGGCTAAAAGAACCCTCCTGCCTTTATCAAGTAAAAAAGACATATTGGAAAATCAAATCATTCACAGATGGGAGATTTTCTGTATAGAGTTTATAGGATAAAGAAATATTCATGATTCCTATAAAAAGGATTTGTTCAAAGATAATTTTGCCACTGTTGCTAGGACCAGAGACCGACAAGTGGAGCAGAGCAACTGCTTCCCAGTAAGTGCACTAGTGCATAAAATCAGACTGACTCAGAAACAGCCAGAAGAATACAGAGGGGCTGCACGACTCCTTTTGGCATCACTTCATAAAACTAAGTTTCTGCCACTTTCTAGCTGTGACCAATTTCTTCAGTTCGATTGGTCATTGGGCATTTGTGTTTCAGTACAAGCAAGAAAGTCCACTCTGAAATCAGCGTAGGCTAAAGCTTCTCTGCAGTTTTTGTGCTATTTCCACGGACATTATTTTTTTACTACTTTCTAAAGAGAAGGTTAAACAGGGTGAATTTTATGGTGACCTCAGAAACAGGCCACTGGTACATGCTGTTTGGGCGGGTGAGAGAGCTGCTAGCTTTTAAAACCACCCTTGTATTTCTCTTTTCCTGGGATTTTAAATAAATGCTCTTCGCATTGCATTGTATGCTCGGAACAAGTTAAAGGAAGGACCTCATAACATAGCTTTAACCCCTCCTCCTGGGTATCTCTGCAATCTCTTCCAACTGTGTCCTTAGCTGGCAGTACTGTCACTAACTGATGTCTTTTAACCTTGTAAGATTTGCCCAAGAGACTCTTGCTCATCAGCCAAGCTGAGGGGGAAGAGAAGGACTGGTCATTTGTGCCCTCTTTGCTTTAAATACCTTGCTGGCATGGTCTGCCCTGGGTATGCCAGAAGTAGCTACGAGCAGCTCACAAAGAACTGCTCCTGCCTGATCGACCCCGGGGCCATGCTTCCCTCTCCCCTACCCCATCGCTGTCCTGAGTGACCCTCAACAGCCCCTGCTGGACTGGGAGCACCAGCTCTCCTACACACTGGAGTTGGTGGCCGAGGATGGCGACATGGCTACTGTCCACATCCCCATCCTTGACACCAATGACAATAGCCCAGAGCTGGGTTATGGTGGAGCTGCCTGAGGATGTGCTGCCCAGCTCCCTGCTGCTTGACCTGGATGCTGCTGAGGGCCCCAGTGATGAGGTTCCTGAGTGCCCAAATGACTGATTCCTCTGTGCTTCACCTTCTCTACCTGTAAACTGAGAAAAATGGATTTGTACATCCTGTAAATACACAGGTTATACTGCAGCTAAGTATTATGCAGATGTTTGTGCCATATTAACATTTACTATTGAACTTTTCTTTAGTTCTTGCGCTTCAGTTATTTTTTGATCTGAAACTCTTGTTTGTGCCACACTGATATTTAAATCTATGCAAAGGAACAAGCAAAGATATTTTTCTCCTCTAGGAGAGTCGAGTTCTTGTCTCTTTTCATCCTTCATCTCTTCAGCTGGAGGAAAAGTCTGCCTCCAATTTAAGGTAAATATGTCTATTTCTCCAAATTAACAGTGGGAAATATTGTACTTCATATTCTCATGGTGCCTGGAAAAGAAAGTTTTAATGGTTGCCTTTTGTTTTTAGTGCCCATTCAGCTTTAGATCAATTGAGTGTGAAGGACAGTGGGAGAGGAGACAGTGAATTTAATGACAGTCATTCCGATACCAGTGGAGAAAGGCTAAAGAAGCCACCTTTAGAGATGATGGAAAACCAGGTTGGAAAGTAAAAACTTAACGTCTCAGTTTTGGAGCGCCAGACATAAATGGAGGCAACGAACTGAAACAAACCTTATCTTTCTCCTTTCCAAAGCCTCTGGATGAAGAAAGGCAAGAATAGATTGAAAAATAGAGATGTCTGACCCCCTAGTCACCAGTGTCTCTGACTCACCAGTTAAACATCTCTGTGACATTACACAGACATGATGAAATCACAGAGGAGGCTCAGTCCCATGTTAAACACTGTGAAACTCCAAAATGACTGCCTTCTGAGTGTTCTGTTTTTGGATGCTCAGTTTGACATGGGAGAAGCTTGAGAGTGAACAAGTGCTGAGCATTGCTTTGTTAAGGCTTCTTGAAGCTGAGCAGCAGAAAATGCAGATGTTAAAATCATCAAGTACTCCTGAAATGTTTTGGTCTATGTCTGTCTGTGTGTGTTGCAAAGTGCATGTCATATGTGTGTGCACTGTAAAAAAAAAAAAAAAAAAAAAAAAAAATGAACAATTGAACTGCTGAGTGTTGAATCACATGTATTATATGGGTAAATATTTAGTACAGCTTGCTTCATACAGATGCTTCTAGGGTCCTAGTGTAATATCTAGGATCCTAGCATAATTTTAGGATATATCTTATCTCCTGAAAGATCACACACAAAATAGCACAAAGAAATGTAGACATACTTATTTGTAAATATGATCAATTGCTTTTTTTTAGTAAAGTAAGAACATAAGATCTTCCTATTGTAAGTGCGATATTGCTGATCCAAGCATAAGGTTGCTAAAAAACAGCTGTTGTTGAGATACATTATTTGTGAGTTACATTTGTGATTTACTAAAACACATCAGATTGTTGAATTCTAGAAAAATACCTCATATTAATTTGTAGGACTTAAAAATATTTCTTCCCTTCCAGGTACCATACCCTCTGCAGACAAAAAGACATACAAGGATGCAGAGAGCTATCACTGTTCTTATGCCCAACAGCTGAAAACAAGGAAAACGTTTCCCCTGCATTATGAAAATGATTACACGCTCGTGTATTCTGCAATGCCAATTTATCAGCACATACCTCACTTTGGAAACTCTAGTTTTCATCCCCGGCAGCCAAAGCTGAAAGAATGTTATTATCAAGTGAATATTCCTAAACCCAAAAGAATGCAGAGTGCATCTGAAAGATTTCTAAATGATGGGCAGAACAATCCAGTAACTGGCCTGTCAAGACAGCACAGAGGATTAAATCACCTTTCACATAACACTTTACTCCTGAAGTGCCTCTGAAATAGGAACATCATTTTGAAAGACCAATGAAAAGATATCACAGACTATCATAAAAATGTACTGGGTACTTTTGTCCATGTTTATGAGAAAGTGTTACCAACTGAGAGTGTAAATAAAATCCCAGCAAGATCAAACATTACTTTAAATTATGGCAAAAACAATCAGTGTCTAGACAAGTCATCTCTTTAAAATCATTCTCTATGTTTTGTCAAAGAATTGAACTGAAAACCAGTGCAAAGCATGTAATTAATGCTGCTAGGAAATACAAAATAAATGAACCCAAGCCATGTCTTTATACTGAAATGCTTACAGATGTCAATAAAAAGATGTGAGTGTACATCTACAGTCAAACATGTCCTGAAGTACTTATTGTCTGATCTATCAGATGGCCTATCTATATTTTTTTGCTTGATAAAAATAATATCAAATTGGCCTCAGGTCTGCATCTGAAACAGTGCAGGTAGACTTTTATGCCCGCATGGCTGGGTGAGTTCTGTGCTACTGTATGAATGAAGGCTCCCGCATTAGGACTTGTAAGAAAATCATAAAAATAGCTCTGCTGGAGGTATGAGAAACGTAGGTTATTTAGGAAACTACAGTACGCCGTTGCATTTATATACATATATCTCTGTATACATACAGATTAAACTTTTCAGTCTTTCTTTTATTGACTGTATGGGGTCTGACTGGGATGGAGTTAACATTCCTCACAGCAGCCCTTATGGTGCTGTGTTTTGGATTTGTGAATAAAACAGTGTTGATAATGCAGAAATGTTTTGTCTATTGCTGAACCAAAGCTTTTTCTTTTTGTCACTCTGCCCCCAAAGTGATAAAGCTGGTGATGAGCAAGAAGTTGGTCAGAGACACAGATAGGACAGCTGATTTGAACTCCCCAAAGGGAATCCACAAAGGGGTATTTTATACCATATAACATCAGTCCTACCTCAAAATGCTGAAGGACTAATTTAACACCTGCTTGTGGTCGTTTCAGATAAGGTTAACTCAATTTCCAATGAAAAACAAAATTTGAGAGCTGTTTAATAGAGATTTTAGTTAAAGAAGATTAATTTAAACTGGTTACTGGGCAGGAAATTGCTTTTATTAGGCCAGCTGACCCAGATGAAGATAATTTGAGGACAGGCTTGGGGATCTCTACAGTCGAGCTAAATAATAAAGCAGTGGAGCAAAGATTTTCTATTTGAAAATGCAAACTTTCTCCTGGTAGTTTCCCGAATCATTTTATAAGGAATTATTTTTCACAGCAGACAGACATAATTCAAGCACTTCACAACATCAAAGAAAAAGAGAAAAATATCCCAAGTACAATATAAATGATCAATGATTTGGGACCAGTAAGTTACTTTAGTGGATGAGTTAGGATGCTCTTTATGTACTACTTGGATAGCTTAAAGCACTCCAGGAGGTAGCTACATTTTGGCTGCATATTCTTCTAAATGATATTCCTTTTTAGCTTTTAGTTACATTATGTGTACTTACTTAAAACAGGCACTTTAGATTTGCTTTTTTGAAAATTGAGATGATTCTTGAATTTAAACCATGGACGCAAATGCTGGCTCTTAACTTCAAATGTGCTTAGTAGGGTGACGCACAGTTTCAGAAATTCTGATATTCAGCTCCTAACCAAAGCTTCCTCAAACAAACATCAAGGCAGTTTGAGGTCTGCTTCTCAGGGAAAACACATACATACCTGAATCTTAGTCTAGAGTCAGAAGTTTGGTCCATTTCCCCCACTAAATTTACTAAGTCACTGTGAAAATTAGATTGCTGTTAAATGGGCTATTTTTTAAAGTTATTTCAGTCTGCTTCCAACTGTGTATATATGAATCTTCTTTGATAGGTTATATGAATGTTAGCAACCTGTATGGTACAATAGAGACCAGGGCAAGGATAATGTGGCTTGGTTATGTGCATTCTACCACAATATCAATATTAAATAAGATTTGATTGCTACAGGTGTCAGCCTAGTTTATTAAGGGAAGACAGTTTACCTGAACAAGCCCGTGAAGTATGATAGTTTAGTTGCTGCCTGGTTTGCAGTTGCAGTGTCCCAGCTGAGACATTCATACGTTGAGAGAAGGGTGGGATGAATAACTAGGATTAAGAGCCACTAGAGTCATCCCAAGGGAAGCAGCTGTCACTCTGGAACAGAGCCCTTGGCTTGTTTGAAGCTTATATATAACATTTACTTTAGGCTGCTGTGGTGATTTATCTTAGCTACAATTTAGAGACCAAAGGTAATAAGTAAGGCTGGTAATTTCCATGTACAGCCAATGACAAGAAGTAGGATCCTCTAGGGGACAATTCAGAGCAAGCAACTTAGATGCTAAAGTAGCTGAAAAAGGAGGATGTGGTTACCTCCTTCTGTACCTCATTTTCTTTATCCATTAAGGGGGAATAATAGTATTTCTTTACTTTACTTTTCTTCACCCACTCTTTCTTTACAAATGAATTGTTTCTCAGGTACAGTGGCACAAAAGCAGTTTTAAATCCTGCATTTCCCATAGGTACTTTCTGTTCTAGAGGCCAACGCATCCTGTGAGCAATGCATGTTGGGAAGGAATACTGCTCTAATATGCATGTCTTTGTATATCTTAGTATTGCTAACAGGGAAAAAAAATAGTTTTTTACTGCTTATTATATTAATACACTAACTGTCCTGTTTGACCTTTGATGGCTGAACCGAATTGATCTCTTTTGAGGGAGAGTTCATTTCTGAGATTTGTTGACCATGCATACAAGACATAAAGACCTGAAAGAAGTCTGTGTGGTTCAAATCCACTCCATAAAGCCCATATCATTAAGGCTCAACATAAAGGTGAAGGAATCCATTCTTAACCAACATAGCCAGTGCACGCAGGCTTAGACTTGGCACGTGAGGTACTATGGCAACAATATAATAAAAGCAGGGAATCAACTACTGCCTAGCCTGTCAGCTGTTTTGAATAAAAGACACTAATTGCTAAGTGTCTGTGCCTTCACCAGATGCTCAAGGGCTCATTAACCTCAATAGAATAGCAGACTCATTAGCAGGCTTGTCTATGGTTTAACCATTCAAGACTGATAGAGATCTGCATTTGCCCAGGGTAGGTTAAATTAACTCCATACCTTCACATTAGTTTCATATTTTACAGAAGCCAAAGGATGTTTGGAAATACATTTCTGTAATTTTCTTCTATTGCAGCCCAACTAGGTTTTATGAAGCCAGGAAGGGGTTTTACTCTGTCTTAATTAGTGTGTCAAAAGTGGCATCAAAGTGAATTTTCCCCTAGAAAAATCAGGGATGTAAGTTGTGGTTTAATAGTTTTGCTCTTTTATCCATCTGCTTTAAATACCGGTGAAAAATCTCATGACAGTCTGGAAATGTATCTAAGATGATTGGTCTTCTGCCATTTCTCAGAACCAGAGCTGGGTTCTGGCAGTTACTCTAGAGCCAACCCTGAGGCATCCTTGTCTTTGAGACACTTATAAAAAAAACTAAAAATGGAGGTAAGGTTGAAAAGAAACTTGAACCAATTAGTTTAAAATTGTAGTGATAACTTTACGTCACCATTGATTCAACTCTTCACCTGTCTTTCTCGATTCCTTTCTTCCCAAAGGATGTTAAGAGGAACCAAAAGTATCTTTCTTGGAGGTAAGAATAACTTTGTGCTGTATGGGTTGAGAAAGACAATAACAGTTTCTTTGTAGATATAGGCCCGAGGCTGAAGCCTCCTTTAAATCACTGAACTTGATGGAAGTCTAAGAAGTGAGCCCTTCAATGGTCACTTCATTATATAAATTGGGTTCGTTTGCTTAATTAGAAAATAAATTTAAAGATTCTTATTACTTTTTGCAAGTGACCATTAAAATAGAGATTAAAATAAAACTTTTCAATATTTAGAAAGAATGACCTGCACGACTATCCCGGAAATGATGCTCTGCTTTAATGTAAAGGACTGCAATTGATCTTAAAGTGACCGGCAATCTTTTCCTATCCATTTCAGAACTTTCAGCTTTAACGCTTAGCTGATTTGTACATCTCTGCTCCTGCACTGGTATGCCAACAGAGCACTAGCTGTGAAGTCCTCTGGTTCTGTTCTCTGATTTGAGTGGACAATTTCAGTAAAGAAGTCGCAAGTTAACAAAAGCCACTGATTGGAGTCTTGAAAGGGACAACAAGTAGTAGTTTTTTCAACTTCTGTGTTGCTCACAAGCAAAACCATCACTTGTGAATGGCAGCGAGCTGATGGTCTTGTTGCAAGTTCTGGATGACACCTAACAACATTTGTCTTTCGAAAAAGGCAGTTATGTATTTCTTACCATAGGATGGTAGGAAAGCTAACAAGAAGGTTCTTTCTCATTCTTGTGACAATTAAATATATGTTGGTAAGATTGTTTTTGAATGATATCACCTTTGTTTACTAAGACAGAAGCAACCTCATGTCTTAGGAAATGGCTCTGAAGTATTCTCAAAAGTGTGAACGATGACTGTGCTCTAGCCATCTAAGGACACAGCCTCTGTCAAGTTATTGATTTTTCTCACCCCTTTGAATGATGGCTTGAGAGTCTTTGCTGTGTTGTAATTAGCCAGGGAAGGAGCAAATCACTTTTAAAGTTAGCCCATACGTGCATTCGCTATTTATGATATGCATGAAAATTAATTACAATTTGAATTTACTCAACACAAAGAGAAGCTAGTGAATCACAATTTGCAGTTCATTGAATAAATGTCAGTTATTGGTTTCTGTGGTTGAGTACTAGTGAGGTAATGCCATGTTTGCTACTCATTAGAGGTGGCGCAGCACAATATATCATAAAATGTAATTAGGGGAACATCAATCATTTAAAATATGCAGCTAAGATTAAATATATTGCTATGCACGGAGAAATGAAAGGGCTCATTAACAACATAGTGTAATGTGACAGCAAGAGAGAGCTTGATTTTCAAAAAAGGAATCTTCCACTGTGTTGAAGATCATGACAAGCCTCTTCTTCATATTTTAATTAAGGTTTTAATCTGATTTTGCTTCTGCTGCTAGAACAGATGAACTTTCATGCATGCCATTTTGTCAAAAATATTTATGATAATGTTTGTTAACTGTTGATTAGTAGAACTTCTCATTAAGGCTCTTTTAAGACTGGGCAAATGTCTTTTTGAATGGGGTGTTCAGTTCATCTTTGCCAAGATCTGAAGTGTGGTTGTTTGATCGCAACTTACTCCAACAAATCTTTATGATTTTTTGATATCTCACTTGTGCGGAGAGACAGTGAGTCAGGGCAAGGAGAGGCAGGGAGGGAGGGACAAATCAAAGGTTTACCTTGCTGTGAGGGGACTTCTTTAAGGTGCTAGTGGGGAAAAAAAAAAACAAAAAACAGAGGAAAAGCTAGCATCCTAACACCCTTCTACTTCTTTCTTTAGCAATGCAAGTCAAATTTCAGTAAGGGTGGCTCTTGCAGCTCCCTAAAGTGCTACTCTAGTCTGTGAGCAGTTAGAAATGTTTGAAAAGCTGAAGGCCTGTAGAGAAGGCTAATTTTATCTCCCTATGCAGAGAAGGGATCTAATTCTTGTGAATGGTGTGAAAATGATCTTTTTACCCCCGCCTGCAGAGTCCCTCATCTGTTCTGTCCTTGGCTGCTCTTTCATCTGGGCTGCCAGGCTGAAGCAACAGCTGAGAAGAGAAGTTGCCTAGGAGGGGAAACTCTACAAAATAGCTTTGCTAATTCTGCCACTTGAAAAGCTTTAAAATTTTCCTTACCTGAGGGAGCGATGGATTTTATAAGTAATCTAGTTTTAGGAAGCGTGGCTCTGCGAGCCAGGGCCTTGTTACACCAGGTGCTGATTAGGAGGCAAAGATCTTCTCTGGCAGAGACTTTCTTTGTTTTTTATTATTCTTAGGTATTCAGACCCTGATTATTATCCTTGTATGAAGCAAACTACACTAGCATTTCCATTCATACTGGAAGCTGTTAGTTTTGAGGTATCCTTTCTTTTCCTCTCCCTTCCTACTTTTGATAAAAAAGAGAAGAAATCTAGCCACAATAGAATGGCTAAAACATGAATTTTAGTTGCATACATATCTTCCTTCTCTTTTTCTCTGTTTCTCTTCACTTCCCTCAGGTCTACATCTGTGTTGGCAGCTTAATTCATTACTGAACTCCCAAAAGTTTCTTAAAAAAGCTTAGTCAATGCCCCCATACCCTGAACCCTACCCCCAGGGTCCTTTGCTCTGTTAAAATGTAAAGCCAGAGCCAGGACTCATGGCACCAAGCCTATCAGAGTTCAAGGAGCATCTGAACAATGCTTTTAGTCATATGGTTTAGTTCTAGGAAGTCCCATGGGGAGCAGGGAGTTGGACTCAATGATCCTTACGGGTCCCTTCCGGTGTAAGAGATTCTATGAACTTGGGTTGGTGTTAAGCCTGGAATCCAGCACCCTGCCAGAGTTTTTCTGTGGATGCAAAAGCATCCAGGACTTCAGTCCTAAACCAGCTTATCTGTAAATTGTGTTTTATTCACATGAAATTCAATCTTAGTAGTCATGTTTGTGCAAAAATGCTGCTCTACCAGTACCACCATGCCCTTTCTTCGCCCTTTTGAATTAGCTATCCCCCTACCTTTTCTATACCAGGTTTCCCAGAACTCTGCTGGTTCCTGTTGATATGCCCATGTCTCTGAAAAGCAGAAGGTAGCAAAGTGGGAAGGAAGCAGGACTGTAGAAGTAGGACTGTAGGCATGCAGCACTCTCAGGCCATTCCCATCCCAAGAAGCATCAGTGAGAAATTATGTTCTCTAGGATAACAGGTCATCTTGAATATATTGATCATAAACATTTGACTTTATGGTTATAGGCCTATTAACTAGATACTTAACAGAAGCTTACATGCCTATCATGCTTGTAGACATCTAGGTGAAGGACTCATGAGCTGAGTCACTTGCCTGCACATGGGTTTGTAATGTTACTTCAGGTAGGTTAGGTAGCCTGCCTGGTTTCCAGCTGCTACTGCATGAGGGCGTGAATCTCTTGTACCTCCTGCGTCAGGTCTACCAATTCTTTGTAGGTTCCTGTGATACCCTAGGGCCTCTAAACTGGCTTTGGATGCCAATGTGTGGGGAACTGACTCAAGTTCCTAGAGTTAGGGTGGACTGAATGCTACCCAGCTCCCTGCTCTGTTGATGTATTTTGAGCTAGTCACCATAGGCTTCCTTTTTAGTCACAGGAGGGGGGTCATCTGACCAGTTTTAGATGCCTAATTGAGATGAGATAAACTTTGGAAAAGATAAGTCACATTCTAGCAGTGCCCGTTTTGCACCACTTATTATTTAGGGAACCTGAATGACTGGCTTTGCACAGGGCTTATGTAGCACAAAGCTACATTCAGTCAGGGGAATCCCTGCTTTCAAATAGCTATTAATTACCTCTTTAATTTTTATTTTTTTTTGGACAACCATCTTTAGAGACTAGGGCAAACAAAGAGACAAACCTACTTGAATCACTCGAAATCCTCTCTGTTTTTCTCAGAGTGAAAAGGTTTGTGAAGAGCAAATGTGGCAAATGAATCTGGGCCCCCCAGTGGTGCTGCAGGTTCTCCTTCCATATGCCTGCTCCTCCTCAGAGCTTGGGTCCTGTTATTTTAAAGAAAAGCAGAAGGAGAGACAAAGCAAATTGCAGATCCCAGAATGTTTCTTCTGATTTGAACAGTCTTATCAAGTGATAGGATATAAATTAATGATGCTTGATCCTACACCAAGGCAGAGCTCAGCTCCAATTTCTCAAAAACGTGTCCACTTAGACATAACTTTCATGGAAGTGTGTAGGGTGAGGACATGTGCATCTAGCTCTCATTTTTAGATGTTACCACAGAATCTCAAAAATGGTTGCTGGGACACTGGTAACTTTCACCCTATGTTTGACAGATAAATAATACAAAGCAAAAGTCTTGAAAAACCTCCTCACCGCATACTACCCACAATAGTCTGAAACAAAATGTCTCCTTTATCTGCAACTCATTCTCCACACTGTAGCTCATCCTCTTCCTGATGTCTGTGACTTTTTGCTTTTCACATGCTTTCTCAAACAGGTACAGAAATGCCAAAGATCAGTTCATACATAAGGCCCAGGCATTGTGGGTTTTTGAGTTCAGTCCAAACCTGGAGCTAGACCTGAACACAAAAGGGACCTTTGCGCCTGCATCAGATATCGGTTGAGTCAGGGTGTCTCACTTTAGAATTGCCGTTTTTAACATGCCTTCTTAGGTGCTTTCTGAGCTACAAAGGTATCTCAGTGTTGGATGTCAGCAAGTGAAGAGGACTGCTTGGAAGTATTGTAGTCTTTATAGGGCTGATGAGGTTTTCTTATTCCTTCCTTTTGCTTCTGGCCGGAGCTTAATCCTGTGGTGTTCTTGAGTTGCCTAACAGATGGATCTTAGCTAAAAGCATTGAATGACCATTGAATGCCAGTGAGGCCAGTGACTCCTCTGCTAGGAAGAAATTGAATCCACATATCCCACCATCCAGTAAGATGCTTCTAATTAAAATTAAAAATGAACATTTAAGCATTTAATAAGCATTTAAACATAAGCATTTATTGTTCAATAAGAGGAGATAAAAGAGATTCAGTCTAACCTCAGAGTTAGGGGTCTTGAGAGTGGGTTGATCAGATTTTTGTTTGGACTACAAGGTACATATGGGACGTTACTTGTGTAGGGTTACTTGAGGGAGAACATATCCCAAAATGTTCCTGCAGCACAAAGCAGAAGTAAGAAATGACACTGTGTCAGATCACAGGGCAGAGAGTTGGGTTTGGTAAGACACTGAGGAGCACTGGATGTTGCTGAGGTCTCTATGTACTTTTGTCGTAGCATTGAGATTGTGCACATTTATAGGATAATGGATTGAGAAGGAAAGCTAGAGAAATCTCCATATCTTGGATATAAACTAGTATTGTAATAACATCCTAATGACTCTTGCTAGAAGACTGGGTCTGTCCTGGGACTACAAAAAAAAAAAAGTTTTTCCCCATTTTTATTATAAACCTATTTTTTCTTGGTCAGATTGTCTGGAATATTTAATGCTAAGACAGTAGAAAAAAATCTTAAACAAAATTTTTCAAGTTAAATAAAGTAAGTTTTAATATTAGAAAACGTTGTGCAAGCAGAATAGGAAATGCTGCAAGCTCTGCCTTTAATGTATCTATAATAGTATTTCACATGCATGTGTAATGTACATCTGTGGTGTATTGGTCAATAATGGTGCAGAAAGAACTAAGTAAATTGATTGGCTATATAAATTCAGACCCAAGACAGTAATTGCATAATTAATGTGTATTGCATAGCTTTAGCCGTAAACTTACAAACCTCATCTACTTAGCAATATACATTTAAATAATGTTTCAGAATTCCAGGGAGACACTACAGTGTATGAATAAAATAGCATTAATCCATGCCTAGTTGAGTTGAAAGCACAGCCAGAATATATGAATTTATTTAAAGCAATCCACAAATGTGCCCCGGTGCTTTCTTACAAAGTTAGCCATGTAGAGAACCTTTGTTAGTTTCCTTTTTATCTTTATTTTCAAGTGAAAGGAACAATTAAAGAGAGCATTTAGCTAAATAAAGAAGAAAAGGCAAGGTAAAAAGAAGACTGTGAGTCAGCCAGTCTTTCTGTATCATTCAACAGGCAGCAGACAGAAATTGGCCGCAGGCCATCTTTCTCCATAGGTGAAGGCAACAGTCTGAGCTCCACTGAACAATGACTTTCCTAATGCATCAAAATTACAGTGACAACTGTGCTAAATAACTTTCTCTTGGAAGCGTGTGGAAGCTTCAAATGTGTTATTACCTCTCACAATTGTTCATTTGGTGAGGTAGTCTACTGGTTGAATATTGAGCTGCAGTACAGTGAACATGAATGCAGTTGGTCATGGACTTGAGACAGAGTTTTAAATACATAGTCTGAGTTTTGCAAGGTTTAGTAATTCCTAATGTCTCTCTCTGTATTGACAAGTAGAAGAATTTGAAGCATTCATTCCACCGATAGACATAGAACTAAAAAGGGATAGGTGTCAAAGACGCAGGATTTTCTAAAGTGCAGTGTTGACTTTGGTCTTGGGCCAAGAGCTCAGAATTTGCCATGTGATGAAAGCACAGGATCACAGGATAATTCAGCTTGGGAGGAACCTCAGGACATCTTTGGTTCAACATCCTGTGGTTGGTAAGGCTGGACTGCACTATGTTTAAAATAAGAGCCCCTTCTGGTTGTACTCAATTAAAGCATTCATACTTGAAAGTCACCTTTTCATGCTTCTACTCACTTTAACTGTTGCAGCCGTACTGCTGTTGTCTATATAGGCTGCAGGGTTTTGGACCTCCTAAACATTTCAGGCTTTCCAAAGGCCGAGAGAAAATGTTTATGTCCCCAAAGGCACCCTAACAAACATCCTCATGGTAAATGTGACTTCAGAAAGGGATGAATGCCTTTTGAAGGCACCTTCTTCTGACATTTGAATTCCACCTTCTACATCAGAGTGAGATGCCAATTTTCTGTGCTCCGCTGGATACCGTGTACTTTCCATTGCCTCTGATGGAAGCTTAGATGCCTCTTACGTTTACATGCCTAAATTTAAGTTTGATGATCTTGGACAAAATCCAACTCCTGATGATCAATTCAGTTGCTGAAATGTGGATGCCTAGTGCCATTTAATATGTTATTGCATGTCCTGTGTATCATCTAGCTTCCTGTATTGATGACAGGCGGTCTCCTGCAAGTCCTGTGTCATACCTACCAGCTCCATCTGGATGCTGTGGATATGCTAAGCCATCTCAGATGACACCAGTTCCTGTGTTCAGGCAACTAAATCAAGATCTTGATGTCTACAAACTGACTGGCTAGCAATCTCTGTGTGTGTGGTGTGAGTGGAAAAAACTACCAGGCTGATTTTTCCAACTGCATGGCAAGTGTCAGGAAACATTCTGAAGAAGTATCAGCTTTGGTTTGGGGTTTATTTTGTGCTTTATCAATAGTAAGAGGTGTCCCATGCTCATCAGTACATCAGCTGCCCCTCCCTCTCAAGGGAGTAGAGAGTCTTCAGGAAAACAGTACATAAATATTGAAGACAGATTAGATTAATCTGTCATATCCTCTGCTGAGGAAACCTAGGTAGATATCTGAGACTAGTTGCCTAACTTTTAGATAGCCAAAGTCAGGTGAAGTGAGTCCTATGTGTGATATTAACCTTCAGTAGCAAAAGTGAATGGACACTTTCTTTGTCAGCCTATTTGGCTGGAAAGGAATCAGATTAAGTAATATAAAAAGCAATTATTGACACTAAGGTTGATGGTGTTTGATTATTTAGGATCTGATAACTAAACATCTTTTTCTTGTTCACAGTATGAAAGCTTTTTGGGAGCTGCTATTCCACTGAGTATTAATTTGAAAATTACATTCACATGATGACTAGATATTAACCCATGGTATTAATATTTAATTACTGTTATTCTCATGAAGGAGCAGGGCAAAGAGTAGTCAGGCAGCTTAGTTTTAAGAGGACAGAATGCAGAGCTGAATGGAAAAACATTATTTTCCTTGTTGTCAGGTTTTAGAACAGCAAGAGGAGATGAGAGACAAATCAATAAGTCTCACAGCTGTGGTCTACAATCTCTTTCCTATTCTATTAGAATGGCTTTGGCACCAGATATACAAGTCTGAAGTGTGCTAAAAAAAGGCCGTGGTGACTGGAAATGGTAATCTGTGTACTTTCTCCATTTTTAGGTCACTGGTACAAGGGAATATTTCATCTGAGCTGGAACTGAAGATATAAGCTTACAAGCTTACATGATCATGTGTCAAATTTGCTGAGTCCCATGCTGAGATGTGGACAGCTTTCTCTGTTATGTGATGGAACACAGAGCGCCAGGAGCAGAGAGAGTTTAGGCCTTTCTTTCTCATCGATATTTTGCAACCCGAGCTCAGTGACAGCCAAGCAATGTTTTACATAGCTTCCTTCTCAGCATGTGGATTTTCTTTTTTTTTTTTTTTTCCTTTAGCTTTATTTTTCATTCCTGTTTCTCTGCAATTGCCAATAACATATTGCTTTATTTAAACTGAGTTTGCTATTAGAGATGCCAGTATCACCAGCCTCAAAAATTAAACAGAGTAATTTGTAAGTCAGACTTCAAAACCCACAAGAATTCATTAAGATAAAAAGTCTTCTATTGTATTCCTATTGTATTTTGTTGCATTCTGTTAGGTTCTTGTATTGAATTTTTATTTTGTATTTTTTTATTCTCAGAGAAAGAATGTCAGTCTTCTAAATTTCTGGACAAAGGTGAATTTCTGCCTTCAAATTTGAGTTAGTTTGCTTACTCTCTCCCACTTGCTTTTCCCAGTCATGCTGTTTCTGTCCTTACATCCTCTGCCCCACATCCTGACTGGGAATCATATGCCCAGATGTCTACTTTGTTGAACCCCTCCATTCTCACCTGTCTCCCCCTGCTCCATGGCCTGCCAGTGAATTCATTGTGCTCCCAGGATTATACTTCCATTTCAAGCCCCACATTTGATGCTGGATGTTCTGATCACCCAGTTTGGGATTTGTCTAACCAACTTCTACAGACTTCTACAATGTACATGTTGGTACTGGAGCTAGTCAGCCCTCGTGGCCTCTAATAACAATGGAGAGAAATACAAACTGCATCCCATCTAAAAGCTGATAGAAAAAAAGGGTCAGATGAATCCCGTCCTGTAAATAAAATTTTCTTGTAACTGTCTACTAAGACAGCACAGATGAACAGGTCTGTACTGCAGAAGTCTAAGGACAGGTGATATGGATCCCACCTTTGTAACTTGTGGGGCTTCTTGGTCATTGTTTTTCTCTTTTGGCATTGGATATAGAGGGAATGATAGGAATAATTCTTTTTCTTTTTTTTTTTTTTTTTTTTTTGTGAGGGAGGTGAGAGGAAGAGTCAATAAAGATTTCGTGGTGATGCATCTGAGGAAAAATGTAAGTATTGGTTAAAGAGAGCTCTGAATTGATACAGGAATAAAGGACTAGCTGCCTTGAAACCAGAGAGGTAGAAAATACACATAGGAGTCTTGAGGTTGGGCTTGCTGAGAACAGATAGCTTCATGACTTGTCTGGAAGTGCTACATCTCAAAGAATTTATAGAATCAACATAAAGGAAATAAGAAATGTCCTTGTCTTGGAGTGTGATTGATCAAGAAGGTAAATGGTTATGTCATACTGGATGATTGGTCCCTGCTGAGAACTGGTCCACGGACATCAGGTGTCTGCAGATGAGAATCAGATTACCACTGTTCTGACTTGAATGGATTGTTTACTGATCTGCCTCAAAGACATGAAGTCATGAATTTAGGGTTTTAAGATGTATTTGTATGAGATTTTAAACTATCATAGTGTTTTATTCTCTGTTAATTAGGGACCATAGATGGTTCTTGGACTAATCAACTGCTCTAGCTGGAGCCTGAGATAAAACAACACAGAAAGCAGTGGAGTGAGATACTCTTACTTATAAAAAATTAGTTCTGAGGGCTGCAGGAGGAGGAAGCTAAGCTGATTTTTCTTTTTAACACACTTTGTTTTCTTTCTGATTAGCCACCTAAATGTAAGAGAATTTTATAATTTCTTTTTTTTTTTTTCCATGATCCTAGGTGTACCCTTCATGCAGAGATCCACAAATGTACATACACTGGTGGGAAAGCCACGGTACTCTCATATTACATCTAGTGTAACAGATCATGATGAAGTCCAGCAATTAGCAGTATAAATCTTGGGGAAACTCAAGAACAGAAGCCCTGGACTCTTATGTCCCTTTGCTCATAGCAACTGTTAGTTAGATAAATAGATGTGCTTATATTTCAGAGGCATCACAGGAATATTTGAAAGAATTAAAATGACTTATTGGACAGGCAAGGATGAGAATGTACGACCGATATGTCTCAACCATGCTGAAAATGCCAGAGCAGTCTACATGTCTTGGAAAGCCTGTATCAGCTGCCCTTTGAGGCCTATCTCTCATGCATGCAGTTATTTAGGGTTTTGTTTAAAATAGCTGGGAAACCTACAAACATGGCTCCCAACATGAACCTGGCAGGTACTCTCAACAGCTGGGAGGGCAAAAGTAAAATAACATCTACCCAAATCCCTAAATCGTATGAAATTCAAGTGCTGAGGAGAAAATCAGGAGCCTGATGATTAAACGTAGAGAGCTGTCATTGCTGCATTATATTAAAATAACTTGCCTCTAGCAAACCGCACACTATTTCTTCCTCTAAATCTGTCACTTCTCAGGAGCCTGATACTCCAGCTGGCTGCATCAGTAGCTTTGGAGCTGTGTAAGTTTTACGGTGAAGAGGGCACTTACAGAAAGGCTTTTCATGAACAGTGGGGGAACCATTAACCACTGAATAGCCATCTCAATGTGCAAGTTTTATTTTTCCTGTGGCTTAATGGGACCTGGCACAATCAGAAGCTTAAAACAGGGATGGTCCTCGGATGCTTTTTTAAGTCACAGCAAGGCTCCAGGCAAGATGGAACTTATTTGTTTATCGATTGCTGTCATTAATAAACAGATCTGAGACTTATTGCTGTGGCAAGCCACAGCACATTTAATGATGTCCATAGCAGATAGCTATTTAAGCTGTGAACAGCAGCACAATGGAGTTGGCCTGAACGAACAGGAGAAGGAAGAGGAATAGCACATCAATGGCAAAGTCTGTGACACTCAGAGAATGAGCAGAGGCTTCTCATTATAAAGACTGCTCTTTCTTTATACCCTTTGTCTCTCTGAAGCAGACTCCAGTATCCTCCAATAGATCTCCATTAAGTTTGTGGTTTTTTTTTCTTGAAGCTAGAGGCATATTCTCTTCTATTTGACCTCTGGGATTTTTCTTTACTCCACAAAGGGCAGCTTTAATACATCTTTGTGAGAAGCGATTTTCCTGTCCCATGAAATTTTGTGCCTTAAAAACTAAACAGAGCTCTCTTTTCTTTCCACAAGGATTTTTTTTGTGTTTTTCGCATCCCAGCTATGTGACTAGACAATGAGGCTATTAGATAATTTGCAGATAAATACCTGCACATTTTTTTATACAGGTATGTGACATAATGCATTTTTCTTTCTCCTTTCCCCCATGAAAGTGCTTTTAAATATTGTAAAAATAATTAGCTGCTTTTTTTTTTTTTTTTAGTAGATCAGAGAAGCTGATTCAGTTGCCAGGTTGATTTAGGGATCAAGGAGATTCAGGTTGAAGATTCTTGACCAATGAATATTCAGTCTGTTATGTGCCCGCTGTGCAGACTTTCTCCTTTTCCTGAGATTTCTTGCATCTCATCCTCAGAAACAGTCTGTCCCCAGACATTAGTGTCCTACCTCTATCCTCTGCTCATGTTTCCCATTGAATTGGTGGGCATACAAAGAGCACGTCCCTCCTTCCAAGCGTGCAGATTTCCTCACAGCCTGGAGCTGGCTGAATGGCTGTAAAAACTGTGCAGGTAAAATTTAGTCAATGTAGAAGTTATTTGCATGCATTTTGAGGGCATTTACATGCTTGATGTGTATTTGTGCCTGTGCGAATGTTTGTCGCATGGATAGGCATGTCATATTCATTTAAATAGCTCTTCCTTTGGAGGCAGGTGTGAAATTAAGTGCCCTCAGAGTTCACCAGTCTGGCTAGGGATGGGCTGGAGGAGGTATGTGCAGGGAAAGGGAACTTGAAATGGGAAACAAGGGGAAAAGTAGAGGAATAAACAGTTCTCTATAATATATAGGGTTGTATGGTAATGAATAAAGTTTGTGCAACTTTATGATGGGTAAATGAGCTAGGAGGCCAAGGAGCAGAGTGAGAGAATCTGTGAATTTATCTTCTCGTAACACAAATGAGTTGAAGGCCCTAATGAAGAAGCTGCACCTCCTCTTTATGGCCCTCCCAGGGAAGAGAGTGCACAGATAGGACATGGAGACACAGGAAGGTCTGAACTATAGGCCAACCTCTCTTTTTTCCAGAAATGCTGGTGAGTGTACTCTCCCCTAATGGGAAAAGGTGGCCAACAAGTCTGAAAAGGGTAAAGCAGGAAATATATTTACTGAGGGTGTGGTGAAAAGGGGCAGGTTTTTCTGACTTCAGCAAGAGTCCCTGCTCCTTGCAAGATGCTATTTCTTCCATTGCCTGGAAGGAGTGATTTCAGGTCTCTTCTTCCTTCACACTGACATGAGGGAACTTTGCTTTAGGACTTCTCTAAAGCCTGTGAAGGACCATGAGTTGTCTCATAGAAAAAATGAAGCAAGATTTAGAAAAAGAGGTGTGAGGTACCAATTCACACCTCGTGAGCTCTAAATGGGGCTCGTGAGACCAATTTAAAAATTCTGAATGCTTTTTTTTAAAGCCAGTGCTTATAAAAACGTTTATGTCAATGAAATTCTTTCTAAAATGTGGCCATTAAATTAAGACGGGTTGGATTTTTTTAAAGTAGAGTTGTGACTTTTGTTTTTTTTTTTTTTCTTTCTTTAAATGAATATACTCTGTACATGGGAGCTTGGGATGCTTCCTTGCACGTTTTGAAGCACCCTCAAAACTTGCAAGTAAAAATAAAGGTATCAAAAATGCATTCTCTAGTAGTGTACTTCTCCTGGAAAGTATAAGTAGCCCCAGCCAGACACAGTGGCTGAATAGGAGACTGTACCTAAATCCTGGATTAATAGCCATCAGTTGAGGAGCTATGGATGCCTACAAAGCAGGAATGAATTGACAAGCTCCACCACTGTTGATGAAAGGAAGCAGGGAAACGAGGGGAGAAAAGGAAACATCCCAGAAAACACTGAAGGATGGATATGGTACTGCTTGTCTTAAAATCAAGAGCATATGTGAAGTATATGTGATACTTCTTCTACATCTTGAAAAATAATAACAGCTTGTGACTTTTCTTGTTACATTTGATCTTATCAACTGTTTGAGAGTGTTTCAGTTATCAACTGCAAATATAACAAAATTATATTATTATACAGTACACGTCTTAGCCCGTGTCACGTAGCTTGTTAGGAGATCGTAGTGGTGGTTTGTAACTAATTAATGTCTGTGTTGTATTTTC
Source organism: Numenius arquata (assembly GCF_964106895.1). Taxonomy (NCBI): domain Eukaryota; kingdom Metazoa; phylum Chordata; class Aves; order Charadriiformes; family Scolopacidae; genus Numenius; species Numenius arquata. Next base: position 106,706,216 of record NC_133576.1, on the reverse strand, counting down.
TGTAAAATCATATCCATCTGTGTAGATGATTTCAGTGAGTTTTAACAGGGTCTCTATAAGATGTTATTACTTCTGTCATGCAGAGACAACTATATAACGATTTGCATAATTATAGATGGAGGAAAATGTTAGTCTGCATATTTAAAACTGTTATATACATTTCCACCTCATTAAAGAAAATCACTGGAGCTAGGTACCGTACTCAGGTTGGAGATCAGGTGGCAAAGTATATAGATTACACAATCTAATTTTCTCAAGCTAAGGAGTTCCAGATGAACAAAACCAATAGAACTGACCTTGCTCACTGAAAAAGTTACAAAAGAAGACTCATTTAAAGAGTTCTGTGAAAACACACACATCCCTCTCTGTCATTGTAACTCTAACCTTGGGGATCAGTCACTTTGGATGTGCTAAAGAGGTGCTTTCATGAATAAGTGATGATAGGCTTTAATATAATTAGGGATCTTAATAGGCAGAGAGGGAAGACGGTTACAGTACTTGCAAAATGAAAGCATAGGGACAGATTCACAGAGGGGACACATGCACTGAAATCTACAATTTAGATCTTTTCTTCCTCTGCCTAAATCTGGTATTGTGTAAATTTTTGCTCAAGCCTTGACAGCTCTGGATATTTCAGCACATATTACATGCCACGACCTCAGCAGGACCTGCAAGAGACAGATTCTGCCAATCTCACACTTGGGGTCTAGCCCTGATCTTGTGAATGTCTCAAAACACTTCTGAAGATAGTCCTACGTATGAAAAAACACATGTACTTCTGGCATACTTATTGAAATTAAATGAGTGGGAATACAACTTGGCCCTGAAATTAATTTGAGTAAGATGCTCATACTTTCTCCGTGTTTCCTTGGTAAAAGAACAAGAACAACTTTTAGAGGTGGGTCTAAATTGGTATATAAAAGTGTGCTTGAGAACAAATTTGGGAAATGAACCTCAATTACCCACATTTATTAGCTTACTCCCTGGTTCTGTCTTAGATTGCTCCGGCTGGTTCTCCGCAGAACTGATATTCTGTAAAAGGTTAATCCAAAGCAGTGTGAACTTCATCCTTGACCTTGGGGTCAGGAGTGCTTCCTGTTCCTTTTTAGTTTGGTATTACAGACGTAACTTAGAGTTCTTAGCAAATTCTGCCAGAGCAAGGATTCTTACAGACAGTGGAAGAAATTTATCCTTCTAAAGCAGTGTGCAGGGGCTCCCTTGCCAAAGAGCAGAGTCTGAGCTGGGTGAGGTCTTAGTAATGTCTCGACTTACATAGAATTGTCCAAATTCTTCAGGGGGCTTTTCCAGTTCTCTCCACAGTTTTAGGACCAAATCAGGAAGATGCAAAAGACTCTTAGAAGTAGAGATCTCCAGGATAACTTCAAATGGCCTGGTGCACCTAAAGGCTGGGAATCAGTGCTGGGCAGAAATGCACACTCAAGACTCAGAAACTGTATATCTTTCTGCGGGTGATTGTGTGGACTTTCAGTTACATATACCATATAAACTAGCAGAAGTCCATCAGTGGCACCTGAAGGCACTGGCTTTCTGTTTGGAGCCCAAATCACCTGCTTGCTGGACCACACCTGCGCTAGGGAGGTGTGAGAAGGTGATTGCAGTTCCCTTCCTCTTCTGAAGATGGCAGAGAAGCTGCCTACCTAATAAAAGCATGTCCAAGTCCATCATCTCAGCTTCTGGTACAACAGAGATCTTTCATTGGTTTCACTATGAATTTTGCATTGAGATTTAAAAATATGACTGGAATTCTACATTTTTTTGTTTACGAACTGTATATTATAATCCAAACTTAAAGGACACACACTTTGACTATGCTATAATTTAACTGAGAATGCAAAAGACTATTTTAATTAAGAAATGCTTGAAAAAGACTTTCAGGGGTTTTGGCAGGGAAAGCAGAAGAAATTAATTTCATACTTTTCTCTTGGTGGAGAAAGTGTCTGGAATTAAAAATTTTGAAGTAGGTTCAGCTGTGTATCTTCACCTACTGTAAGATTTGGCAAAATTAAAATTCAACACACCTTAAAGTATTTTGTGATCACTAGTTCTCATAAATATTTCTATTAGTCTGCCATGGTCTTCATACAGTCCTACTTACATCAGACGAATTTGATAAAAAATGAGTGTGACAACAAACATTTTTGAAATTTGCAGATTTTGTTGCAGGGGTGAAACTGGTATTCAAATAAGCAGTGCTATGCAAAAGAATATTATATAAGCTCAGTGAATCACAGAAAGTGTTGAATTGTACAACACCTAACTCATTACACCAGGGGGAAAAAAAAATCAGTTAAAAATATTTGGTATTCCAAATTTCTTTCAAAACACCCAATTGCATTTACTATCCATTTGGGATGTTTTGTACATCTGTCATTCAACTATTCCCTTATGTGCTTATAGGTTTTTTGGGTAAGAAAGCTAGAAAAGGTGGATTTTCCAGTAACTATTGGCACAGGCAAAGTAGCAACAGTGTAACGTGTTGACACAGGAAAATAAAAGATTACGTCTCACTGAATTAGCCATAGTCCCTTTTGTTTGCTAGTACTACTTTCCCTGGTAACTTTAGCAGAGGCGTGTGAAAAAATCATAAGTCACTGCAAGGCAGTGGTAATTTTGTCACTGATTCAGTACCATTACATTTTCTCCACGATACTTATCATTAGATAAAAGCACTGAGTAGTGGCAAACTGATTGATCAAGGTCACTGTAGAAGTATTTTTTGAAATGCAAGCAGCAATGTCCTAAAATGGCAAGCGAGTTCTAGTTCTGTCATTTAGATGCATGAGCAAAGCTTCAATAAACAGAAGGAACAGCGAACATTTATAAAACTCCTGCCCTGGGTCTGCTGGTGGTAGTCTCATTTGTCAATATGGGGCCCTGAAAACTCAATGCTAAGATGCTTCCAAATGAATTTTGATTCTGCAAGGAGCTACTCACAGCAGGAATGATTTGTCTTTACTCAGACTCGCTCAACTTTGTAATGCTTCACCTTTCTATTTTGTAAGCTGGCCCCAAGCAAAATTGTGTGGAGGCCACTGCTGATGCTCCTCAGTTCATGCAAAACTATTTTGAAGACAAGAGAGATGATAATATCAATTTTTGAAAGAAGACTATCTGCATCTTTGGTTGTGTGCCAACCTTCTTTTCATTTCAGAGTATTCAACAGATATGGGTGAACTTGATTTTTCTATAATGTCCAGAATGACAATTTTATACCTACTGATTCATAAAATGCTCCCCTCCTGGGAGCTCTGCTCAGGGACTTAGATTCAGACATACTGCCTACAACAGAAGCACAGAGCAGAAAGACAGCCCTCCCACAAACACTTTTCTATCTAAAAGGGAGAAAAGAGGTGGATAAAATCAAGTGGGAAGTGCAAAGAGGCAAAGAGATAAGCTTGAGGGGATCTTGAAGATGAACTGCAAAGAGGTCTTGCTAAAGTTTAGGGGTATCATTTCATAGTCATGGGGGAGGCACAGGTGAGGGTGGGACAGCTGCTGCTTGAAAACGCAGCAAAACTGTGGAAGCTCTGAGACTGAGTGTCAGACAGGATGGTGATGGTGGCTGGTAAGAGAGGAAGTATTGAGGAATGAAAAAGCACTGTTTTACTCAGGTTATTGACCCTCCCAGGTGAGACTCAGGCTCTTCATTGCTTGTTCTCCTTCTGGTCCAAAGACTTGCATTTTTACCCATCCAGTAGTGCAACTTCAACAATTAGGGAATCCCTTGTGCACAGCTTTCACTGCTGGGAAGTCCACGGTGCCTGGGAGGCAGGATGAAGCATTTAAGATCCCCCATGCTGAGGCTATTTTCCCTCCAAAATTGTGCAGAGACCTGCTTCTGTTGATACATTGGTCTTAAACAAGTGCCAGGCTTAGGGGGTCACTGAAGAGATGCTGGAAACTAGCTGCATTGCCTTGGCTACCTGGGGTCTATCAGAAGGGTGTTTTGTTGCACTGTTCACAGCAGCAGACAAGCATTTTGGAAGGTCTGCAGCTCCGGTCAGATCTCCCTTATATGCCAGGGCTAAGCACCTGATACCGGACAAAACCATGACTCAGGTGTCAAACTTAGTGGCATGTGTTCTGGACCACAATTTTCTGACGGAACATTGTGTGAGCACTTGAAGAATGCAGATCGTGAATGCTTGGGGTTTTTTCCACATTTTTGGGATTACTTACCATTACATGTACAAATATCTCTTCTCCTCAAACTATGGACTGCTGATGCAGTTCACCTCTTCTATTTATTGGTTCACCTCTCCTATTATTATTTATCTCCTATTATATTATCTCTCAGTATGTTCCACCAGCTCATTCTGAATAGTTTTGCCCATGGGCTGTGCCTTGGTGAGACCACATTTTGAATTACTCTGACACTGTTGTCACTGGTGTCAAGAAATGCCTGACAAATTTCAAGTGAGTTTCAATTGCTCAGAGTGAAAGTATTTCCTAGGATGGGACTTGTGAGATGGATGAAAAGAGTCCTCATCCTCCATACTGTGGCTGTGTTAGTCTGCCTGCCTGGTGTGAGCTCAGTGCAGAATTGTTTTCTACTGCCTTTGGAAGGTTTCCTTTACTGCCTTGGGGCAGAGCAAACTAATCTCTTTGCATACACAGCTTGGATTCTGCAAATGGAATTGGATGGATTCACTCCCATGGAAAGCCCATCAGCAAAGAGCGAAGGCACATGGTCACATAATCTCTTGCCCCACATACCCCTGTTCATATCAGTGAGGTGTCACGCTTTTTTAAATGACATACAGTTTTGTCAGTTTGCAATGTCTTTCTTCTTGATTACGGAATTAAAGATGCACTTTTGTTTTATTTTTAATGGTAAGATAAAAATGCCTTTTTTTTTTTTTATTCCTTTTTCCTTTTTGTGGGCCTCTGACTTTCCCAATGAGCTCCAAGGGACAGTGAACATGTTGGGTGATTACTACTGAGGGACCTATCATGTTTTATACCTTTTGTATGCAGATAAACTGATTCCCAAAATAGAGACTCCAGATTTTCTGTCTAGCATCTAACTGGAGTGTTTGTCTCAAAGGAATCATCCCCAGGAACACCAGTCCCCCATGTACAGTGCTGAAAGATTTTGGAAAGCAGTGGAACTAGCCCAGATTAATGCTGAGAACTCGTTGAGAGCAAAATTAATATTGTTGTTTCCTCACAACAATTAAGTCTATACCCAACTCTATCCAGAAACAGTGTTTCATGCAATCGGTTGTGATTGTCTAGAGATGTTTACCTCTAAGCTACTGCCTCTACACTTTCTTGTAGTTGAGAGGAGGTAGGCTGATAGGAGCAACTTCATGGCACAATTCACCTTAAAGGAGAAGGTATCTAAATTCTAAAAGAAAAATGCCTCAAAAAACACGTTTATTGTTAACTATTAGAAGAACTCTCAGGTGGTCGGATCAGATCTGTGAGCATTTGGCTATTTGCAAGCCTAAAGCTAAGAAAGACAAACCCAGTGAAGAAGGGTCCTCTCTTGTCTTGAATGTAGAATTGACATCCACACCATCCTTTTGTGCGTAGTGAGCCTCTGTTTGTGATCAGAGGCGTGCTACAGAGTAATATGGATTCTTTATATGCCTCTAAATCAACACATGTACAGAAAGCTGTCTTCAAATTTGATTCCATGAGGAAGCATTACCAAAGTACACTTCAAAGACCTGCATCATCAGACCTGAATCTGAATTTGTTTGCCCTTAAGCAAGATGGCCTTAATGTTAAAAACAATTTTGAAGGTATCTGAAAATCCCAGTGACTGACTAGCTGATTCTTCAGGTACTTAGGCATCGAGTCCCAGGGGCAGTCCTTGTCTGCAGCGATGCCGCTCCCCCCTGTTTTTAACAATGCATCTGAAAGCATAGGACTTCTGTGTAAATAAAAATTACTCTTGTCATGTTTACTGAGCTTGACAGGAAGAATTTGTGATTTGGAAGCAGTACTCATCAAATGGTGGAAGAAATATGAAATCGAGCAAAACTGTAGATACACTTTATGTCTTGTTATTGTGGCATACTACAAAGCACAGATCATTTGACTTTGCAAATTGTATTTGCTTTTGTAATAAAGAGCTGGGTCTCCCTTCTTTTAAAGCGAGCTTAAAACAATCAATATTTTTTAGCCTTTCAAAATCTCCCTAAAACAAAAGTATAAAATAAGCAAGAATGAAGGGTGTGTTTAACCTGAAAAGCAATTTGCACAGTGTCTTGTTTTTTGTTGTTGTTAAAATAAGCTACAAATGAACGTACAGGTTTATATGTCACCTCAGAGGATAGCTGCAAAGATTTGTATGGAGTCGCAGGACACTAAGCCTATTGAATCCATTCCAAAATGGCTAAGTAGCTTGTTGTGCAGCCAGCAGCAATAGATATTTTGATAAATATTTGACTTTTTTTTTTGCCTGAGTAGTCTTAGAAATAGCCACTAGATGGCACTGGTTTTGCATGGCTGGAAAGTAGGCAAGATTTTTCCAGAGGAAAATTGAAATGGCTGGTTCCATTAAATTCTACTTTATAACAGTAGGTGGCAGATTTGGGCTATTTATAGAAAAAACAAAGGCTTTAATGTTCTGTTTTGCTTCTTGCAAAAGTATTTTCATTTATTTTTTTCTTAAGCCTTCTATATGTAAAAAAATAATTCAAAAATAAAAATTACTGGCTGAATAAAAAAGACTTTTATTTAAAATCTTTGTTTCATCTTTTCAAATTACAAGCAGAACTATACTACAAAGTAAGGGCCTATTAAAGCCATTAATAAAAAGGGAATCAAAATATAAATGAATAAGAACACAGTTCTAAAAACAATTTCCAGTCAGAGTTTCAATAGTAATAAAAAAAATATTTTAACATAGAAGAATACTTAACAGGCAAAAATAGAGAATCGTACCTTGATTTAAAAATATATAACAGGGATACTTTTCACTTCTGTGATGCTTTCAGTCTAAGATCGCAAAACCATCATTTTTTTTGTCTCTGTGAGCCCTTTTAAATACATCTCTGGAGATGAGTAAAAAGGGGTGCAAAAAAAATGATCACCTCATAGCATCGATTTAATTTTTCGATGCTTGTGTTCTCACTAGTGCAAGAAACCAGGAAAGTAGGTTTAGTTCCTCTGAAATCAATGAAAACCATTTCTCATGGAGCAACAGTTTTCAGGCTAGCTATCTTGAAGATCCTAACAATCACAGCCCAAACTTATTTGTCAGGAATGAGTATGTCTGCATGGTGCAGGTATAGCTCCAGCTAGAGAGACCTGGGCTAGCTCCAAAGCAGCAGCAGTGTCCACAGTTCATGCGATGCTTTGTCTGGGTAAATTAGCTTTCAAAGGGTTGGGTAGTGATGTTGCTCCCAGGACCTGAGCTATTATCTCTGGATGCAGTGCACTGTGAACCAGCCAGCAGAGACAATCTGAGGACAGGAATCAATCTTCTCCCCTCTAATACGCTACTATGGCACCAGGTGCCACATCCACTTGGAACCCAGAATTTGATATTTTACTCTCAGAGAGTTTTTACCTTTCTCTCCCAAAGGTGTATACAGGTCTCACTCTTTAAAAAAAGGAAAGAAAATATTTTTTTAAAAATCCAGATATACTGTTGAAACCCTGTCACCCTCTTATGCAACAACCCGGTGCAGTCACCCAAGAAGCAACAGCCGATGCTCAGCTCCCACCTTTCCCAGGGGAGACTGCAGTCCATGTCTCACTGCTCCTCGGAGGTACTGCAAACACCTGACTGCGGGGTGCTTGAGTGTGGGAGCTCTCTTTTCACTTGTCCTGCTGTTGGTGCGCGGAAAAGACATCATTTGGGTCAGAGCAGAAACATGAGAGCATTCCCCCAAGGGATGTCCCTTCTGGTGCTCTTCTAACTGGGAGCATGCCAGGCTATGGAGTCAGGCTGCTCCTTGTTCTCTCTTTCTTTCTGCTGCCAGCATGTACAAAGTTAACTATTTCCTATCCAGTGGAAAACCTTCAGTAAGAGGTTGAAGACTAAAAGTGGCCAACCACCTGAGCATAAAAGCCTAGGTTTTCAGAGCCTCCTCTGGGAGGTGGTTGTAGTCTGGAATCCCCTCAGGCAATGGTGCGGACTGAACGCAGGTCCCCTCTGTGAGCTGGGCTTGCTGTAAGTCCTGTGCAAAGGCAGGGACAGAAACCTTCTCTTCTGGCTGCCTGTTCAAAGCAAGCTGTGAAAACCATGGTGTTTGATAAAAGCCCTGAATATGTAGGTGTGCTAGGTGAAAAACATGAAACTGAAGGGGAGTTAGAGTGGGTTTCTGAATGCTAATTGGGCTTGGGCGTGAGATGGAGCTCATCAGTGCTGTCAGAACTGAAGGTTTATCTGTCTGCACCCAGAAGATCTTTAGGCGCTGAGGGAGGTTTGATGTAAAAAGCATATAGGTACTTTTGGGTCCAGGAGCATCTGAGCAAAGATTTTTTCTTTCCACCCTAAAGTCCACATTCTGCTTCTTGCAGACACCCAATGGCTCTCTTTTGGATTGGTCCTAAATGGTCAGCATAAGAACTCAGTAGAAATTGATTTATATGCTTAAACAGAACTAAGCAGACATAATTCATTCCCTCCTATACCTCTGGAAGCTCATGAAGCTACCGGAGGTTCCAGTGGGGCCTGAGTTGCATCGTCTGGCAGAAGGAGAGCAGAGATTAGACCAGCGTATTACACCTAGAGCAGAGAGATTCCCTAAGGGATGTGTGTGTAGGACGGATTGGGGAAACCTGGATGAGAAACATAGAGTGCACAACAACTCCAGGCACATTACACTGATGCCTGCTGCTTGGGCAGGATAAATGCAATTAGTTATACCTGCTGTGCTAATCCTGCAAATCCCATCCCAGCCAATTCACTGAAATTGCATTCTCTAGCTCTCTCTTCGCTTGTCATGTAGACGTTCCCGTGCCTAATTCTGGGAGCTTAACCAGGGCGTTGCTCTGCACACAGTTGCTGGAGGGGATCATAGCAGGAGTCATGCCCTCACATGTTCTGCTTTTTAAACTTCTAGCAGACACCATCCCTGTCTCAGAGTGGTTCTGAGCTCCTGCAATTCCTGTCAAAGCCAGTTCAGTACTCTGATTAAATGCAAGTATGTTATTAGCCAGCACCTCCCTCAGACTTAGGATAGAACTCATTTCCTTCATCTTCAGCTGTATGAAAAGTACATGCTCAAGTTACGTATCTGAGCATCCTCTCTCTAAAAAAAGACAGTCACCTCCAAAATGATAGTGCCTATCTATTTCCCCATTTCAGACCCTGTCTTATGATAAGATGAATTTCCCGTTCTTCCCCATGCCTATGGAGGGTGCTCACAGAGCTGGGTGAGACTGGAAGTCTAATTTTGAGGGTCTCACTGCTAGTTGAGGTGAATCCCATGCTGTCTCAGTGAAGGAATCTGAAAAAAAAAAAAAAAATTCCCCTAGCTGATAGATCTACTCCAGGGCTATTAGCACTTCTGTGGTGCTGCCTTCTGCTTCCTAAATCACCACAAAAGCAAATCGTTTTGGAATTTGGTGGGTAGGCTATAAAATCATTCAGACTGGGGGGAATCTACAAAGGTCTCTAGTCCAACATACTGCTCAAAGCCGGGCCAGCTGTGGGGTCAGACTAGGTTCTACAGGGCTTTGTCCAGCTGGGTCTTGAAAACCAGCAGTGGGCAACCTGCTCTACTGCTTAATTTGCCTGAGAGTGAAAAATGCTTTCCTCATACCTGCTCAGAAAATTTTGCTCTCTGGCCATGCACTGCTGTGAACAGCCTGTCTCCATCTTCTCACTGACCTCCACAAAGCTGCTCTGGTCTGCTCTATGGTTCCCCTGATGCTGTCTCTGTTCCATGCTCCCTTGGCTTCTCCTCACAGGGCAAGTGGTCCAGCCCCAACCATCGTGGTGGCCTTTGCTGAATCGCTGTACCAGAGCAGGACTTGATTAGTGGTTCCCCTGACCAGCCCGCAAGATATCACCCGCACACCCCAACAGGAGTTGCCTCGAGCCTGGACTCCCAGTAATCCCACACAGGCTGCTGTAAGGACCATAGATCTCCCCCTTGGTCACAAGGACGAGCTGGGCAAGAACAGCAGTTGGCAGACTAATTATTAATGCAAGTATCTCCATGTTGGTAAGATTCCTGCTTTTTCTCCCTTTAATTTTCAGGCATGGAAAACAAGGCCAGGTACTCTCCCTGTGCTGTGTGCTCCAGTTGTGGGAAGCCATGGCTTTGGCCTTGAGCAAGACCAACTTCTGCGAGTGTTCTAACGTCAGGCCTCTAAATCAGTTAAGTAACTAAAAAAGAAGGTAGAAATATACCTTGTGAGCTTTTCAAGGGATATCAATGCCTAATCCATGTCCACTATAACTCAGCCGACTCCCAACTCCATTCTTTACCAAACTGTACACCCGTATACAAGCTGTCATATTCTTTTGTTGACTCTGGATAGCCTCGGGTACTCAGAAACTGTTATTTCTAGCAGGGCTCAACATGCATGGCGTTTCTCCTGTGTTTCAGCAAGGCTGATGTTTCTTCCAGCAACTGGTCTCATTAGAGTGAACAGGAGTAGTTTTTTCTCTCCTTTTGTATTCAGTACAAAGCAGAGTGGTTCTGACATGACTGTGTTTAAAATGAAGCAAGTTCCAGCATCTGCATTTATGAAAGAAGCTGCAGTTTGTTCTTGCCACTAGATCTATACACAGCCCAAAGACCTGACTGTAGCCAGACTGCAAACAAGATGCCTGCATGGGTATTGTTTCAATTTAGAGGCTACCTGGATTTTTCTGGGGGTGGTAAAGACAGCTCAAGTGTCACAGCCTCTGTCTGCAGCCTCTCTGGACAAAGTCTCTAGGAGAAGATCACAGTCACACTGTCCTCTTTCTGCTCTGCTCTAGACTTGTCCTGTCTACACCTTCAGTAACAAATTTACAGGGTTGCTCTAAGCTGTATGGGGGGTATTTCTGTCCACTGTGCTCATCTCTGTGTGTCCCATCCTAGCCGGGGAAAAAAGGCAACAAGGAATTCGGCACCTCTGCTTGTCTCAACAAGCCCCTTATCAGCAGAGGAATAATTCTTCCCCTCCTCTCCTTCATTTTCTGTTAAAGCTGTCCCAGCCTAGGTTGTTAACAAGGACTGGATTTCGTCTTAGTTTACTTCTTTGACAAATGTGGGATTCCACTACTGCCTTGGCATTAAGCACTTTTTAAAATGTAAATTTCTCAGCTGCAAGGAATCACATTAAAAAAAATTATTCAAAAAGCAACTGTCTAAATCAAAGACTAATTGGCTGCCAAATTATGGGTTTATGCAACTCCGTCGTTGCAGCTTGTTTTGCTTTTTTACCAGAGGTAAGTAAAAAAACATCAGAAAACACACACAAAAATTTTTTGTTTTCCTTTCATAAAAAAACATGCGATGTCAACCCATTTACTTTGAAAACTCTTGCTGCCTACAGTGAGAATCCTGCCCACCTGAGATTGCCTGTCCAGCCTAAGGTTGCTTCCACAGGGAAATGGAAAACACTTGTCTTATCAAATCCTGACTAAGGAGAAACTGAGGCAAGGAGCATGGTCACCAGCAAGCCATTAGGTGAGTGAGGAGTGGAAGTAGATTCCTCAGAGACCTGGCCACCACGTCTTCCCGCAGAGGGTTCAAAGAAGCAACACTGAGATCGTCTTCCTCTAACTGCTGTAGCAGGGGGCATGAAGATTCAGAGTCTTCTTGTACCTGGGATTTTTTTTGTGTGAATGCCCTCTGGGAGTGGGGCCATGTGGGGACCTGAATATGCAATTGAAAATTCTTGAAAAGAAAGTGCAGCAGTTGGTTAACTTTAATGCTCAGGTCTCTGTGGTGGCCTCAATCTCACACCCAGGGAACTTAATGGGAGGAAGAAATTGATTCCTTGACAGATGCTCACAATCACACAGGTGAAATGCTCTGAACCACGACCCGTGAGGCACTGGGGTTAGTGTTGGACCTGAGGTACATTATTCCGGGTCAGTGTCTTTGTGGTTGACCCAGTCCCGATGTGGAATTTGGAGACGACCTCCCCAGGATGTAACAGGAGTCAGATCACATTTTCCTTTCTTGTTTCTTTCTCTCTGTGACAGTTCCTCATCCTGCCTCAAGCTCTGTTCTTGCCAGCCTCTCAAAAACATCATATGCAGCAGACTACCTGAATGCAGTGATCTTCTTCTCTATATGACCTTGCAAAGATGTTATTCTTCCCCGACTCCGTGCCAGGAGTTTTATCTTAATCCTTTGTTGCAATCTCAGTATGTGAATTCACACTTGCAATGAAGAACAAGGATTTCAGGCAAATTACAGTGAAGCAATGGGAGTTTCTAGTAAAGCATTTGCCTTATTTCTTCAGCTTTAATGCTTAGCTTTTCCCTTTAGTTTTCCCAGCGATTCGTGTTTAACGGGGTAACAAATCCGTGGCCACTGGGGAACCATACACCTGACACTATTCTGCAAACCGATTACTCAGGAATTCCCATAAATAGTGGGATAAGAAATCTGATTGTCCTGCTTCAGCTATTCAGTGCCTTACTAGAGGAGTGGGGGAGTAGGGAACAGAGTGTCCCTATTTTAACAATATATGGCCTTTGTGAGGCAACGAGGATTTTATCTAGTAAAAGGCTTGTGGTGTGTATGTACATACACTAACCAGGGTGTGAACTTACCTTCCCCTTTGAAATATGCTCTCCAGTAAGCAACAACTTAGAAAAAGAAGGGTACAAATTCCATTCCAAGAGCTTTTCCAACCGTACTGCATCTTTGCCATGTCAAAAATAAACTGCAAAATGAAAAGATGAAGAATGAGCCTACCATTTTGCGTCCTCACCTCTTAAAATAAAAGAGTAGTTTTAAAACGCATAAAAATGTTCTGCCATGATGAATTACACATTTATAACCCTATTTAGTGAAGTATTTTACCTATGTAATTTTAAAACTGTCATTTTGACAAAAAAATATAGATGAGCGAGTTGGCCTTTCACATTTAATGTTTTCGTTCTTATTTGCAATTCACCAGGTTCAGCTTTGATTAAAGAAGTGGTATAAATGGAATGCATAGTGGTCAGGACTTGAAGAACATATTACTCTGACACTGCGGGATAAGACTTTTTTCTTTGTATAAGCAGATTTGGTTTCTTCACCTGAGAAACTTCTTGAGCCTGGGCCTGCTGGCTTTATTACATCTGAAATGCATCTTGCCTTTTACTCCGAATTTGCATAGAAAAAGATGCTTGATTTAAAGAGCAAGAGACAAAAGTCAGTGGATAGACATAGTTATAAACCCACACTTCTTTTTAACAGACTTTCAGCGAATGAATCATCCCGTGCAATCTGACTTTAAGCCTGAGATGAGGTGTGGCTGCTGCAAAAGATCGTAGGGCCAATGCTAATTGGTGAATAGAAAAGGTTCTGCTCTGGACAAAGCACCTCCTTTTAATAGGGGATTTTCTCCACAGCAGCTGCTGTGGGTGCTTGGCATAACATGACCCTGAATTAGCTCAGAGGAAATATTTCCTTCTCTACTACTTGTCAGATGGATGTTTTTATGTCTTCAACTCATTTTCTCTGGGAGCCTCAGTTCTTCCATGTTGAGTGAAAATTTTTGAAAAAAACCAACAAGCCCCGAAACCAACCAACAAATCACTAGAAGAGCTTTCTTTTAAAATAGTTACTCAAATATATTAATATCTTCTGTTTTCATAAAGACATATTAAATACAAATTATCTCCCCTGTGACTTGCTCTAATTATTATGCATTACATTCCAGCTTCACATTCAGAATATTTTGTTGGTTTCCAACCTGTATCAGCATTGCCGACTGAGGACAGTAAATCCAGATGATCCTTCTGGAAAGACCTTAGCTCTGTAAATCAATTAGTGGCCATTAAGGCAGGTACCTCAGGAGAGAAGTAGGCAGCCTTTTAATGGCTAATAACAATGTCACACCATTATCTATGAATCCGTTACTACCCTGGCAAACTACTGATCTTTCTCCAGATTTGTACTTTGTGTTCAGTTCTGTTTGATTAAATGGACGCCCCTCTCGAGGGTCAGTGACAACATAGTTGGCTTTAGAATCCAAGCTTACCAGCTTGGGTAAAAAGAATATAAATAAATAATGAAAGAAGATGACAGATGTGAGAAACAAAGGAGATAACAGAATTCAATTACGCTATTTGGAGATGGTCCTGACAGAAGGCGTGAAACATCTACATATTCAGGAAGGCCAATTTTAGGAATGAGGGTAGTGGTACACTGAAGTATTCATTCTTCTTTTTTAATTTCCTTCTTTGGATGTCGGTTTGCAGCAGACCACTCGGCAGCATCTTTGAGCCAGCAAAAGATCTGACACCTGGCTTCCAGCCCCCGTTCCAGGGAATTTCATAAGCAGTTAATGCAAAGCTGAACAGTATCAAGAAGAGGTATTGAGCTCATAATGTTAGATAATTTACCCTGTGTTGTTTAGGAACGTTTCTTCAGAGGAAGAAGCTGAGGGTTTGGGTCCTTTTTGAGAACTCCACATTTTCTGTACCTGGGTTGGTGACAACTGGAGGAAAGAGGTGGCTCTTTCAGGTATTTTTTTATGCCAGTCTAAGTTTGAGAAAGCCTTCCCAGATGAAACTATTTGTCAAATTAATGTTGAATTCATAAATTGTTTTGGAATGGATGAAATTGCTTTTTGGGGATATGAATAGTTCATTCACAGGAAGAAAAATGTACCCAGCTCCAGCGGATTATATTGGCAGAGATGCATCCAAATGTTGCTAGAAATTACTTCCAGGCTGAGGAAGGGTGACGAATCCCACACTTAACCTTAAACATACACTTAAAAGCTTTCCTGAATGCAAAGTATACTGCCATTACTGGAAGTACTGGGCTGAATTCTACATTGTTTTATGTGCTCATGTACGTCTGAGCAGGCAAAGTGCCAAAAAAAATGCAATATGCAGCATGTTTGCAGAAGTGTTTGCCACATCCCCACCTTTTTCCAGAAGTGTTTGTGCTTATTCAGGTTTCTCTGACAGCAGAGAATCAGATCCAGTTTTCTAAAAGACCACATTTTTTATATCGCTCCGTCTCATTCAGTTTGCCTGCAGAGATTCTTAAACAGAAAGTCTCCTGTGAGGTAAATGAAATCTTTTGTTAACCGTCCCTTTTCACATCAGGGCAGTGAAGGTATTTAAGTCAAATATGACTCTTCCAGGCTGAGTGTGACACATCTGCCGTACCTTTTCTTCCTTCATTGCCACTTATCCTACTTAACGGTAGCTTGATTAGCTGGCTAAGTGGAAATGCTGAACTGTAGCTGAAATTCTCTCCTTCCCTATCAGTTGTTGAAAGGCCAAAATGATAAATGGGATTCAAATCTCAGAGCTTCACTTGCATCACAAAATGTCAAACCGACCACTTTGTCTGGGTTCAGTGTTTCTCAAAATCTACTCCCTGCCTTCTGTCTCTATGCATATGTGCATGTGACAGCACACGTGTGTCTATTCAAGGGCCAGCCTTTGGTTGTCTTCAGTTGTAGGTGCATGTGGCAGATTTTAATACACATCTTCAGTCTCTCCTACGTGTCAATATCCAGCAATACAAAGATCTGATGCATGAAAGTAAGAAAATAAAAGGAAGGAAAATGAAAGGAAAATATTTGGAAACTCCAGAACTAACTATACAAGAGATATGTAGAAGGGCCAACAGGATGTTTGCTCCACTTGAACCTCCTGTTGACTGTAGCCAAAAAGCTATTCCCATAACAAAATACCCACCACACCCATTTCTATAGGAAACTGTTAACCTACAATAAAAGACAAAAAGATTATGAATGGTATAATATGGCTCTGGAGAAACGAAAAGTGATCATGGTCAAACAACCCAAGGTCCTTTTTAATCCGAGAAAGCAAAATTTTTATCACCATAATGAGAAAGACAAGAAGCCCTAAATAGCTCCAGCCTCTCAAATTTGGATGGGAGTATCTACCTGCCCCTGAACCTGGGATTACTTTCGGCCTGAATATGTGAGAAGATGCAGTTGCACGGCACCTAAGAGAAATTAGTATTACAAGGAGCACTAGTGTGTCCTGCCCTCTGTCTGTAGCTGCAAAATCTACTGTCCTGAACATTACAATGCCATTGTATCTTACAATTACAATTTTATCACCTTGTGTGTTGTGCACCTGTGACGTTTTCAGGCTTCTAATTGTACAAAGCTCATTCTGGTGAAAGGATCATGAGCATTTTCAAGCAGTTTATAATGAGGATGTCATTGCTTTTCATAGTGTTAACAAGATTACCATCATGCGTTCATGAATACTTAAGCACATTCAATAAAAAGGATGGGATGTGAAGAGGATGAGCTATTGCAGCTCTGAGATTGTTAATCAAGGTTGTAAATTATCCATACCCTTTAAATTCATGGGGGAGAGCAACATCAAAGCACTGTTTCTCCAACTGGCTGTAGTCAGAAAACAAACTTTTTTTTTTTTGACAGGGTGACATCACTATATTCTATAAGCTTTCAAAATGAAAAAATATCTCAGAGTCCAAAAGTACATGTGGTCATGAGCTGTTTCTGCATTTGCTTGCTTCTGTCCGCTGATTATTCAGTGATCGGAGCTAGAAGGAGCACTTTATTCAATGTATTGGGTCTGGGGGAGGGTTTGATACAGGTCTGATGCTTTACAATGTAGGCCATCAAAAGCACAGCTTTGTTTCCGGGCAGCTCCATTTATTTACTTACTGATTTTTTGTATTGAACCTCCTTCTGCCACCTAGTTCATTCTTGTTAGTTCTCTGGAGTCTGCTCATTCACACTCCCTCACTCACCTGGAAAGTTCCATCACTGCACTGCTCCAGGGACACAGGACCCTGCTCTCACAGTCACTGATGGTACTTCTTAGATACATCAACAGACACAAAAAAGGGTCAGGGACTGGCTTCCGGACCAGAAGTCAAGTGTCATTGACCAGTTCCTGTCAATGTTACTTAGGACTAAACCCCTTAGTAGAAAATTCCTCTTGGAGTTAGTTGTTGTGGTGCAGTGTCAAGGAGCGCCTAACAGCTAAGTAGTGTGGACGTTAAGGTGGACACTCAGAATCAGTCCTCTTTTTCTCAGCAGAGTGGACAAAACATCTGAGTAAGAGGTTTTTCTTGCTGCCTGCTTGTGTCCCTACCATGGAAGCAGGTTGTCTGTGAAAGTCTTTTTAGGACTCCAGTGGCTTCTAGTGAACTATTCAACTCTGAGGACTACCACACTACCAAAATCCTTGCTTGTTCCTTACCTTTTCTGTTCATAAAAATTATTTCCAAAGATCTTCTGTCACCAGTAAAACCAAAATGCATTGCTGTGTAATGAATTGTTTTTGCTGTGATATTATATACTAGTTGCCAGAGGCCCAATTATTAACTGGGGTGCTGGGATCTTGCTAGTATTCAAATGACTGCATAAGTGTTTTGAATATGGAGGAGTAGTCTTGAATTCTGGGCTCTGCTGAAAAATCCAGTATTTTATCTAATAGAGTACATTAGGGGAAGCAGGGACAGAGAATGCCTATTTAGTACATGCCTCTAGCCTCTAAATAAGAGTTTCACTCTCCTTTTATGTTTTACTCCATTTAGATCCCTGGAATTCTTCTTACGTTTATGGTGGGTCATCACAGGCAAGGGGAAAGGCATGTTGTCCCACCCCTTCTCATCCAACTGTGTCACTTGGTGGTTAGGACACTCTTGTAGAAGGTACTAGAAAGAGGTGACTCAGAATCTCTTCTGGCTAAGCAGCAAATTAAAACTAGGCTTCTGTGCGATTGCTAAAATGACCAGATTATTAAATAAAAGGTTGCCACAGAACTGGTGATGTTTGTCCAATGCTGTCAGAGAGTGTTAGGCATGTTCTGTCTAAATATGCTTAATTTGCTGTTGAGCAGGGTGTTGGAAGGCACATTGACCTTGTTGTGCCCTGATGTACTCTCTTGAATTTAAACCTATGCAAGACTCGATTAATATAAGCTTATTTGTAACCATCTGAGAGACGAGTTTTTTATATGCCACTCTGCTTGAGGCAGGGGAATATCATCTCTAAACCACTTACCTGCTCTCACAGTCAGGTTGGTGTCAATGTCAAGTGGCCACACGATGAAGATGTGTCTCCTGAGCTTCTGAATTTGGTTCCTAAACTGATACCTCCAATATCTTGACTGACACAGTAATAAAAACATTGTACTCTAGCAAGCTCCCATTTCGGCTAGTTACCTCTAAGTTTTAATGGCCAGGTGTTGGTCTAAAGAAAACAACTTGCCACACCTGGTGGTACTACAGGAACTGGATTCTCCTTGTTTGCCTTTCAAGAGTAGAGTGAAACAATAGAGGAGGCAATCTTTGCAATTAATGTGATTGAGTTATACAATGTAAACCTTTGACAAATTAAAACAGACTCTGTTACAAACAGGCTTTGTACATAATTTCTCCTAAAGTTGACATGAAAATACACTCTTAATCAGAAAGCTAGAGAACAAAATTCTTTCATGTTATTATTGCACTATGTCTTTTTTATCTTTTTTTATCCTCCTTTTTTTTTCATTGTGCTGTGCCTCTAGTATCATAATTGAACTGAACAGATATTTTTCATTAAACACCATGCATCTTTTCTGTGTCCCTCCTCAGATCCTCAGATCCCTTTGAAATTCCCAGAAGTAGCAATCTGATTTGCTTCATATTCAAAGCTTCCTTCTTGAGAGGACAGCAAAAATATGTATGATTGCTTTAAACCTTAGTTGAGGTAAATGCAATGTTCAATAACTTCATCAAATAAAGCTCGAATTTTATGGTGCAAATGCCAGTCTTCATGGTTCAGTGAACTTTTTCAAATAGTACATAGCCTGCCTATATCAAATTTGTAGAAAGGGATTGATTTTGTTGTTGTTGTTGGAATAAAGCCATTTCAGCCTCGTTGCATGCTTTCCTGAAATAATAATGCTATATTAAAAGATAAATGATAAACAGATTACTGTTTTTAAGGATTATTCAGAATGTTAACAACAAATATGACAGACTTTCCGCTGTAAACTTAAATGGCAAGTCTCAACCTGATTATTAAAGTTCTGTTTTCCACAATCATGTAGGATTACAGGGCAAGTATTTTTGTCTGCTAGACAGAAACATTATGCTTTCAACAATAACTGTAGACTGTTGTGATTATTTTTTTCCCCATCTATTTCCTTAGTTTTGTGGTGGTATTGATAAGATAGCTATGAGAGACTGCAAAATGCTTCCTGTGCATAGCTAATGTTACCAACTGTGATAGCAAGAGAATATGCGATGAAGCAGACACATTTAGAACATTATCCATTTCCAGACTGATAGTCAATGACAGGACAAGTGGTAGCTGTTTAATGAATTATTTTGAAACCTGGCTGGTGCAATGAATTCCCCTTGGATTTTTCTATCCATGTTTTCTAAGGCCATTTGTATGTAGTTGTTTTTTTCCTGTATTTGTTTGCTTTTATCTGTAGTCGGATGATGAAAGGACTGCCTTTAGCATACACAGGCAGCAGCACATTAAAAAGCATCTAAAATGCAAATATACCTAAAATTTGGGTTAGGAAATACGTAGTAGCAGCTCCTTAACTGGTGTCAATGAACATAGCTCTACAAAAGCCACTGGCATAGTGCTAATGTGTCCAAGCTGAGCCCATATCTGTCCTTAGGTCCCTATCAAAGCAATAGATGATCAAAGCTTTCTTTGTTCCTTCTCCCAAATAATTTGCAATCTAACATTCAGTTCTAATTGGTTTATCCTAATTTCCTTTTTGTCAGTGCCTTTTTGTGGCACTGGCAATTTTAATTGACATCCATCTTGGGATTTCAAAGGCAAAATTTATGCCAATCATAATTACATCTCACTGAGGCCTAGGATCTAAAGAGGAATAGGTTCACCTAGTGAAGACAACAGCAGTATTAGCTGAACTTCTCAGTATTGTCTGAACCCCAGTGACATGGTATCAGGGAGTCTTTGTTGTGTAGTTATCCAAGCACTATGGAGCAAATGAAAGCTTATTTGCATTAGCACAGAAAGGGTGAAAACCAAAGAACCCAAATTTAGCTCTCTAAGACAACAGAAGAAAAAGTTACATGTTAGCAGTAATTCATTCATTTTATGTTTGTATAGAATAGAAAAAAAAAATCTGTAATTTGGGCAAGTTTATACACAGGAGCTTTTACTACATTTTACTTGGAGGAAGTAACTTTGGGCTACAAACTAACAGGTGCGGTGGGGAATGGGTATATACTTTGCAGATAAATATATAGTGAGAATTTTTTCTCCTCCTTATTCTTGATTTCTTGAAGCCCCCCAAAACCTGTGGCATTGTTAGGCAAATCACCTGAAATAATTGTTTATAATGATGATCAACTCTTGTGTGTTTTCCTTGTCCTCTTGTAGTGCTTTGAATGCAGCTGCTACCCACAATGTAGTCGTTGGGACAGCAATTCCTTTTTCCGTTTCCCCCCAAGAGCTACAACATTGAGACGCGGTCCTCATGAATTTTCACTTTGACAGTACAAAGAATCAGTAAAGCAGGGTCGGATGAGAAAGAGGAATTGCGCAGCAACCACTAGAGAAATCCAGGTTGCTGAACTCATGCTTCAAGATTGGGATAGGTTGTTAAACAGATTAAGCCACTGATATGGGAACCTAAAGCCCTTAGACTACTTTGAAAAGCCTGGTTGTAGGGTATGCTTAGTGTAGCGAGAACGTGATTTGTTCAGTTAAGGTGTCCATTAAGTCCTAGTAACCTTGTTATCCTAGTCCTGACGGGTAATTGGTGCTGACCTGTTCAGAAAGTAACCTGAATATGAAATCAAGTCAGCAGTAGATACGACATGTCAAGAAATAGGTAGATAAATATTAGGGAGTTAGTGAAAGCACTTCATTAAAAACACAATATTCAGGCAAGGTTAGAAGTAAATTACAGATTCAACCTACCTCTAGGTTTGTTGGGAGCAAGGGCCTATGTGCTGAAATCTCTTGGGTATGGTTGTCACCAGCTATAAAATAAAATGTACGACCAAGGGCTTATGAGGATAGATTTTTTGGCTGATCATGGAGGGTAGAAAAAAAAAGAAAAAGATGTGAAACCTTAAAAAAAAAGAGAATAGAATAGGGCAAGAAAGACTGGTGAACACTGGTTAAAACAGTAGGAAACTGAACTTTGACCCATGGTGGAAGGTTGATGAGGTTAAGCTGGCACTGCACATTAGAGTGTTTAACATATTGTTCTGTGCATCAACATTTTGATTTCATATTCATTTGATAAATAATGCAGTGAGAACAGGAAAAGGTACATATGAACCTTCTCTGACATTGCTTGTAACAGTGGAAAGGAATAAACTTGCAATGCCTGGAATGTCAGTTGCCACACATACTAACAATTATACAGAAAAAACCCTCAGACAGCAAAATGCAAAATTATCCTCTTACAAGTTACCCTGCTGCTGTACTGGAAAGACTTAAATAAACTTGCATTCCATTTGCACATGCTGCAAAGTGAGAACTGTATCTCTGGTCTATTTATTTTATGTGGCAACAGAATTGGGCATTTTCAATCCTAAAGCAAATGAAGGATGACCCTCAAACTGAGACAGAATTTGTGTTCCTTATGTGTATACACACACACATGAATATATATATATATATTTATACACATACATATATTGCAAACAGCAACTGAATATCTGTAGCTTATCCAAGTCCCTGGGGGGAATCTCACTGGAGACATGTAGTCTCATCTACCAGTACAAATTGAGAGCACCTTCCCTGACCCCAAGTGACACTCTTCTTTCCCAGCACCTCCTCTTTCCTTTTGGGTGTGCTTTGCAGCTTGTTTCCTGAGTGAAAGCAGACAGTATTGTGAGAGACCACAGAATTACATGCACAATCAATACAGTGATGAAGCCACCTTTAAGTATGAAAAAAACCCCCACCCTTAGGGATAAGAAAGGAGTAAGGTTAAGGTTGGGTCCAGTTTGATCAAAAGCACATTTATGATGTTGTTTTCATAATATATGTTGATAACGGGACTTAGAAATAGTTATATGGCTTTTCCTCTTTTGTGAAGTAATGAGGCTGATTGTTACTTTTGGCTTTTATTATGACTGGCAATCTGATTCAATGAGCAATCACATATAGTATATGTAATTTTATTATTTATTGCTTTGTTCACTATTCACTTTACAATTTGGCTTTAGATAGCTATCATTTCAAATTATTCAGTTCAGTGCTGCAATTAGACATTCGATAGTCAGTCCTAGGTAATCCTTTCTTGTGGCACATGGTAATACTTGCAGAATAATTCCACTCTCCCCACCGAGACAAAGCTGTCGAGAATTGTGCATTCAATTTTCTCCTGCTCCAGATTGGCTATTTGAGTTACTGCAGCTCCTAACTTATGCAGTTTCAGCTGCTTACTTACCTGCAATAAAACTGTTAGAACTAAGGGCACTCTGTAAGCTCTTCTGATTAACAGGCTCGATGCCTTGTAGCGTGCATTATTGCTCTGGTGAGAACTATATGGGAGTAAGTTACCTGGTAGCCTTGGTGCCCCACCAATATGAATGAGATAATAAAAAAGAAGTTAGTTAATTGGGTTCATTTGTGCTTGAATGGGATCTGGGACAGCAAGTTGCATTTTTTCCTGTGTTGTGGCTCTATGGCCCTGCCATGGAATAAAGAGTAAGTTGTGCCGGATAACTAAAGATTCAGGTTGTTTAAAGGCTTTTACATAAGACAAAATGGCTATAAAACAAGAAACCACAATATTCAGATGATGTTAGCTGGCTGCCTGTTTCCATTTTTGCTACAGTCTTTGTCCCAAATCTGAAAAAAAAAAAGGTTGTCAGATTCTGTTTTTGTTACAATTTTTTTCTTCAATAATGAAATATCAACATTTTCATGGTTTGTACACTACATGAAACATAATATTTTGCTGGAATCCTTTGACCTTTTCAAAAACCTGTATTTTGAGTGTCTGGCAATTCTGCTATTTCCCTGCAGGTTAGAGAGGAAAACTGTTTTGTGGAGGAGTTGAATTTACAATGGCATTGCGCTGGGCTCTGTGGCAGGTATTCAGAAGCAGACTGGATAGTCTATTGGATATAGGGATGGTGGTGATTTGTAATGATTAGTCCTGCAAAACGCAGTGACCTGGACAGATTTTTTTTTTTTCCTGAGTGTCATTGTAATAGGATCTGCTCTGATGAAAAGGAAAAAAAAACTCTTCAGAAAATGTCCAATTACCCAAGATGAAATTCAAGCCAGGCCTCCAGGAATGATACCCAATTCTGTCTTGCACCTGAAGCCATCTTCTTTTTTCCTAACAAAACTGATAAACACCACTTTTCTCTCCAGCGCAGGGGCTCCAAGCGGACAAAAATTCCCTGCATACTGTTTTGTGAAAAATGTCAGGGTTTTGAAAACTGTTTTCTTTTTGTATCTGAATGAAAACCCGACTTTTCAAAATATTTTATGAGAAAGAAAGAGACCTCTATGTCCTCTATAGTGGTATGAAATAAATAGGTAAGAGACATATATGCAAGGCAGATAGAAGCAGAAATAAACACCGAGCCATGGTTTTTCTTGGACCAAGTGAGGGTGCTGAACAGGCGCTTAATGCTTCTGGTAGGGTCTCACCTGCACTCCCCTTGGAGGTTAGGACATCGTTTCGACAGGCTGATAGAATAAACAGTGAGGAAAAGGTGCCTCACTTAAAACATTTCTGCCAATTCTATCTGCAGCTGGAGAGGTTCTTGGAGCACCAGCTCTGGAAGGTCAAAGCACTGCTATTTATTTCTGTTCCTGAAGCCCTGTAGCTCCTGCTCTGGTCTAGAGCAAAGTCTGTCATCACGATAGTTCAATATTTTCGTCTTCCTTTGCAGCTTCTTGCTTCCACCTTCTTCAGTCTAGTCTAATGACACAACATAATTAGTTTTTCCTATCAGGTATTACAGGCCCCTTATGCACCTGGCTGAGGTCTCTTAATCAGTTTCCCTTGCACCTTTTCCTTTTTCATCCTTCTTCACTTCAATTTCTTTTACGTCTTTTTCTAATCTGAAACATTCTCTCTTCACATGGCCAGTGTCCTCTTTTAAATTTCTCTGCAAAAGTAGCTTGTTTTCCTTTCCAGGTTTGTGCATATGGCATACCGTGTGTCATGCTGCATAAAATCCTGCCTCAAGTCCATGGATAATCTTCCTTTGTGTGTGGGCCTTTGACTGAAGTCCCATGGGGCTTTATTCGCCTTCAGGTAGGGTGTGATGCAAACAACAGCAGAAATGATATAATCACAGTGTTCTGGAAGTACAAACAATAGAGTTGTTTTTCAAATGTCTGTTAAGTTACAGGAGACAGGAAAAATACTCATATCACCTTTATACATCTCAGCTCCAGATGTAACGCAGCTTTCAGACCTTTAATGTTAGTGGTGGCAACTTGGACACAACCTACTGAGGATTAATATTTTCTTAACTGCAGTATGTGATTTAATGTGCCATCACACAATTTTTGAATAATAATTTTCCTGCCTAGTTATTTTCACATTTGACATTCACTTAAACCTTTCTTACATTGTAAAGAATATAGCTTTGATTTAGGCAGTTATAGTGTAATTTAACATTTGCGTCTTCATTACTTGGGCATTTCAGTTGTATAACAGGTCTTGCTTATCCACCTGATCCCTTCTTTCCATCCATCAGATCACAGTAAAGCTATTAGTATGAGTGAAAGTTTCACTTATTATTCTAGTTACGGAAAGATAGAAGATTTTCAGGATAACATGCTGTCTTACAAAAAATCTCTTTTGATGACAGTATTAGATAAAAGAAAGTGACTGATCTCAGAGACTTCGTAACAAAAATTTCCTTGGTTACATCAGATCTTTTGTTAGATTTGATAATATCATATCGCAGGGAGAAGAGACAATCTTTTGCATGGATAGTTTTTTCTAGAAATGAGTGTATGTGTGTGAACTTCAGTTCTAGACTCATCTGACTTTAAGGTAAAATCCAGTACTTTGGATTAGACCTGCCAGGAGATATTTATCTAAATTATAATTTATTAAAAAAAATATTCAGGATTTGAATTTACACACTGCAAAAACACAGCTTGAATCTTGTACAGAGGCAGACCTGCACTGACCCAGTCTTTCACAGAACAAGGACACATGTTACGGTAGATACCTCTTAAGATTTTACCATACATTGTTTTTACATGAACTGTTATGAACCTCTTCTTGTATAAAAATGCATTATTAAATGTTGATCATATAATGAACTTTCTGGGTTTTCTTTTAGGGATTAATTGTCAGATCAGATTACAAGGGGGTCTGAAATGAGAGAAGTTGTTTCCCCTTCTGCTCCTGGGAAAAACAAAGAATGCAGATTTCTCTTGCTAAGTTGTGCTACATCCGAACCCAGTATTCACATGAATTCACAGTATTCCTCTAAGCTCTGCTATTACTGCCTGTCCTCTTTCTAACATTTGTGGAAGTGCTGTAAAAGGAAGAAATGCAATAGGTATTGTCAATAAAAGAGAAATAAAGTCTGCCATGAGAAACTGTATAGCAAGCCTGTGCTTCCAGAGCTTGGGCTGAGATGCTGCTGCGTGGAGGAGGGCTCACAAGCTCCATTGCTCTAGTAGCTTTCTAAAGCTCATCTATACAAACCTGTATACTGGTTTCAAGGGGAAGAGAAGAAAACCTTCCTTTTGTAACTTCACTGGAGTCTTTCGCAATTATCAGGTAGGTAATTGATCCAAAGTCTAGAAGACTTAAAGCAAAGATAATGTTCTGTACACAATTCTATGAACTTTAAACTCTAATTTTTAATTGGAATGGATATATATGCAAGTTTTAGCCTTGATTCTGTTATGGAATTTCTGCAGACATAAGGATTTTTTTATAAGATCTGATTTCTTGAACCCATACCTTGGCACAAATGAGTCTTTGGTTTACTGAATATTTCACAGATTTATATTCTTTATTTTCCCAAAAACTCATTTTCAGGTCTTTATACTCTTAAAACTCCTGTTACCCTTAATAGGTAATTTCCTAGCGCCACAACTGACTGCAACTCTAAGATTATATCTACAATGTGCTTAATTGTTAGAGTCAAATTGCAGTAAGACTTGAAATGGAGATGTAGTTAAATGTCTCCCTCCCCCTTTTATTTTTTATTTTAAAACCTTGTTTTCTGCACTTAGGCAGTGCAGGTCTGATCACATGTGAGGGACAGCTGAGGCTGGAGGGATGAGATAATAGAGAACAGCCACAACAGAAAATTCCCCTCCAGAACCTACTCTGCCTGTTCAATTTCTATTCTGTCCAGAGGAGCTATAAAACTGGAGAAAGGTGAGTAATAGATTTTAGAGTCATCAGAAATATAAATTATAGCTAGACATTTCCTATCAGCATCCCATGCAGTTAATGATAAACAGCCAATGAGATGTATGCACTTCTAGCATTTTTATAATGAATCTATTGCTTCTATGACAGCTTACTGTCAAACATTATGCTTTGGAATTTATAACTTTTGATACCATTTTAATAGATGGTCTAGATATGCTAAAATCTATTATTTTTCTTCTCAGGAGCATGACACTTTCACCTAATGAACCTAATGAATGTACCTAATGAAGTCCAAATGGCTCTGCAAACACGTGCACATACACGAGGAGGATTTTCTTTCTTCCTTCTTTCTCAGTCTGTCTCCCCCTTTCTTTGTCTCTCTCATTCCTTCCTTCTTTCCTTCCTTTTAAATTACTGTCAATCAAAAAAGAACAGTTTTCTTATAGACTAACAGTTCAGTGGCTCAAAGGAAATGAAAAAGAAATAATTAATACAAACAGGATTATTTAAAATCTGTAATTGTGTAAAAAAGGATTTCTGTACTCACCACCTGATTTACTATTGATCTTCCTACTATCTCTTTGTGTGTTTCCAATATTATATGCCAGATGTCCTCAAAAGCATTGAAGACATGACTGCTCTACAGCTTGGTTCCTCTTTGCGTCATTCCAGCATTATTTGCCCAGGAAAGAGTGATCAGACCAGATTCAAGAGGCAGAAAAATGCAGTCTTGGATCCCTGTTACCAGGAAAGCAAGTTTCACCTTTGAAATTATGCTCGAACATCAACCTTGTCACTCATCAGTATTTGATTCTGATTGATTGTTTGTAGAGGACATATTTACATTAAAAGTCTTCTGCCCTTTGCACCCAGCCTAGCCCTAAGGAGGCCATGAGTTTGGATGACAAGAAATGCATCACCTTTCATCAGGTTGAACACAATTTTATTTCTGCTACAAGGGTCTGGTTCTCCCCATGCTACTTTTATGCCAGTTTAACTCTACTGATTTTATTAGCTGTCAAGGTAGACGAGCTGTTCATGAAACACTTTTCTTTCCCCGCCTGCCAGGCAGTCGCAGGCTCCTTGCCCTCAGACTTCTCTGCAGTTGTGGCTTTCAAAGGTGGGTCAGGCTCCTTTTCCTGGCTTTATTCCTGGCCTGTTTCTTCCTCACAAGATCTTCTTTTTTTTTTGTTACTGTGGGAGGGATGAGGCCTCCCTTGTAGCAAATAAGTTTTGGAAAGACTAGACAACATATTCAAGTCATGTCTGGAGGTGAGCTGCTTATTGCAAGATAAATAGCACCGAAGATCAAAATGTATGAAAATGGCAGGCTAGGCCACTTGTTTACTTTCATACCTTATAATCTGAATATTAATCCCTTCATTTAGAACACTGTCACATGCTTGCTCATTTTTATAAATACTGGGAGGGCATTTTTACATACTGTCTTATAGTAGAAGTCTACACAGTTGATAATAAGCCCGGGTGTTTTTTAAGTAAATCTGTGCTGAGGTTGAATAAACCCAACTTCCTTTTTGTCTTCTAGTAGAAGAGCCAACAATTTGGTAACATCTTGTAATGTATGCAGGCTTTATGTATGTTCATTACCTACAGTCTAGGAATTGCTGCCTAAATTGCATAACCAGACGAGCTAAAACTGGTAGCTAATACAGCTAATATCTAGCCCCTCAGCTATGTATGAAGGTTGCATATAAATGTGGCGGTGGTATGTGTGGCTATCCTACTTACCTGAAGTCAGAACGGGAACAAATGAAAACGTGAAGGAAGAGCTCCACGGAAATAGGTACAGAGCAGTATAATGGACAGGCTTAATGGCGGAGGTGGTGATGTCGCAGCTTAAAGGCAGGAGAGAGGGATGAGAAGGAGAATTTATAATGAGTTCTATGGACTCTATAATCAGATTTTCAAATGTTATAGGGCATTTGGAGCAGGGACATGAACAACTAATAAGGGCTGTGAGCAAAGTAGGCTGGAGAGTCCACTGGGATAGGGAGGTTGTGAGACAGCCTAATTTTCCAGGAGATAAAGCTGTTGCTAGCTATCTTAGAGACTAGTATAGGCAAGATAGTTGTGAATGGGTATATTGAAGAGGAAGCTGATAGTAAAACCTCAAGTATGGATAAGAGAGAGAGCACAAAAAAGAGAGAAGTTAAAATGGAAAAGACTATGGTAGCTGCTCTGGACAGGGATGGGGAAGTGAATGGAAGACAAGAGGATGTACTACATAACCCCACATTACAGGAAGAGAACGGACCTCAACACAGCCCTGTGTAAAGGGACAACTACATGCTGAATTCTGTAAGTCTTTTGCTATATTCTCTTCAAGCAAATTATTTTAAAGTCTTCTTTCTGGTGAGTATCTGAACAGTTCATAACAAATCATCCCTTCCAGGAGATCATTCATTATTAGACATATTGATGGCATGTTTGAATCTCTAAAGTGGTAATTCATGCTATTAGCTGAGTTGTCTTGATGACCTTCACTACACTAGTATTTTACTCATTCTTTCATATTCTTGTACTTCATACATACCGGAGAATAATTCATATCCTTGGTAACCTTTGCAAATGATTTCCCCAGAGGTTTTTCTTCATCAATACCAGAGAAAACTAACCCATTGTCATCATCCTCTAAAAAGTAATTAGCCATGAATAATTGCTCCTTCCTGACATATTTCTAACTTTGCACTGAATTGATTTTTTTTTTTTTAAGTAGATCTATTAATTGTGGAAGCATTAGACTGCCTTCACACTTTTATTCTCCCATTCCTTATTCTGTGCTTTTGTTACAAGTGCTCTGGATTACATTTTGCTTGTCTTGTTTAATGTTGCTTGCAGAGTTCCCTAACTTTACGATACTTTGAGTTCCAGACTAGTAAAATAGATTTTTCGATGCAGTGTTACTAGATTCGATTTTGGAATACTTTTACTCAGTAACTTATTTTTTGTGGAAGTCTTATGCCACTTTCATGGGACATTTTTTTCTCTTATTTGCCCAGCAGGATTCCCAGTTTCTCTCTGCCAAGCAAGATCCAGGGAAGAAATATTTATCAGTGCTGTGGTCCCCTATCATTTTGTAAATGAGCCTTGCTTGATCTGCCTGGCCCAGTATGTGCTTCATGGGGTCTTCTGGCATTAGCTAAGGTACTGCCCAGGGCTCGCGGACATGGCCTACCTGTGATACGTTTATGTCTCACCCAAAAAACCTTAAAAAAAGATGTCTCAAAAATAAAAGAGAGGAAGAGAAACATGCATTCATATGCACTCTCAAGGTATTCCCCTGAAGGCAGAACCTCTTTTCATCAGTTATGCCTAAGTTTCTCCGCTTTCCATGGAGGTCTTTTTATAAAGATAGGTTATGCTGGAAATGTTTCTTCAATGGCCTATGAGGGAGAAACGTGTTTTCCTTCAACATAAGGGAACCCTTCAACCATACAGCTATGCAGGGAGAAAAACTCTTGTTGTTTTAAACTGCTGCAGCTCCATTGACTTTAATAGAGCCATGCTTTTTTTAATAACAAGCGATGACGCAGGCAATATAGTGTTTTGTGGTCCACATGTCTACTCTTGTGCTTCTGTATATGAGTAGAAAATAGTCCTATTTTTCCCTACTGGTCTGTCTGAAACCTTCCTGGTATTGCCTGAGACCTGCTACACCCCCACCTCTCTTTCATATAATGCAGTGGTGCTCAAAGTATGCTTCAGAAAGCTTTGTATGCATTTTAATAATTAAAATAGCTTTTTCTTTTAATTTCTAAAGAAAGATCTTCTTGGACATATCTACACATTTATTATTTGGTCTTCTGTATTTGTGGGCCTCTTTCTCTGCAGTATATCTTCCCCCTCACCCAATATATTTGTAAAGGTCTTTTTTATATATATTTTTTTTTTCTGATCAATTCTGCTATTTTACTTGTCTGGTTTGTTCATTCTACACAATTATCTGACTAAATGACTATATTTTTGTTGATTTGCTTTCCTATCTCTTATGTAATAGATTTCTTTTAACCTTCTGTAATTTTTTGGTCCATCTGACAGTTTATTCCCCGAATGCCTTCTTTTTTTTCATGTAAATCTTGAGTATCTTAATCACAGAGGAGTTGGAAAATGTGGTGGATTTTAATTCTTTCATTTTTTCCTGCTAGCTTCTTGTTTTTGTAAGCCTCCTATGTATTTTTGTAGGCCTCCTATGTGCCAGGTCCTCCTTGATTTCCATTAAAGTTCTGCCTTTAGGACTGAACTCGTTTACTTAAGTCCTCCAAGTGCGCCTTTCCAGAACTGAAAACCTTTATACTGCTTTATCATATGAACTCATTCTTTACTCTGTTGGATACAAGCATCCAGTAAATCACTGTTTTCAGGTTTGTCTCTTTGCCTTTTTTTTTTGTTTGTTTTCTTTTCTTCTCTATCTGTAAACATTACCGTGGACTGAGGACATCTTAGCTCCTGACTTTGGTAGTTGCTTCATGAATCCCAAAGATAACTTCGAAAGGATTTAGATATTTGTTTCTGTACATATATTAGTGGAAATTCCCCCAGAAATTTAGAAATCTAGCATGTTAGCTCAGGACTACTTTATAATTTTCTTTTTGCATGTTTTGAGCATGCTTTCCTTTTCTGTCTTTGAATCCCAACTCATACCTTCACTATAGAACTATAGCTTTTTGAGATAGTGAATATTTTCCTGGACCATAACACCACATGGCTTATCCTTGTTTTTCTGTCTCAAGCTTGGAATGCAGTACTTAGATGGAAATGATGACTGCTTAGAAGAGAGATTAAAGGACTGCCAGGGAGATACCCAGAGACGAGGAGTCTGTGTTCTTACACAGCGAAATCCTAGCTATAGTTACAGATTCTGGTTATGTAGTTGCCATCCTAACAGGATTTCTTCATATTCACTAGTGAAAATTTATCATGTTTATTTACATATCTATGCCTGAGTTAGGACCAGCTGAAAATGGAGAACATTCAGATTATATGAACTATATCTATGTGTACAGTAAGGAATGGAACTTGTCTCAAAGAATTAAAAAAAAATTAAATATGTTTTCCACCGGTTTTTGTACTTATTCTTATAAAAATATACTGGACTATTAATTATGGGCTCAAATACTACAGCATCATCTTCATTGATTTATAACCCTTAGCACAGCTCAATCTACAAGACGTCAACAAACAAAATGTAAATTTTCTCCTGAATGTGTGATCCTTTCATGCCATGACAGACTCTGAGAGACTCCTTATTATTACTTTTGATCTCTGTAGGTCTCAATATTATGAAAGCCTTCTGTAAACTCAGCTGCATGCACATTTCATCTGTACAGAAAACACTTAGATTGACTTTACAATTTTTCCACCTTCAAAATTCTTTGTTCCCTTCCATGAGAAGTTAAATTTCTCAGGGGAAGAGGGATTGAAGCCACAGTAGAATAGGAAATTGTGAGGAAAATCCCCTATTGACTAGTGGATATCAAAAAGATTCATAGGCATCTCACTGGGAGTGTTATTTAACCTCAGATGCTTCTGTGCTGCCTTATATATAATCTGATATTTTTCATTTGGAATCCAAGTACATCTAATTATTTTTACAGAAATGTAAAATAAATGTGCATATAAATTATAGATTAGGAATGAGGATACCCTGGTAAGTAATTCCATATAGTTCAGCTACTTTTTTTTCCTATTACATTATTGGTTTAAGTTTGAAGTGATATAATCCTTTTTTAAACTTCTTCTAGAATTGCTTGCATTATTCCTTATTTGCTCCTTCTGAAGCCTCCATATATGAAAGGTTATTTATTGTGGCACTAACACTTGCTAAAGCTTAATAGGAAAAATTCTTGTAAGCGTCACCATGGTATCTGTCACAGTTGCAAGTAATAATTTTGTTTCCAAAATCTGTCTGCTCCTTCCATTTTTTTTCAGAAAAGATGCCCTGCTGATATGAAAATTGCCTGTGTTCCACTCAAACAGACAGAGAAAAAGCACCCAAGACCAAGGTCTTTCATAGATGAGCCTGGTGAAATTCCTTATCCATGTGAATTTTCACCTTATTCAGGTGAAATTACTTATGTCAGCAATTAATATAGTCCCACATTGTTCTAGAAAACATTTCAAAAGTTAACAATGTGAGTCTCACCATACCTAGAAATATTGCTGACTCTTCCATGTCACTTCTGGGTCACAGTGTTGTCAGCTCCTGCTTTTAATGGAGTCTCATGATATTTGTTGTTGTTTTTTCTTGAAGTCCCAGATTCTGGGAGCATATCTCATATTTCATTTTTAAAAGCACAAGTTTATAGTTCTCATGGTACCTCAGAAACCCTTGATAACTTGACCAGAGTGCACCCTACGGTCTCTGAAATGCCGAGTTAAATAAGAAGAAACAAGCATTCATAAGACTTAAAATTTCAGGGGGTTTGTGGCAAGTATTATTCCTTGGAAACTGTAGTGGAGAGAATTTGTGACTTTTGAATGCATGCAGTTAGCAGTGCAGAATCATTACTAGGAAAGAATAGTTTCCTTTTGTTTGCAGTAAAGCATGCCTCTGACTAGCTTGTGCTCAAAACTGAGCAAAGCCCCCATTAAATATTCTCGCTAGCAGCTTTTCTACAGAGAGGGTGCCATGGCCACCTGGGCATGAGCAAATGATAGACTGAGGTTCAAACCACAGATATCCTCCAGGTTGTCTCGGCAACTACAGACAACACATATGTGACTTCATCTCTGCCACAACAAAATGGGGCTGATACTATTTTGCCCCTTTGCAAGGCTGTTTTGAGCATTGACTCATTAATGCTCGAAGCGTGTTCAGTCACTGTGAAGGGGCGGGGGGGGGAAGGCAGAAGCAGGTTGAAATTCGTGGGGAAAGTATGTACTGAGGCAGAATGAAATATTACTTACTTTTGGTAAAATTATGGATAAAATTATCCTTTTTTTGATACTTCCAGCTACACAGGAATATATTTATATGTGTATTTTATGTATTTATATATACCCATATATATTTATAAAAAATGTCTTTGTAGTTGGCTGAATCTCTATCCCTTTTCCTCCAATCCATGCCCTGCACAGTGTATTGAGGGTCGATGCAAACTCTGCTCATGCCCCGAGATGACCAAAATCCGGGTGACTGGTGGAATGTGCTGCAGCATGCCAGTGACGAGGACCCACTGGAGGCTCCTATGGAGGTGTGCATCCCGCCTGCAGCTCTGGCACAACTCCCACGATGCTGCAAAGGTGCCTGACGGGCAGCAGCAGTAAGGATTGATGGCTAATCCAGTCCCCAGCTGTAGGAGTAGTTAACTCAGCGAAGATAGAAAGTAACATAAAGGAAAGAGGGTGTTAAACCAACAAAGGGCAATTTACATGTCTATTTTACCTGGATTACTGCCAAATGCTGACAGAGCTAGTAAATAGGCTTGCTGTTCACTGTCAGCCCTAATGGCTATGGTTAGGGCTATAACCTCTGTATGTCTGTCTCCCTTACCTGCCCGTGAAACGCCTGCCCCTCTTCTGCAGAAAGAGTCATATTTTATTGCAGAAATCTTTTGTCGTCTCCTCTTCCTGCATTTGTAAATTCCCCATGTGTTTGTTGAGAGGTGTCTTGTCTGAGGTCATTTCTTGGCTTTCCCCTTGGTTTCCCAATTTCCATATTGATTATACACAACAGCTTTTTCCAGTAAGCCATAGAGTAACTGGATTATACTTTGGTATTTGGGAATTAACCCAGAGCTGCCCCACTTCTGCCACAACCTGTTTCAGTGTTACAAACAGTCTGTGGGTTTTTGGTGAATACTCACTTCATTTTCTATGGCATCTGGTGAAAAAAGACCTGCTTTAACAATCAAGGCATTATTTCATGGTAAGTAAAATAACAATCTACAAAATAAAGGGAAGGTTGCTAAAAGCTTTGAAACAGAATTTTTGCACCTTTCTAAAATGCGTGATTCCTTTTCTTATACCATGAAATATTTGGACAAGAGTTTTACCACAGCAATTCCCGCTCGGTAATTTTGTGAGGCTATGATATCGCAGGAATCAGAAGTAGGTATGACTGGGGAAATCCTAGTCCTGTTAGAGTGTTGCTGTGGACTTAAATTAAGCCAGGGCTTTGCCTGAAGTTTTTGCACAGCAGAAAGCTTGCTATAGGCAGAGAGGAGAGGATTCTGATGTAGTCTCCTTTCAACCAAGGCTGGAAGTCAGCTCATCTAACTTAAGCTGCCTGGAAGTCTGGTATCTAGTCTAAACCAGTTTTCCAGGCTACCCTTATAATTAACGGGAGGAGATAAGCTCCAGAGGGCAATTCATGCTGCTTGTCTGAGACACCTGCTTTAACACTGGATCAATCAGTCTCTTCGGTGTTTTTCTTTCTTCGCTGACTACAGGTGGATGCCAGACAACTAACTCAGACCAGACATTTCCAGTTAGGGAGGTGAATAGAATGCTTGTTATCTGCATGGTGTCCTTCCTGTGGAGTGTGAGTTCAAACTCCTGGAGGATCCCTCCTCTCTTGCTCCTTGCGATTAAAAAGGGAATCAATGTTTGGAAGCGAATTTGCCCCTTGCTGTTTGCAAAATACTGTCCTGAATCATGCAGCAGTAATGGCAGGCTTGGTGTGGAGTAGGACACAAATTAAAGTAGACTGCAGACGTAAAACACAGATGCAACAGCTTGTAACCAGCGGTGCTTCTTGCGGTGGTTGCCACGCTCTGCTCAAGCACTGCGACTATTACAACCTGGGGGTTGAGCCCGCAGACCAGCCTGCCAACCCCCGCCAGATGCTAGTCCGGGAGGAGACAGAAATATAGAAAGGGTGATCTGTATATGTACAGCCCAGGCAAAATCAGGGGCGTGCAGCTGTAACTGTGGTGCAGACCTGCCCACGGGATGCACAGACACACAGTAACGGTGAGTTTGTAAGGGGACTGGCTCTTTTTTTTTTTTTTTTTTTTTCTGTAAGCCGTGCAGTCCTCATGCATTACTGCATTGTGTGACAGTGGCATTTGTGGGCATTCATTGCTCCACACGTTGCTATTTATAGCAGAAGAACTAAAGGAGGAGAGGACTCGCAGTAGCTGTCTAAACCCTTGTAAATGGCAAGGGGGCAGAGGCAGAGTCTGCAAATGGTGGAGAGAGAGACAAGTTCTTGAGTTTGACAGGCTGAAGCAAAGTTAAAAACCAGCCAAACAACCAAGCCTCTAAGTAATGTTTGTCTAACTATTTTCAAAGACTGCATTTTGAGCTTTATGTTGCTTTAGTCAGTGATGTGTTTTAGCAGAGAAACAACAGGAATCGCGTTGAGCTCATCTCAAACACACATAAAATATTTTAGCATCTTTTCTTTTATCTCCTCTTTCAGATACAGCTCAGGAGAAATATGTTCCAAGTGACAGCATCTTTGACAACCTGTACTTTTTGTTCTACCTTTTGTTCTTCTTCCTGTGAAGAGCCATGTGATGAAGATTGCCGAAGAACATTGATACTGCCCCTACTTATGTAAAAAAAAAAAAAAAAAGAAAACTGTATACTTCCTGGAGGGTCAGACAGAGCCTTTAACTGCAACATGAAGTGAAGGGCTCTGTATCTCTGAAGCAGCCTGGGGCAGGACGTATCCTTGCCAGTATGTATCAAAACCAAGCAGTAGAGCACTGGAGAGAATTCCTCACACTAGTGTTAACAAAACTCCTCACAATAAGCTAATAAGTCTACACAGCACCATGGAAATGCCATAGACTGAGTTTTCTGAATGTGCTTTCTCCCTTTGTGCCAGCAAATGCTGCTGTGATGCACAGAGAGGCAGATTCTGAAAATGTAGGCAAAGTTTCTTAACCTCAGAGATATTGATTTCTTGAATTGGAACATCACCTTTTCATTTTAAGAATTTCAAACTTTGGATTTTTGCCTTAATTGCACCTGTCTTGACCCAGGTTCAAAGCCAGCAAGTACTTACGAATATATTTAACTTTACTCATGTGACCAATGATAAGCCCAAACGCAACTAGTTTTTGAGAGGCTTTTCCACAGCTCTTATCTCTGGTAGTAGAGGCTCTCACAAGAATAATGAGTTTTCTTCACAGAATCCCAGAGAGATAAAGCAATGTTATTATCCCATTGTACAGCTGGGAGAAATGATGACACAGAAATTAAGTGCTTTTCTTAAAGTCCTATATTCAGTTTAAAAAGAGGTTACAACTCCAAAAAATTTCATTGTATTATTTTAAGTTAATTGATCTTCCTGTCCCAAAGACTTTTTCTGTGTATCCACACACAAAGTAAGTGGTGCTCTTAAGCGCTAGTCATCGTTTATGATGACAGAGCCGGAAAATAAATAAAAACTCTTTTATAATGTGATCCCTTGTGTCTGTATGGGCATGTGTGCCTGTTTGAGTGCACATTTTGGAGTTTAGAGCTACTAAACTAAAGTTTAGATCCTCTAGGCCACTCAGCAGGGCAGAAGTTTCCAAGAACACTGAACACAGTAGAAATCAGCAGAGATCGCATAGAAGCAGTGAAGAAACACACTGTATATTTTCAAAGCAAGGTCATTGCTCATTAATATTGCTATGGAGAGCTTAGCTACACACTGAGTTCTTCACAAGCTCTACTTATCAAACTGCTTGATACTCCAAATCATTGCCTGCTTGTAGAGCAGCATGACTAGTCATGCACTTACAGAGGTGGGAGAGCTGGTTGAGATTGTGAGACCTGCCCTCAGCTTGATGTTGTTTTTCTTCTTGGAAGCAACATGACACTCTTTGAGACTTGTATCCCACTGACTGCAAAAGCTCAGGAACGAGCTGTCTGGAGCGGCTGGAGCAGAATTCAATTGATTTAGATGACTGACAACTGGAAAACAGGATGAGGGGCACACCGTTCGCCAGGCATCTGCTGTGTAAAACCACCCACTATTATCAAACTTGAAGTCATCTCCAGATTATGAAGCAAGTCTGTAGAAATATATCTTCTTACCTAAAAGAAAGGTCAGTCCCAACCAAATTGCAAAACTCTGCTATCCTCATAGGCAGGAAAGGGATAATGAGACATGGAGATGTAGGTGGAAATTAGAGGCATGTGAACACCATACAAAATGCAGAAGACACAATGGTCACTGGTGTACTGGAAGCAGAGTAATGAAGAGATCCTTAGAGGTACTGGAATTG
Organism: Numenius arquata; assembly: GCF_964106895.1. Lineage (NCBI taxonomy): Eukaryota > Metazoa > Chordata > Aves > Charadriiformes > Scolopacidae > Numenius > Numenius arquata. The sequence continues at coordinate 106,668,599 of NC_133576.1, read as the reverse complement.
GGGAAGATGGAGGAGGTGAATCAGGACAAGGGAGGAGAATGGGGAATCTCTGTGCAGAGTGGATATGGAAGCATAAAACAGCCATTACTCACTAGAAGGAAAGAATTACAGATCCTTGGTATACAGGAAGGTGGAGTGCAACAAGTCCTTAAAACAAAGGGTATGGAGAAAATAGCACACAGAAGCTTTCTGGAGAGGTGAAGGCATCAAAGCCTGCTACAGTAAATCCAGGCTGCAGAAGCAACAAAGTGTTTACCAGTTTAGGAAGCAGCATATCCTTGGATGTACCTGTTCAATTTCTAATCTCTCCAAGTTCCCATGCTGCCTTCAGGAGGATGGGACACAGACCTTCTCAGTGGAGCCTCCTCTTTTAGATAGCTATGAACACTGAATAGGCTTGAATCTCGATGCCTTCACTGGTGGGAGCCTTTAAGGTAGCTCTGCAAGGCAAATTTGATGTTAAATGTTGGGAGCAGCTCTTACAGACAGGAAACTACAGTATTTCTTTTTTCAGTGCCCAGGAGTGATCACAGTGTAGTACCATAGTTAAGTGGAGAAGTGAGCATGACAGTTAAAACTGAATAGACAGTCAAGATCTGAAGACAGTAAAATTTTATCCTAGGAAAAAACTATAGGATCAAAAGCTATGTTATCAATATTGCAAGATATTTGTTTATTCACTAACAAAAGCCTACCTGAATGAATTGCATAAGTCCTAGCTCTCTATTCAGCTAAACTTAGTACTTGAGGTTTCCCAGCTATAGGGATTTCATTTCATTACCATCTTCCACATGCAAAATCTCTGCACAACAGACGAGAGCCCATGATGGGTCACTAGTTTGGAAAAGCTGTTCAAGTATGTTTTTTCCCTTGAGCTGAAACCTCACATATGGAAACTGTGTGAAGGTGAGCAAGCAGATAAAGGCAGTGTGGACAACTCAGGAAGACCAAGAAGGATGATTTTTCTTAGTGTTTTGAACTTAATTTAAAACACCGCTCCCAGCTAAAAGAGAAAAAAGAAGATACAGACCATTAAGTTGTAATGGAGATACACCTTCAGATCTCTTTGAAGTACTAGAGAAGATATGTGTAAAAGCAAGAGTTAAGAGTGTTTTAGTGCTTTGTATCAGAGATCATCAAAGAGCTTTGAAGAAACAGACCTCCCAGAATCCCTGCAATATGTGTACAAGCTGTTGTTTCCATTTTACAGAAGATTAAAATGACTCCTAGAAAGATTCATAGGACTGAGGTAAAATAAACGGGGAGCCCATGACAGATTTCAGTATACCACCCCATTCCCAAGCCTATGCTTCAGCTGCACAGCTGTCTTTGTGTTCGCCCGCAGCAAAACAAGAGTTTAAAATAATAGACAAGTTACTACATATGTATTAAAATCCATTTTAAAAATACATTTAATTGTATGTTAATGAGAAGATTCTACTTTGAATGCTTTCATCTAGTTTGTAGAAAATAGACAAAAAGGGGATGATATTTATAGGCATGTTCTTGACAGACAGCATTGTGTAGCAGGAAAGTTTGTTTTCTGTATGTTACAGTTGCTGCAATCTTCAAAATAGCCTACTATGACAGCAGTCCGCTTTGGTAGCCCCAAAATTCTCATTTCTCTCTGTCTTTCTTGCTGCTACTGCATATTTCGTGGATCCTATGATTTGCCTAGCTTTTAATAAAACTAGGTGGCACGTGAATTGAGGGACTCTGGGCCAAGAGACTTTTACGTGCTTACAGCTGGGCTGATTTTTGGCCTGAACACCACTTTGACCACTTTTCAACAGAAGAAATAATCAGAAGGACATGCAGCTGCTGCATAAAGGCCAGGGGAAATTAAAATGTTTCCCATAAGGAAACAAATGAACAAAATACATATGCAGCTTGATTAGAATTTGCATTGTAACGTCATTAATTACTAAAAAGCCACAGGTGGGAATGACATGAGACATGAAAATATGATTATGAAGAGGGAAATGATGATTCTTTGTCAATAGCACAGTCCTTACAAAGGGACATCAAACTGGTGAATGGCTAAGGGTGGCAGAGCAATATCTTAGCAGATGAAATAGTTCATAAGAAATAAGTACAAAAGAACAGAATGTTTATAATGCTTAATGTTTTTCATTCCTTCATAAATATAATTTAACTCCTTTTTTTCTTTTTTTAACGGAAAAGTGTGTAACCACTTAGCAAGATATTGGCCTTCTGTAGACGATAACTAATCCTGACAGTTTATAATTTTACAGTTAGGGAAATGAAGGGGAGAGATACTCAGGGTAAGACAATGAGTTCGTAGCAGAACTGAGATTAGAAAACCCTGCATTTGATTGACAGCACGGGGATGCTCTGGGCTCTCTGTAATTGCTATTTGTCTCATGCTACCCTACTCTCCATGTGGTAATCCTATATAGATGCTTCTGCCCGGAAGCTTTACTCTAGGACTCCATCACTGGCATATTCTAGACTCCAAAAAGTTGTTTCAAAATTTACAGAAGCGTCTGCAGCTTTCACGTTTTTATTTTTTTTTTAATTGAACTAGTAAATTGAAGTAATAAGGAAAAATACCAGGAATAGATACAACTCATTATATTTACAATTATTTAACTGCACAAAATTTCAAACCATTTTTTCTGGACATAAGGCTACGTAGGTAGAGTTAGTTTAGCTAACCATTAGAAATGTTGGAGACACAGTCAACCAGCAACTAATCTGTTCTTTTGTGCTAATCTTTTCTTGCCACAAATTGCAAAAGTAATGGAGCAATACTTTGGAAGATTTTTCTAGGCTTCTGAACACAAAGATCTGTCCCCTTTCAAAGAATTCAATAGTGGAATTGATAAATGAATTAAATCTTCCTTCAAATGCTGAGAAATGGGTATTGATGTCTGTGTTGCTAGCAAAATGAGTCATATTCAGAAAAAAAAGCCTTGCCCACCTTGAAGATATGTTGAAAGTCTCCTCAAAGCACAGGTTTGACAGAGAAAATAATTTTGAATTGGTGATAAAAAACAAAACAAACATTCTGAAGATTGGGTTGTGGCCGCCAGGCCAGAGAGCCATGATTATCCAGTTTCCTCTTACTGCCATCCCTCACCTGCTCGCGACATATGAAGTGCAAAACCTGGAATTTGTGGATAGGGCTATTTGGGTAGCTGACTCAGTGAACACACCACTGTGCTTTCTATTCCTGTTGAATGGGTTATATTAACTTTGTGATGGAAAGCAGCTTAGTCTGGAACAGCTATAGATATATCTGTGCAATTGATTTGGAACACAAGTTCTTATATGGGATGAATCAAGAGCAGGAACAGAAAGCAAAATGAGACTCATCAGCCAGTAGCATATGATTGTGCAGGAATGCAAGTCCTTACACGTAAACAGCGGCATGGATGAGAAAGCAACCTCTGAAGGCTAAATAAACAGCCAGTACAAGCCTCCATCTATCTGCAGTGCACTGAATTCTTTTCTCTCCTTTCCCTTCAAAGAGGAGTAGGCATTTTTTTTTTCACCCTTTTTCATATTTTCTCTGAGAAGAGGCTACCCACTGTGCTCAAAACAAAACAGTAAAAAGTAAAACAAACAATTCGAAACAAAACCCAACAACTTTTGTTGTTCTATGATTGTTTTCTATCTCAAGTAAAGCAATAAAAATATTGATTGGTGGAGGAAAGCCTAAGAATCAAAATGATTTGTCTCAGTAGTAGTCCCTAGAAGAATGAGCTCCTCAGCTGCTGTAAATTGGCTTACTTCTATGGACTTAAATTTTAGTGAAATCGCCCCATGCATCTGAAACGTCACAAGAGCTATGAAGCATTAGATATCAGATGGTAAAAATAAATAAAAACTAACAAGGTTTGCCTTCCTACTCAAGCCCCTCAGTCAGTCTCTGCCTTGCTTGTTCTAACCTAAATAAAACCAAAGGACTTCACTTTATTCCTGCTAACACAACTCAGCAATTGCGTATAGCCATGGAATGATTTGTCCATGAAGCTCCCCTCCATTACCACCTGAATTTGGATCAATCAATCAACCCTGCACAGCACAAGCCTCACCATGTTATTATCAACAGCAGTTGGTTTTCTCTGCCTGGTATGAGACTGTGTCTTAGAAAGGGGTAGCATCCCCACATTCCTTACACGTGAGAGAGACCGGAGGGTGCTCTGGAAGCCTTGTCAGTGACTGGGCACGCAAATTGTCATCCCCTCTGAAGAAAACGTAGACAAACAGAGATTCATTTCGCTGGGCGATTAGGGGAACCACAGCACTGTGGCCACACTTAAGCTTTGGGGATTCAGGTCGGCAGAGGCAGGTTGGGAGGGCTGAGTGGGATCCTGCCTTAGACAGAACTGCCGGATACTGCAGAAGTGCAGCCACTCATTGCACTTCCTCATCCTCAGGTAAACTTGTCCTTCCTGGTTTTTCTGTCTCATAACATTTTTCACTTGCACTGTTTTCCCTTCTGCCTTCATATATATCCTCCAGTCATTTTTTATGCTCTTTCTGTGCTGTGAGTCCTCTGTTTTCCACTGTTGCTGCTTTAGCATTCTGAATCCAAACTCAGTAAGCTTTGCCTGTGGTCTAATCATTGTGCCAGCTATGTCTTTCTATTAGAATTTGCCCTCTGTCTTCTCATCTGTTTCAGTAATTGACCTCTTTATTTGTTAGTTTAACATTTTCATTCCTTGCTCTAGTTATTGTCATTATTCTACTTATATAGACTCACTAATGTTTAACTCCATAACCATTATATGGAGAGAAAGGCTGCGAGCAATTTGGAACAGTAAGTCCCTTCAAAAAGAGAAAATGCTTTAGAACAATTTCCCCCCCTCTCCAAAGAACTGTTTTTCAAAGCTAATCAACTAATACACCAGCATAAACTACTCCATCTAGAGAGTCAACACATGGCCTTCTGTCCAGTAAACAGGGATGAAACAGTACCCCATAAATGCCTGAAGGAGAATGAGGTTTTCCACATCTTCCACTTTCAGAACTGAGACGGGGCAAAAATATTTACTGTTGATAGTCATTAAAATTCCCCTTGAAGGTTGCACTAGAGAAGTTTTTACATAGGCCAAATCTCCAAATGTTTCCTGTTCATGCTACTCATGCAGTTTTAATTAGGGAAGTTAAGTTTTTCTCCTAAACTGCAGTAAAATAAACACGTCGTATTTCACTTCAGAGGCAGCAGCTTGGCTCATAAATCTACACTCAAATGACCTAGACAGGCCATTTCAGCCATCCTCAACCTCAAGGCAAAATCAGCTATGAGTAAACACTTCTCTTTTTCATGTATGCCTTTTAAAAAGCCTGGTCGTGAGACTCCCCCATAAACTTCATTGAATCCTTAACATTAGGAAGGTTTTCCTAATGTCTGATCTAAATCTTCCTTGAAATAGTTTAAACTTATAACCTACCTATAATGAACACAGAGATCAATTTATCCCTTTCCTTTTTGTAGCAAACTTTTACATGTTTGTAAATGGTAGCCTTTTAGTCCTTATGACAAAGTGTACCCAATTATTTCCATCTTTCCTGGGGATTGGGTTTTTTATATGTCTGGTCATTTTTATTTTCCTCTGGAGTCTTTCATGTCAGCCAATGGTTGTCTTGAACTCTGAATATCCAGTCATTGACATTACATTACATTGGGGTTTTCTTTACCAGGCACTAAGCAGAATATGAAGTTTACCTCATAGGTTTTACATACAACTAAGCTATTCATAGTTTCCAGTACAATGCTTTCTGTGCGTGTGGTTTTGGGTTGGTTTTTTTTTTTTTTTTTAAATTGGTTGGACAGGGGATTATTCCTTTACAGCAGCTCTAGCAAAAATGTGGGTCATTAACTCAGATACAGAAGAAGCTGCAAAATATTAGAAAACATGTATTTTAATGCTTGTCCTTCATTCCCCTTCCCTGCCCCCTGTACAGATGCTGCAAAGTCTCTGACTAGCAAAAGACTTGGAGAGCTAATATGCCGTTTAATACAACTGAGTTTTTGAAAAAGAGTTTCTCTTTCAAGAAGCGAGTAGCAGTGCTGATCCCTCTGAAACTTGCTTTCCATGTGCAAGATTACTGCTTCCACTTACAGAGGACTGGGCTGATGCTTCCTTAGCATTCCTAAAACCCTTTCGCGAGGATGTGGCTACTTTTGGAAGACGGTAAAGCCTTACATAATGCTCAAGCTTCATTAAAAATGTGCTTTATCTCCAAAGCTTGTGAGCTAATACAGTGTAAAGAAGGACAGTGCAGGGTGATATTGATCAGTGGTATTTCTCTTTGCATACGCCTTTCTTGTCCTCAAGCCACTTACTGAGTTATCTCGACCCCGATCTTCCTGGCGCTCTGTGCGCTGAACTCTAACTGAAGTTAATGTGAGAGCTGCATGCAAACTTCCAGGTTCAAGACCTCTCTCACAAGCAATCTCTCCTACACTTGCAGATTCTGTGATACCATGAAAGCTTTACTGTGCAGTCGCTTTCCTCTTGTAAACAGGATCAAAGACAGCACGTCATTTTTTTTCTTTTTATTTTATTTTATTTTGGTCTTCTGTCTGGTTGCTGTCATCTCTCTCTATTCTGCCTCATCATGTATTGTACCTTGAACATTGTATCTCACAGCACTTCACAGTTTGGTTTCACCCTTTCTGTGTGGTAACATGACACATTTGAGTACTTTTTCCTATCAGTATGGCATTTTGTATGATATATGCTACTCTGCTAAGATAATTGTGATAAGTCATGCTGCTAGATCCAGTACAAATGTCCCTTTTTCAAGGTTTCTCTTATGCTTACATATCCTTCACTTTCCAAGCATGTAAGTTCTGTTTTCCTAATTGATCTATTTGTATGACAATTTGATAATGTAAATTCTGTTGCCATTTTCCTAGGACACAAAAATACAGACTTTTCTGGGTGATTCCTCAGAACAGTCTTGGATATCTATCACACCAATGATGTAAAGTTCTAAAGGTGGTAAATGCCCTAAATGTCTCAGCATTGCAACTGCAAGTATTTTTTCCCCTTATTCGTAACTCTTTAGCAACACTAAACAGCTGGGAAGAAAGTAAACTCTTTTGAGCTGAGGAACCTCTCTCAAATACCAAATTACATTAAGCAAGGTCATTCCTGCAGTTCTCAGCAACTCCAGGAAAGTAATCACGATCTTTCAGTCAAAAAGGAATCTTCAAAGCCATTTTCCTTGCTTCTTTCACATCTGGATTTAGCATCTTGCCTTTCAGAAAGGAGGCAAAACCTATCAGATGAAACACTGGCTCCTGAAAATTAAATTCCATTGTGGGTACATGAGCCTAAGTTGTCAGAGGTGGGTGTAAGGTGTTACTCTGAATATTTACAGAATACTATGCAATACTGTGGATAAAAAAAAAAAAAAAGTGTTTGTGTATGTAAAATGGGAGAATTGAGAAGAAATAGTGGAGCGATTTTTCCTCTGTACACAGCATTGTTAGGTGTACTGTGAAAAGATGTCCTCAGCTCAAGGAGACACTGGAAAATCTAATAAGGATAACAGCAGAACTTACCCTCTTCTATTTACAGGAAAAGTGGTTGAGAGGCAATCACTGGATTTTTATTTTTCACTAGATTTAGTTCTTTCTCTACAGAAATGAGTTCTAATAGCTGGGTGGGAGTGGTAGAGAAGGGCTCAGTCTTGTTGACCCAGACCAAATGAAGCATTGCATCTGAATAGGGAAGCTAGATGAGCTCATCCATAAATAACAAAATCTAACTTTGTAGCAATGAGTTTTGAATGCAATTAGAGCAATTTCTAAATACTCACAGGGAATCAAGACTACTGGACTAGTTCCACAGATTGCTAGCACTTCAGGAGAACATCAAGTTAGACAAATACCACGAAACATGAACAAATTGCCCAGTCATTCCATCTCTGCTAAGGCCATAGAGAGAAGAAGATGGGCATTCCAACTGACACTTGCAACCCTCTGTTAAGGCAGAGATGAGAAGAAAATAGATTTTTGTCTTCAAGGTCAGAAAAACTTTCTCCCAGGGCAGAACTGAACACTCCTCCTATGTGGTAGAGAGGACCCTCATGGTTTGGTCCTTGCCCACTATGCCAGGTTCACATGCTCAGAGGCAAAGGTGGCTTTTCCCTAATTCAGAGCATCAGGGACTCTGGGTTTTTACTGCTACACAAGAGTACTGCTCCTCGTTGTTATCTAGCATTGCAAAGGCCCTGGGCATTTGTGGTTGCTCTGTTTCAGTTGATCTCTGTCTGAAGCACTTAACAGTTAGGTCTCAAGGGGGCTGAAATGTTTTAATTTGAGTAAAGTTACTGGATTTACTGACAGGGGAGAAATGTAATGGCCTGTGATACAAAAGAGGTGACCTTCAGCTCTGATTTTAAGTCCTGTTATGAATTCCTATGCATAGATATTGCTGAGGGAAGGTTTTGGCACAATATGCATTTAATTTAAGAGTCTTGTTTATTCCAATTGTGCAGAGGTGTTCTAGCATGTACGAAGAGTTAAATCCAGAGAAAGTCATTTTAACCAAAGATCAAGATAAAAAGCCAAGTTACATTATAAAGATACTTAAGCAAATGTACCATATTTAATCTACTCTCATCTTAAAGCAACTTCCAATTTTCACTTTCACTTACATTTCTAATGCAGTGGTGTTTATTACCTATTGCCTACCTTACCAAATGAGCAACAATCTCTAGAGATATCTTCTCTCTGATTAGAAAACTCTTGCTGAAAATAATAGATTTATGAAATATACATGAAGAAACTTTTATTAAAATTACATTAATAGCGAAATTCTGCACACAATTACACTTGGCCATTGTGAAATCAATGAATTGCACCAGGATAATAGAGAACAGAATTTGCCCTGACCGAATAATTTTAGCTGATTAGAAACAATGAAATGAGATATTAATATTGACACTCCCTGTTTGAAATACCCTCCTTCTGTGGACCCAGGATTGATGATTTAGGGCTCTGCGTGGAAGAACAAAGCCACTCTGCCAGCCAGCCCTGACAGCAAGACCATATATACTCAGACAAATGGTCTCATATATAACTCCACTTCTGGGAGGTAAAAAGGAGGGGGATCTTATTCTCTCCTGCTTTGCACCAGGTCACAATTAATATTCCCCCACAGTAGCTGGTAACATGTGCCTGAGTAAGCTTTAAACTCGCTAGCTCAGGTGTTGAGAGCAATGGAGCTCCAGCAGCATAGAGTTCAACAGAGGCTAAGCACCCAAATATTTACTCAATCTGCTCTGTCACTAGCTAGCCTTGGCACCTCTTTTAGGTTAGCTGCAATAGGAGGCTGGCTGCACTCCAGCCAGCGGGTTTATTACCTCCAACGCAGAGCCTGGTTTATTAGCCTGGGTAGAGCACTGGGCTAATGTAATATATATGATACTCTACAGATAGGGAAGTGAAGTGGCTTTAATTCTTCTGGTCTGCAAGCTAGCTCATGGCTCTGCATTTTGTTTTATAGTCACAGGGAATTATATTCCTCATCTGAGGGAACGTCTGGCCCTGTCTGGGGCTAATGACTGTGCTCAACTGTTTAGATGTTTAGTTAGGGCCTTGCTGTCAGTGTTCAGACTTTCAGGCATAGGAGCAAAACAGTGTCCACAAGAGACAAAAACTCAAGGACCGAGAAAGCAAGGGGTGTTTGGGAACACATTGTTCCTAAAGGAGCCGTAGTGACTGACAAGCGCTGCGCCCCATCCCCAGGCCAGGTGGAGCGAAGGTGGGCTCAGCCCTCTGTTCCCCTTCTGCTTTGAACTGGAGGGTTATGCTGCAGGAGGGTTTCTGAACCATGTGAGCACTTCTGATCTCTTTCAGCTGTGACATCCCAACATCTTTTTAAAGATGCCTAAGGGTTTTGCACGGATGCTTTAGATGGACAACCTACCATCCCAAACAACCGGACCTCACCAAGTTTTGCTCTGCCCAACTTGTACCACAGCATCCCTGTATGTTTCTGTAGCAGTGCTGGTGACTAGGTGCAGAACAGAAACCACTACAATTAAAAGGAGACGTAAAGACAATGTTGAAAAAGCTGTGTTGCTCACAGTTTCAAAGGTGTTAAATGTCTGCTTCCAAATCAGAGTGAGCTGTCCTAATGAAGGATAAATACAACAATAAAGAAGGGCTAAAACTTAAAAAAAATGCTAAGAAAAAGAAAAGGGTTTGGGTACACAGACAGGCTGGGAAAACCTACACAGAAATAAATTAATTACACTTCAAACAATGCAGGCTGTTCTTCCTGACTAAGGTATTAGGGATGTGGAGAGTGGAAGGAACTGTAATGAGATACGCCCCTACTCTCTGTCTCTTTTATTTTATGCTCCCTTCCCAGGCACTTTGTTTGTTGGGGTGGAGGAAGAAGTGGCATCTTTACTGGAGGAATTTGATTGTTCAGCCACAAGCCCCAGATAAGAACACTTGCACTGCTAAAATGGGACTTGGGTGGGTGGGGGACGGGACGGGACTGCAATACCCAGACCCTGACTTGAGAGCAGATGAGCTGAGGAGTTCAGTCCCTCTGAGTGAGACCCACTGCAAATACCCACAAATGGAACATTTGCCTCCATGGTAGGCTGGCAGAGAGGTGTATTCTCTAGAGACCGCTCCAGGCATGTGACACAGAGTGGCAGGAAAGGGCTGAGGAACAGGACCCCCGCATGCCTCTCATTGTGTATGCTGAAAGGAGCAGCTGGATTAAGATGCCTCCTTCCCTCTGCAACTCTTCTTATCCGAGCTGAAATCACCGAGGCAATAATATGTTGGATGTCTGAGGACTTCAGAATGGATGCCCTATTATTTCTTTCTTTTGTTTTGTATAATACGTGTGACCTTCAACCGCTTTCACACACTTTTCACTCTGTAGAGAAAATACCATGCTGAATGGCTTAAATGTGATTTCAATACAAAACCGACCAACAAAAAGAGTGTTTGGGACAAAAGCAACAATGCGGACAATGACATTCAGAAGTGTTAGAAGTAAATCTAACTGCACACAAAGCAGAGTTCAGCTAAGTGTCACTGCCAAAAACCATCTTCTGTTCTCTATGACATGAAGTTGGAAAAGAGCTAAATTGAGTACTGAAATTCACTGGGTGCATAAAAAAGCACTGGGAGAAAGGGGATGTACCTGCTCTGGAGGACTGCAGGCACCTGTTTTGCATCTATGCATATCTGACAGATGGGAAGGAGAAGGACCAGTCTTTCAGCTGTGTGAAAGCATACAGTGATTTGCCTATGCAGAGGATCTGCTCCATGGCCTGTGCTTGATTCTCCCAGGCAACACTTTAGGATGGAATCAGATAGTCCTTCATATCTGATTTTGAGTGTACACCTGGAGGGAAATGCTGTAATTCCTCCTTTTTCAAACACATATCGATAAAATAACCATCTATTTTCATTTGCTTCCTTATCTTCACCTGCTCTTCTGTCTCAGTTTTATTTCCGTTTGGCTTAGGTTTAGTCCTACACATCACAGATGGAAAATGTTCCATAGCTGTGCTGAAGGAATAGGGGAAGACGCCTGTTTTTTTGAACAAGGTTATGCTGCAACACACAAGTTGCTTTCAGATGCAAGGGGTTAATGCATAAACCGATGCTTCATTTGCATGCTAAGGAAGGTCTGAAATCCTGCTCGTTCTCCGCTTGGATCACAGTAATATGCATGACTGAGAAAGGAGGATAATAACCAGTAGAAGGAGTTGCTTTTATTAACATGTAAAAATGCTTTTGCATGTTTTCTTTTAGATGAAAAATTTGTGGGCAAATATTTGCTTCCTTTGCTTATGTGTAAGAAAGCATGCCTTTTGTCTGTGTTTCAAATATTAAAAGTAGGAAGAAAAAGGTTTCCATTTTCATTTTTTAATTAGACAAAAGCCAAAAATGTCCACATGGGTATGATAAGAGACATAAAATGCTCCCACAGAATATACCATTTTCTTGCCAGCTGCAGTGAACAGGGACCTTGATATTTACCACAAATTGCAGCAGTGGCTTGTGTTTAGAGTTCAGCCTTATCCCTGGTTGTACAGCTTCTGCTCAGGCTTGCTTTTGAGAACATCAACCCCATTGACCTCTGCTGTGTATGCTATTAAGCATCAGTACGGCAGCACCGTGTGGGACACTTCAGGTGAGGTACCTGGCAGTCAGCCAGTCCCACCACCCTGCCCACCTTGCGCAAATAAATGCTTAAAGGAACTGGTCTTTGTCTGATGAGGGATTTTGTCTGTTTGTTTGATTGTTTGTTTGTTTATTTGTTTGTTGGCTTTTATAAACTACAGGAATTCAGGAAAGATTTTTGGAGGGGAACCACTAAAATGTCCCATTCTCAGCAACATTCATATATGGGGCACAGGAGAACAGTAGTCACTATTCTGGTCAGCTTCACCATTGCATATTTCTCTTCCCCAAATCCAGGAAACATGCAATAAAGGAGGTATTTTACTTTATGCAGAATACATGGGATCAAGGAGCAACAGACGGGAGAAGTAGCAAACACTCCAAAAATAAGTGCTCAAGAATCAGAAGGAATTAGAATACCTTGTTCATCTATAGTTTGCAGCAGGAAATGAATATTTATGTCTCAAATGTTATGTTAAAACATTCTTCCTTAATATGTATTTATATACAACCTTCCACAAAAAGTCTGCCTTCAAAAGCAGCAGGCGCTGACATCCTGTCTTGCCAAAAACACAACATCTCATCAGATGCTCAGAAAGAATTTATATGAGACTTTGTGAAGTGCCTAACAAATAGCAGGCATTCTACTGAAGAAAGCATCGGCATTTCAAGATGAAGAAGTAAATCTGTTCAGTGCTTTAGGAGTTTGAAGCGACTTTAGGAGTTTAAAGTGACTTCTTTAAAAAATGTAGACTCTCAGCCTAATGTTTCCTCTGGACCCCTCTGGCTGACATATGACTTGTTTATAACATTTCTAAATATAAATCCAGGTAACTCAGATTAAATCTCATTCAAAACCCACTTGATTTCTAAGCAAAAATAATAAAGATCTTATTGCTCTTTGTTATAGTTCTTTGTATGTAAAGAAAGCCTCTGAAAAAATCCTTACTAAAGTGAATATACTAATCATTTTCATGTAATCTGAATATATAATCCTTTTTCCAAATAAAAAACTGGAAATTTTTCAACATTTTTGTCTTTTCTGCATTATTATTGACAGGCCTACCTTATTTGCATAGGAAAAGATCAGCACCTCTGGCAGTATCCCTTACATTTGACTTTTTTATTACCTATAACTGTAGGTAACACCCCTTGCTTTTTACTTGATTCTTTTTTTATTTCCTTAATCAGTTTCCCAAACTTTCTAGCTTCTAAATTTGCATACATTTCTGTCATGTTGCCCTTTTTTTCATTACACACACACACACACATACACATACACACCCCCACTGGCGCACACACAGAGATCACAAATATATTTTAGCTTCTGTAGGTGCTTTTGTTCTCTCTGCTAAAGTCAAGTTGTTTTATAACTAACGTCACCTAATTTTTCAGCTGTGGGATGGTAGCTTTTTGGCCATCAAATAAAATATTTAATCAGTTCTCCCAAATTATTCATACCTTTTTCCAGTTCTATCAGCTTATAGTTGTTTTCAGCTTTATGAATCTGCCTCTTTTAAAACACCAACCATATTTATTACTGATTTGAGCTTTTTTTCTGTCTGCACATAATGAATGTAATTAAGTCATGATAACTTGCTCCTAAAAAAATCTTTGTTTTTAGTTCTTAGATCAGTGCCCTTTTATCTGCCAAGACAAAATCAAATTTATCTTTCCATGACACTATTTTTTTGAGTTAGGAAATTGTCAGTACTTTTTTTTTAGAAATTCCAAGGTAGTTCTTGTACTGACAGATCTCTGATGTATATCACTCATGTTGAGATGTCAACTTCTCAGCTTTTCTTTGCCTTTATATAGGACAGGCAGGGTTTTAAGGAGCTGTTGATGCTGTTCTGAAGTGTGATATGATGGTGGGAGCTGCTGGTGCCTTGTGCTCCAGCTTGCACTATATTGGCTAGAAAATTGATCCATAAACCTTCAAGATCACTTGCACAGGGCTTTGTCAGTGGCTCAGACATGAGTATTTTGTAGAATTTGAGCAGGTTTATAAAATGGTACCCTTGTCCTTTGTGCTACAGACCCTGATCTGTCATATAGCTTGTTCCTTAGTGATGAGTCCCTGCTGCCTTGAATCTGCAACAGTGATGTTTTCCAGATGTGTTTTTTCCAAATATCCCTCTTGTACATTATGTGAAGTCGGTGTCTTTCTTTCCATTCTTCCTTCATCTGCCTGGTTCCAAAGCACACCAGCCAAATGATTTATATATAAATTCTCGCTGCAGAGTCTCATTCCCTCAGTAATCTGGGAGGGATTAGCTACTTGATGATTTCAAGCACTGATTCTGATCAAAGACCTGCTAGTCACGGCCAGATGGGTCTCACAGAAGCACTGACAAGCTGATCAGTAGGCCTGATAGGAGATGGAGAGACTGTCCCCACAGCCTTCCCAAAGGACAAAACTGGAATAGATAACGCATGCACCCACATGCATGCAAATGCTCTCTCAACTCATCTCCTGTAACTGTGCTACCTCTGAGCACAGGGTCTGCAACTAACCCTTCAGAAACTCCCATGTTAGCTGCTCTGTTTGCCAGGCTCAGCTGTTTCATTCAGATGTTTGATTCTGAGTAAAGTTATTTCAGTGGCTAAACAGAAGGAACTATGCGCGCAATGCCCTTCTGGATTATCCCAAGTTATGAACTGTGAGTGATGGTGCAAACAGTAATATACATGTATCACGCAGAAGTGAAAGATGGTCCCAGGGATCGCAACAGAGAGGCAGAGGATAAACAATGGCCAGAAGTAACCTTCCTGGCTGAAAGAAATGTCTGATTTCTACTAAAGCCAAAAGTACAAAAGAACGTTTTCAAGTTTTCTGAAAGACAGACGGAAATGTCTTAGGGAACTTGACGCAAAGCAATTATGGATGCTCAAACACAACAAAGATTTTGAACATGAAAAGAGAATACTAAAAGGATTTTTATACTTGACAGTTCATTTCATTGTATTCTCTTTTTATATTAAATTATTAAAGAGAGATATATCAATGTGTGTATTTTCAGTCCCTTTTTGCCACTTTAGCTTATTGGAAAAGTTTAACATTTCCCAACAAAATATCTTCATAATATTTCACAAATGTTACAATTTGCCAAGTTTTTCCCTCAGTAAATTATTACTGGTCATAGCCTCTGATGGGCTACTCTTCCTCTTTCAAATGAAACTTCCTTCTTAATTTAACAGAGTACTGACAGTGGGATACAGATAAGAGAAGCTGATAATCATCTTTGAAATATCTTTGAACCCTCATCTGTGTTATACCACTGAATTCAACAGTACCATGATTTTCAGAAGGTTTATGCCTCCAAGAGCTTTAATTGTGTATTAGAATGAAATAGACATCTAATTCCAATACTGATGTTTCTTTCCTGTTGCTGAAGGTAGTTAGAAACGTGCTGGAGCTTTGGGGGTTACAAATCAATTTTTACACTGCCTAACGATTACCAGGCTTTTAGGTTCTTATGGATCACTATATGTCATACAATATATAGATCACAGACACCTGTTCTGAGCTGTTCACATGGGCCACTGCTACAATGTACTGTCAGGGACCCTTTGAGAGAAAGCAAGTCATCCCACCTCAAGAGAAGTGTCTAAGTTAAGAACGCTAACATTTACCTGGAAATACCCATCTCTCTCCATTGAATGTAGAAGCAGCTTGGAGACTCACTCAGCCAAGAGCTAAACATTTGGATTGCTAAAATTAGGTGAGATAAATCCCACTGCAGGGGCTCAGGCTTGCTACACAGTCAATGGCAAGGCAGGAGACAAGAGCCTGAGTTAGGAGTCGGTGTCTCTCCCTCAGCTGTGTACGGATTTCACAAGTCTCACGTAAGCATCTACATGAGACACTGTAATTTAAATGCCCAGAGTGGGATACCTATGTGATCAAAGTACTTATGCAGCTCTACCAGGACTCACAAAGAGGTTTACAATGGCACACTGTGCTGAAGTTATCCAATTCTCCAGGAATTTGGGTTTGCAACGTGCTTACAAGACAGGTTTGCTATATATATGCACAGTGCCACAACAGAGTTAAAATCAACTCAAGTTGTCACGTGATACTATTGGGGGAACTATTATCTGCTCTTCCCCACTCTATGAGTTATTATCTTTTGCCTAAATGCAGATTATGTGCAGGAACCAGAACTTTTATTTGACTCAGAGGTGCCGTGTACTTTTCTGGCACTATGATAATGTGCAAGGACTTGCATGCCGCCAAAATATGTTGATATTGCTAACCAATATTTTAAACTCTCTGTAGGAGGTCTGCATGTAGTTCTTCTCACAGGCACTCCCACCCCTGCCACATGGATCTTCACTGTTAACGTGGCTCTAAGCAAGACAGAAAAAGACCTTGTTTTAAATTTACATTTTCTTCTTCAAGCATCCTGGCCAGCTGCAGTTTCTGTTTACTGCTTGACAAACCCTTGGAGTACTGGAGGAGCTGCTGAGCTATCAGCGAAAGCTGGAAAAGCTGGACATTACTGTAGCTCACAATTTGATGTGTGCTCCCTGTGGGTGGCTGCTTACCAAAGAAATTTTGGGTGGGATGTGTACTATATGCAGAAACAGTATCATCAGGGAAAAAAGAAAGTTTACAAGGTATGAGTTAAAATCTCTCTGACTGCCTTTCCAAAGATGTTTTGCTAGCTTCACTAGGAATTAATTAGATGACCAAAGTGAGCAGGATCTGGTCTTTGCTTTCTGAAGTAAACAATTTTTAAATGACTAGCAGCTATGGGTGCTACCTTTGCAGAGCCTTCTCTTCTCCAGGCTGAACAGTCCCACCTTCAGCCTCTCTCTGTATCAGAGATCCTCCAGGCCCTTAGTCATCTTTGACCCTTTGCTGGATTCTCTCCAGTATGTCCATGTCCGTTTTGTACTGGGGAGCCCAGGACTGGACCCAGCACTCTAGATGTGTGCCACCGATGCTGAGTAGAGGGGGAGGATCAGCCCTGTTGATTTGCTGGCAACACTCTTCCTCATGCAGTCCAGGTTGACACTGTCCTTCTTTGTTGCAAGGGCACATTGCTAGCTCATGATCTACCTGTTGTACACCTACATCCTTCTCTGTAGAGCTGTTTTCCAGTGATTCATGCCCAAGTGTGTATTGGTGCACGGGGCTATTCCCTCTCAGCTGCAGGGCTTGACAATTGTCTTTCATGAACTTCATGAGGTCTTTACTGACCCATTTCTCCAGCTTGTTGACATTCCTCTGACTGCCAGCACAGCCATCTTATGCACCAACTAGTTTTGTATCTTCTTCAGAGTGTGCTCTGTCCCATTGTCCAGGTCATTAATAAAGATGTTACACAGTTTTGGAACCAGTATTGACCCCTGGGACACTGCTGTTGACTGACCTCCAGGTGGACTTTGTGCCAGTCATCACAGCACTTTGAAGTAGTTCAGCCAGTTTTCAGTCTGCCTCACTGTCCATTTATCTAGCCTGTGCCCCATCAGTTTGTCAATGGTGATATTAGGAAAGACAGTGTTGAATGCCTTGCTAAAATCAAGATAGACAGCAACTTCTGCTCTCTCCTCATACACCAAATTAGTAATTTATTTGAAGAAGGCTAACAGGTTGGTCAGACATTAATTTCCCTTCATAAATCCATGCTGATTACTCCAAATCACCTTAACATTTTTGGAAATGGTTTCTGGGATTATTTGCTGCATCACCTAACCAAGAACTGAGGTGAGACTGACCAGCCTCTAGCTCCCTGGATCCTCCTTTTCCCTTCCCTTCCCTTCCCTTCCCTTCCCTTCCCTTCCCTTCCCTTCCCTTCCCTTCCCTTCCCTTCCCTTCCCTTCCCTTCCCTTCCCTTCCCTTCCCTTCCCTTCCCTTCCCTTCCCTTCCCTTCCCTTCCCTTCCCTTCCCTTCCCTTCCCTTCCCTTCCCTTCCCTTCCCTTCCCTTCCCTTCCCTTCCCTTCCCTTCCCTTCCCTTCCCTTCCCTTCCCTGATGCAGAGCTACTATATTTAATCCAATATAGAACACTGTTTTGTTGTTTTGCTTATATTATTCACTTTTGCAAATCAAATGAACAATGTAGCTATATGGTCCAAGGAATTTTCCAAGTGAGTCTTTCCTAAGAAGGCTTGAGTACCAGGGGCTATGAACACAGACGTTTTACAGACTGATTGGTGTATTAATCCATATTTACTATTATTATTTTATGAATTTTGAAATCTGTAGTCATATCTCATTCAGAGAAATCTTCAGCTGAAGTGAATGGAAGTTTAGCCTGTGTAACAAATGGGTAATAAATGAATAAGACCTTCAGGATCTGGCATGCTAATGATTATAATTTAACACTACTATAGCTCTTTCCATCTTTGAAGTGCTTCACGAACATTAACCATTCTAATTAATTTCATTTAGAGATGTTCCTACTGTATCTTTTCCTCTGCTGAACACTGTAGTACACTTACTGCTGTATTGTAATTCGAAGGTTGTTATGGTAAAGATTTTGACAAGAACAGAAAATCCCTTGTGAAAATTTGCAATTGTGCCAATTACATCAGAGATCAGACGTCAGGATTATCCTTGAAAAGGATCCTAGTACATGCCACAGGTGTACCAAGTCTCTCATAGAAGAGCTAGGTTTGGTCAATCCACCGCTTCCTCTGGCATGTGCCTACTGTAGGGGTGAACAAATTTAATAATGCGAAATTGATTGAAAGCCATGTTAATGTTCAATCTCAGGCTGAGAAAACGCAGATGAGGAAACAAAGAACCCATATAACTATCCTACCACTACCAGTCAACTTGTCAAAGGCAGATAAAGTAGGACAGAAGAATGACATATGATTGTAAGACAGTGAGACATCTGTGTTTCATAATTTTCCTATCCTGAGATGCATTATTCAAAGTGTTATTTTGTTAGTCTATCTTACTGGGACTTACAAAAGACAGTTTAATAGATGCATATCAGTCATTTGACAGATTGGTCCAACTTCCTCACCATGGGGAACTGGCTGTCAGTTTTGGGATGACTCTTTGCAGGCCAGGGTACAACAGCAGGTGCCCTTCTGCTGAATCTCACTTGTTGCTGAAGAGCTTTTCTTCTTGCTGTTTTCTCAGGCAAAGCTGTAAGGAATCACTGCTTGGAAGCCAGGCAGCCAGATGCTGACATTGTAAGTGGCTGTGCCAGGACACTGTGGGAGTATCCATGGGGAGATACCCATCAGCCTTGAAGTAACCATGTGAGCATCCTGTGTGTGGAAAATGTCATTTGAATGTCTAAGTAGAACATGTAGAAAGGTCAGTATAGTTTTGCAGGTACAACTAGTGAAAGTGAGCTCAAAATATACTGTTCTTTGTATGTATTGAGGAGAATACGACAAGGTGAGTGTGCCTAGCTCATGTGAGATAACTAGAAAATTCACCAGCATGGTCTCTTGGTCTATAACAACATTACTAGCTGAAGGAAGTCCAGATCTCCAAGGTCAACTGACACCTACTGCTTACCAGTCATACTGCTTAACATTAACCTCCTTCATAGGCTCCTTAGAAAGTGCTAGTTGGAAGTCTCCAAAATGAAGGAAAGGGAGGAGCTAACAGTTTAGGGGCGATCATAGAACCAGCGCTCAGTCTCCATCCCAGATGCTGGAGGATGACTTGAACCTTTGAAAGAAATTAATCCTCTATAGAAATCACAGCTCTGGTCTGCATTGATTTATTTCGACACTGCATGGTCAGACAACTGTTTCTATAGTAGTGAGCTGGCATATATTTGGAATGACCAAATGCAGAATCATCTGATTAAGTATTTTTCTTGGTATCAATGGATGTCTGATGTTTTGTAACATATAGCTGTAGTTCACAGGGGCTCCTACAACAGCTGTTCTGATTTCTCTTTGTAAGATGAGTGGAGAATCACCCGGCTGGTCCTGTAGGAAAAAAAATCTGAATTTAACGTTGTTTTTTAATCATACCATCACATTTAACAGATTATTATATTCCTGGAATGGCCAATTCAAAATAAGAAATAATTAACTTAATTATTGATTATCATTATTAAATGACAGATGTTTCCAGAAGAGCTTCTGTAGAATCTTATTACATTTCTAGTGAATCCTTTTATTTTGATTGCTGTTCCTTTTCTTTTTTTTCCCATCACTTTTAAACTCCTTAACTAATGGTGGTGACTGTGGTCAAGGATCTTAGGCTTCTGTATTTGGGACCCGAATAATACTTTGTTTGTTCATGATTTTACACAACAGTGGATTTTCCCTTTTTCATGTACTGATACTTATCAGTTTGCAGAGTATGACTAAATCCCAGTTGCTGATGTTATATAAGTTTCTTAATATATCTATCCTTTCTCCTGAGTTCCTGGATGCTTCTAAAGTGTGAGTTTATAGAAGTGTGGTTTAGGGCAGCAGTATGCACTACTAAGTACCTTTTTCCCTTCTGCACTACTATGTACCTTTTTCCAAGGCGCCCTGTCATATTTACAGACCAAATGACAGTAAGGAGAGTAATCTTTAATCACAGATATATGCATTTTTATGAATCACATCACTTCTCTGCTTCATGGGAGCAATGAAGTGGGCTGGGACAAATGCCAGGTGGGTCAGTTCAGTGGTCCCGTCTGTTTGGTGCATAGTCCTGGGGCTGGGCCATTGGGTCTCCAGGGTTCCCCAGAAGTCTCTTAGGTTCTTCTTTTTCCTGGGTTCCCTCTGGAGTCTTTGCCCCTGCCCCTTTTCTCTGGTTACAGTATTGGGTAGGGAATACCTCCTTGGTGACTCATCCCTACAAATCCCACTCTTTTTCTAACTTGCTGTAGAAACTGTTGGCACTCACGGTCAGCTCCTGCTGTTGGTACTTATTTGGAACACTTTTAGACAAGTTTGAATCTTCTTAATTTTAAATAGGTTGTTGGTGCAGCTTGGTTTTTTATTTTCCTTGATCACACAAAAACATTCAAAGTTGGTTTGGGGTTTTTTTTGGAAGAAGGGTTTTTTGAAACAGAAAGTGACTTAAAGTTCATGGGTTTATGCTAAGAACTCTGTTACTTAGCCCCAACTCATGCTAACTGCTGCGAGTCTTCAGAACAAGACTTGCTGTTGCCAACAAGCTGCTGATGAGTTGCATGGCTTGCTTGATGCCATAGGATAAAAAGGTGATAGAAAACTGGAACTCAGTATCGATGTTCTGCAGTTGAGAAAGTGCAGCACAAATAGAGAAAAAGGTTCAAAAGGCTAAAATCTACCTGCATGCTCTGGGGATCCCATGATACTGGGGGAATTGGTGCTGTGGTACAAAATGGAGATATCAGATTCCATACTGTTCTGTAGAGTGACTTCAAAGCAGTGAATTTGATCTACGTTAGTATTTTCCACACACCGCTCAATTTGCTTGCACCAAGAATATAGCCTCAGCTCTTTAAGGGTTGTTCTGAAGGCCTACAGAGTATCTTGAGTGAAGGAAGCACCATCCCCAGAGATCAATCAGTCCGGCTTTACTAGCACTAAGTACACTCCCCACCACTGCCCCTTTAGGATCCCAAGATGATTGGCATTTTAATGTTTCACCCTGATTCCTCTGAAGCTGTGATTTAGTGTGCAGAAAATATAGTGTAAAATTATGTTAAAACTGTAATAAAAGCTGTTTACTGTACTTAATTGTCATAAGTCATTCTATTAAACTGTTGAGGAATATTAACAAGGGATATGATAATATCACCATATAAAATTCATATACATTTTTTAGCAGTTGTAAAATGTGTTATAATTATTTAATAGCTTTGCAACTGGTTGTGTTTGATAATTAACTGCTGTGGGTAAGGAACTATGTTGTTATTTCACCTGTCTAGAAAAGACACAATACCCTCAGTTTAACGTGACAATTACCCATGAAAATGATCAGGTAGCAAAAAAGTTGTTGTCTTATTTTTTTTTGTCCCCACAAATGCAAGCATAAAGCAAAGGTAGCCTACATCTTCCAAATGTGCTTTTTTATTTTGTCTCCACAAACATATTGATTAGATTACCAAAATGCTCTCTACTGACGGACTGCATCTAAAAAAACCCTTAAAAGCCAGCAGAAAAGGGTTTTATAATCCTCATTACCTGCCAGTTAATTGCAAGCTTTGTGTAGGAGAGAAGAAATGGGTGGAATAGTATTGGTCATGACCTACAAATCACATTTTCTAAAGCATTTAGACAGATGCTTAGGTGTGAAGTCCCACCATGGGCAGTGAAGCTCCCTGCTTTTACATCCTGCAAATCAAAAAGACACGGGTACCTCCAAGGAGAACTGGGAAGAATTCAGGCATCAAAATGTGCAACCTGAAAATCCCTGCTCAGGTCTCATCTAAACCTTGAAAAGCCTCACAAGCTGCCTCTAGAGGTGTGTCAGATTTTAACCTTTAAAATCCCTGAGAACCTCATCTACTACTTCTGTGCCTGTCCAGAAGTGTTCAGTCTGGAGAGGATGGATGAAAAGTGTTTAGTTCTCACGTAAGTCCATCAAGGGGCTCTGCCTGATCAGGTGCTCTTAGAAACTGTTTATGGCATGCCTAAGAGATATCCTTGACAAAAGTACAGCAGTAGCTCATGCTTTCTTTGAAAATATGCACAGCCTCATGTCTGAATATTTAGCCAGCTACAGGAGACACAGATTCAACTCACTTCCCTGACTGAAGCAGTTCTAGCCCATCTTCTTCCTCCACCCCTGAAAGAATGACAAAAGTTCTTTGTATCACCTTATCTATCTTAGCGCTTGGATATGACTGAAAGCCCATTTAAGATACCAAATTTTCATTCTGAGCATAGGGTTGAAAGTTGAAATCAATGACAAATAAAGGTAAAGGGATGCTTGATAATCACATGGGCTGTTTACTTGCATTTTGGTGTCTAATTAATTTTGACAGCCTATTTAAAACAGTTGAAGAACTGTGTGTATGAAAGATCACTCCCCTTGCAGTGCCATCTTATTGCAGGCACTTTTGATTTCAAATTCTCTCTCTCAAACTGAGACTTTAAAGCAGCTGATAGAGCCCTTTGTAACAGGAGAGGGAGCTCTCACAACACCAATGGAGAATTGTTGAGGGTGCTGTTTAACCAAGGTAAGCCGAGGACAGAAACCTGTCTTTGTTTTTATCGAGGAGGAAGGAGGTGCATGCTCATGTCCTCCCTATATTAACTCATGGGAAGCACTCATAGTTTAGGTTGCCTACACCACATAAAAGGCTTCGGATTTGAGCTAGAGGTGTCCACATAAACAAAATCTGCAACTTGGTTGGCCCTTGTCTGTGTTGTAACTCATGGAAAAGCGTCCACATGCAAAAGGAGAAATCCTGTGACCTTCCTCCTGATCAGGAGCTGAGCTGCTCCTGAGCTGCTGGTCACCACAGCACAATGTGACACCCAGCATATGAATGTCCCAGGTGGGGTCCTAGAGGACAGTGAGACACAAATAGACCCCTTAGCTCACTTACCTTGTTTTGGGAAAACTTACTGAGGGGTTACTAGCAGAACTGTCACTTGCTTTCCCTTGTCCTCGCGTTTCCTCCAAAGCCCCCATCAAAAGGCTCATTTTGCTTTTCCAGAATTATGTTCTGTGTGCTTGCATAGCCAAAGAGTTAACCTAAATAGTTAATTATTGTTTTCAACATATTAATATACTCACATCCCTCTTTTTAAAGAAAAATGATGAAATAAATTCTTTTATTTATTAAAAAGGACTCAGGAAAATCCATATTAATCTTCTCATTGATTTTATTTCTAGAAATTTCCAAGAAAACAACAGTCCATGTTGTGGTTTCAGCCAGTGGCAGAACCTTTTCTGCAACCAGAAAACTCTGTGTCTTTAAAATACATGTCAGTTGTGAGCTAGTTTTGGCCTGTAGTTATTGCAGTTCCTTTGGTTTATTAAGTAACAGTATTTTTATCACTGTTTAATATTTTTGAGAGTATACACTAGTTGGAACCAACATCTAGCTTTTCTTAGAAATTGTCAATCTTTCTGCAAAAGCCTTATTTATTTTCTGGAGATGTGTGTTAAAACCCCTAGGTGCTTTGGTAACCTGCAAGAAAACAGCTGTGTACCTCTTCCCTGTTCTTTACCTACATCCCTTCTACAGAATTTTTCTTGCACGATATAGATGTTATTCCTTTTTTGCTTTTTATTTGTGTGCTCAAACGAAAAAGACAATAGTGACAGCGCAGCTACAGGGAAATGAAAACATAAAAATGTGTAAGAACCGATTCTGCTCTTGCTTGTGTTGGTGTAAATACCGAGCTTCTCCATTTGTTGCAGCGAGCGCACTGCTGGCTTAGGCCACAAGCTTGCACCAAAATCAGTGCAAGTTGAAGACTGTGCCAAAGGACATCATTATTAGTGTCAATGAGGGTCTCCTTGGATACCAAACCTTTTTCAGGGTGAATCTCAGTATAATTTCCAGAGGCCAAGGATTGTGTCACTAGAAAAAGAATGAAGCTCTAAGACTCCAAATGTTAATTTGAAACTAACCCTTTTCACTTGTCTTCCTAGATGACAGGAAGAGCAGTGAGTCATAATCTGTCATAAATCTGAGGAATGTCGAGTGAAGTCAGAGGGATTCTTCAAATGGGGATGAAGGGCAGAAACATTTTGTGGATTTACAAAGTACACAAAAACGTGATGAAAATGGTATATGACCTGATGAGGCACAGAAAACAACTTGAAGCCACAGAACATAGCTGTAATGAGTAATACTAATTCTCAGATAGTTTTGATCAGGTCACCATTTTTCCAGCTGACAGAAAATTCACTAAGAGTTGTGGTTCTCATTGTCCTGATGACACAGCTAACTTGTGAAACTGTTTTGGCTTAGGAAAATGTTGCAAAATTGCAAATTAGTTATTCTCATTTACCAGCTGGGCAGGAGTCAGAGCAGTTGGGTTGAAACATGGAAGAAAGTGAATTCCTTCTTCTTTCCGAAAGCTTTGAATCCTTGTCAGAAGTCCCTAAATGCCATCCAGTAGGGATTTCCTGATGTTGTTTTGTCTCATAAAAATAACTAAATACAGGCTCGACAGGGGGTGGGAATCTGTCTCCTGTGTTGGTGAACTGATCTCTGGCTGGAGATCCAGACTCATTGCTTTGCTGTTTCTGTCAGTAAGTGTTTATATGTGGTATATGAAGCAGAAGAGCATCAATGAGAGGGAAAGAGGAAAACATGTTTCAAAGAACGCTTCATCCTAGCAGTTCGGGACTTTCCTGTGGAAAAGCCCGGTTCAAGTCTTCCACCTACTTATTTCAGGAACAGGTTCTGAATCAAGGAGAGATCTTCATTGCTGGGTACTGAAGACGTAACTCAACCCTCTGTAAAATGTGTCACCAGTTATTTGGTATAACTGTCTAGCCAGTAGAGGAAGGCACTCACTTGAGGGGAGCGGGGCTACAGTCCCTACTCCAGTGTACGCTTACTTGGGTCTGCAATGATGTCAAGGAAGCCCAATATTTGCCCAGTCTCATAGATGGTAGATTATGGTGTTTCTAGTCCACCCAGAAAGGAGCTGAATCTGGATCACCAACACCCCTGACCATCCTCACAGAACTTAAGTTTTGGGTAAAACAAAGACGATGTCCATTTTCTAAATGTAAGTCATCATCACCTTTATTTCTTAGAGGCTCTGGGAATGAGCTGCTTGGTGTCAACGAAATGACAATTTGGCAAGAAAACTCAAAACTTTTAAAGTCTGTTTCTTCTGGAATATTTTTTCCATTTCTTCATTTTGCCAGACAAATATAAAAATCAGTGATTTCTATGGCTTTAGTTTTGATTAGGTGCTGAAATTCTTCCACACAGACTCTCTTATAAAAGGGAGTTTAGCCTGTTACCTTGTCGTAAAACTGTTGTCTGATTTTAAAGTAGAGAATAGAGCAACAAAACTGATTGAGGAACTGAGAAAGTAAAATGTAGAGCAGGTGAAAGATTAGAATTTTTGTAGGCTTAAAACTGATTGTTAAGAGGGAATTTATTGAACCTTATAAAAACCTCAATTGCATGCATAATGTCCCTGTAGTTTACTGTTTCCTTTAATATAAACTAAAGAATTATAAATATGGAACAGATGGTAAGAAACACATTTTCCATACTGAGAATCATAAGTGCATCTTCCTGCAGAAAGGTTGTTGGAACAGTTTCCAGATGGAGCAAAAAATTCTAATCTGTATTTTATCTCTGTGGAAAATACAGGTGGGAAGTTTCGACCACTGAAGTTTGTATTAATTTCTGAACTGAGAAAGCCGCCTCTGCCTACTAGATCACTTGGTGAGATAGAGATGTTCAGTTCTGGAAGAAATAAGTAATTGTTCTAGAATCACCACAGAATTGGACTGTGGTAAATGCTGAGGCATGCCTGGTCCTTACGAAGTCAGGAGAAAGAAAAAAGATGCTTAACAGAATCCAATGTGCAGTCTTTTGAAAGATAGTCTTTCTGTTTTCTCTCTGCATATTTGTTTTTACTTTTATAATTTCTCTTCTAGTGTGTCTGAAGTCTCTTTCTAGCTATCCCCTAGGATCTGTGCATTTGCAGATCTTATAGTACTCTAGACATGGAAAGTCACCTCTGAACTGCCTGACTATACCTCTCATTCAAAAACCTTGTTCAGATCTACTTCTGGGGAAATTCAGTGAAGAATTCTGCTGACTAATGAGCTCTACCATGGAGACATAGAATATGAAAATAGAAAGAAAAACTTTTAGAGAAGAACCTTGTCGTGGTTTCGGCCGAATTTACCAAAACCGGACCGACAGATTGCCCTTCCCCCCCTTCTTCCGCCCAAAAAAGAGGAGAGAGGAGGAGAAAGAGATAAGGAGATTCAGAAGTTTATAATGAACTAAACTACTTTAATGAAAAATTAATATTAAAATAAAAATAAAGAAGAAAATAATGAAATAGATACAATATATACAAAACCATTTCAAGCTCCCAGGATGACAGTCACGTCACCGGCAGGCACTGGGGAAGTCCCAGACTGGACTCAGTGACGAATGGAAACTGGATCCCAGCTCTGGAGTCAGGAACACACGGATCGGGATCAAAGGCAGATGGACAGACAGAGTCCTCTCTGGACGTCAGCCATCGCAGGAAGGGGGGGGCTGACCCTTTGATCCCTCAGCTTTTATACTGAGCATGGGGCAGATGGGATGGAATACCCCAGTTGGTCAGGTTTGGGTCACCTGTCCTGTCCGCTCCTCCCCACCGATGTGACCCCTCTACATTTTTTCCATTTCCGACCCTCTAAGGGGGCAAATAACGAAATTGGCTGACCTTGGTTGTTATAGCAATAAGTATAAGCAAGGGCCTCTCTGCATACCGTTCCTTGGCATGGAGCACAAACATTGGTCTTATCATTCTGAGAACGAGCAGTTTTCTCCACAATATGCCGTTAATTTCAGAGAGTTAGAGGAGGCCTAGCTAGGATGTAAAGTTACAGAACAGAAAATTGGTTTGGTTTTACTTCAAACCGGGACAAACCTAAAGTTCTGCAAGATGGAAATGAAGTTACTGCCAAACAATTGCATAGCTTGTGAAGGTAGGTAAATGCCTCTTAAGGTTGATTTAGTCCACTTCTGGGTTAAATTTTTCTCTAGAGGTATCTTGCTCTCTCCCTTTACCATGACATAGCCTCATGGCACAAAAGCTTGCCAAAAAGCCAAATCCTGACCTCATTTACACTGAAATTATTTCAGATTTATGTTACTGTAACCAAAAAGTGAAATGGTGATAATCAATACACTACTGCCAAATGAAATTTCAATCTAATTCTGCTTCCTGCTACATCAGGTTAAATCAGGATGCTTTTGATAGCAATTTTGGTAGCATTACTATGGATTTCAAATGGTTTAGTTGAGACTAATTTGAGCGTGTATCTCAGCAACTGGTGTTGTATGTATATTTTAAATAAAGAAGGATGAAGAAGTATATCTCAAAGTCATATCCATGTTGGGGGTTGAATGACCACGCAGTTAGACTTAGATATCACATTTCCCTTTACTTAAACCATTCTTTAATAATTAATTTCTTCTTTATTGTTACTAGCATTGGATTATTTCCCAGAAGCTTGCTTTATAGTCTGGTATGTTCAGTGCTAGACACTCTACAAGCACAGAACAGATCTGCTGCTGTGAAAAATACATGGCTTAAGACACAAAATGGGTACAATCTATATGTTTGTAAATGTTAAACATAGGTAGACATGAATATCTCTTTTCATCCTGTGAACTGGCTTAATGTAATACTGTCTCAGTCCAGAAATATATAACAATGTTAAAATGACACTGTGCCTGTGGATGTCTTGATGGAGCACAGTCATCCAGATGCAGTGCTGTCCTAACATGCTTATATCTCTTAAGGCATCCTGCCAATTTGGAGCATGGACAAAAGATGCTGGACCTATGTACCAAATCAGCAAAAGGCATGCACAATGAGGCAAAGGCACTCAGCATGGAAGCCAAGAGATGTTGTCCACTTCTGTGAGATTATGGGAGAAAAGGATCATGCTGGCAGAGAAGCAAGACTGAGCGGTGTCATTAAGGACCATCTCAGACAGAATGATCCATAAAGTAACATCGAAAAGCAAAATTCCTTATTTTTATCTGCTTCCGTCTACAGCAATTCCCTACTGTTCTCCCTTAATGCAAGTGCCATTTACTTCCATGATATATTCCTCTTCTTAGTCCCACTCCCTGTATTTATTAACCAGATAATCCATCTTTACCATACAGCCAGTGCCATGATTGCAAATCCTACAAGTTCTCAAAATGGCTATAAAGTAAAACTCTTTTAAGAGCCTCAGGATGGTGACTGGTTGCATAAAGCAGATTATTCCTGTCTGGGGTTTCCAGGAAATTGTTGTATTCCACTTATTACCTGTCTTTGAAATGAAAACATCAAGATAGTTTATCTCTGAAATGCTACACTCCACAGTATACGAGACGAAAAACTTAATAGCATCATGAATTTCATATAAAATAACAATACATTTTTCCAAGATAGCTTTCTCCCTATTCCACATCATGAAATCATAGTCAATAAACTTAAACACCATTGCACCATATAAATGTATTAAAATCCTTGATTGACTGAGCTAATCTTTTTTTCAAAATAGGCTGTAAATAAATAAGTGTGGTGCAGGAAACAAATCTTAGCTATATGCCTCTCACAAAGACACAAGTCCAGTCAGGTTCTGACATTTAAGAACAGTATAAGTGAAACGTTAACAGGCAGAAAGCACGTAAGTAATCCAAGCAGTCCTTAATGGTCTTCCTATCTATTGACTATCTTCTGCTGTCACTTAGGTCTCAGCAATAACTTGGTCTGCAGCAGAGCTACGGGGAGGTGTAGATTTAAAGTATGCATAGACATAGAGGCGTGGATTCATTCTACTCAATTTAGGTACCTTGCTGAGATGCTGGAGTTAGGAATCTGGTCACCCTAAACTCCATAGTCAATGGAGAAAGAAAACTCCAGAGGGCTATTCATCTCTTAAGTGGGCAGAATTATCCTCTGGAGGTCATTGTCCCTCTATATTTACTGCAGAGACAGCCTTGGGCAAAGATGTTCTTAGGAGCCTCAGTTAGGTTGGATTAATCCAGAGATAACATTTTTCTCATGTAGTGAAATAAGTACTGGGCATGTTTAGTTTGGAGAAGAGGAGGCTGAGGGGAGACCTCATTGCCCTCCACAACTACCTGAAAGGAGGGTGTAGAGAGGTGGGTGTTGGCCTCTTCTCCCAAGGGAATAATGACAGGGCCAGAGGAAATGGTCTGAAGTTGCGGCAGGGGAGGATTAGATTAGATATTAGGAAGAATTACTTTACTGAGTGGGTGGTCAGGCACTGGAACAGCCTGCCCAGGGAGGCGGTGGAGTCACCATCCCTGGAGGTATTTAAGAAACGTGTAGACATGGCACTTCAGGGCATGCTCTAGTGCCCGAGATTGTTGGTTTGTGTCTGTTTGTGGGTGGGTGTGGTGTGTGGTGTTTTTTGTTTGTTTGTTTTTTTTTCGGTTGGACTCGGTGATCTCAAAGGTCCCTTCCAACCATGAAGATTCTGTGATTCTGTGAAGTAAATTCACTGAAGTCATTGAGTTTTCACTGAGTTAAAATACGTATAAATGAGAGAAAAGACAACTCCATCTATTTTTGGAAGCGGACATAACCATGAATAAGTTGTTACTTTTAGTAACTTAGTAAGTGGGGGAAAGTGGCACATTCCCTGGACATAATAATTTGGGTATTCCACTAATTAACCGTCAACTACTTCTTCATGCTCATTTTCATGTCTTTCCAGAGGTTAATTTCTGCCAAAACTTTATGCTTGGGACCCAGGTGCCTTGATATTACATCTCATTTCACTGACCTGTAACTCATCTGGTGCTGCAATGGCATCTGAAGGTAGACTTGAACACCCCCGTCTCTCCCCCCAAATCAGCAAGAAGAGAGCTCACTGTCAAGCAAAACCAAGCAGCAAACTCCTGAGCCTGTGGGCTCAACAGCCAAGTTCCTGTGGACTCCCCCAAGTCCAGGGTTTTGCTCAGTGACCCTGCAACAAACATAATCACTGCTGTCATTTTGTCTCTCCCCCACACTCGTTTGTCTGTAATGCTGTTTGTAATTTTCATGTTTTAGTTTTTAAACATTTCATGTAGGGACCCTGCCTGAATATGTCTGTAAACCACCTATCACACAGCTGGTGAAGTAATACAATAATAATAATTAATTAATAATAGGCCTGCTCCTTAGAAGTGTCGAGAACTGGCAACTGACATTGATGTCAACCCCTCTCAGAGGAATCAAGTCATTAATAATAAATAATAGCAGGAAAATAATAATATCACATTCTGTTTTTTCTCACTGCTGTGATGATCAAATCCTTCTTTCCATTTGCTAACTACGTGCGTATAGATCAAATTACATATAGAACATCATACACCTGCAGCAAACTAGCGTGTAGGACTAGCTAACTGTCCTACATGAGCTCTGGGCTGTCTTCAGATGTTTGGTAACTTAGTGAAATTTACAGAGTCTCCACAGCCTGAAAGGAGACCAGAACTCAGAGTCCTGCAAAATAATGATGTGAAGGTTAATTAAACACATAGCTAGTTATATAGGGTCACTTTAAACTTGTTTTGTTTAAACCCCAAGTAAGCTAATATCCCTACCAGCCCTGTCTTCTCTGTCTTGTTAGAATTTGACTACTTTCACATGCCGTCGAACTTCCCCCCACAAATCTGTGCACCCAGCCTGCCTACGGATAACCTCGGAACCTAATCTCAGGCACTAGTGATGCAGGGAGAGTATTTGTTTCAGGGCTGGTCGCAATGAACTTTCTTTGCTGCTACACAGAGGACTTCATTTGGGGCTGCCAATCAATCATCTTTCAGGCATAAAAATCACTTTTGTAACGAAGGGGTTATTATCCACATAATTCTCTGCTCTTCTTAACTGCTGTTTTTCTGAGTCCCTCATGTTAAGTTATTACATCAAAGTTGATTGAAAGCAGTTAAATGGTAATCACTTGATTTTTAACATTGTTGGAATCTCAAAGGACTGTGTTACTTGTAATTACAGCATTTTTCTTTACTTCACTTTGACTCTTAGGAGACAATGCTTTCACTAGTATTCCTGGTTAATCTGCCTTTAGAGTAGCTTTGTTTCTTCAGCTCATCAATTTTCGTAATGCCAGCCAATAAAACACGAAACAGGGAAACTGCACAGTAGTTCCTCTGCTATGTAGCAATATGTATGTGTGTATATATATATATTTATTGCCAAGACTGACTAAAACCTATGGGGATTTCTGCATCTTTGTTTACAAACACATGTGTGAATGAAGTCTCTGCTGCCTGAATTTTTAGAAGAATTGGCATTCTTCTACCATGAAGTTAATGAACACAATTATGAGAAGAAAAAAGAAAGGAAGAACAAGAGAGTACCATATCTATTACAAAGAACAGATTACAGTTATGGATATAGCATTAAATTTTGGTTTAGAGTGTGTTTTACAATGCTTTTGTTGCATTCTATTGTGTTGCAAGGCCACGAAATTAATAACTTGGCATCCAGAGGAGAAGCAAGGCAGAGATAGCAGTGTCAAGAGAAGGGAGAATGCCATGGGACCCATGCTTATTCTTGGTAGCAATGCAGAATTCTATCAAAATGTATTTACTTCAGAGTCTGATTGCTGCATCTTTGAAAGAGAAAAAAAATAGAATTTTTTAGGCAGCATATTTATTCTTTGGTAGCTAGGCATTCCATTTGAATCCCTAAACACAAACACCTAGTGCCACTTCAGATCCTTCCTGGCCACTTGCTACACTCCCCATAGGCATGGACCTCTGATAAGTCCTATGTTACCTCTACTCACTCCTTGTTGCCTTCTTGGTTACAGCAGGCATTGCAAGAGGCATGGCAGCTGATGTCTAGGCACCTGAATCCTATCTAGGGTACCATTTTATCTAGAACAGAGTCTTAAGCTTTTTACATGTCACTTCAATCAAGAAATTATTCCTTTTCACAATAAATTTTCACATCTCAGAGCAGCGGTATGACATAATTTTGGGATGTGTGTGTGTCCTAGATAGAGGAGTGACTCTATCCGTGCTATTAGAGTTTTTAGGAAGGCTAATGAGAAGGCTAATGACCATTTTTAATACTGGGAAATTATATCCTTATGTTCGCAGATTTAGCATGAACTAAACTGAAAACTCCATTGCAGAACTGGAGCTGAGGGATCAGAGATACATTTACAGAGATCCCATTTAAAACAGAGGTTATATTTTTTAGTTTTGATCTTCCTCAGCATGAGGATGCTGAAACATTAAGTAATTATGTTAGCACCTGAACTAATAATTTGCTTGTAGCATATAAACGTTGGTTTAAAGCTTTTAATTATTTTCTAAAGGCATGAAAGTCCACAGTTATTGACAGCAGTTGTGGGCCAAAATTGACTCATTTAAGACACATTTGAGAAAACTTGTGAACATTATGTGGGTCCCATACTAATGCTCACAAATTTTAACCCAGCAGAAAAATTAAATTCTCACATAAATTTAGGATTCTGTCAGCTCAATATTTCATAATTATGGTTTGCTTACATTTGTTTCCTTCTTCATCAAGGTGCTATTGGAGAGTTCCCAAAAGGTGACCAACTATTGCAGTTTTCAGATGATGTTTTCACATAGCAAGAGTTTGACTTTGTGCATTTTGTATTAAGCAGGTATTTGACAGGAGCCAGGAAACCATCTACCCATTCCCCAAATAATGTCATTTATGAAGGGGTACAGTGGTGGCACCCGGTTTCTGGTGTAGTGAAGCTTGGATCTTTCTTGAGGTCACCAACTCTTTATGGGGCTTGGGTAGGACTTACTTCTGAAAAGAGTTTTTAACTCTTGCCTATGGAGTACTGTTTTTTATAACTGAGGAAAAAAAATTGTACTTTGGATTTCTTCAAGAGAATTTCAGTATTATGGAATATATTAAATATATATGTTCCCATACCTGCAGCTACACTACTAAACAGGAAACCAATTTGTTTTGAAAGCATATCTTTATAGTTTGTTTCATTACATTTACTTTATCAGGTTTTTAAGGGGTTATGGTATTCACTGTGGGGGAAGAGCTGTTTCTACCCTCTGGTACATACTTTCAGTAGATATTAGATGAAAATGCATAATCAATGTCACTGTAATGTCCCTGACAGCAACGCTTGCAGGGATGTCTATCCAGACATGATTTATCAGCATTTATCACAAACAGGTCCATTCTCAGAAATCAGTTGTTTGTATACATTATTGGATGTGTAGATTTTTAGGGAAGGGAGAGTATTAAAATTAATTAATATAAAAATGGAAGAAAATATAAATATAATTCCCTTTTTTTTTTTTTTGCAGTGGATCTTTTGTAACAATTTGGGCATTATGATCTCCCATGTTGTCATTTTTTTCAGCTGTAAATCTGTTTCCCTGAATGAGATTGTTCCTGGCTCACTTGTACCAATGGAGAGAGACAGAAAAAAAGCTTCATAGAGTCATAGAATCATAGAATCATAGAATGGTTAGAGTTGGAAGGGACCTTAAAGATCATCTGGTTCCAACCCCCCTGCCATGGGCAGGGACACCTCCACTAGAGCAGGTTGCTCAAAGCCCCATCCAGCCTGGCCTTAAACACTTCCAGGGATGGGGCATCCACAACTTCCCTGGGCAACCTGTTCCAGTGCCTCACCACCCTCACACTAAAGAATTTCTTCCTAATATCTAATCTAAATCTCCCCTCTTCCAATTTAAAACCATTACCCCTTGTCCTGTCACTACACTTCCTGACAAAGAGTCCCTCTCTGATGCCTCTCAGTCAGATGGACCCAGCTAACTGAGTGTAGGTAACAACAAAGGCTATGTCAATCAGTGCAATGCAGAAGAGCAAAAAGGTATATGGAGTTCACTGCATCTGCAGAAAGAGTCTTTAGTGTACTACAGCCAGTATCACTGCTGGAAGAAGAGGAGACTTGTTACTGGTGTTAAGCTGGGCTGTGAGTATCGTATAGGCACACCAAAAGTGGGCTGTGAAAACTGAATTGCCTTCCTGATTATATTGGATATAGGATACAAGTGCATACCAGTTGTAATAAAGGTGTTGCAGAATTCATGACTTTTGCCAGAAAATTTTCTATAGAATACATCCGTTCCCTTGGCAAAGGTTGTCTTCTAAACCTCTGGCTCTGAAACTGAATATGAAATGTTTTCCCATGAAATATTGCTGAATTCTATTTTTGTGTTTCTGAACTGTTTTATTCTTTCCCCCAAATGCAGTTCTCCTTGAAAAAAAGGTGCTCTGATTGTGGATGCTATTTTCTCTCGTGCTTCGTACATTTATACACACAACACTATTTAATTCTTCTTATCCAGTACTTCAGTGGGACTTCTGGTGTGACTGAGGACAACTTGCATGAGTAAGAGCTCTTCGGATCAAAGGCTTTAAAATACGCTGTTCTTAAGTCGCTGATGGCAGTCAGTGAGTAGCACACAAAAAAATGACACAAAGAACTGCTTATGAGCAAGCCTCATTTGAAAGCAGGTGCTGTTGTAGTTATCCAGCAGAAGACTCGGTTCACAAGTTGTCCGCAGACTACAGAAGAAAGAAGGTTTAAAGGATTGTCTCATTGACCCAGCTTGATCTGTGTTTCAAAGGCAAAGCTGGAAGTGTACTACAATGAGCTTCACATATTGATCAGTACAAGGAAAGAATGACATAGCTCAGCCCATGCCATTGTCCTTTTTTTACCTTTTATCTCCTGCCCCTGCTTCTGTTCAAGGTAAAAAAAAAAAGAGTTGCAATTAGTTCATCTTAAAGAGATTAGACTTCCTATTCAAAATCTGGAAAAGATGCTGAGAAATCACAGGTGTCCGGGAGGGGTATATTTTTGCTTTATACATTTTTAGCTTCACACAACAAATAAATATTTCTAAATGAAGAGAAGGCAAGAAAAAGAAGTGGAAATATTTTTTCCTTCCTTTTCTCTCTCTCTCATACATACATATATGCATGCATGCACATACACACACACACAGAGACACACACTAGTTTTGCAAACTGAAATGAATATGGACATCACTGTGAATAATCTCTCAGCTCCTCATTTTCCATTTTTGTGGGGATAATGAAATCAATTTAAAAAGACTAACAACAGACTGTTTTCCCATGAGTCAAAACTAATTTTCTGATATGAATGAAGGAG
Organism: Numenius arquata; assembly: GCF_964106895.1. Classification (NCBI taxonomy): domain Eukaryota; kingdom Metazoa; phylum Chordata; class Aves; order Charadriiformes; family Scolopacidae; genus Numenius; species Numenius arquata. Next base: position 106,632,698 of record NC_133576.1, on the reverse strand, counting down.
TTCTATACAGTGAATAGTGTGGAGTATTGGAAAAATTTTAATGACCTAGATGGGTGGTTGTATTACTCACAAGTGGCAATGTATGAATTATATAGGTCAGTCTCAGCAAAACCAGATGCCTTAGCTACCAAAAGTCCCAATTACAGAAACCAGAAAGAGGAATTACAGCTTATAATTGGTTTGTAAAAAATCTCTGATGGAGCTGTTGCCTTGTTATTAAAATGGTTGAATGTTGACTCAGCTAACTTGTACATATTCATCCACCCGATGGAATTTGCATCACCCACATTAGGTCCCTTAGACAATGAAGAGGAACAATTAATTAAGCAGGGGTTGCACCAAAGCCAGCATGCTGACTGCTTACTGTCAAAGATAGTTACTAGAAAACTCAGATGGTTAGTACAACTATATTGGCTACATCTGGAAAAAAAAAGATGTTTTAAGCCTTTTTTGCCCAGAACTGCTTCCTACTGTGTAGGATGCCCAGGTCTTTATTGTCCCTGTGAGTTTGACAGAATATCTTTGAAGGACTAAGAATAGTTCAGACCTTTACAACTGCAATGCAGGAGAAGAAAGAGACGCCATCACACTTTTATGTTCTCAAAGTCTAGTATGAAGTCACCATCAGATTTTTCTAGATAGGGGCAGAAATGGAATTAAAATCTCCTAAGCCTGAAGGAGTGCTCCTGGTAGAGCTGGTAGATCCTTATAAAGCTGGGAAGGGAGGGAGGCAGAAAACTTTTCAGCATGGTCAAGGCTAAATTTTACGAGGATCCTCAAAAGCAGAACTTTGGGTGCCAAAGTAACTTGGTGTGTGGAAACATGGATGGTTCAAAAGCCTAAGGACTATGTACACCTCCCTGTCTAGGTAGCAACTAAGTGGAAGGCTGGAGGACTTGCATTTGGAGATGTGCCAATGGCCATGAGATGTTTATACCTTTTCTGAATATCTTTGTGGAGCTATTGCCTGGTCAAAAGTGACCCCAAGACTCTATAGAAAGATGTCTCCATATATGAAAATACTTCCCTATCCATCTGTGTTTTCATATGCAGTAAATGTACCAACCTGTGCCAAAAAGCTCTTTTCCACATGTAAAAAATATATTTTCTTTGGAATTAAATGCTTTTTCATTTGGAAGCTTGGGACTCCCCTTTTTTCCAGAGCCATATAGCAGTTTCTAGGTCTGCAGGTCCACCAGCCCTGGGACATGAAAGCTGTTACGTTTCCATTCATAATAATTTTATTTGGTTTATTTCTTGGAAGAAAAACAAAGCTATGCATTTCAGTCATTATAAAAGGCCATTATTAATTTATTCTTGTTGTGCTAGAACTTGATAGTCTGTCTGTGTGCTTAAAATGCTTTTGTATCTTCTTTGTTATCTCCTAGGCATGTAATTTAATTAACGCATGTACACTGCTTTGAAGATGTAAAGCGATATATGAATGCTTAAAGTGCCAAATTAAGGCTTTCATGGGTGAAACTGTGGGGCAGGAGGCAGAAAGTACAACATACAAGCAGCAGTGCTTGAAGGTAATTACTCCTGCAAAGGGCAGGAGCAAACATAATGCCCCAGAATTGCTGTGAGGAGCAAAAAACCAGTGTCAACCATTGAAAAAGCACCTGGCTTTTGCTACCATCCAGTGATGAAGAATCAAGTGCCTGTTGCTATTCAATTCTCTAGTTCCTTTTTTAATATGATGGATTATTTTTCATGGTGACTTCACCATGCAATCCTGGGAATGAGGGAGGAAGGTACCACAGGGGAGAATTAGACCTAGCAGTTTAGGCCCGTATTCTGCCAGCTGTTAAAACAGGAAGAAAATGGATTCGTTAAGTTCATGTGAATAAAGTTAAATAGATTCATGCCTGTCAGTTATGGATAGTACTGCGTAATGGATAGGCTGCATTATATCATCTTGCTTAGTCAGGGGTACGTGTCAGAGTTGTGTTACAGTGAAAGGTCATACATAACCAAACTACTTTAGGACTTCAGCTGGGTCGGTAGCATTAGTCCCATAATACTACAGTAAAACAACACAGCATCTTACGCATGGGTATGCAAAGAGCTGAGTTCTGAGCTGAGAGGAATGAACTGGCTGTTAAAAGAAATTTGTGGGCTTGAGACCCAGTAGCTTTCTGCTAGTTTAAAGTTGTTAGAAGCCAATATTAGGCAACAAGGATGGAGTCAGTCATCTAACACAGACAACTAGTGCCATTTGAAACGCTGTATCTAAGCCTGGGCTAGAATTTGTGGTGCAAGCCCTGTTGGGAACACATGCCCTTCCAGAGCAGCAGCTGAAGCTCAGGAGAGCGCTGATCTGCCAATCCTGACTGCCAGCCCTGCATGGATGTTAGAAGATGTTAGGATGTTTCAGATGGCATTGGCTGCCTATGTTTATGCAACCGAATCCCGTCCATGCAGTCAAGTGCCACCATTTGGCATCAGAAAGAGTGATAGTGTCATGGCTTCTATTCAATTTCCGTGCCATTAATCTCTCTTCTTCTGGAACCTTTGCATGCAGAACACATCAACCCAGTATCAAAACTGTCAGTTATAGAGTACATTAAAAAAGTTAGATTTTAACTACAAGAAAATAAAATTGCTCCAATGTGTTCCTCAGGTGGAATTCCCCACCAATGACTAGGTTCATCCTATTTAGGCTTTGTCAAGCACTTTGCAGTTGTCATGACTTATGGCACCCTGCCCCAAAGTCCAGCCAGTCAACACTGATACATGTTGTAGATTAATACAGGAGAAACACTTACTTTTTCTCAGCTGGAAATTGTTTGCGCTTTATCGTGATCTTAAAATTTGTTACCTGGTGTGGGAACATTTTCTTTTTTTCTGTATGTGCATTATCTTGTTTTGGGTAGAGGCGGGGAGGAATCAGCAAATCAGCATTTTTATCACTGACTGACATGTTCACTTCTGATGGGTTTTATCTTGGACATGTTTATTATATTATTCACAACAGGATCCCTATTATGAAGTGGATGAACGTTACTATTCATTCAAAACAGATGCACATTAAGTGACAGTCACTGAGTCATTGCCTTCTGTATGTCAAGGAAATCAGTACAAAGTTGGCTATCATTTGACACAATTACATCAGTCACTTTGCAAAGGATAGCTATCCTTTAGTACCAGCAATACCATCTTAATTTCTACTGTATAGCTTGCTGTTGCCATGGGGTCCTACCTTAGTTATGTTGTTGCTGTTATTTTTACAAGAACCACCAGATATCGTGAAGCAAAACTCATTATCAGCTTTCTTAGGTTGCAATGCTGTATCTCTCTTTATTTCCTTTTCTGATAAACAGTGAATAGGCAAAAGGGTTCATCTTTTATACAAATATGTAAATCTCTGTTGCCACTAGTCTTCCAGTTTTGACTTTCACTCTAATTGCCCTGGGAAAACAATTTGCAAGTTTTAGCTCTTTTTTTTTTTTCCTCTAGAGATGTATAAATGATCAGATTCAATCATTATAATGATGAACACGTGTTGCAGAAACATACTGAAAGCAGCATATACCTGTCATGGAATATTTTTTTCAGTATATCCAAGTAAAATCTATCCTAATCACTGTATCCATTTTTCAAAGGCAACAGAACAACAAGACATTTCTGGAATTGCAGTTAATGATGACAGCTGAAAGATATAATAGTGTGTGAAAAAGCCTATATGTAGAGTCACATTTACCTTTTCATTGCTAGTTCAGTGTATCTTGTATACTCTTGATGAGCCTGTGTAGCCTTAGTTTCTGTAGAGGCTTGAATGAAATTAAGGAGGTGCTGTCATGTTACCAGCAAAAGGTTTAGATTTTTCTAGAAGAAAGGCCCCTCATGCCAGCATATCAGCTTTTACAAAGCTCTGCTTTGCTGTCCTGTACACAACTGAAATTTGACTCTAGCACTTCATAGAAATAAGTTTCTTTTTTTGCTTCTGTAGAAATAAAAAGAGCAAATGCATGTAAATGTTCTAAAAGTAATCCATCTATATTGCCTACTGCCTGAATAGGTTGACTAATGATAACTGATGATTATCTGCTTGGAAAATAATGGGCAAATTTCCCTTGCTGTAACTTCACTGACTTCAGGCTGCACTGTGTTTTAATTATAGCATGTTCAAACCAGACTCAACAAAGAACTAGTAGATGTGCTAAAGGGAAAAATCCTCCTTTGGTCGGGTGTCAGACTATTACTATTATTTATTTAAGTGCTTCTAACGTGACAGTCTTGACCTACTTGGTCTTTTCTTCTGCTAATGGCTGTGAAATTGAAACAATTCACTTGGCATTTTAGACTGTCGTTAAAAAAAAATGCCCAAGAATGCCAGAATGGAGACATTTCTTGCCCATTTATGTCACTACAAACTGCTTAAAAGAGTTGCTTTGCTGCACTGTTCACAGTGAAGAGGACATAAAACCCTCTTGCGACAAATTATTGTACTTGGAGTACAAAACCAAGGTAAATTCATTTCAGCCACTCTATGATTGGTTGTTTTTTGAAGATAGACAAAATCTTTAACCTTAGCATCAGTGGAAGGCTTCTTGTTCAGTGGGGTTATACTTGAACTCATAGTGCCCCCCATCACGTTTCTTTAAAAAATAATGAATTGTCAGTTCCTGCAGTGAGAAACCCAGCCGATGCAATATGATCATTGAATAGCGCTGGGGTGTCTTGTCATTGTGAAAGTGTGTTTAGGGAGCTGTATAGAGTAGCAGAGAAAGGAGCTGCAGGTCCTGACTACGACATGAACTTCATCTGGGAGCTTCTGTAGATCATTTCTCCTGCCTCACTTTTCCTATATATTTTTTTTTTTTTACATTAATTTACACTTGTAAATTTTCACTTTTCAATGAAGTGGTGCTATTTGGGGGTTAGTCAAGCATTTTTCAAGTGCTTTATTGATGAAAGACATGAAATAAGTGCTATCCAAGTGTATGCAGATCCACAGAAGTAAACATTTAACAAGCAAACAGTCTTCAAGGATACTGATGTAAGACATGGACAGGAGCATAGGTGCTAAAATCTGCTCAGAAGTGCAAGAAGCCACATGGGAGGCATCTGTACACAGAAAAAGCAATGACAGAACACTTATGCAGCTACTCCCAGTTCCCTCTTTGCTCTCAGCATCTCATCAGATCTCCCCGCCTTCCTCTTACCCCTTTCCTCTCAGCTCATCCTCTCCATTCACCAGGGTCCCACTAACCAGTACCACTGTAGTCTTTCTCTAACTGCAGGCTTGCAGCCGGTGTTGGCTCCTCCCTTCCTCCTTTCCCAGACTGGTTGGAAAGGCAGTCTGGAAAAGATTTATGCTCTTGGCAAAAGAGCATGGAGAACAGGGAGAGAGGTGCTACACTGCTGGAAAATGGACCAAGAGGCCTCCTCTTGGCCAGAATTCTTCCTAGCTAGTCCTTCCAGCAGTGGTGGCAGCTTACCCTCCCTCCCTCTAGCTGAAGATCCCAATTCCTTGCTCCCCAGCTCTCCAGCACCCACCTCACTTTCTGTTGTAGCCCCTGAGGGGGTGGAGAAGGATGAGTCCAGCTTCCTGCCCACACAGTTTCTCCCTGTTTGCTCCTTGGGTCTGTAGGTTATCAGATGGACTACATTAGTTCACTTCCTCACATCACAGGTCCAGCAGGGTTGAAGGATTTAGCACAAGGTGCAGAGGACTGGGCATTACTCCTTTTAACAACCTGGAATAATTTTTCAATTTATTCAAGCTATCCTCTCTGCAAGTAAACTGAACAATTAAAGGGCATTCACTTATTTTTCATGCACTGAAAGTATGAATTTTTCATTACATTCCAATTCACATTTCTTTCCCCAGCTTCATTAACTGTCTAGTGTGAACTTTATTGTCTACACATTCATACGCTTTAACTAGCTGGTGTGTTTGGGGGAATATCTTGCAGACTCTGTCTTCTCTTCTTCTCTGCACAAGTCTTGTTATTCTCTGAAATGGAAAAGAGAAAGAAAGAGAAGAATAAATAATAATTAAAAGGCATGTTTCTTTTCAGGCAGCAGCACTCAGCATTCCGCTGCAAACCACGCTGTGTAGGATCTTGTAAACCTTGATTGGAAACACATCATCATATTAAAAATGTGTATATCTCTTCTTTCCCTCCCTCATCTCCACCCTGAGAATTAAACAAAACATGGGTTTCAAGGGGGTTTTGCTCTGAGAAACAGCTGTGTTCTCTGCTAAGGTTACTCTTTCCATACAGCCTCAAAGAAGTGAGTTTTTAAGGCCTTATTAAAGACAAAGTTGGAGCAAATAGACTGGCAGGCTATAGTTATGTCCATTTAAAGTGAAAAAGACAGCACTTTTCAGCGACTCCTCTGAGGGCATGTAATGAAAACTATTTGGGAGATATCCCCATCGTGAATGCCCAGCTGCCTAACTCAGATCTATCGCAGCAGTTCAGAGATGAAATAGAGAGTGACCTGACCCGATTAAACCTTGACAGTGCCCCGCTACCGGCAATACGCACGCCCGAAGTGCTGGCCCCTTTCACAAGCGTGCGTGCACGCTGTTAATGTCTTGGGCTGTGTTTACAAAGTCATTGAAGTCAGCGTGATGTTGGACAGTGGCAGGAACAGCCTATTCCAATCTAATGCACAAAAAGGCTGTCACACAGGAGGAGAAAGATTACATTTAGTTGCAGTGTAGCTGTGAAAGTGGACTATTAACTTCTAATACAGCCTTTTTTTTTTTCTTTTTTTTTTTCCTTCTGGAAAGCTACAAAGACATGGTATTAAACCTGTGACTGGCAGAGAAAGCAAGAGCAAGCAGGGGAGGATTGGCGAGGTCTCAGGTCAGGGCGTTGTGTCGTGAGCGCTGCCTTCCCTCTGGGGCTGGTGATGGCTGCCCTCCGTCCTTGGCCACCTTTTAATGCTAATGCTATAGGGGCTCATCTCACTCAGAAACCTACGTACCCTGTTGAAAGCCTAGCCCTGTGTGCTAGCAAGTGGGCAGAGAGGTAAAAAGGAAGGTTCCTGAAATAAATCCAGGTGACAGTGCTGAGATTTTGGCATCAAATGTTTTCCTTTTGGCTGTGTAGGATGATGGCATCTGGCTAATTAGGCAGCATCAGTGCTACAAGGACTTGGACTGTATAAATTTAGCACGCTCGGTCTGGGGCTTGAATCTTGGTCTGGGGCTGCTTGCTTTCCTAATATGTGCCTGTCACTGACTGCATTTTTGTGTTTGTGGATTTGTACTTTACCTAGGTAACAACTTCTGAAATTTGACAAAAAACCCAAAGAAATTGTCCGCTTCTCAAACGGTCCCTTTTCCATTTCTTAGATGTTTCATAGTACTGATTCAGGCTTTAATGTCTCTTAGGAGGGAGATGGAGGAGTGTTTAATGACCAAAGCAAGGCCATGCTAACAGCACTGGGCTTGTTTTGGACCACCTAATTCCAACAAGTGCAAACTTCATCAGACTTTAAGCACCTGTCCCTGGCGGCACTTCAGAACAGCCACCTTCAACCACACGCCAAAACCTGAAGTCAACTCAGCTCATTTGGGACATGCATTTTGAAACACAAAGTTTCCTGGCATCTGAAACAGTCTGCATCAAATGGTTCTAAATACTATTTAAAAGAGTAGAAAAGTGTGAAGAAAAAAAAAATAAATTCTGATTTATTATCCTGATTGAGCAATGTTTTAATAAGTCTCTGATCCAAGCCCTCCTCCTAGTCTAAGGTCCACCAAGTAAGAGGTGGAGGTGTCAGTCACATAGCAAAGTTGCTGGCTTCTCAGATATTTACACTGGCATTGGCTTTTCTTTCTTGCTTAAATATCACTTGCTGTTTTATATGGGGTCTCTGGAATGTAAAAGGTGTCTCTCATTTGCCAGGATTTAATCACATTTTATGAGGATCGTGGTTCCAATGGAGAGAAATTGTACATTTTGGAGTAATTCAATGAAGCTTTGGAGATAGGTCTATAACAAAGTATTCACTTGTTACCTTTAATATTTATATTACCCCCTGGAGACATCAGCTGACATGAGGATCTGCAGTGACAGCGCATCTACTTATCTGTTGGAAGAGACGAGTTTTCAACATTTTTGCTGAAGATGAAGTGGTGTTGTTGCCATTTTACAGCAAAATACTAAGCCTATGGAAATTAGAGGTAGAACTAGGCACTGAATCCAGATCTTCTGAGTTGTGTTTTGCAGAAATATTATTCCTGTTTAGATGTATAAATAGATTGTTTCCACTACATGTGTAAGTTCCCTGAGAACCTTAAACAAGCTGGTGTTTCAAAGTCTGATTCTACATTTCAGAGTGAGTGTTCAATAAAGAGGAGGAGACAACAAGAAAAAAACCGTGTGATATTAACTGGGAGAGTTTACCTCTCACATTAGTGGAACCTGTCTCTGACTCACACACTGTCATTAATGAATGAATGTTTACGATTTAGGCAAACATTGGGAAGCCTATTTGTATCAGGGTGTATGGTAAAATGAATGGTTTCCTACGTGCACTCAGGATGGGGCAAGAAGAGGTTTGTCAGAGCTTCATTCCAGCCGGTGCCACTCAGCCAAGGCCCCTGCCTGCTGCAGGGCTGAGCACTCGCTACAGCTTGGGATTGATCCATCACAGGGCAATACTATCATCTTTTTGTCTTCAGTTGGGTTGCTCAGACATAACTAAGGGCAAAATTTGGGCTGTAGTATATTTATTGCTGGAAATAATTGCAGAAAGAAGACAAGTTTCCCTAGCTCGGGCTGAATCTGCAGGCTGCCAGCTGGAGCAAAAATGTCTTTGTGTGGAAAATTAGTGAATTTCCCTTGGATGTCTCTGGGGGAAAATAAACACTGAGCCCCCTGAATCCTTACGCTCTTTTAACAAAGTCAGTTTTAGAGCCGAAACACATTTTGACCCCAAACTGGTATAAAAGACCATGCCAAATTACACATACACTATCTGAATAGGGAAGTTGTACTCTAATTGTTGGCTATAAGCTTGACTGCCTTTGAATTAACAGTTAAAGCTGTATTCATTAATCTGAACAGGGAAGAGCAGGCAGACTGTCACAACATACCTCAGTTCAGTAGTCATGCAAAGCAGGTGAGAGAATGGTAACCAATTACAAAGTGAAGCAGCTGATCTCCATCAGCCCCATCACTTAATGATGAAGAGAAAAAGGCAACCAACTGCAATATCCAGAGAAAGATTTATGACATATCTGGAAGTCCAGTGTCCCAACAGGCAATGTACAATCTACAACTACCCAGAATGATTAGACTTAATGTTTTTAAATGTTTTACCGACTCAAGAACTACTAAGGACACAATTCATAAATGTATTATGGTCCATTTCCTGTACATACAGCTTCTGGGGAAAAGAAATTCCAGCAGGAAATAAGCATGAAATTTGCCACTTTCAAAGAAAGCACTGGGAACCAGAATGCTAATGCAGAAAGAAAAGGACCTGACCCCAAGATAGGGATGAGGTAAGGTGAGATGCAAATTTTCTCCGAACAGGAGCTGATTAAGAGAACAACTTGGGTTCATAAAACTGGGCTGAACCCAATTTCAGTGCTTACCGAAATTTTCACTTCCTCTTTATCTTTTTTGTTCTTTTATTTTCCTGTTTAAGAGAAAGGTTAAGGGTTAACAGATTTGCCACTGAGAAATCTGGATATTTAACTTCTAGATGGCATTGCTGTTGAATGGAAATTGCTGTTGTGTATGAACGGTGACATAAAAACTCTGGCAAGTCTTGCCGGGATAACTTAAGATATTACTGTCCTCAGTTATCTGTCCTACCTCTCTGCCAGAGGATGCCACTGCCCTCATGGAAACTGGCATAAAGGAATTGCCAGCACTCCACCTGCTCCACTTTGCATTCTGGCATTTTAGTTAAATCCACCTTCATCAGCAGTGTGAGCTAAAACCAGTCAGGCTAAGATACGTAAGCTGTGCCTTCTTTTTTTGCAGACTTTATTACTGGTGTGATATCTGCCAGCAGAGAGGTAGGGGTTGGAGTTATCATCTGAGTCAACAACGTTTTAAACACAGCCAGACTTATAAAAGCTAGCATATAAAAAAATGAGCTTTTTTTTTGTTTGTTTTTGTTTTTGCCTCAGTCTTGCGTACTGACAATATTATGGAGTGGGACACAGCAGAGGCAGCAATTCCATAGATAATCGTTGTGAGAAGGAGCATTCATCTGAAAGAAATTAAATTGTTTCTGCAAGTGTATCTCAACTGGAAGTGTATTCACAATTGGAAACAGCTTGGAAATTGCTGATCGTAACAATCTTGTAAACATTACTTTTGAGAGGTCTGTGCTGATGCGAGTTGCTTGTCCAAATCACCTGGGACAAGTCTTCAAGTGACCATTTCATCGCGCTACAACTGATTCTCTGAGCTGAAGCAACACCTTTCAGGAGTGAAACATACAGTGAGCCCTAACAAAACACATAATTGTTTGCAGGTTCCCTACCTGGCTGTTTCTAGCTACCTAGTGAGGGACTCTGAGTGGTACCAGCTGCACCATGCCTCTCGTATTTTTGTGTGAAGCTCACCTGGGAAGAATCCAGAATATTGGTGGAAATTATATGTGCTAAAAGACAGCTCTTGGCGATGAGATGAGGAATGAGAAATCTCACACAGGGCAAAGTCAGTGGGATCAGCCATGTGGAATCACCATTTCTTCAGTACAAATTAAATATTTTCTGTCTTCATTTTCCTTTACAAGAGAGGCTTTGTAAAATTTGCTCTCACTGACGGAACGTGGTTTATAGTTTCTCACTGTAGCTGGATCTGAATAGCCTGGAGATAGACTTTATATGAAAGAAAGGAGGTTTTCCAATCTATCTGAATAAAGCACTAGTGAAAGTTTCATGAGAAAACCTACGCTCCTTCACAAGAAATTTGGATATATCATCTCAGAAAGATTGCCTGCTTCTGAATGTGGAAATGACACAAGTAATACATACTATGCTATTTTCTGTTTTCAGATTAATAGCCCGTAGTCAACATGTAGCCTAGGATCTATTTTCACACACAGAAAAAGTCACCCTCTTTCATGAAGCATGAGGCATGAATAATCTTCCTTCTTCTTGATATTTTTTTTCCCCCTAGTGCCATCAAATTCTGCTCCCTAGCTGTAAAAAAAATAAATAAATATTGAGCTGGGAGGCAGATTTGTTATTGATGCTGCGCCATAGTTAGTCTGGAATACCAAGCCTTCAGTATCAGATTTTGTGGACATTGGATCCACCTAATCACAGACATGTTGGTACTTTCTCTATGACTTTTCACAAATATCCACTAAAACCAGACTTATCTGCAATTGTCCCAGAATATAATTCTGTGGTGTGCAGAAGACTATGCTGCCTGAACCACATATCTCTATGGCAGCTCCCTAGGTCCTTACATACTTGCTGCCAAAAATTAATGTTTATTCTGATACTTAGCCAAGCTGAGTACTGTATAACTTGAGATGCCTGTGACAAAGGTAAGTTCATCTTTTAAATATCCATTAGGTAGTTCAGGATCTCAGTACTTAGGCAATATAAATTCACTGAACTAAAATTAGTGATTTAGCTTTTAAACATTCATACTGGAATCAAAACAAAGTGCAGGATGAACAAAATGTTGTTTACCTGTTAAATCTGTAAATGGTGTTTATATATTTTTCATACTTGTTTGTATTTCTTGTTTGATTTTTTGTTCCAGAGCCAACCTGACATTTAGAGGTCTTTGTGCATTTTTTGGACTTTTTCTAAACCAGTGACAACAATTTTTACTTCAGGCCTGTAAGGTGCCATTATGTCTGAAGTGTGCTGACTGAGCAATGTTCACACCATGAAGACAAGAATGGTGAGCATGTCAGGATCAAGATAAAAATAGACTGATGCATTTGCTAGTCTTGTGAAAAACACTTATTTCTGTGTAGATGTGCCTTGGTCTCCATTACACTTCTGCACTAAGGGTACTCATATAGCTCATCTATGAATTGACAAGACGAACTAAAAAAGAGAAAGCAGTACATGTGCTTATTCATTTTGAAAGTAAAAGAGATGAGTTAATTTCTTAAGTCAAAGCCTAGGTGCTCAGCTGTACATCATATATTATCTTCATTAATCTACTGTAACAGAGAAGGAGCAGAGTGGTGAAGCATACTTATTCAAACCTCAGATATGCTTCTTGAGCGTAATGAGTGAACACAGCCTTTAGTGCTCCCATTTGTACTCCTGCCTGCTAGTCTGAAAGTAGGAAAAGGGGCTGGGCATGCTTACATGAAGACAGATGTGTAAACATCTGCATTGGGCATTGCGTGATTTAGAAAAACGGCAAATGATGCCAGTGGTATTAGTCAAGACTTTACATGTATTCCCATGTAATTTTTAGAGATCTAGAAGCAACATGTTGGTAGATTTTGATTTGCAAACTGAATGGCGAGTGGATGATGGATTCCATGCTGTGCTTGGACACAGTTCCCAGCTCCCTCCTACTCTGTGAGAAATGACTGCAATCATAAACCCACCACATAATGAAGACTTCATAGGAGCAGGAAACACTACCACACCAGGAATTTGCAGGACATCTGGTAAATCAACAACATTATCACAAACATCATGGCCAACAGTCTGAGCTGTAGCAACAGTATATTCATTTTCCAAATGTTCCAACTGAGAAAGTTACTCGGACCATTCCCACTATACACCAGATGGTTGATTGGTAAGCCAATATTTTCTCTATACACAGAAGCTTACTCTTCCATCATTAGGAAACATTTTGCATAGGGACCAGATATTTTATTAGAGACAGGATTTTCTCTGGCCCATGTTCTGCTGAAGAAATATACGTACTGTAGAACATACACACCACAATACGGCAACTCCAAGATACTGGAAGAAGTGTCTTGTTCATTTAATCTGCTGCAGCCCACAGACAGATGAGAAACCTCTGTGACAAACTGCCCCCCTTTCATTTTGAATGATGGTAAACATATTTTAAGTGAACTATAATGCACTAAATTGTAATAAATATGACACAATATAAAATCCATATGAAAATGAATCAGTCTGTAATATAGCAGTGTCAGAGAGCCACAAAACTAGTCTAGTGATATAATAGCTCAGGCTAGTGCTTAGTGTATGATAATTTAGGCTCTAAGTAATTAGCATAGCACAATTTCTAGTGCCTTAGTCAAGCAAAACTATCTGCAAATCAATGGAAGTTTTCCCTTACTGAATACGTACTTCAGATAAAACTCGAGAATAGAAAGCTGAATTGATTTTTGTGTGTTGACTTTGAAAAGTGCTATTCAACTTGTAATAGTGACTTTGCATAAAGACAAAGAGAAAAATCCTTGTATTACTAAAACTTCCAGTCTTGTTATTAGTCTGATAATAAAGTTTTGGTGTAAACGTTTGTTTGTCTTCTGTTTATCTGTGTTATAGCTGTAGCTGTAAATCACTGGATGGTTTCCTAGCTCCATTAATTCAAGCTTTGTCAAACATACTAAAAAAGGCAGGAATTTCCTTAAAGGTTTCCCAGTTTGATACCTGTTTCTTCTATGAAACCGAAGAAAAATGTAGTATTTATATGTGGTGCAGGCAGCATGGCCTATAATTGTGATTACCTGGTATACTTTTAAAAACATTAGGCTATTTTTATCTTGCAACTTCACCAAACTCTTACTGTTTGACCCCAATATTTCCATGACCAGTGTGTATGTCAGGCTGCTGTTTTTGAGGAAATATCAGCACCAATAGTAAAACTTCTTCAAAGGGCTGGGAAAATATGTTGTCTTGTTATTTTTGAATTCTCCTAGAGTTTATCAGTACTATATACGAGCAAAGATATGATATTAAGCAGCAGGATTAACCTAGATGCCGGGAACATGCTACCTGCTCAGTTCTACATCCATAAATAAACTCAGGAGAGACTTAGTAGAGATTGAAGGCTACATTCTCTGAAGTGTCCACACCTTGTGAGTTTTATTGATCCAGATATACAGAGGGTAAGTTGGATTTTTCCTGAAACCATTCTTCCCAGCAATTAGAAGTGGCAGGCTGGTCATTGGAGCTGGATAATGGAGTGACATATTTCAGTCAGCACTCACACACATATGCATGCTCACTCAATAAAATATCTGAATAGACACCTATGTTCTTACACATTTTACTCAGAACCTATGCTTCCTTTCAGCTTCCCGAATTTTTCAACTTCACTTCATCTCTTTAAACCCTGATTGCACAAAGCCATATTCATATGCTTAACTTAAGAACAGTAATACCACTGAAGCCAACAGAACTCATGTATGTAAAATTTTAAGTATGTTTGCAGGATTTAGCATTAAACTTTAAGTCTGAGATCTCTGAATTTGGAAGTCTAAGAGCTTCATGACCTTTCAAGCATGGATTATCCCTATTTTCTACAGAAATAGTGCTCAATATACTGCTGGTGCTTAGGAATAACAGAGGCTCTCTAGGGGAGTGCTGGCCTCCTTTGGATGCAAGCGTGGTATTACTTTGGTTGCAAAAGGTGAATAACAGAGACAACAGAGAAGACTTTCCAGGCTGGATAAGTCTAGACAAAGTAGTTCAAATCCTGGTCTCAATAAAGTAAATGGCAGCTATGCCCTGTGACTTTAACTGTCAGTGAAGAGAAACGACTGTGTAATTGCTAAAATCTGATACTGAGCTGGTAGCAGCGATTGCATTTCATGGTTACAGAAATGTTTGTGGTTTGTTTTCCTTTTTCTTTTTTTTTTTTTTTTTTTTTTTAAAAAAAAAGAACTAAACAAAACAACAGAAAAAGACAGGCCAATACATTAAAACAGGATTTAACAGAAAGAGTTAATTCTGGTCATAGTTTGCTTAAAAAAAAAAAAAAAAAAGAGATTTAATATACTTTTCAATCATGTCAACTGAAATGCAACTTTCCCCAATGATAGACTTGCCTACATCTATCACAAGGTAAACAATCTGTGCTAAAAGCATAAAGACTTATTTTTCCTTTATTCTTATCTCAGTGAAACAGTCCACTGACAGAACCGCCTTTTGTCTGGAAGAGATTTGGTCGTGTTTCACCCTAAACTAATGCAGAAATAGAGGCTTATTAGAGAAGTTTCGACTGCCGGTGGCAGTGGAATTCATTGCCCATTATTTTGCTCTCTAACAAATAAACAGAACTTACTGTTGCCAAATAGCTACGTGCAGATTTGCAATTCCTTAAAAATAACTTACTTATCAGCTTTGTCAAGAGTTAAAAAAGTCATTAACAACGGGCGCTTGCAGAAAGAAAAGGAATAAGGATAAAAAGGCATTAACCTAGGAGACTTCATTTTGACAAAACTGAGTGATAGGAAGCAGTATTCCTGGAGGGATGATCATCCAGCTGTTGAAACTCTAAGGCAAGAAGTGTGTGGGAGTTATTAAGGTGTAACTTCAGCCTGAAATCAGTGGGGTGGTATTTTTAGTTGGGGGGTGGGGTTGTTTTGGTTTGCTTTAGTCTCTTGCAGAATTGGGTCTCTTCATACCAGAATTCCAAGAGTCTGGACAGGTGATGTGTAAACAATATCCAAGGCAAAGCTGTCACATCTTGACGTCTGACAGTTGGAATCTTTCTCCAGTGACTGAAGTCTGGAAGAATCAAGATGAAGCTGAACAACCAGGCTCCTCTTGCAACC
This sequence comes from Numenius arquata, assembly GCF_964106895.1. Lineage (NCBI taxonomy): Eukaryota > Metazoa > Chordata > Aves > Charadriiformes > Scolopacidae > Numenius > Numenius arquata. The sequence goes on along the minus strand of NC_133576.1, from coordinate 106,617,026 downwards.
CCTTGCATGAGTGTGAATTGTTCATAATAGCACATCTAGGGGCATCCTTAACTTATGGAACAAATTTATTTGGCTTATGTCAGTCATCTGCAGAATGAAAATACATTTACATTCTTCTTCAGGCCTTTTACATCCTCTTAAAAACCATAGCTCATCTGTCTTTTGGAATCTCATTTTGATACAAATGGTATGAGTCCCTTCTGTTTTTCACATTGCACAGTAACTTTCAATTGTACATGGTCAATTAGCAAAGTAAAAGAGTAAAAATTCCATTTTGGTAGTTTTATATTCCATTTTATCAGGTATTAAATGATCGATCAACTGTAGGCATGTAAGCTATAGCATCACAATGATACAAATTTTTAAAAGAATGGAGTATTAACATATGTGCATGACAGATTTGGCTAATCATCTGAATATATTTATGTAAATACGATGTGCTCTGCACTGGAAAGAGCAGAATAAATTTAATGGAGTCACTTCTTAAATTTAAAAAGTAAATTTGTGTCAGTAGTATAGTAGTAAAAAAAATTCGATTGCCTTGCCACTCCCTATAACCAGAATATCATGAAATGAGTTGCATGCCTACCTTTGTCCTTAGTTTAATTACAGCTTTTGACACCTTCTTGAAACGCTCCTTATTTCTAGCTTTTCACCTTCTCCTGCAATATCTTAATTACTCTTTCAAAAAGAAGATTAAGTATGACTGTCTTGACCTCCCTCTTTTCTCCCCATTCCTCACACTCTTCCTAAAGCTTCATTACATTTCAGATCACATTTTCATTTTCGGTATTCTCTCCTTTTGCAGGGATTTTGATTGTTCACTGTTGGTTTTCCAGTTACTGCTCTGGCTGCTCTTCCACTACCTTAGTGAAAAACAAACTCCTCTCCTTTCCTTTGTCAAATGCAGGGTTTTGTTAGGGGCTAATGTCTCTTTAAGACAGCAACTGAAGACAAAATTTCATTTACTATTTTTACATCAATCACTCTCGTATCAACATCTTCATTGTCATCTCTCTCTTCATCAAACTCGCCTTCCTTGTCTCCCTTAAGACTTTCTGTATATTCCGCCTCCCTTGAAGTGTAGTGGAAATAAAAGCTAATTCCTTACCCTTCTTCTGAATCCCTGTCAGCCGCCAATTCCCTGCTGGTGCCACTAACAAAACTCATTGACATCTTTTGCAACTGTGGAGGTCATTTTTGATGCTCTTTCTCTCTTGCTTTGCACACAAGAAAGCATCTCTCTCCGTGTATCGATGCTACTGTTATTGCTTCTATAAAATGTCTAAGATCCTTCTCTTTCTGAACAGACATTGAAAATGCTTCTCCATTCACACGATTTAAACAGTTTTGGCTCTTGTTATCTCTTCCTTGCTGGATTCCTTAGGAAGCATATAGTTTTTTTTTCCTGCAAAACATGCAATCACAACATTTTCCTCAACAACTATTTTCTGTGTTTGGGTCCTATTGACTCACATCATTGGTTCTCTGCTTCTCTGTCTGCTTAAGCCTTTTGTTCTTCTAATCCTTCCTGAATCTAATCTCATTCCAACTTTTGGGGCAATGGTGGAGGAGCAGTAAACACGTTGCTTGGATATAGTATTAGGTTTATACATATAGCTGACATCCTAGCACCCAGGTTTCACAGCTTAAGGGGGGGTGGTGTAAGCACCTGATGAAAGCAAGCAAGCAGGCACTGAGAGAATAAGATAAGCTTTGAATATTATTTTTACAGAGGTGTTATTTTTCAATTCAGATAGCTAACTAAAGGAGCAAATCTAATGTAAACAACAGTTTTCTAGCTGTTGTAATTCCCAGCTGGATAGGTAAATTTTCCCCATTTTATGTAGTTGATCCCTGGGCATCTAATTCAGCTTTATGTGTTACGCTGCCAGAACAAGATGTCTAAACCATTCTGCTTAAATGTTTAAGTTAATCACATTAGATCTGCATTTTTAACCTTGAGATCTTTAGAAATAAACATTTAAACACTTAAAGCCCCTTCTTGAAAACCAGCCTAACAGCCTAGTTTTTGGAGTTGTGCTACCAGACTGATTTCATTCCTCTCCTCTCCTCTTTTCAGAACCATTTCTTTTCCCACGTCTCTTCCCATTTCAGCTACATTTAATTGTCTGAAACTGGGCTTCTAGACAATGGGCAGAAATGGGCACAGGCATCCAGAGATGCTTTTCAAACTAAAATGGGGTAGTTAAGTTAGGAAGGAAGAATCGATAGAGAGACAATTAGTTTAGACTAGACCCCTATCTTCTAGACAGCTAAAGTCAGATGAGCGAGATGAACATCACTCTGAGGCATTACAATTATTTCAACAGGATATTATCAGAAGGAATTAATCCAAAACCAAGAAGAAATATAACTCCATTACTATGGTAATGGTTCCAACTCCACTAACAAGCTTTGTTTCCCCATGAGCTTAGGGGTAACTCTGCTATGCCTTGTGCCATACGTATACTAACTTTCTGGCTATTACTCTGCTAGCAGAATAGACTGGACCAATGCACAAGACACAAGCACTGGTAGCTAATTCTCCATACTGTTTAACAGGTGGCATTTTGGCTTGGGCTTGGGCTTGGGCACTTCCTAGACAACACTCAGAGAGGGTCTGTTGCAAACAGGCAGTGGTTTCTTCTCTGGTTCTTCAGGACCAGAGAATGGGGCTGGATCTGATTTCTTTAATGATATACCTTGGACTCCGCTGCTAGTGTAGCTGGCCCTTCACAACACAACGTTTGATAGACACACTGTTAGTAGCCTTGTAAAATTTCGCCACTGGACACTCCTGAATATGTCACTGGCTTTGACAATAGACAGATCCCTTTCCTGTGGGGAAGGGAAAAACAAGCTCTTGGTACTCTTGCACTGGCCTCAAAATTCACACACCATAGCAGCAGACGATTACTGACGGGATTGAAATATCGACTGTTTAACAACTGCAACCACACTAGCAGATCTTAGGTTTAAGGTGTGGTATAAGTAATTTCCCTGAGACTCTGAGGTTCCTATTGAAAACTTTAATGGCAACTGGGTCTGACTTAATATTCACAGGCCAAGATGTAAACCCTGTGATGGCTAACTAGGAAATGACATGCAGCAGTGTGACCAAATCACCATTATGAGGTCTTCTCGCATCTCAGCTCTTGCTGTCGTTAGAAGATATGGAATTTTGTATCTAATTGTCACCTTTTCTTTTTTTTGTGAGGGAATGTGTTTGGGGAAGATGATTTTGTTATGAGACTGCACAGCAGAGAAGGGAGGAGTGATAAAAAGAAATTATATTCTTTGGAAACCAAGGGAGAACTATGAGTTTCTCTTATTTAGGACTGAGGCAAAAAGGCAAAATTGATCCCCGATCTCTCTCTAAGCGTCACAGTCTAACCTGATAAGGAGTTTTAGGAAGTCTCATTAACTCAGTGCTCCTCTGACTAATAACTTTTCTTGCAAATTGCTTAGCTTGTTTTGCTAAACCAAATGTGAATAACCTCCAATAGAGTCGTTTGGAAGGTAATTCTAACTGTCTTTATTTATATTTGTATAGATTGGCTTCATGGCAGGATCTCTTACAATAAAATGCAGCATAATAACTATCTACTAATGATACTTTGACTTGAAATATCGGCAGGAAGTTTAAATTGGTATCCACCTATTTTTAGCAGAAATAGCTGCAAACAGTTCACAAAATAAGCCCCAGCTGTAATAACAAGAAAAATTGACATAAACCAAATGCTCACCACGGGTGAATTTCCACCTACTCTTCACAAATAGAATGAGATCATAAACAGTGGGAGGCTGGCCTGTCTCTAATTTTAATTGTTTTATTTTTCAGTTCACAGCCTGATTAGATTGAGAATGGTAGGCAGGTATAATTTAATTTTAGCACTGACCCCCTACAGGATGGATTACAAAAGTGATGAGCCCTAGTAAGAATAGACTGTTTAGTAGTTCATATGCATGCAAAGAACTTGTTACACGATTTATCTTCTGCAACTTGTTTGCAGTGAAACTTCAGTTTGAAGTGAAGTTCACCAAGTACCATAACATAAATCGATCGCTGATATCGGTGTACAGATATCCTTCATGGATTTCATGAAGTGATCCAATGAAGTTTTACCTTACATACTGTGTGACATATTTATATAATTGGCACCATTTTATGAGCAGATTGTTGACACATTTTATGGATTGATAAGGGAAATAAAATATAGAAAACAATAGTGACTCCATAGTTGAAACTGAAATGTGACTTCCATTGTAAATCTGATTTGGAGCCTCCATTCAATTTTGTAAACAAAGACCTACCTGTCTGAAAAGGAAGCTCACCTGAGATTTTTTCTACTAAATGTCAAAATCATTTACTTATTTATTCCTAAAGCTGTTAAAATAAAAACCATTGCTTGTCTTAACTCAAAAGTAGGAAGGAAAGCAAGGTGTTTCTGATTAAGGTGCAGTGTTTACTACAGTTACAACAGTCTTCTGATAGTTTTTTCTTCTGACAGTTCAACAGTGACATGTCAATGCTTTTACTGGATTCTCATAAATGATGATACAATATTAGTTCTTCTATTCCACCCCATGCTTAACCAATACCCTCACCATTCGGTACTCTTCAAAGGATAAATCCTTCTTCTAGACCTTAGTAAATCTATTGAAGGGCAAGGGGTGAGTGAAGAACATGGACTGTATGGAAGTAATAAAAAAAGAAAGTGTGGAAATTCATTAGACCAGCAGCACTTAGAATCATAGAATCATAGAATCGTCTAGGTTGGAAGGGATCTTTAAGATCATCTAGTCCAGCCATCAACCTAACTCTGATAAAAACCATCACTAAACCATGTCACTAAGCACTATGTCAACCCGTCTTTTGAATACCTCCAGGGATGGTGCCTCAACTACATGCCTGGGCAGCCCATTCCAATGCTTAATAACCCTTTCAGTGTAAAAATTTTTCCTAATATGCAATCTGAACCTCCCCTGGTGCAACTTGAGGCCATTTCCTCTTGTCCTATTGCCTGTGACTTGGGAGAAGAGACTACTCCCCATCTCTCTACAACCTCCTTTCAGGTAGTTGTAGAGAGCGTTAAGGTCTCCTCCTAGCCTCCTTTCCTCTAGGCTGAATAACACCAGCTCCCTCAACCTTTCCTCATAAGACTTACTCTACAGACCCCTCACCAGCTTTGTTGCCCTTCTCTGGACCTGCTCCAGCACCTCAATGTCTTTTTTGTGGTAAGGGGCCCAATACTGGACACAATACTCGAGGTGGAGCCTCATCAGTGCTGACCAAGTGCAGGGAGACGATCACCTCCCGAGTCCTACTCACCACTCTGTTCCTGATACAGCCCAGGATGCTGGTGGCCTTCTTGGCCACCTGGGCACACTGCTGGCTCATGTTCAGCCGACAGTCGACCAACACCCCCAGGTCCTTTTCTGCCAGGTGCTTAACAGTTGCCACTTTGCAGGTGCTTAACAGTTCAAGCTCGTATTATGTGTGTAAATGGTTTTTGCATTTGAAAACAGGATAAAACCGTACTAAGCATAGTAACTAATGTGACATTTTTTGATTTCCCTCCACTTTTCACCTGCTGAGATCTGGACTTGAGCACATGAATGATCCCACATCTACCATCCATACAGAATCTGTCTGCAAAGAATGACTCAAACACCGCTTAGAATTGCTTTAGAATTAGAATTATTTGAATTAAAATTAATTAAAATTCCTAAGGACACCTTAACAAACTACAAAAGGGTAACTAAAGATGTATTTTTTTCATAACAGGACAACTTGTGTGTGCTCAAGAGTGGAGATTGAAGGAATATGCCCAATACCCTTCACGTATGTGCAGCACAGCATGACATATTGTGTATGTCAACTGGAAATAATTTCAGATGGTGCAAGGGATCTGCAGAGATAAAGCATTCTATAGTTTGACTAATCTGCCCATGTCTCGCATAAAACCTTTGGCAGAGCTGTTGCCACAGTGCACAGATACATAAAAAAAAAGAGTTCTGGAATAAACATAAGCTGTTTTATTTTCTACATTTACAAGTCACTAAAAAGAGTTTATTTTCCTTTAGATCACAAATTTCATTAACTTGCTTACCTACTGCTATGTGACTTCTATCAGTGCCCAGGTCTGAATTTTCTTCAGCTATTGTTTCCTCTTGTACTCCTTGGTTTTGCATTTCCACAGTAAACAACCCTGATTTCACCTCGCAGATTACTTGGCAGAGAGAAATGAGAGTGATTTTATGCAATAGCAAAGCAAACTTCTGTAAACATTTGGCTTCATCTGAGATATTTCCATATCCCAAATACACAGCTATCAGAGATGTATTAAAGGCTGAATACATTGCACAAGAGCTGAAATGTAAAGATGGGGTTGACAGTATGCTTGAACTTGTACCTTTGGGGAAATAAGGTCCAACATCATAAATTAAAGATAGATTCAGCCTACATTTGGAATCTCCTTGGAGACATAGCTTCAGCAAAGAAATGGAGGAAGGCCTGCATGAAAGCCTTGGAGGGGACAGGGCTGTTAAGAACTGATAGTTATACAAAAAAAAGTGAGGGCTAAAATGCACATATAAGGTAAAGCAGTTTAGATTCCTTTACACCCGACTTCTTAAAAAAGTTCTTTCAATGCCTCTACTGATATATAAATGTGTCCCTAATGGTTTTACTGAGATTCTGAACTAGTGGCTGCATCAGGCTTGTAACTTCTAGTTATATACCACTTCGGATTTGGCTTACATTCTTAGTGGTTGCAAATCATCCTTCCTCTCAATGTGTTCTTCGTTAGCCCTACAGTCTTGGTCTTTTGATCCTCCAGAGATCTTTGGAGTACATGGGCAACCCCATCCAGGATGCACACCTATCTTTCCTCTGAGCGGAGAGAGAAAGGACGGATATGGTAGCGTGGCCATGAACCTCATGGGAGGGAGTTCTGCTGCCCAGCTCTGGCTGCTGGGATATGTTCTTAATACAGACCACAGCTGGAAAGGGGACAACAGCAGCAGACAGATGCAGCGATTTCAGCAGAAAAAGGAAGGGACTTAACTGAGAATCTCAGAAGTTGTGAGAGCTCTGGAGGAGAGGGTGCCTCGATGTATTGTCTGAATGTTGTTGGAAGATGGTTTTGCTCACACATGACATTGGTAATGCACAGCCCTACTGGGGCGAGGCCATGCAGGGGTCTTCTGGCAGGCATTCTGGGGCTCAGTTGACCTATGAAAGGAGCTGGTAGATCACCATTAGTAGTACCTCTACTCAGAGTGGCTTACGTTTTGCTGCAAAATTGTTCCTTCCCCTCCAGGAAAGATAACTACTACCATAGGATGCTGTAGCAACCTCTGCTCCAGGCATCAGCCTTCACGCAGCTTTTGTTTTAGAAAGTGCTATAAACATGCAAAAAATAACCTTTGGACCTGAGGAAACTGGGCTGGTAGCATCCTGCCTGTTTCATGGGGCAAAATTTTCATCAAAATGATTGATTATCTCAGGTAGTGAAGAATGCTTTTTGCTCTTGTTGTCTAAATGCAAGATCTTAACTCCTTGCTTGCCCTAGTGCTGCTAAAGGATACCTCCTTTAGGATTTTATTTATCCTGTTCTTTAGGGACTCTTTTTCTAATGAGTTTTACAAAGGTAGATTTTACAAAATTATTTGAAAACACAAATTTCCTCTTATTTTGGGACTGTTACTAGAAATCTTCTTTCCCTGCCATAACAAAGCTGCCAGTGAATCCACCAGATCATTCCCTTGCTTCTCCTTCTGAAGACTTGCCTTGTTCAAGTTGAATTGCATGACTGACAATCTCAGCACATCTGTGTTCTTTTAAATGCTGCAATATGCAGTTAAAGAGAGACATTCTTTCTGCTGCCGCAGCCACATTTAACAAGGCCATGCGAGACATTCAGAAATAGGCAATGATGTTGATTCCTAGGGTTTTTTTTGAGGAGGAAGCAGAGCGCACCTAAAGCATTGCTGATTAATTCCAACAGATGCCATTTTCCATGGAGGTACCCTACACCCAGCGGGCATCCTAATAATAGCAGCAAGAGGCTAAGCCAAAGAACGAGGAAAATATTCAATCCATGCAGCTGTTGGACAGGTTTCCACATTTGGTTTTACACTTCTCCTTTGTAATTGTTCAGAAATAAAACTTTGTAGAGTACGGCAGCGCACACTCTACATGTTGCATTATATCTTTTTTTTGACTGTAAGTAGCCTATGCTTATTTCATCCCGGATGAAAAGCATTAGATTTTCAAAAGAGAAGTTGATTTTAAGTGTGTTCATTCTGCTGGGGGAACTTTTTATAAAGCCAGGCTGAACAACTTGCAAATGTGAACGGAGTTTCCTGTCTTTGGAACTCAGCAGGCCAAGTCTGAATCATATTTTTCTGCAAGTGATAGCTTTGAAGGAAAAGTATCTGGGCCTTCTGTTTTGCTGTCCCTTTGTCCCGTCGTTAAAGAGGTCTCCTTCAACCTCTGCGACACAGTGGTAGGAGGGAGGTGAGGTACAGTGGTGTCGGCGTGAGGCAGGGGGCCTTGAACTCCAGCTTTCTAATCCTGCCTCTGAGAGAAATCAAACCAAATTAAAAACATCTCTGGGCTAGATAGTGCATAACGTCACTGCTTTGGCTTAGAAGTAGTGCTGAGGCGTGCAGCCCAGCAGGAGCTCCTGGAGGCAATGTGCTGTCATTCAAACCAGCACGGATGCTGTTGAACTCCAGCAAGCAGCCTGACATGGGGCTCTGAGGATGGTATGTGCCGCTCTGTCTCCGGCAGCAAAGCCGCAGCTGCTTCCTCTGCACCTTTGGAGAGGGAGCAGCGTGTGTTTGCCCCAAAACATTGCATCACGCCCAGTCCTTTCAGCACTTTCTGTTCCCTTTCCATTTTCTCGTCCCCTGCCTTTATCTCCCACTGACCTGTCGTTGCTTAGGCCCAGACGCAGGCTTACAAGAGTACATACATTGCCCTAGAGTTTCAGCTTCTGGCTCAGCGCTTCTGCCGTGGTCGAAAAGCGCAAAGTGCATCTGAGGATTTGGACTGAAAAGGAGGAATCAAACGAGTCACACTCCCTTGATCTGTGTTTGTTTGAGTGCCTGGCTGGTACCCTTGGGTACATGAGAGCAGGCTGCAGGCAAACAGCTTTAACTAACTTACAGCAGATGCCAACAGCAGCAAGGGCAGCTGGACATTGCCAGTGCATGAGGAGACCTTGGATGCTGCCCAACAAGAACTTCTCTCCCAATGGTATGCCACTGGAGGATCCCCGTCAGCTTGGGTGATTCTTTTGCATGATGGCTGCAGCACAGCCAGGATCTGAGGCAATGTGTTAGCTCTCCTTTTCATCATTATAATGCATTAGACTGAACAGCTCTAGGACACAGCTCTAAGATGCAAGAACATTATGCTTAGGTGTTATGTTTAATTCATGCATGTGCTTGCAAATGTGACAGGCAGGTTTCATTGTCAAAAGGACAATGACGTTGTGCTCTGAGTTTTAATTGGAGAGCAATAACCTGAAATGCTCATATATGTTGCATATCTACTGGCAAATTTCAAAGGCTATGGGTGCTTACTTCTACTTACAAAGGTTTAATTGGCCACTACTTAAATGGAAATCAGGGTATGTAAACAAATATTTGCAAGAGTAGGTTCAGCTCTGTACTCATTTGAGTTGAGTTGCTGTGCAAGGTAAATAAATCTAAGCACTTCTAAATATAGAAAGTGTGATATGGTAGAGTGCGGGAGGGAATAGAAAATATTTAGGAATCTATTTTCTAGATTAGTTTAGAGAGGAATGGACATCCCAAATTGAGACTCTGCTCTAAACTAAAAAAAAAAATTTAAAAAAAAAAAAAATACTGTCATGGATTAAAACTATTACATTTGGGATAAAACTTAAATACCTGCATTTTCATATTTCTAGTGGTGGCTGTAAGAAAAATTAGAAGGGTCCAAGAACACAGGCTGCATTTTGCTACCTTTATTTTCATTGTATTTGAATGCAAGTTCAAATTGCTCAGCAAATTAATTGCTGCGCATTGCTAGTAGTGAGGAAAATTAGCAGAATTTGGCCTATTGCAACTACTTCTAAGCAGAGTCAGAAGGTCTGTATGATATTTCAAGAACAAATAAGAGACCGGATTCATTCACAAGATAGAGATGAGCCTCTATCACTGAAAGTCTGATTGAAACTCTGAAAATTGCCTGTAAATCACTAATGTTGATATAGTGTCAGTGGGTGGGAAAGTGTTTTTTCATACTCCTTTTTCTTTATTTCTGTATTTCCTGCATACAGTTATTTAGATGAATCTGTCCTAGAAAGCGGTTATGTTTCCTTGGCTCCTACTTTCCTTCAGAGCTTGCCCTGGCCTGGTATATATATTCTTAACATTTAGAGCCTGATGTGTGAGTGGAAATTGACTTAAAAACAACATGACAGAGTGCAGGTTAACCAAAGTGATTTAAAAAAATAAGTGGGTACAACTTAAAAATCTACAGCCCCAGGCCATTTTGTCTCAGCAGCTCCCTCATTATTCCAAGGCTTGTCCTCAGGGGCTTTCCCTATCAGCTGCCATGACTGAAGCTGGATGCTGAACAGTGACAATTCTCTGAGAATTTCCTGGTGGAGGCAAGTGCAAAACATTTTCCTTTTCACCTGGTAGACATAGTGGCCACTCCAAGCGGAAAGAAATTAGGGGCTTGCTTTTTGCTGTTGTATTTATATCCAGAGATACAAATTTTTCACATTTTTTCGTGCCCAGAGAGTTCTGTTTAAAACTGAGATGTTACTAATGAATCAGTCTGATGCCTCTGAGGTCAGAACTAATTTGTTATCAGTTATTTTTACTGGGGTCAGGGAGAAATCTGTGCTTGAATCAAGGGGGCATGAGACACTGTTTCTGTGCTTACTAAAACAACTCCCATTATGTGAAGAAAATCTTTGTCCCCTTCCTCTGCCTTTTTTTTCATAAGATTTTAAGTAATTCACATATGGACTCAAGCTCCATCCATTCCTACTGGAAAGCTTATAAACATTGTTTTCCCAAGCAGGCTCTGTGAAAAGAAACCCACATTTCAGCATGCAGCTTTGACTCTATTTTCAAATCAGATTTTCAGAGACAAGTTGGTATTTCAAAACCTGTTTTGTTAAAAAGACTTGCTAATAAGGCAAGAGTATGTTCTGCCTGACTGAAAAGCAAGGCTCTTCATTTTTAATAATGAACAAACTGCAGCATAAGTCCATAAAGATAGATTTAACTATTAGAATAACAATATGGAGGCTTTAGAAGCCAACAGCCGTTTAAAAATTCACACTTAGTCAAATTTGTTTGGTTATTCTATACTCAAATGAAGGCTCCCACTTTTAGGAAGATAATTTAGTATGTCTTATAATAATTTACTGTGTCTTCTGAGGCACTACCCAGACATTTAGAATGAGGCTGGTACTTGAGGAGCTTGCTGAATCAGGGTGAGAAATAGAAAGCGGGTTGCCACGTGTTGCATTAAGTGTCTGCAGAGTCTGTGGCAACACTGAGAATGTTTCTAATAAGGTTGAGCCCTTTTCTCCCCCTCATTCACCCATTAAAAACAGAGGAAATGTTATTATGCTGCAGTTTAATTTTCCAATACACTTCACAAAGCGTTTATATGATGTGTTTCTTACCATTTTAACCTTTCTGAGCACAATGGGTACCACCGTTGCTCTCCTTTAGACAAAGTCTTGCTAGCATTAAACACACAAAAGAAGACAAATTTGTGTCCCTTCTCAAGAAATAAACATGGGAACCTAGTGAAATGCATTAATACTCTCTCAATTAGCACACTCATTAAGAAGTGTTTTGAGCAAACTAATGAACTTTTTGCTTCTTGCACAAGATTAAATTTACAATGGGAAATGAGTAAGTAGAGATGGTGTATGTCACTGAATTATAGAGCTGTGTGAATGGCTCTAATAAAAAACATTTTCCCCCTGCTCAGAAATGATGGATTTTATTCTGCTGAACTTGAATAATCGCGTTCGCTGTAATGCACTCCTTAGCCCTCTAAGTGGCTAGTAAAAATTAATCTTCAACAGCAATGAGCTGTACTGAGGTGATTCTTCTGCTCTAAGATTGAATTACTTAGATTTTAAGTCCTTGTAAAAGGGAACAGAATATGTTACATCCTGTTTACCAGGTGTTTCAGGAGCAATCAGCATGAAGGCACGGAAATTTAGTCATCAAAAAATATGAAGGCATGCTGTGAAAAACCAGGGGGACTTTTAATTCATAGCATTAATTTACAAAGGGTGGGTTTTTTTAATTATTATCCTTTTGTTTTATTTTAATAATAGAAAAAAAATGAATATGAAGCAATCACTCTCAAGCATTTCCCTACTACAGTTACTAATATAGCCTAACATTCGGGCACTTTCACATCTTCTCTTAAGGAAGTTGAGGGTGATCTTAGTCTTTTGGATCTGTACTGTAGTAATAGTTTAGAAGTGCTCATGTCTTCTCAGTAGATGAAGCTTAAAACATCTCTGCTCCTGACCTAGGCACTTTTGTTGAGGTAGGTGAGATGAATCTGACTTAATGCATGGAGCAGAGGACAAACCATATTTTTGGGTGACGTTCTCCCATAGCACACTAAAATAATGATGACTAGACAATATACAGTGAATGCCAAGGAAAGCTGAGACCAATTAATCCTGGAGTTAATGGGATAATGAAATAATTTGCATGGATTTTTTACTGTTAAGCTCTGGGCTGTCTTACACAGCGTTCACATGCCAGAAAGAAAAAGTAACCAGCAATGTGAGTTTCAGAGCTGGATGTCCAGGTTCATAACCTGGTTGTGCCATGGTTGTTTGCACAGAGATTTCCTGGCTCACACCGCACCACTGAATGTGAATAAGCAAATCTCAACTGATTGGTATGGGAAGGCAGAAAGGAAGGGAACAAGTAAGGGGAAGAAGTAAAAAGGCTGCAATGGAGTTATGCAATTGATAACATGTTTTTTTAACAGCTGCTTGTATAGGAGGGTACAGAACATAAATAGCCATTAGTTGAATAAGTCTCTCTGTGAATGTGTATGTGAGATAGAAAGAATTCAGCTAGGAATTATCATTACTGTTTTCAGCTGGTTTATTTTTTCAGCTCCCTTCTGCTTAAATAACAATATCCTTTACAGTGTCAAGCTGGAAGAAAGAAGATACAGGGATTTCTTATTGATACAATGGCTTTTAAGAACAAAGAAAATGAACCAGATTTAAACGTACATAGAATGATAAGCAAGCTGCCAAAATATCCTACCCCAGTTGCTATTTTGTGAGCACTGGGTAGTTAGCTGCGCTCTGTATCTCACGTATAAAGATAAATACCAATCTACCAGTCTGATGTCTCATTAGTGATATCTGACTCAGAATTTCCTGTTATTCTATTTCTAACAATCATTTTTTCATTTCTGTAAAGCCTTTCCCCTTCTTGCTTCTTTTGGAAAAATAAGGGGAGTGGGAGAAAGTCTGTTTGTATGAATTTTCTCAATTTTGCTAAAAAAGGCTGTCTCTTCTGCAATCACTGATACGGTTATTGTGAAATGTTCTGTAGTTATAATGGACTTGTTCCAGAAGTTTCACTGAGCTGGTCCAATCCCTAATCCCTGCTCTAAACTGTTTCTTTTGGTGCCACATCACAAAATTAATCTTTCCATTTGCTTTGCACTGAATCATTTAACAGTCTGCGAATCCATATAAAGAGCCATGAGGCAAAGCTTTTGATAAAAGTTAGCTAGAACTAAAGCAGCCTGCATATCTTATTTGGGAATAAGAAAATAAAAGTTATAAGAATGACAGGTTTGTCTGCAAATTTTAGTTGTTCCTGCTTCTGGGTGCCAGAATGCACAGTCCCTTTAGTAGTTTCCTTTTATTTTAATATATTTTCTGTGTCATTGGGTAACTCTGAGAGATGACTGAACACTGGTGGAACTCCCTGTGGAAGAAATGACAAAGTAATGCGCACAGTGAAATATTTATTAAAAGAATTTTTAAAAATGTTGATGTTAGCAAAGTTGAGGGTTCCTGTGACAAAAGCCAAGCAAATAATATTTTATAGATTGCAGAATACTAACCATAGTATCAACACTTCCCTACTTGCAATTGAACCATGCTGGGGGAAATCATATAGACATGGAGTGAATTCACACTTAGCTAACACTCTTGGTTACCTACAGACAGTTATCTTCATGGTTGAGTTATTACAAGGCTGGGCTCCAGCACGTGTATTTACAAGCCTCTCACTGCACTAAAAGGAGCAAGAAAATAATCATAGTCTCCTACGACATAATAACTCGGGATAAATCTTATTATAATAGCTGTCAGATGGGTGCACATGTTCTAACACCAAGAAAATAGTTAAACATCTACTTTATGTAAAGCAAAAGAGTTAACCTCATTGGTTGCATCTATTGATTTCTTCAGCAGCAGTCCCAGGAGCAGTTTGGAATCAGTTTGGAATACAGGGTTGTTATCACCTTTCCCTCTTTTTTCCATTTTCTCCTCCATTCTGTCTTTATGAAAGCTCTGCAGAAGCTCACAGATACTTTGTTGTTTTTTTTTTTACTTCTCTGATGTGAGTCACAATATAGTCATCTGATTTGGTACTAACAGCATAAGAAATAACCAGAAATCCTGAGACAATCTGGGCCAGCTGTTCTCCCAAGGCTGCTCTTACAGGTTCAGCTTCTGGACAAAATGGAAATCTGGTCTTAAAAGCATGACTGCAGTCAGTGGGCAGGGAGAGTATTTATGAAAACACATCTGAGATCTTTTTATTGACTTTATTTTATAACATTGTTGGGTTATATTTCTAGATTATTGTCTATAAATAGGGTAGCAATATATTTTAAAATTCTGAAATCCTCCTACTCAATTCCAGAAGCTGCGACCCCCAGATCTTGTGATGAAGCCTAATGTTATTATGAGAATAACTAAAATTTGAAGCAATACTGCAACGCTGAGATTGGGAAGACTTGAAGTAAGTTTGTGAAGGATTTTATACAAATGTCTTGATTCATTCCAAAATTTGTTTGATCTAATTTAGTATCAAGCATCATTCACTAATAGAAAGCTTAAACCAGTGAGGGAGATTTCAGCACCGTAGATGCTCTGTGTGGAAACAAAGGTATCAATTCTTAGATCCTTTTTAGGTCTTTCCCTTATGGATACTAAAGCACCTGTGTGAGATTGTCTGAAAAGTGCTATATTATATTACTTTCTATTTAGAAATGAATTTACATAGTTAAAGCCTTGTCTGTTGAGCTGAAAATGAACTCCTTGGGGCATACATCTGATGCCAGCAGGAATGAGTAATTTAGAACTTGAAGCCTGTACTTCTTCCCCAGAGGATGAGGGAGAAATATAAAAGTGTTTTAAAAAATTATCCTTCACATTTGCATCTAGAGGAAAATACAACAGCTCTAATTTATTTGATTTGTTCATTAATTGCTCAGCTAATGCTTGGAAAAAAACACAACAGGGACAAAATGTAACCATGTAACTCACCAGGTGGTATTGTGAGAAATTTTGAGCTACCAGGAGAGTGGAAGCAACACAGAAAATGTATTGCATATTAATCCAAAAATAAACAAGAAAGAAAAGTCAATTCATATTTAGGTCTGTAATCTTTAGCAATATTACCTCATAACATATAGAATCATAAAATGGTTAGAGTAGGAAGGGACCTTAAAGATCATCTAGTTCCAACCCCCCTGCCATGGGCAGGGACACCTCCAACTAGACCAAGTTGCTCAGATCTCCGTCCAGCCTGGCCTTAAACACTTCCAGGGGTGGGGCATCCACCACTTCCCTGGGCAACTTGTTCCAGTGCCTCATCACCCTCATAGTGAAAAATTTCTTCCTGATATCTAATCTAAATCTACCCTCGTCCAGTTTGAAGACATCACCTCTCACCCTATCACTACATGCCCTCGTAAAAAGTCTCTCTCCAGCTTTCTTGCAGGCCCCCTTCAGATACTGGAAGGCCACTACAAGGTCTCCCTGGAGCCTTCTCTTCTCCAGGCTGAACAGCCACAGGTCTCAGCCTATCCTCATAGGAGAGGTGCTCCAGCCCTCTGATCATTTTTGTGGCCCTCCTCTGGAGTTGCTCCAACAGGCCCATATCCTTCATAAGTTGGGGACTCCAGAGCTGGATGCAGTACTCCAGGTGGAGTCCCACAAGAGCGGAGTAGAGGGGTAGAATAACCTCCCTCAACCTGCTGGTCATGCTTCCTTTGATGCAGGCCCAGGATGTGATTGGCTTTCTGGGCTGCCAGCGCACATTGCTGGCTCATGTTGAGCTTCCCATCCACCAACACCCCCAAGTCCTTCTCCTCAGGGCTGCTCTCAATCCATTTTCTGCCCAGCCTGTATTTGAGTTTGGGATTGCTGTGATCCATGTGCAGGACATTGGACTTGGACTGGTTGAACTTCATGAAGTCGACATGGGCCCACCTCTCAAGCCTGTCCAGGTCCCTCTGGATGGCATCCCTTCCCTCCAGTGTGTTGACCACCCCACACAGCTTGGTGTCATGGGCAAACTTGCAGTGGGTGCACTCAATCCATGCCCATGTCACCGATAAAGATGAAAAACAGGACTGGTCCCAGTACTGACCCCTGAGGAACACTGCTCCTCACTGGTCTCCACTTGGACATCGAACCGTTGACTGAAACTCTTTGAGTGCAGCCATCCAGCCAGTTCCTTATCCACTGAATGGTCCAGTGGTCCAACCTGTGTCTCTCCAATTTAGAGACCAGGATGTCATGTGGGATAGTGTCAAACGCTTTGCATAAGTCCAGGTAGATGATGTCTGTTGATAAGTGTAGAGGTATGTATGATATGTATAGCCATCCAAACCTGTGTCAGAGAGACAAGGGACAGATTGAAAATAAAGAAGAGCTAGCACCTTCATGCAAATAGAGCTGTACACCCATGTAGAGGAAAAATGAGTTTCAATACTAGAAATACATTGTACCTGATTTGTATGGTAGTGGAATAACCCAAACATATCAGGGCTTCAGCTGTCTGTCTGCAAGGGACAGGAAGATTTCATTATCTTCTTGTGATGAATGACTTTTCTCTCACTCTCTTTCTCAGAAACACCAGAAACAGGACATTTCTACAGAGACTGTGGTCATCCCTGTTTCAATCAAGAAGGAGGCATTTTTCAAGCTTTGCTTACTTCCTAGTTTATAAGTTTTGATCACCAGCTTCACATCAAATAATTTGCCAAATTTGAAGTCAAGAAGAAAATTTTTCCTAGTTCCAGGCAGACCTTAGGTTTTTGCTCTTCTGTATAGGGTGGACTGTGGTCCACATCCTAGCATCATCTGGATATTGTCATTGTCTGTTACAGGAAGGGTCTATGATATTAGTGGCACATATAATGTTCATTCTTTCTCCCTGTAGCATACTCTAGCTTCAACGCTTTTGATCCCTTGTACTCAAAGCCCCTAGCTGTGGTGCTTTTGGGGTGTTTTGTGGACTATGTTATGAAAACAGAATGAATCTGTGTTGTTTGCCATCCCGTGTTTCTACCTTCTGAAAAGTCAAAAGAGCTTTGTATGTTAGATTCAGAGTGAGAGTTATCTGACTAAATGTCTATAGCTACAGTGAAGACATCTAGAAGAGAAACTCTGGACTTTTTTTATAGTCAGTGAAGAAAACTCGCAACTCAAGTTGCTCACTGCATGGAGTAACTCATCTTAGTCTACACTAGACACCTTAAACTGCTCAGATGAATTATCCTCTCTGAGTGCTTCATAACTGTAAAGGAAGCAGAAGACGACCAGCTGAGATGCAGACATACATACAGGGTGGGATTCAGTTGCTCATATGTAGGCTCCTTGTGCCACTGACAGCTTTTATTACCCAGAACATCCACATGGGCTGTAAATTTGTCACAGATGGCAGATCCATATCTTTTAGATGGAAGCTGAAGGACAGCCAGGATACTTTTTGGAACTTAAAGTAACACAAAATTACTCTGTTCAGATGATGAAATTCTACCCTTAGTGTGCTTTTTCTGAATTTTGCTTTTACTTTGCCTTTCCTTTCTAGCAGCTGCCTGGCAAAAAAAAAGAAAAAAAAAGAAAAGTATTGTGTCTGTGCTTTTGGAGTGTCAGTGCTACCATCTTCTAGGAAAGAACTGCTTTTACTACCTAGAATCCTAATTTTTGTTTCATTTAGGTTATTGATGTGTTAGGAACCACAGAAGTGCTTGGGAATGGTCACGTAGGAATTAGGGCTTCTTCCCCCAGAGAGGTGGTGGGATCAACAGCCCAACTGAAATGCACTTAAATCAATGCATGCAGCATGGGCAACAAACAGGAAGAGCTGGAAGCCACTGGGGCAATCCCTGGAAACCCTGGGGCGATGGACATTAGGTTAGCAAATGCGATGCCCACCTCTAAGAAAGGCTGGAAGAATGATCTGGGGAACTACAGGCCTGCTAGTCTGACCTTGGTTATGCAGCAGATCGTCTTGAGTGCCATCACACAGCACATAAAGGACAACCTGGAGATCAGGCGCAGTCAGCATGGGTCTATGAAAGACAGGTCCTGCTTCACTAACCTGATCTCCTTCTATGACAAAGTGACCCACTTAGTGGATAAGGGAAAGGCTGTGGATGTTGTCTACCTAGACTGTAGTAAAGCCTTTGACAGTTTTTCCCACAGCACTCTCCTGGAGAAACTGGCTGCTCATGGCTTGGACAGGTGTGCATTTTTCTGGCTGGATGGTCAGGCCCAAAGAGTGGTGGTGAATGGAGTTAAAGCCAGTTGCCAGCCAGTCACAAGTGATGTTCCCCAGGGTGCAGTATTGGGGCCAGTTCTGTTTAATATCTTTATCAATGATCTGGACAAGGGGATTGAGTGTACCCTCAGTAAATCTGCAGATGACACCAAGTTGGGCGGGAGTGTTGATCTGCTTGAGGGTAGAAAGGCTCTACAGAGGGATCTAGACAGGCTGGATCGATGGTCCAAGGCCAGTGGTATAAGGTTGAAAAAGGCCAAGTGCCAGGTCCTACACTTGCATCATAACAACCCCATGTAGTGCTACAGGCTTGGGTAAGAGTAGCTGGGGAGGAACAAGACCTGAGAGTATTGGTCAACGCCCAGCTGAATATGAGCCAGTGGTCAGCCCAGGTGGCCAAGAAGGCCAACAGCATCCTGGCTTGTACCAGAAATAGTATGGCCAGCAGGACTAGAGATGTGGTCATCCCCCTGTACTCGGCACTGATGGGGCCCCACTTTGAACACTGTGTTCAGTCTTGGGCCCCTCACTACAAGAATAGGCTGCCCAGGGAGGTGGTTGAGTCACCATCCCTGGATGTGTTTAAGAGACGTTTAGATGTGATGTTGGGGGATATGATATAGGGGAGAACTTTGTAGTGTAGGGTAGATGGTTGGACTCGATGATCCCAAGGGTCTCTTCTAACCTGGACGATTCTATGATTCTATGATTCTAAGAAAGACACTGAGGTGATGGAAGGTGTCCAGAGAAGGGCGATGAAGCTGGTGAGGGGTCTAGAGCACAAGTCTTATGAGAAGTGACTGAGGGAACTGGGGTTGTTTAGCCTGGAGAAAAGGAGACTGAGGGGAGATGTTATTGCTCTCTACAACTACTTTAAAGGAGATCGTAGTGAGGTGAGGGTCAGTGTCTTCTCCCAAGCAACATACAACAATAGGACAAGAGACAATGGCCTCAAGTTACACCACGTGAGGTTTAGATTGAATATTAGGAAAAATTTCTTCCCCAAAAGGGTTATCAAGAATTGGAACAGGCTGCCCAGGGAAGTGGTTGAGTCACCACCCCTGGAGGTATTTAAGAGATCTGTCGATGTCACGCTTGGGGACATGGTTCAGTGGTGGACTTGGTAGTGCTAGGTTGGACTTGATGATCTTAGAAGTCTTTTCCAACCTAAATGATTCTATGATTCTTCTTTTTGAATTTTTTGCTACTATAAGATGTAGCTGCTATACACAGCTCAGTCTGGTGTACTATACAGTAGCTCAGACAGACACAAAACTTTGTACACAAAACAAAGAATTACTACTTCAGTGTGAGGATGTTTGATGTTACATGGATGAGTTTTCAGCAGCAAATCTTATTGTCTGTTATCTTGTTTATCTAAAAATTAAGAATTTAGAGTAAACTTTTGATTTTCAAAGGAGAGACATATGCTTCTCTGCAAGATCATTCAGTTTGTCAGGATTTTGAGAGTTGAAGTGTAAGGAAACACCTATGCTAACCTGGAAGTCTTGAAGCTGGACATACAAGTCTGATAAAATTACTTTTAACAGTTTCCTTAAGAGAGAAATAAATACCCCTAGAGGGTAATAATTTTACTCTAAAATAGTATATAAGATAAATCAGACTAATCACTTTCCAAAAAGGCTTATTTCTTTTTGTTGGCTAAGAAGGGAGCTTAAAGTTACTCCTAGAACTTTAATATATAACTGCTGGAAGCCTGAAGTTGATTGGGATGAATCCCACTCTAAAATACATTGGCTGAGTTATCCTTAGAGGTATTTTTTTTTTTTTTTTTTGCTCTACAAAGGGTTTATACAATTAACTTTAGACAGATACATAATTTTTAGGTGACCAAATCTAGATGAGTTGAGACACATTTAAAATGAAGCTCAGATTTTAAATGCCCGGATCATCATCCATGGAAATAGCATGGCCAGCTGGAGTAGGGAAGTGATTTTGCCTCTGTACTCGGCACTGGTGAGGCCTCATCTTGAGTACTGTGTTCGGTTCTGGGCCCCTCACTACAGGAAGGACATTGAGCTGCTGGAGCGTGTCCAGAGGCAAGCCACCAAGCTGCTGGGGGGTCTAGAGAACAAATCATATGAGGAGAGGCTGAGGAAACTGGGCATGTTTAGTTTGGAGAAGAGGAGGCTGAGGGGACACCTCATTGCCCTCTACAACTACCTGAAAGGAGGCTGTAGAGAGGTGGGTGTTGGCCTCTTCTCCCAAGGGAATAATGACAGGACCAGAGGAAATGGTCTGAAGTTGCGGCAGGGGAGGTTTAGATTAGATATTAGGAAGAATTACTTTACTGAGAGAGTGGTCAGGCACTGGGACAGCCTGCCCAGGGAGGTGGTGGAGTCACCATCCCTGGAGGTATTTAAGAAACGTGTAGACATGGCACTTCAGGGCATGCTCTAGTGCCCGAGATTGTTGGGGTTTTTTGTGTGTGTATGGTTGGACTCGGTGATCTCAGAGGTCCTTTCCAACCATGATGATTCTGTGATTCTGTGATCTTTACTACATGTAGAAAAAGAAAAGAGACAAAGAAGTAAATTAAGCATGTTACACAGTGTTCCATACTGCCCAATTGGAATTCATGTCATGACATGTTTCTATAATAAAAATATAGATCCCCAAAACATAATAATACAATCAATGTACATTTTGCTTGAAGTGGGAAGTTTCCACAACCCTGCATCCTGTACAAGGCATTGTTCAAAAACAAATCCTCATTAAAAAATACTGAAAAATACATCCATTGTATCAGGGTTTACATGCCTGTGACACAGTTAATAGTAGGTGCTTGGCATCAAGACAAAGGAGATCACCATTACTTATGTCTGACAGGAACTGTGTAACATATATTAAATTCAGCACCTCAGCAAAAGAAGTATGAATAATTTTTTTTTTGTTAAAAAGGAATTAAATCTTCATTCATGAATTATAGCTTGTCATGATACATTTAGTGTATCTCAACTTGTGTTTAGCGAGCAACCTGAAAAGATTTCTGACAGCTTTGGATGAGGTCAGTAGAGCCTCCATTTTTAAATGACAACATGGTGCTGCGTCCGCCGTCTTCCCAGCTTCCATCAGGATTTCAAGACCGTGATGTTGGCTGTCTTTTTCTCTTTCTTCCTTTCTTTCTTTCTTGCCTTCTTTTCTTCCTTTTGGAGATTGGAGGAGGGGAATCTGCCGCAATAAACTAGAAAAATCCATTCTGTCAAATTGCATGCCCTGCTGCTTCATCACCATTATTATACTGAGGTTTTACATTAAAGTACCCTGGATTTTAAATTGAAAGTCAAATATAATTTGCCACTAGAAGCATGAAGTGACTGACTAGGAAAGCTGATAGCTAGGCACAGCATGACAAATTGGTATCTATCTAATAATGAGCCTTACAAGGTCATGGATCACTACGAACCTCTCAGTTTTATGTAAGTAGAACTGGACTACATTGTGTCAATTGTTGTATCAGGGGAAAGGGCAATATATTTTAGATTGGCCCATATATTTTCAGAGCTAAAGCTAGACAAGTACAATAAGTTTTGATAGAAAAAAAAAACAGGGAAAGCTACAGAGAAAGGGAGGAGGAGAAATTTTCTAGTTCAACACACCCATTTTCAGGATAAATTGTGGACAAACAAACTGTTCCAGTGTGTAGGTTTAAGCTCTAGAGAGGAAAAAACCCACAAATTTATAAATTATTTCAAAAAATCTTTAAGCAAGCGTTAATTTAATTGGATTTTCAGAGTAAATAATGAAATTGTTATTGTGTCTACAGCTGTACCAACAAAAAGAGGAGAGAAACAGCCGTGTTCCTGCACCAGAAGTAATGTTATTAATAGAAGACCATTACAACATTTGAAACATTCAAATTGCTTCTCAGCAAGTATTAATCAATAGGGTCCTAGTGGAATTGATAGAGGTATGACTACTTATACCATGAGGTAGATGGCCTGATAACATCATCCCTTAATGACATATCCACAGAATTTGTGCAGCTGGCAAATGTTGTCATTTGAGACTTACACTCAGCTGAGATCATTTACTAGGAGTTGCTCTTCTGGGACACAAAGACCTTTATCAGTTTGTCTTATGACATTATTTTTATGTGCCTTTATGAGACACTATGTGGGATTCATGTACCGTAACTTTTGCATCTAAAATATAGTTCATTGTTCTAAGTTCCTTTGGATCACTGTCGTGAAATAGATGGGTATCATCTTTTGAAGATGTTGGACTCTAGACAAAGATTATTTTATTGCAAAATAGGCCTCTGGGACAGATCAGATTGTCTGCTAGAAGCTAGAAGGGGTTCTAGAAATACGGGGAGCCTAGAGTGGAAATTTAGGTTTCATCACCTATCCTTTAGATGTCTGAAGCTGGATTCCCAGAATATCTGCCTCTCTTCTTGGCTGCCTCACCTAACAGGAGAATTGAAAAGCAGTGAGAACTGGAAATTCATTGTAGAAAGAAATGTGTGACAGGCAATGGCTGGAAGGTGCATGGTGGGGGCAGTAGTGTGAAACTGGGAGAAATATGTTTTAGAAAACTGTGGAGCTGACAGGTAGCTGGAGGGCCCTCTTGGGTGACTGCTGTTCTGACCCAAAGGGGAGCATGAAATTCAGCAGAAATAACCCAAACCACCCAACATGCCTCATTTAGCCAGACTAAATGAAGTCATACTACTTTTTTGCAGAGGACTTTCAATTTTACTGGGAGATTAGTTGTTGAGATTTGCTGTTCCTCTGTCATCTTAGAAGTTGGATAACAATAGCATTGCCGAAGTAACAGGCAGTGAAGTTATCTCCTTTTAAAGACACTGTCTATTGAAAATCAAAATGCAGAAGTTGTGATCTTGTTAACAGTTCTAGCTATGGAGTTTGGCTTTATTAAGTATTTTGTTTAATCTGTTTCCATGTTGGAGGTCTCTTGTTTAATCTCTGCTATATCAGGTAAAAGAGTGGCAAGTGCAACAGCAGTGGCCATGAAAAACCTGCAGCATATGCAATGGTTATGATTTTATTCCAGTGCACTGGACCTTTCAAAATGCTAGGAGACTGTTAGCTGGAAATGACTGATGTTTTTCTCTAATTCATAAAAGGGACACATCGTGCTTTGCCTCTCTATTCTTACAGTTTTGCTGATTTTCTTTAACCCACAATAAAACCCACAATGTGATACATAATACATAGGAGAAATAACGCAATGTTTGGTACAATGATTTAACCTAAAGTTCACTGAAATAAATAGAAAAGACTCTTGCTGATTAGTGCTGAAACAGATCCCTAACCTAATACTAGGACCCAAGAATAACATACTGCTCGATGAGTTTTCTTTTTGGGGGGCAAGTAGTCAAGTCAGAATCAGTGTATGGAAGAAGTGTCCCTTACAGGCACAACATGGCCCCCAAAGTATAAGAGAATCATGAGTAATAAGCAGCATGATTTATGAAAATAAATCTTATCAGACAAATTTGATTGCTTCTTCTGATAGCATTACCAAATAAGCAAATGAAAGGAAAATGGCAGACCTAATATAGTTTGACTTCAGTAAAGCATTTGATATACCATCCATGAAATCTCATACAATTAATTCAAATTGACAAATATGCGGGCTGTCGCATAGATTGAAGATTAGCTTAAAGGCCATAAACAAAGAATATTGATGGATCAAGTTGAAGGGAGATACACAGTCATTTGCTGCAATGCTGGTATTAAATCAAGACTTGTTCAACATCTTCATTCCTGATTTGGAAAGGAGAATGAGTCAGCTCATTAACCTATGACATAAATTGGGAGGAGCCTTGAATGCCTTTATGGGGAAAGAATAATACAATGTGTCAGAGATTGATGTGGTAAAGTAATAAATAAATGCTAAAAGTACAAGGCACTGCTGCTGGTATAATTTGAAGCAAATATTGAACAAGTATTTAACAATCTGGAAAATATGAGAGAATAAAATATAATTGTGGCAGATAATGGGCACAACTTGAAAGGGCAACAAAAAGGGCAAGTGAAGTTATAGGTACATATGTATTATTGCCTCATGGAATAAGGTGATAGAGTAATATCTCAGAAGAGTAGTTTAATTTTGACGACAGAAACAGATCTAGTCTATACAGCTCTGGCACTCAAAGCATAAAATTGCGTTCTTGGAATGATTAATGAAAGGAACTGTAAGAAACTAAAATGATAGCCAAATGGTCAGATGCAGTGAAGAAAGATTAAAATGGATAAACTATAATGGTCTAGATTAAAAACACTGAATTTGAACATGTATTGAAATCCCTTTCTGCCAATCAATATGAAGAAGCTTAGACTACCTGTTAATATAGTCCTCCATGTATGCTTAACTAACAAATAGAAGGGTACCTGGTAGTCTCCGAACAACAAAGGGGTACAAATCTCAAGGATGGAGAGGAGTTTTGTGTGATGCAGAAAAGTATAAAACAAGAATAATGGGAGGAAGTTGAGAAAAATACTATTAGGTTGATTACAAGCAACATTTACTTACCATATTAGAAGTGTATTGTGAGGGAGTAATACTGCATGAGTAGGTACACTATATATATTTCTTTACCTTTCACCTTCATGGCAGAATACTACACTTGTAATGAATTTTGCTTCTTTAAATGAAAGTTTCCTTTAGTGGGAAGGGTGATAGAGAGATGAAATATTCGGGACCATACCATCTCCCATATGCGGAGCCTTTACCACCCCAGATGGCACACCAACTGCCAAGTCCTAGAAATACTACTGAATTATTACCTTCCAAACATGAAGCAGACTAAACCAGCACAGCATATAATAGATCCTCCCGCAAACGCTTCCAAAATTAAGACTAGGTACCTCTTTTTATACACAAAGCCCAGATGGTACATACAAACCAACTGTGAACTACATTGCTGGTGTAATGTTTAAACTTTAAAAAAATGTATGCTGGTATAACAAATGGTCTCTATTTACAAATGGAAGACTGAATTAATGAGAGAGATGCAAAGTTTTGCAGCTTGCATTGAAGATGTTTGGCTAGATAGACTTTGGCTATCATTCTGTATGGCCATTCTTATATTAAAATTAGGTGCAGAACAAGTTTTTCCCAAGTAGGAATATTTAAAATGAAAATATAGAATCTAATGTCTAAGCTTATGGAAGTCTAAAATTCTTGCACTGAGAATCCAACAGTGGAGTAAACACCCAATAAATTGAGATTAATGCCTCTGTTGACTAAGTAGAGGGAAAAAGAGTAGAAGCAAGGAGATTATTTTCAGTCTAACATTTGAAGAAAATGAGGGGTTTGTGTTTGCACTAGTTTGTCAGACTCTCTTCTCTTCAATATCTGTTAAATCCATTAGCTAGTTTCAAGCAAGAGATGAGAAGGTCTAAATAAAAGAGGAACAAGGCAGATTCACGGTTTCACCACAAGAGGCACCAGCTGGTTTTATGGTAACAGGGGACTGAGCAGAGAAGAAAACTAACACTACTTTTGCAGAAGGAAAGGCTGCAGCATGGAAGTCCTTCCCCCACCTCCCCCCAAAGGTTTTGTGAAGTAACAGGGAGTTTAGCTGGATACCAGCATACCTTAGCAGAGGTGTTTTTCTTGAGCAAATTCTTTGTAGCTGTCAGTGTGCAAACTAAAAGTGAAGCTTTTCCCATGGCATTCATAAGTTTTCTCAGCTTCTCTTTGTCTCTTTCTCTCTCTCTCTCTCTTTCCTTTTCTTTCACTTCCCTTCTCCCAGCTGTTCTTGTGGATATTCTGATGCCTATTAGTGGGTGAAGTCAGGCTGTATCCATAATGCAATTAATTTAAAAAGTCAGTTAGGGATATGGCAGCAGTTCAAACACAGCACAATAGTCAGGAGGCTGGACTGGGTGGTTCTCTTCTGGCCTTAGAAGAAACCCATGGAGACAAAAAGGTGTTATCTGAGCTGTGGTAGAATTCAGTGAAAAGTCAGCATTCACCACTGCATCACTGCTCTGCTTCTAATGTCGTATATGGGAATATATGAAAATTAGGACAGCCTCCAGGAGAGTGAGTGGTGAATCAGTAGCTTTTGCAATTTGGTAGCAACCTGATAAAAACAAAGACATAAATATTGCTGATACTGTATCAATAAAACATGACAAGTTCAGATGATCATATTAGTATGTTTTTTGACTCATTTAAGCGTATTTTCAAAAGAAGAAAGATGTAACAACATGCTATGGTCATCAGGCTTTCACTATATGGGAGACTGCTTGGGGTGGTTGTAAGAAAGAAGACTAGATTTTTCCTCAGAGCCAACATTTTTTTTGCATTACATGTATTCAGATATGTGACAACACACTGTTGACTTGTACTTCTACAACAGGTCTAAATAGGCAGGAAAGGTATCCCATACATGATATACATTTACTTCATGCTTTTCTGTACTTTTAAGTATATCAGCTTAAATAATTGCAGCTTCTCTGAACAAATTTGAGCCATGTGTCATAACTTCAGATGTTACAGGAGCACTGTCTGCTTACCTAATTGCTGAACATTTTGGGTCCTTTCAGTACAAAGGTCATATCTTCATGCAGTGACTTCAGTGGAAGTACACCAATTCACACCAATTGAAAATACGGTCTTAAAGATTTTTGTGGCCAGGATTTCTCATAATAAAAGACTTGGCAAATCTGAAAGTCATTATTTTAATGGCACTGCAGACAGCTATTGTTAAACATGGGGCACAGTTCTAGGGTAATTATGGTATTATAACATTACTTTATAATTCAACTTTTCTCAGCTTAAATTACCATCATTGAAGTATAAGTGTTTGCCTTGCTCCCATCTAGTCAAGTATCCTGCACAGAGAGCGCAGAACAGGAAGAGAAGTTCTGTTAGTCCAGACACCCAGAGTCAGTACCTTTTCTTTTTAAAAGTCTCACCTAAGAATAAGGCAATGGACAATTCTGTGAGTATTCACGGTGATAGGATTTTGCAGTATTCATCACCCTGTTGCCCTGGGCAGCATCTGATTTTACCTACATGTAAAACTGCCCACTGCCTGTAGCTGAGGTTGAAATTGATGGATGGAGTGAGAGAAAACTTGGAAAACTGGGATCCCTAAATTAATTTCTGGTACCTATTCCAATAGGAGTTTAAAATGGAGGCTGCAGGGAGTGACGTAGCACATATGTCAAACTTAAGATTCATGTTTTGAACATTAGTTATTTGTCAGCTGGCACAGTGTCTCTTTGGCTTGCAGACTGTCTTTTATAAGACTCAACTATCCAGCTCACACAACGGTCATGCTTAGTATTGAGGTCCAGGCATGTCACTCCCCATCTACAGCTCAGGCTACCCCTCTTCTCCTGACAGGTAACCCAGTCAAGGGAGAGGACATTTCAGGACAGGGTCCACATAAGGAAGTCCACATAAGGAAGTCTAGGGTACTGAACTGTGAAAAATTTTGAAGGATCTGTGGTTTTCAGAGGTGTATAGGAGAGCGGAGCTCCTCTCTGTGCTCCATAATATTTGTGTGTGGAGCCCAAGGGTAAAATCACGGCTGGTCACGTAATCCCTTGTGATGGGACTGGCTAGAATTGTGTCCGTCTTTTTGTCAATGGTTTAGGTGTGATGTTTAAGGATTGTCTGAAACAGCAACTAAAGTCATAACCACCACAATGAAAAAAAAGATTCTGAAGGAGCAATGTATTACTTGAAAAATGTGAGAATGTGTGATTTTGAGTTTTGCAGGAAAGCTTTTAGGTTCAGTTTATCTGAACTTATGGGCTCAAAATGGGACGTTTTTTTTTTTTTTTAGCTCAGTTTCTGTAGCTTTACGGAAAGATTTATTTGTCTCGGTACAGCTCTACAAGAGTAAACTGAATTGTTGCTTGTTCTTGCATCCTGATTAAGGGTCTTACCGTCAGCTCTGTTTCTCTCTGCTGAGACTTGAAGTGTTGGTATTGAGTACTTGCTATATCATCATGGTACTGTTTGTCTGAAATTGAGCTTGGAAAATGTGGTAGAAACTGACAGGCATTCTGGCAAGTCCTGAATTGCTTTTCATTTCAGCTGTGTTCACCGCCAAAGGGAGTAGTCCTTGGGGAGCGATATGATTAGCAGCAAAATATCCTGGCTTGTCTTAAATAGGAAGAAGAGCTGTAGGTCCATGATAATGTGGGATCCAGGTGCCTCACTGGTCTAACGGGACACATGTTAAACCTGCTAAAAGGACACATGTAAACCCGCACTGAACATTTGGTCAGTGTTCCTGTTTGCAGGATAATTTGGGAATGGCTCTTCTTCAGTCATTTACCAATAAACTTACAAACCCCAAACCACCTGTTTATGAATGCAGTTATCTGCTATTTGCCTCAGCTATTCTCCCACTCCATATATGGACATTTAGAGCTTCAAGCAACCAGTGAGGGAAACTGCCATGAAACTGGGATGCCCGGTCACAACCTTTGAATAGCAAAGAAAATGTGCTGAATAGTCAAAGACATAATTACATGAAAAATTTGCAATAGGCAAGCTGATTTGAAAATGTTTGTACAAAGCGCTTCAATGATTTAAAGAAAATGAACACATTTATAGGGATCATAATATTTTTACTAATAGTCTGCCAACCAACAAAAGGGTCTAATCTATTAGCTAAAATGTTTCCCAAGAATAGTTTGCCCAGGTCTAGCGTGAAATGACATACTGAATTCAGTTCCATGCTGAATCATTCCCTTGAAAGAAATTGATTTGCAGCTAGTAAAATATCCCTGGATAATCACAGAGGTCAAAAGCTGTGACCTTGTTGTGTTACATGGCTATTTACAGTTCACTCCCACTGCAGGTTGTCAGGCCTTCAGATACCTACTTCACTTGAAGTACAAAAATAAGAAGCCTCCATTTTTGACACTGTGAAAAAACCAACCATCTCCTTTTCCTCCTCATTTAGTCAAATTGGCTTTTTAACATATGAAAAGATCCTAGCCCATTCAATGATTCATGCACCTCCTACGGTGCTGAACACTTAATGATACCTAACTGTGTCACTTGCCACATTTTTTCACCAAACTTTTCCTGTTTTCTGTATATTTGTTCCTATTTGCAGAATTTGTCAAAGTTCCAGCACAGAAGTACTGAATCTAAGCATACGAAAATGCTTAAGTTACTTTGGGAGAATGCATTCTGGTCATTTCTCTCTTGTAGTCCTCCTAAATCTCCTCAGGGTTAGTAATTCTTTTCTTTTTTTTATTGAATGTACTTTTCTTTCCTGCTCTTCCATTTAATTTGAGCAAATTTGATAGCCATGGGCATTTTATTTTATTTTGACCATCTGTTTTCCATTTTTATTAAATAGTTATAGTTTATTGTTAATTGAAATTGCAAATTGGCCATATTATGTTTATGCTATAATAATAGCATCTGGATTTAAAACTGTGGAAAAGATTGCTTCCCAACTGTTCTCACTATGTATGGGCCTAGAGCCTTAAAATTACACCTGTCCTATGGGGGATTTCCTGCCCTTCGGGTTGATCTCTGAAATAGCCAAGGTTTTGCTTGAAAAATAAAAGCTCTCCCTTTCTGTTTGAGAAAAGAAAGGTTAAAGTTCCAGGACAGTTGCATTAAACAGTTTGAAACAATAAAAGTCTCTTGCAGTATGATGGGATCTTTCAGGACCTGATCCAAAACCTCCTCCTTAATTCTGGAAAAAAACAAGTACACAAGAAATATATGCTGAATTGCAAATATCTTCAACCAGGCTTGAGAGATGTTTTATTCTGTTCTCTTTGACAGTCCAGCATACTATTTCTAGAGACATTAGAGAGGTATTGGTATGTCTTGGGGGGCTATTGAACACTGTAAACTTCCTGAATGTATCACAATTACAGGAACACCTGTTCTAAGTAACATTTTGCTGAGCCACCACGAGAATTCAGTGCTCAATAGCCCTCAAAATTTCTCATTTCTTTCCTGTGGTGAGGTGCTTTAGCGACTTCTCTCTGGACCATAATAGCAAATTCTTAAGGTCAATGGTTCAATACCTCTTAAAGGACACCCCACCCTCCTTCCCCCACATTTCTTACTAATAGTGCCTTCTTGACACACTTGCGATTCTTTGCTTACAAGTATCTATTTCTTCATCTCTTTATTTTTGTTGTGCAGAGCTGAGGAAGAAAGAAAATAAGTAGCGAATTAGTTACTGGTATAGTCTACATTAAAGTACACAGTATAAGGAAGGAAGGAGAATTTAAGAAGACGACAAATGTACGAAGATAATTGTGAAAAAAAGAAGTACTATGAAATAGGACCTCAGTCCTGACAAGCTTGGAGAACACCCATGATGTGGGTGACAGCCCTGATTCTGTATGTGTGAGAAGCCAGCAGACAATCAGACCGGGACCTAACAGTATGGAGTCAGTGGGAGACAACAATTCCCCGCACATTCATGGCCAAGATTAAACCCTAGTTTCTAGATATATTCTGTGGTGCTCCATATCTCATTCGGGCTTCAAAACAAAGGGTGAAACGTTTAGAGAGCAGGATGCTAATTGCTGAGTGATATTGAAAATTTTACTCTTTCTTTCTCGCATGCTGCAAAATCATCTCCTGCACTGAAGTACTCTGGCTTATGTCTGGAACATTATATTAAGGGTTTACCCTTACATACCCCTAATGTGTTGGGGTTTTTTGGGGTTTTTTTTTGGAGGGGGTAAAAAGAGAAACCTGTTAACAAATACATTAATCAAAGGCACTGGGAAAAAAGTCACCATAAAACTGTCTATAAAGAGCATATGGGATGAAGGAGACTGGTCTCTGTTCTCATGTTATCTTGGACAAGACACTCTGCTTTCTTTTCTTCCCATCCTTTGTCTTGAGCTTGTCTTGAGCTTGTCTATTTGTGATAAAGGATTTGGGGATAAAGACTGACTTTTTCTGTGTTTGTACACTATCACATATAAATCTTACTTGGTCTCATGATGCACTTTTGCAGTTAGTATCTTATATTACTAGATGAAAGGAATAAGAATGGATAATGGGAGAAAAATGAACCAAACATCGAAAGATGCATTAAAAGCAATAAACAGGCGCCCTTGGTGGGCACAAGCACCTGTTTCTTCTCCAGTGCATGACAAAAATCACTTATTCTGCCAGCTGTAACTCTAAACATAAAGTAAATGGGCCCCAAACTAAAGCTGGATGCGGTAAAAATCGCAGTTTATCCAACAGATGTCACCCTTTTTTCTCTTCCCAGATGATCTGTGGTTACGTCTGGATTCAAATGAAAGTATTCAGCATTTCTAATTGTATGAGGAAAGTTTTTTGTGTGTGAGACTCTTTGAACCTACAAGGGTGTGAAGGGTTTGGTAAATCGTCTTGCCTTGTTCTTTTCAGGAGGAGGAAGCATACCACGTGAGAATACTGATGGGTAAACATCTACCATGTTCATGATCAAGAGGGAAAAAGATCTTTTCTTGGACATTCCTGTCCATAAAATCTCAAGGGTGGAGTTTATAAATATATGTTCCTGCCCTAGACTGGAGCATGGATAAAGCCAAGAAATGTGAAGTCTTAATTCATTGTCTTGATAATAACAATGCCCAAAACATAAGCAGTAAAGAACATGATATGAAAAGATGTTTTCTCTAAGTTTCTATGAGAAACTACAAGACAGATTTACTTTGATTTTATAAAGTAATTTGTCATTTGTAATGTTAATGAAAAGATTTCCCTTTGTGACTATGAGGGAAACAACAGGTATTACTAAGTTACTGTCCTTTTTTTCAGTGCTTCAGTTATGCAATGTGCCACTTGAGTCATCTTCAGTTACAAAACTGTAGTCATTAAATTGTATCATGTTTAAGACTACTATCTCCTGGAATCCACTGATCCGTTCAATTGCTGTCACACTGGAGAAGGCAATCTTTGACTTGACATTAGTTTCTTGTCCTTTCATATTGTATATGACATACTGTCTTTCCCTTTGCATTTTAGTTGCACGATCATGGCATTTTAAAGAAACAGAAAAAATCTTGTTGGGCTGTCAGTCAATGACCACTCTTGGAAGACTTTTCTTCTGTTCAGGGAATCATAACAGCCACCGTTTTGGGCATATTGGATTTTCAAGCACTTCAGCATAAGTATTATATGAAGTTTCGTTTGACTTCTCAACATGGAGCAATATGGGAGTGCAGTGGAAATCCTGAATGTGTAATTCCTTGCAGGGAGCAGTTGAGCTAGTAGTTAAGATCTAAGTTAGGCTTTTTAATTTCTGGGCTCTATTTCTACCTCATACACATATTTTCGGTGATGCTATCATCTCCTGCCTTTCATTATTTCTGGGAGAGATTAAAAATCCTATAATTCACACTGGAAAAAATTACTTTCAGAGCTCCTCTCTCTAAAGAATAAAGCAGTTATCTGATGAGTATTAGTCTTTATGGGGGTGAATAAGGGATCCATGATGAAGCAGCTCTTCTTTCCTGGCTTCTGTAGCCTGGGAACAATAGCTTCCTACGTTAGAAAACACTATGACAATACAAGCTGGGATCTTTATAGAGCCTATGTTGCATTCCTTGTTAGTTTCCAAACTCTCTTAGGATTCTGAAAAAATCCCAGCCAAATTCATTAGTGTTCAGGTCTGTTCAGAAACAGTAGTGATGGGAAGTAATATGGTTATAATTCAGCATGTCTGGGGTGGGGTAGGGAACACTTTTAATTTCCCTTTGCTGCTGGTGATGGATTTTTGCAGCTTCACCTTTCTCTGCTACCAATCCCAGCAGTCCCAGGCTCTAAACAAAAAACAGCTTGACTTGCAGAAACTTTCCACTCCCTCTGGGGAGGACCACAAACTTAGAGCATATTTTAAGCTGTGGTTCGATTTTCTGAGGGGAGAGAATCATCTCTAGGCACAAATTAGTGCTACCAGTGGAAGACGGAGTTCAGCTGTTTATATACTAATATGCAGCAATTATGATAAAACAAAACTCATTCTGAAATTCTGCTGTAACTATGGTAACCTACATTCAATGTATTCCATTAAAAATATAAAAAAGGCTCCCCAGAAGGAGAAAGTAAATATTATCTATTATTGATTGATGAAGGTTCCAGACTATGAAAAGTGGTTAATATATTTTCTGCGATGAAACACATTTGTTAAAACTTCCTTTTTATTGATGGTTATTGTCTGTTTAAATAGCATCAGATAGTTATCATTAACTTTTACATCTATTTTGAATCATTTGCTTTCTTCATTAGGTCTCCATTTTACAAAGGGTCTCTGAGAAATTCCTTTATTAACTTTCTTTTATCTGATTTCTAGTCTGGGACATTTCCATTAGTATTTGACTGAAACTTGACAAAGAATTTACAACCCCAAATGCAGTTGGTATTCTTGGATCATTTTAGCTTTAATAATAATAAATCCTTAAGGATTTGTCTGTTTAATGAGGAACAAACAAGTTATGCAGATATTCTTTTGCTTTACTCGGTAGTTGTTATGGCTTCCAAGTTATTTAAGTTAAATGTTGCAAATTACCCATGAAATAAAAACTTTTAAAATTCAGATAACAACAATAATATCAAAGCATAATGAGATGTGTTTGGCTGGGAATGAGAGAGAAAAAATTGGTAGCACTGGGTAGGTACATTAGCAAAACACTTCTGATGCCTGGAGAGGTTGCCCTGCTCCTTGCAGCTTTCTACAGAGATCCATGGACAGAGCTGCTGGAGGGGGAAGCAGGACCGCTGTGCTGCAGGGCAGCCCCCCAGGCTGACTAGACCCAGTACCTGAGCTTGATCTTTTCCTATCAAAACTGTTTCCTACAAAGAGCTAGTTCAGCTACCTCCACAGGACTCTTCTTCAGTAGTTAGAGAGACTGAGAAAGATTTGCTTGGAGACTTGAACCACTAAATGTGAGCTTTGTGTCTTAGCTCGTGTTGCAGTCAATAGAAATTTAATCCATACAGATAATGGAGCCTAGAAAATGGTTCCGCTGACTGTCAACTTAGGTTGCAATTTCGCTGCTTGAACATGGCCATTTAGAGCTGTCTGGGAAGCCTTCGAGTGTCTCTTTCTCCAGCTGCTGGTCTAGCAAAGCATTTCTCTCCTGTGTATGTTCTGACATGTTTGCCAAGTCTTTGAAGCTATCACAAATACGCTAAACCATTTTAAAGGGCATCAGATACCTGTATGAACTGCGACACTGCCAGGAGCCCCTGATCTCTGCTCAGCATAATGGGAACTTAAAGATATGGGCGACAGATGACACCCAGCTAAAGACACCTTAATTTCAAGTCAAATCGCACACATGCTACATATCCCATAACTTCACGGGCATGACACGACAACAAGGGAGATATGATCTGCACCTTTGCAATTTCCTGATAGAGACAATATTCTGGCTTCTCTTGTCTGTATTTAAACTAGACTTTTCCTTCACCTGAAGTGTCTGCGGGAACATAGTTTAGTCAGGTGCATCAGAATCCGAGCATTACACAAATGATAACGTGTTACTGCATTAGCTGATATGTCCCACAGGAGAGACACCAAAGGAGATCAAAAGCAATATCGAAAAAGTGTCATGGAGAATTATTTTCTTATTTTTAGATCAAGACTGAAATCGCTGCTAAGACTCTGTAAAAAACACATCTTGATATTACTTCTCCTGTAGAAAAAAGCTTAGATCTTCAGCAATGTATCTCACAACTATTCAGTGGCGATGGAAAGGGGTTTTCTTTGAGTAGTAGTACCAGTACCAGAATCACCAGTAGTACCACACGGTGATTCTTATTCAGATCCACTTAGCTTTATCTGTGCCATTTTGTTTTCTCAAAAGGAGAGAAATAATGGAAAATAATGATGATAGAATGTAAAAAAAAAAAAAAAAATATTTTTTTTTATTCACAGCCCAAACTGTCTATCTGCTTGTTTGTTTTTGTTGTACGAACTCACTCTGAAGTGATGATACGGATTACCAGGCTGTTATCCTGAATAAAAAGTGCTGTCATTAATTCTCTTTTGCTGCAGCTATGGACCATTATTTCCAATAGCTGTAGCTGTCACTTCCAGTAGTGTGGCCCATCAGGAAATCTCTCAGAAAACTGAAAGAGTTTACACAATGGCCTGGCAAGAATATAATTTACAGGGCAGCAGAAGGTGCAACTGTCTAGTGGTCTCAGATTTGTTCCTCATTTCTATTGCAGAACTTAAATATATACAAGGAGATGCTCTTTTCCTGCTGTTGAGTTGTCCTCCTGCCGCTCCACAGTGAGCTCAAGCGCCCTGAGAAAATATATCCTCCATCCATTAACTGCCTGCCAGTGTTAGAGCTTGTGTAAGGTTTGCAGCCTTCTGCAGGGCACTGGCAGCATGGCAGGCAGGAAATATCATAGAATCATAGAATCATAAAGTCATTTAGGTTGGAAAGGACCTTTCAGATCATCGAGTCCAACCTAGCACTGCTAAGTCCACGACTAAACGATGTCCCTAAGCACCACATCTGCAGATCTTTTAAATACCTCCAGGGATGATGACCCAACCACTTCCCTGGGCAGCCTGTTCCAGCTCTTGACAACACTTTTGGGGAAGAATTTTTACCTAATATCCATTCTAAACCTCCTCTGCTGAAGCTTGAGGCTGTGTCCTCTTGTTCTATTACTTTTCACTTCGGAGAAGAGACCAACCCCCACTGCTACAACTCCTGCCCAACTGCAAACTTACTGAGGGTACACTCAATCCCCTTGTCCAGATCATTGATAAAGATATTAAACAGAACTGGCCCCAATACTGCACCCTGGGGAACATCACTTGTGACTGGCTGGCAACTGGCTTTAACTCCATTCACCACCACTCTTTGGGCCTGACCATCCAGCCAGAAAAATGCACACCTGTCCAAGCCATGAGCAGCCAGTTTCTCCAGGAGAGTGCTGCGGGAAAAGCTGTCAAAGGCTTTACTACAGTCTAGGTAGACAACATCCACAGCCTTTCCCTTATCCACTAAGTGGGTCACTTTGTCATAGAAGGAGATCAGGTTAGTGAAGCAGGACCTGTCTTTCATAGACCCATGCTGACTGCGCCTGATCTCCAGGTTGTCCTTTATGTGCTGTGTGATGGCACTCAAGACGATCTGCTGCATAACCAAGGTCAGACTAGCAGGCCTGTAGTTCCCCAGATCATTCTTCCAGCCTTTCTTAGAGGTGGGCATCGCATTTGCTAACCTAATGTCCATCAATCCCGGGTTTTCAGGGATTAAAATTAACCTGTAAATCTGAAGGATGAAGGATTTATATTTGGTTACTAGCAAGTGTGAAGAGGAAGGTGAAAAGAGCGAATAGAAGCAGCATTTGTTGATGAATGTCTGGGACTAGATAGTCCATTAAGTGACTGAATTTTTTATTTATTTTATTTTTCCTTGTGTACTTTCATTCAAAACAAAATATCTCTGGTCTCTGGTTTTTTGTATCCACAATAATAATTTCAAACGAGACACATCTTTCCGACTATTTATTTGTTTACATCACTGGGTATTATTAAGCTGGTATATTAGAACTTGTGCTGCTCATACTCGATAACACAAGGTGAGGGAAAGAGTACTTCTTGTACCTGTCCTTCATATTTTGGGAAATGACCTTCTGAAGCTGAAAGACAAACATTACTGTTGGGACTCCTGGAGCTGGAAAAACAACTGTGATTAGTATCATTCTTGGAAAGCTTTGGCTTTCTTTCCATTTGGAAATAAACTTTTAAAAGGCTATGGCTTTTTTGTCCTTCTTTTCCCCCCTAAATACTCAATTGTTTTTCCTATTTGTGCATTAGCTACTAGCTGAAGGTGTGCAGAAAACAATTGCAAAAGGAAGAGTAATTAAAGACCAAATTAATTACAGCAAATTAATTTAATCTATAATACTATTTGTAGCCCAGTTTTTTTAAAGGTCTTTTTTATCTATGTATATATATTCTGTCTGTCATGCAATGGTTGGGTCTATATTGATAGTTTATAGTATCTTCATGGATTTGGTTGAAAGAGTGGAACCTAAGATTGCCAGTCTCTTCATTTTTATAGCACGTCCATTGATTTGGATAATGGCTCCATATAGGCCCTCAAATACAATTAATAGCTCCTAGTGTCTAGGCCTATATCTGTGTTTACCCTTACCTTCTTCAAAACATGTTGGATTTTTTAATAGATCTGTTTGGTTCAGAAACCAAAATATATCACTACTGGAATTGACTACCACTTACTAATCTAATTCTAGCAACCTCATTTTCTTCCCCCTTTCCACATTATCTAGTATGTTTTATTCTGTCTCTACAGTGCTTCTGCTACATCTGGTGAACAGTCAACAGCTATGCTATATTACTGTAATATTTCTTATTACACAAAATTAAGAACTTAAGAATTATTAAGAATTACTACAGCATATTAAGAAAGCAAAGAAGAAGGAACAGAATTAAAATTATAATCAAACTTTACAGTGAATTTCCACAGCTCTCACAGTACACAACATACTGGTCTTGATAGACTACAGAATAGATAATTAATGAGAGAATACACAAGGAAAATAATTATTAACATAGTTGTTACAATATTTCACATAGATTGCAAATTCTGCAAATCAGGGACTGTCTTTATTCTTTCCAAATAATGCCTGGCACCTCATGATAGTTATGACTCTTTAAAAATAGTGTATAACATCAGAGAATGAAAAAAAGCTATAATATGACCAAAATTATACAAGAAAATGATTATTAATTTTCACTTATAAAAGTACAAACTGGTAGAAACCTGAGCGTTTCTCCCCATCTAAACACCCACAGGAACTGCAGAGGAAGTGAAATTAACATTTTTTAGACTATGTCAGAATTTTAAGTCACACACACACATTATACAACTTAAATGTATTTTGCTTTGCAGTCCAGTTTAGTTTTGAAGTTTTGCATAGCATCTAAACTTAACATTGTATGAGAGCCACTTCTGAAACAGGTATAGTACTTATGTTTGAAATCTCACAGAATCTCACAGAATCTTCATGGTTGGAAGGGACCTTTGAGATCACCAAGTCCAACCACAAAAAAAACCAAAAAAAAGCCACCAAAAAACCCGCAAACAAACAAAAAAAACCCCCACCCCCACCCACAACCACACACCACACCCACCCACAAACAGACACAAACCAACAATCTCAGGCACTAGAGCATGCCCTGAAGTGCCATGTCTACACGTTTCTTAAATACCTCCAGGGATGGTGACTCCACCACCTCCCTGGGCAGGCTGTTCCAGTGCCTGACCACTCTCTCAGTAAAGTAATTCTTCCTGATACCTAATCTAAACCTCCCCTGCCGCAACTTCAGACCATTTCCTCTGGTCCTGCCATTATTCCCTTGGGAGAAGAGGCTAACACCCAACTCTCTACAACCTCCTTTCAGGTAATTGTAGAGGACAATGAGGTGTCCCCTCAGCCTCCTCTTCTCCAAACTAAACATGCCCAGTTTCCTCAGCCTCTGCTCATAGGACTTGTTCTCTAGACCCCCCACCAGCTTGGTAGCTCTCCTCTGGACACGCTCCAGCACTTCCATGTCCTTCTTGTAGTGAGGGGCAATGGTAAAGACTTTCCATTTTGCTCTTATTTGGAGGCTTTTCATCTGTCAATTCATAAGGAAAGGTAACCAAAATTTCTGTGATTTCACAAACATTTTGATTTTTTCCAACATGCATTTTTTGATGAAAAATAATACCAGTATCGTGCCAGAAATCTTTTCCTGTAGCCTTCACCTGTGTAGAGGTTTAAGGAGCAAGGGAAGGAGCACAAATCCCCAGATAAACTTTCATCTTATTCCTACTGACTTGAAAATAAGATGGTATTAGCTATTGTGTTTCTATTCCGTCAAATATAAAAGTCAAACTTCACCTGTACAGGGCTGTGTTTCACAACCAAACAAAATTTAACCTGGAGAAACAACATTGTCAGTGTGGAATATCATGGAAATGATCAAATTTCAGATAGGAAAGCCAAACTACAAGAGGATCCTTCGATTTTTTTAGCACTGTATAGTTTTCCAGGTACACCTTGCCACTGAAAATATTACCCCTGAAGCACTGTTATTATGTTTTTGTCATGAAAGTGAAAGAGGCATAACTCACGAGAGCCTCAGGCAACAATGAATTACCAAGGACTTTCCTGTAAGTGAGTGAAATATAATTACACTCTTCAATAGGGGAGACAAAATATATTTTAGGTAAAGAAAGGGAGGTAAAAAAGTAGATGAGACAAATTGGCTGTGCTGTATATTTGTCATTAGGAAGGTAAATGAATGTATATGAAGGTAGGAACCCAGCCAAGTTTTTACTACACAGCCGAGGACAAGCCTAGTTTGACATTTAAAAAAAAAAAAGGAAATAAAGAAAAAAAAAGATCTTAACTTCTCCTGGTGTTGTTATATTATTGATTACTAAATCATCAAGCAGATTGCTAATGAGAGACAGTCTGACCATTGCAGGGATGCAGGTGAACGCACATGTATGCACACACATGCACACCCTTGAAGATGCACCCCCAAAACTAATTTTTATATGCAGGAACCATACCCTAAGGCTGACATATAAACCAGCTATTCAGCTGAATGTGTTTCACCTAAGGCACATTACCTGACTCTTTTCTTACTCTATGCATGTCTCTGACTGGAGTAAAACACAGAAAAATAAACTTTCACTAGAGCATCCATTTACTTCACATGGTTTAGTTCACTGTGGTATTCCACGGTAATTTAACCATGTCTGTGTTACCTTAATAAGGCTTTTGGTGCTAAAACATTTTCATCCTGGAATTTAGACTGATACCTTCCTCTTGTTTAAACTACCAGCTACGTCAGTGGAGCTTTCACACCTTGCTCTTTAGTCCATGCAATCTCATTTGTCTGCTTCCAGACACAGAGTGGAAAAGTAACTCCCACAGACATTAACTGAGGTTACTGAGCTGAAGTCAGATCTATTTGAATATCCCACAGTAGGACAAATAATTCACAGGTTAGTAACATACTGGCATTGCATTCTACTATGGACATAATTACCTTTGATGGCTTTGTCCTTGCAAAGATAAACACGACAGAGTAATTACAATATGGCTAAGCACAATTATGATAAGAAAGAAAAATAAAAGAAAATTCTATTTAAGGATGATTGCATTTCAAAGAGTTGTCATTTTAAAGTAAAATTTACATCAGAATGTAGTATGTAAATATAAAGCCTTAAAATAAAAAAATAAAGAAAATCACTTAAAACCACTTAGGAGAAAGAATAAAATTTAAGAACTGGGATTTAATGAGCACATATTTTTCTCAAATGTTTTTTCAGTGCCAGTAAGAACAGTGAAGGCTTCCTACTGAATACAATTTGAATCCTAGAACCGCAGCTGAGGGGAGGAAAATCTTCTTTCTGACACACAGACTGTATAATTATAGAGATCACATTCTTAAAACTGATTTTTTTTTTCTCCTCTCTCTCCTCCCTTAACAATGACACAACAAATAAAAGCTGTGGTGAGTGTGTCCATACACTCCAGAGCATTTTTTTCTTCACTCGTGTGGGAACTGTTCATAAACTATTTGTTTGCTATCACCAAAACCAAAATCTTTGAAGATATTATAGGTATTGTTTCTACCAGCATGGAAAAAATAGGTGAGTAGTCATCTGGCCCAACCCCCTGTGCTCAAGCAGGACCACCTAGAGCCAGTTGCCCAGGACCATGACCAGGATGCTTCTGAATATTTCCAAGGATGAAAACCCCACAATCTCCCCAAACAAGCTGTGCCAGTGCCCCGTCACCCTCACAGCGAAAAAGTGTTTCCCGATGTTCAGGAAGAATCTTCTGTGTTTCACTTAGTGCCCGTTGCCTCCAGTCCTGTCACTGGGCACAACTGAAAAAAATCTGGCTCTGTCTTCGCAGTTCCCTCCCATCAGGTATTTATACACATGGATAAGATCCCCCTGAACCTTCTCATCTCCTTGCTAAACAGTCCCAGCTCTCTCAGCCCTTCCTCGTAGGAGAGATGCTCCAGTCCCTTCATCATCTTTATGACCCTTTGTTGGACTCTTCTCTCCAGTATGTTCATGTGTCTCTTGTACTGAAGAGCCCAAAGCTGAACACAGTACTCCAGGTGTGGCCTCACCAATGCTGAGTAGAGGGGAAGGATCACGTCCCTTGACTTGATGGCAATACTTTGCCTTAATGCAGCTCAGGATGCCATTTGCCTTCTTTGTGGCAAGGGCGCATTGCTGGCTCATGTTCAACCTGGTGTCCACCAGCCCCTCCATGTTCTTTTCTGTAATGCTTCTTTCCAGCTGAGTGGCTCCCAGCATGTACTGGTGCCTGGGGTTTTTCCTCCCCAGGTGCAGGACTTGGCACATATCCTTATTAAACTGCATGAGGTTCCTGTCAGCCCATTTCTCGAGCCTATTAAAGTCCCTCTGAATGGCAGTATGACCCTCTGGTATATCAGCCACTCCTCTCAGTTTATACTCTTGCTCAGGGTACACTCTGCCCCATAATCCAGATCATCATCATTAATGATGATACTGAACAGGATCGGACCCAGTACTGACCTCTGGGGTACACCGCTAGTCCCTGGCCTCCAACTCGACTTTGTGCCACTGATCACCACACTCTGGGCCCAGCCATTCAGTCAGTTTTCGTTCCACCTGACTGTCTGCTTATCCAGCTCAAACTTCACCAGCTTCTGTATGAGGATCTTATGGGAGACACTGTTGAAAGTCTTACTGAATTCCAGGTAGACAATATCCACTGCTCTCCCCTCATCTACTAGGCCGGTCATTTCATCATAAAAGATTATCAGGTTGGTCAAGCATGACTTTCCTTTGGCGAATTCATGCTGACTACTCCTGACTATTTTCTTGTCCTTAATATGCCTAGAAATGGTTTCCAGGATGAGCTACTCCATTGCTTTCCCTGGAATACAGATGAGGCTGATTGGCCTGTAGTTCCCTGGGTCCTCCTTCTTGCCCTTCTTGAAGGTGAAGGTGACATTTCATTTCCTCCGGTCTTTAGGCATTTCTGCCAGTCTCCATGATCAATCAAAGATTATTGAGAGTGACCTTGCAATGACATCAGCCAGGTCCCTCAGCACTTGTGGGTGCATCCCGTCAGGGCCCACAGACTTGTATATGTTCAGTTTGCTTAAGTAGTCCCTGACCTGACCCTATTTTACCAAGAGTACCTCTTCCTCATTCCAGCCTTTCCCCTTGGTGTCTGGGATTCCTGACAGCTGGTCTTGCTAGTAAAGACTTGAGGCAAAGGCGACATTCAGTATCTCAGCTTTTTCTATGTCCCGTGTAACCAGGCCCCCCATCTTGTTGAACAAAGGACCCACACTTTCCCTAGTCTTTGGTCACCTATGGATTGGACTTTAGCTCTCCTAACTTTGTCCCTAGATGCTGAGACAGAGTTTCTTTATTCCTTGCAGATTAGCCATCCTTATTCCACTCTTTGTGTTCTTCCTTTTTGCTTTTGATTGGGCCAAAGTTTTCTCTCCTGAAGTCTAGAGTTTTGAGCTTGCTTTTCACCTTCCTCCCCGCCCTTGGGATCC
This sequence comes from Numenius arquata, assembly GCF_964106895.1. Lineage (NCBI taxonomy): Eukaryota > Metazoa > Chordata > Aves > Charadriiformes > Scolopacidae > Numenius > Numenius arquata. The sequence continues at coordinate 106,573,639 of NC_133576.1, read as the reverse complement.
TTAACTCCATCATTTCATGGTCACTTCAGCCAAGGCTGCCTTTGACCTTCACATCCCCAATGAGCATTTTGTTGTTTGTGAGCATGAGGTCCAGCAGAGCACCTTTTCTCATTGACTCTTCTATTACTTGAAAGAGGAAGTTATCACCAATGCACTCCAGGGACCTCCTGGATAGCTTAAGTCCAGCTCTGTTGTCCCTCCACCATATATCAGAGTGGTTGAGGCCCTGAGGACCACAGCCTGTAAATGTGAGTTGTTCCTATCTGTCTGTAGAGGACCTGATAAAGTAAAACTGATTGAGTCCTCTGGGTAGTCAGCAGAACAGTTCAGTGCTCCTCCTAATGATGTATATGAGTTTGGTGAAAGGGCACAGTGACAGAAAGTTGCTGACCAGGGGTGAGAGATGAAATGTTCTCTGAAAAAGGCTGTTCTCTGTAAGCCAATTCAGTAATTTCATTTTGTAAGTTTAAATGTCATTAAGACACATACTTTACTCATACTACAAATAGGTTTCACACTTTGACGAAGAGAACATTACTTTTGTGATTTAAACCCCCCCTAAACCCCATATCGTTCATGTAATTTATTAATTCTGGCAAGGCAAATAAGAAAACAGTCTTTAAACTTCAGTGTAATAAGAGTGGAATCCAGTGTAAAAATAAATTGGAGACAGAATTTAATTATTGCTTTTCTCTGCATGATTTGCTCCCTAGCCCCTTTGCAAACTTTCTAACACTTATTTTAAATTCTTCTTTTATCCTTCATCTGTTGACACTATTTACATACAGAACTCTGATGTGTTTACCATACAATTAGAATAGATCTTCATTTTAATTAAATATCAATTCAGGATCACAGCTTCAAGCTATTTGTCAGCACTGATAGTGATCAATAGAAGGAGATGCTGAACAAAGAAGATAAATAGATTTTCTGAGTAGTCAAATATTTTTCATTTCTTCATGAACCCATTTTTAATAGAGGATGAAGAGATTAAATTTCTTGCATCCTTTTAGTTATTCCTTGGCACATATTTAGAAAGTTGAAATCAGAAGCTAATTGCCACATCATTATGCTTAATTGACATGCTACCTTTTTCTCTGTAACTCACCATGACAGGTTCGTTTAACTGCGATGTAGTGACTGCCTGTCCCAGGAGTAAAACTTTCAGCAGCTGTGGGCAAATTCCTAAAAATAAAACTCAGTTAGGAACCTAGCATTCACACCATACCCCCTGGGGCCATGCATCTACTGTCTTGCTATTGCAAACTCCACATCACACAACCTTGTAATTTACGCTTAAGTATATACCATACTCAGTTTACACTTGGTGGGGTTTTTTTATGCTGACATCATTTTCAGCTTCTGCGGTTCTTTCACCCATTGGCATCTGACTCTTCATGATATGGTTATGGTCCTATCCCCTCTCAGTCTTCTTTTACTATACTAAATGAGCAAAGCTCTTATTTTCTTCCGTCTTGAGGCAGTGTCTGGTTTCTGCTCAGCATCCTAGCAGTTCTCTGCACCTCTTAAATCTACCTGTATTGAAGATGGCTGAGCAAAGTTCAGTGGGGGTAAGCCCATTCAAACACGTGGATACTTCCTCATCAACACTGAAGGTGTTTTAGCTGATACATGTTTGCATCACTGTTGCCTTTTCACATTCGCATTGGAGGCATATTGGACATTGTGTGATTGAATATTATATCACATACCTTCTTTTAGGTCATTTCTAAGTTTTGGTTTCATTACAATACAGAAATTCCTACTGTTGGTCCCAGAATATATCACATTCCTTTCATATTTTTAGACTTTATCCATCTCTTAGTGGCCCCTCCCACTCTCTCTCCCTTCTCCTCTCCCTCCCTCCCTCCCTCCCTCCATCCTTCCCCAACTTCCCCTTCTCTCCCTCCTTGATATCCCTTCCTTCTTTCTTTCCTTCCTTCCTTGTTGCCCTTTGTTTGGCCTTCATTTGCCTGTTCATGTCTAACATCAACATCCATATGAAAAATAGCAGTAAAAAACTAACCTTGCAATGAAAAAATTGTGCAAAGGGAATTCAAGTGGGGAGAATCTTAGTGTTGAACAGCTGTTTCATGGATTTTTCCATTCAGAATTTTGCAAATAGTGATACAGATATTTGTATGCATGAAAGATAATTCTTTCATACTTTGTAGGACATTATTCCTCAGATATTAAATTACATGTAAGTACTAAATTTTTAGTCTCAACACTTCTTCAGCTTGAAATCTGAAATTTCAAGACATGACATTTAAATAATAAATTTCAATTTTAAAATACCTTTATTTTGAAGAGAAATGGGCTGAGGAACAAAAGAACGGGAAACACAGTAGAGGTTGAAGACTCAAAGAGAGCCTTCAACCTGCCATCTCAGCTAATAAGTCGGCCCCTTTAGGCACCCAGCTGAAGTGCCTTTACACAAATGCACGCAGCATGGGGAACAAACAAGAGGAGTTAGAGATGTGCGCACGCCTCCAGGGCTACGACATTATTGGCATCACCGAGACGTGGTGGGATGGCTCTTACGACTGGAGTGTTCGAATGGAAGGTTACAAGCTCTTCAGGAAGGACAGGCTGGGCAGAAGGGGAGGGGGTGTTGCCCTCTATGTCAAGGACCAGCTGGAATGTATGGAGCTTCACCTGGGGATGGGTGAAGACAAGACAGAGAGCTTATGGGTCAGGATTAAAGGGAGCACGGGGGCAGGTGATGTTACAGTAGGGGTCTGCTACAGGCCACCAGATCAAAGTGACAGCGAGGATGTGGCCCTCTACAAACAGATAGGGGCAGCATCGCGCTCACACGCTCTGGTCCTCATGGGGCACTTCAACCACCCCGACATCTGTTGGAAGGACAACACAGCAGAGCACAGGAAATCCAGGAAGTTCTTAGAATGTGTCGACGACAACTTTCTTCTGCAAATAATAGAGGAACCAACGAGGAAAGGAGCAGTGCTGGACCTTGTCCTCACCAACAAGGAGGGGCTGGTCGGGAATGTCAAGTTCAAGGGTAGCCTCGGCTGCAGTGACCATGAGATGATAGAATTCAAGATTCATAAGGCAGCAAGGAGGATGCGCAGCAAGCTGGCTACCCTGGACTTCAAAAGAGCAGACTTTGATCTCCTGAGAGATCTGATTGGTAAGGTAGCATGGGAAAAAGAACTGGAAGGGAGAGGGGCCCAAAAAAGCTGGGTGGTATTTAAGGATTGCCTCCTCCAAGCTCAGGAGAGGTGCATCCCAAAAAAGAAGAAATCGGGCAAAATAGCCAGTAGGCCGGCGTGGATGAACAAGGAACTGCTGGACAAACTCAGGACCAAAAAGGAGGCCTATAGAGGGTGGAAGCAGGGAAAGGTAGACTGGGAAGAATACAGAGAAGCTGTCCGAGTCACCAGAAACCTGATCAGGCAAGCGAAAGCCCAGGCAGAACTAAATCTAGCCAGGGATGTGAAAAATAACAAGAAGAACTTCTATAGATATATCAGGGATAAAAATAAGACGAGGGAAGCTGTGGGTCCCCTCCGGAAGGAAACGGGAGACCTGGTCACCCAGGATATGGATAAGGCTGAGCTACTGAATGACTTCTTTGCCTCAGTCTTCACTGGCAAGGGCCCTAACCACACTGCCCAAGTCACGGAGGGCAAGAACAGGGGCTCTGGGAATGAAGAACCACCCACAGTACAAGAAGACGAGGTTCGAGACCTCTTAAAGAACCTGAAGGTGCATAAGTCCATGGGACCTGATGAAATCCATCCACGGGTCCTGAGAGAACTGGCGGACGAAGTTGCTAAGCCCCTCTCCATCATATTTGAGAAATCGTGGCAGTCTGGTGAAGTTCCCACTGACTGGAAAAAAGGGAACATAACTCCAATATTCAAAAAAGGAAACAAAGAAGACCCGGGAAACTACAGGCCGGTCAGTCTCACCTCTGTGCCTGGCAAGATCATGGAGCAGATCCTCCTGAAATCCTTGCTAAGGCACATGGAGAATAAAGAAGTGATTGGAAACAGCCAACATGGCTTCACCAAGGGCAAATCGTGCCTGACAAATTTGGTGGCCTTTTACAATACTGCCACAGACTTGGTAGACAAGGGCAGAGCGACTGACGTCATTTACCTGGACTTATGCAAAGCATTTGACACTGTCCCGCACGACATCCTGGTCTCAAAATTGGAAACTCATGGATTCGATGGATGGACCACTCGGTGGATAGGGAACTGGCTGGATGGCCGCATCCAAAGGGTTACAATCAATGGCTCAATGTCCAGGTGGCGGCCAGTAACGAGTGGTGTTCCGCAGGGGTCGGTACTGGGACCAGTACTGTTTAACATCTTTGTCGGTGACATGGACAGTGGGATAGAGTGCACCCTCAGCAAGTTTGCTGATGACACCAAGCTCGGTGGCGCAGTTGACACGCTGGAGGGAAGGGATGCCATCCAGAGGGACCTAGACAGGCTGGAGAGGTGGGCTCGTGCAAATTGCATGAAGTTCAACCAAGCCAAGTGCAGGGTCCTGCACCTGGGACGTGGCAACCCCAAGCACAAATACAAGTTGGGTGGAGAATGGCTGGAGAGCAGCCCCGAGGAGAAGGACTTGGGAGTGCTTATGGATGAGAAGCTCAACATGAGCAGGCAGTGTGCACTGGCAGCCCAGAGAGCCAACCGTGTCCTGGGCTGCATCAGGAGAAGTGTGGCCAGCAGGTCTCGCGAGGTGATTCTGCCCCTCTACTCTGCGCTCGTGAGACCCCTCCTGGAGTACTGTGTCCAGCTTTGGAGTCCTCAACACAGAAAGGACATGGACCTGTTGGAACGGGTCCAGCGGAGGGCCACGAGGATGATCAGAGGGATGGAGCACCTCTCCTATGAAGACAGACTGAGAGAGCTGGGGTTGTTCAGCCTGGAGAAGAGAAGGCTCCGGGGAGACCTTATAACAGCCTATCAATACCTGAAGGGAGCCTACAGAAGAGCTGAAGAGGGACTCTTTGTCAGGAAGAGTGGTGACAGGACAAGGGGCAATGGTTTTAAATTGGAAGAGAAGAGATTTAGATTAGATATAAGGAAGAAATTCTTTACAGTGAGGGTGGTGAGGCACTGGAACAGGTTGCCCAGGGAAGTTGTGGATGCCCCATCCCTGGAAGTGTTCAAGGCCAGGCTGGATGGGGCTTTAAGCAACCTGCTCTAGTGAGAGGTGTCCCTGCCCATGGCAGGGGGGTTGGAACTAGATGATCTTTAAGGTCCTTTCCAACTCTAGCCATTCTATGATTCTATGATTCTATGATTTTTAATAGCACCCTGTTGGGCTGTCACATTGAGGTAACGCATAGAAGGAGACCATAGTTTTGTAGAGAGGTTGGGAGATCAAACAAAAATGAAGTTCACTAATAGAAAGGTCTATTTTCGTTGTAGTAAATTTAAACCTGTAATAAATTTATAGATGGAGACATTTTAATACTGTTCTTGCCTTTAACAGGCCTAAATTTTAACAGACCATTTCTAGTAACTTTTTTGTATTTCACTTCTGTGTCTACAGAGTATCAATTTCTGTTTCATGTATGCTATTCTAGTAGTGATACCTATATATAGGTGCTATATGCCTATGTACAAATCTACGTATAACTTGTGTGTGTATAAGTGCATGCATGTACATACATGGATGTGCTGAGAGATGGTTATTTAGAAAGTTCCATTTTTTTGTTATCAAGGGCTTCAGGTAGCAAAAAAAAATGAAATGGATGTGAAAAAGGAATTGAAAAGACATGTGAATGAAGGGGCAGAAATGGAGTGTCAGTTAGCAACTAACTAGCCAAATTCTCATTTAACAAAGCTCTGGCTGAGGAGCTCAAGATCTTGTCCTGCTATGCCAAAGAGTATTTATTCCTTAAAAAGGTATATTTCATGTAGCATATGCAGTGATGCTGTGATTGGGACTCAGTTATATGTGTACAGTTCACTCTAGCTGCAAAGAGTATGATTGAAATTATTTTACGGCTCATTAAATAGCTTCTACGAAGCAGCTCTTTTATCTGTGTCAGATGGCATTCCCCTTCACATATAAATGCCATATTCTTATGCGAATATTTGCATGTCCATGTTTATCATTCCCCTTTCCATGAGTATCCAAGCATGTGAACTAATAATTTTCCAGTACAGTTTCTTACAGAAAGCAGATGTCCGAATTGGAAAGTCTGGAAGAATCCAGATAGGGAGTAAGACCATAAGAAGTTAATTTTTAATTTTACAATATTTGTCCGGCTCTAGAAACAACAACACTTAATCAGAACCCACTTTGATTCCTACAAAGTAATTATTTCTTAAGATGTGTTAAATGGACCTGTTAAAAATAAGCTTGAATCAAACTCCATTTCTTCATATCAAAAAATTACTGCAAAGTCACACCTCATCATAACACTGTTCATAAAGATCAAAGATGTTGTGTTGTTACTGAGTACTGTTAAATGTATTTTTAGGCATGACATGATAGAACATGAGTGATTAGGAATGTTCAGTGTTTAAAAGTTGTAAATGAAAATCCAAATGATAATCAAGTTATCTTTACAGATCCATATGAATTAATTCAATCAGAATTTTATCTAGTCACAAATACTCTGGAGACTTAATTGCTAATTAAATGTTCACAACAGAATTTTAATTTATCTTAACTTTGCAATTTTGAAATGTGTTGGACCAATACAACTATTCATATAGGTTTTAAAATAGATAAACAGAATCATATTCCCATTGCTGGCCAACTGAAAAATACCAGCAAGTAAACACTTGGACTTAAGCACCAGAGAAGTTCTTCAATAAAGGCATTTACTCTAGATGTCTAGATTTTGTAGTTTTGAAAACCCCCTGCCTTCCATCTTTGCAAGTTTGGGTTTTTTTGGTTTTGTTTTAGTTTTTGTCTTGTGTTTCTCCCCCCCCCCCCCCCCCCCCCCCGTTCCATTATTTTAATATGCTTTGGCAATTTCAAATCTGTTTGGAGAAGGATTTTCAGGGCTGCCAAATTTGAGCCCCATCAGTATCTCTTCCTCATCCCTAATGTCCCTCAGCTTTTCTACCTTTGCCTCATTGCCTGTGGTTCAAGTAACATATCACAAACAGCATTTATAAGCATGAATTGAAAAATCACTTGTTGATCTATCTAATATCATTCAAGGACACGGGCACTGGTCCAACAAAGTATTTAGACTCCTTACTGTTATTTAGGCTTTCAGTGTTCTTCTGAAATCTCTTTCACTGACGTTTATTACCTCACAATTGGGGTGGACTAAAAGCATGCCCAGAGGCAATTAAGGAAATTCAGCTAATGGCTGATAATTTATTAGGCCACTGTAATTCAATTGCATCCCGTTATGTGCCTTAACTCTTAGCAAGCTCTTTCAATTGAAGTTAATTCAAAGGCTTTACTTAGTATGTTTACTGTGGCATAGACAGGCCTTATCAGATTTCTCAAGGATATGCTATTACATAACATTTTAAACAAAATTACAGCCTTCCTTCCTACTCACGCAGGCCAGAAGGATTACTTAAAGCTATTTAAAAAAAAAATCAAAAAGATCAGAGTTCCTCCATTATAAGGGCAAACAAGTTATATATAGGGACGGTGACATTTGAAATGCAATTTTCCCCATCCATGGTGATTCTAGGGGTGCTAACTAAGCAGTCCAAATGTTTTCCAGAGTTTCTTGTGTGTGGTTGTATGTACACCACTGGGTCAGCTGGTGGATGGCAACTGCCAGGTAGTGATGTACTTTGGGTCCAGTCTGGTAAACTCTTGTTCTCCTGAGTCACCCTTATGTATGTGACTGTTCCCGTGGCCACTGAAAATTCCCACATGCAAAAATCGTACAGATTGGTCCTGACCAGCTTTTGCTTTGGGTAACAGCTGAGGTAGAAAATCTGTCTCTAAGTGGCTTTCGCTTGAAAAACATGAACTTACCACAACATTTAAAATGCCAAATTCAGCAAGAACAAAGATAACTCTGTGGGTGAGTGTGACTTAAGTCCTAAATTAATCACAGTGAAACAGGTTGGCAGTGTCATTTACAGAAAAGCAGGTGTAGTGTTACAATTAAAACACTTCACTTTCCAGTCCCACCCACCACCTCTCTGTGAGAAACCCACCACCTCCCAGCTCCCGGTAGGGTTGGTGCCTATAAAATAAAAAAAAATACGGTAAGGAAACCAGGAGCTGAGTTTGTATCAGACTTATTTCTCAGGAACGGCAGGAAGAGATGATGGCAGGGAAGCACTCTAGGTGGTTAGTATAACACTGGTACTTGCTAAAGTCATCCAAAGGATGGGACTATGATGTGCCTGTTAAAGAGTTGTTGGGCAGGTGGTGGATGAGATTGAATTTTGTTTTCAAAGTAATGAAAAGCCAAAAATGTCAGCTAGCACTCACAGTTGTAAACAGTTTCAAAGTACAGGAAAAATCAATAGTAAGGAGCGTCAAAGCATCCATATGTATCAGAAATAAACCAGCACTGTAATTTTTCCACAGTTTGCCGTCCTTTCTTATTTGTTTGCAAAGACATTCTGCCATAAAGATTGTTTCCATCTTTTTGTGAAAGTCAGGAAATACAGCCTGTGTCATGAAAAAAAACCCACCCTGAACTGATGTCTGAATAAGCTGTGTACACTTTCCTCATAGAGAATCACGACATTAAATAATTATGGAGTGAGGGTTAAGATAGCTGAGTGAAGAGGGCTTGCTATGTACCAGTGACGGAGATCATATTTCAGCAATTGCAACCCAGACCAAACAGATCTTAAAAGAAGCAGTAGCTGAGAACTGTATAGCTGTATGAAGGCCATACTGAAAGCTGTATTTCCATTGTCCATGTGGCTGTGTTTTAGAGATGACTTTTTTTTTTTGTGCTGTGCTGTGCTCATACATGTGCCTGCTTATGTGAGAGAGAAAGAAAGATTTAAATGGGCAAAAAAAGAAGGGATGACAAACTGAATCAGTCATCTAATATTTGCAAACAGAATTTTTTCAACAATTTTTTTCCATGAACAAACAATATGTTATTCCAGATATTTTTCCATTATTTGTTCAGTTCAAATTGAGAGCCAAGTGACATATTGATCTCTTGAAAGAGCTCAGGATTTGAAAGATAAATAAGACTGTGGTGGCACAAAGGACTATAAAAATATATCCACTGTACAGTGAGAAATATAAAGGAATGATGAACCTAATGTTGAAACTATTTTAGAATGGAGAAACAGATTTTCAAGAAAACCTCTTCCCTCCAAGGTGATTGAAAAGGACCCTTGAAAAAACGGGTTCTAATGACTTCAGTAATTTGTTACCTTATGTATGTGGCTGAAGTCCTTCAGGAAGCTACCCTACCAAGGTAGGACTTAACCCTTACATTAAGACATCTATGTGCAGATACCTATGTGTTGAGGAAGCTTGAAGCAAGTGCCTAAACATAAGCATCTCTTGCTGTGCCGTGTCCTCCATCTGCCAGCCCAGATACATGGGATTGTCCCAGGTCTTCTGCCATTTCAGGAAAGCCCTATTTACATGTCTTAGATGCTGTAGAGCATCTCAAATGCAGATGTGTATTTCTGTAAGTGTTGCCTCCCCTGGGTGACTAAGGCTTCATTATAGATAAGGGAGATTCAGTCAATAAGCTGAGTGGAGCCTAGAGACTTGGCTGACCCCATGTAGGTTTTTCTTTCAAAATGAGCAGATACCAGTAAGCCTGTCAACTGAGAATTCAGCTCAGTTTCCAGAATACAGGTGTCCTGTGGCATGTTCAGATGCCATAAAATATTCAGAATACCCACATACAACACAGTACCTTACAGGAAAGGGGAGGGGAGCTGGAGATCAGACTTGATTGACACAGGTGCTTCAAGTGCCAGTAGATGTTTATGCTTAAGTGACCTAATAGATACCTGGAGCTTTTCTGACTAAAATAGGAGCTTAGAAACCTAGCAGATGTGTCAATACCTACATGTAGGTGTCTACAGTCCAGAGCTGAATCCTGCCCTTGTGTTTTGGGTTGGTTTTTTGGCTCTGCTTCCAAAACAGACTATTTCTTCCATGATTTATTTCCCTTGTCAATGTGAAATTAAAAGAGAGCCGTTTAAAGGATAGAAAGTTTGGGCCCGAGTTCACAAAGGATACTTCTGGCACTGCAGTTTGCACATGGATGCTATTTACACAGCACTCAAGAATATTGTTTATTTGAGTATTGAGTATTGATTTTTCTGCTCATAGCTAGCTTTTAATTAATTGACTTCTTGCAATGTTAAGATACCAGCAGTGTGAACAGGCATAATTGAACCCTGGTCATAGTGCATGGGCTATGCTTTTCACTATACTACTCACTACTGTTGAGCTATTTCTCTATATTAGCTTAATAGCTAATAGCCTGTCCTTAAAATGTCAATCAGGTCCTCTGGCCTAAAGTTTACTGGAAAATAAGAAGAGAACAAAACCAAAAGCTTCATCTTAATTAGGAGCAGAGATGGGCTTCCAGAAGATCTGCAAAATGACCAAAAATATCCTTTTTTTGGCCTTTGTCAACAGGATTCCCGAGGAACCTCTGGAATAAAAAACCCCTGTCTATGTCTACTGGAGTCTCTGAGGCAAGGTATTTGGTCTTTCCATGGCATGCTTTCTGCCAGAATTAATCTTCTCAGGAGGATTAGATGTTGCAGAGAGATATAAATTATATATAACTGTACCACTTTGTGGAAATTTGGTCTGTGCTGTCAACTCAGACCACTCTGGAAATTTCCTGCTCAGTTTTATTACCCACTAAACTACTTTACTGTAAGGCTGGAAGCGATAAGTTTTTTGATGTCAGAACTCACAGGATAATACTTTCTTGAATGGCTCACAGCTGTGTGAATGATGATATTGTCTGCTACTAAAGAAAAATCAGAGATATGGTCAGTGTTTGTTATCATGTCATTTTATACATCATTTTATCACTTGCGCTATCTCCAGCACCTAGAATTGTCTGCTCAAAGCTTTTACCCCTTTACTGTAAGTTGCTGAGTTATTGCTAGCGAAAATTGCATTTCCTCTTGAAAATGTGTAGTGATGTAGTTAATCAAAGTAAACAGTAAAGGAATGCTGAACTCCACATCAGCTAAGGCTCTGATTCTGCCACCCATACTTCCATTGAATAGCTCTTACTGAAGTGAGTACCCTCGCAGAGGATAATTGAACTATTCAGATGAAAAAATGTTACCCACTGTGTACACGCATTGGAGAGTTCGATTCTGTATGCTAGATGCTGGGAGAGAACTCACAAAAAATTATGAATTACAGTAAACAGAAGTGATAAGTGAGGTTATTTTTAATTTCAAAGAACAGCAGTAGAAGTTTTAATCTGTTAGTTTTCTTAGACTTCGTATGTCTGTCATGTAATGGTTGGCAAGTAGCAACTGTACTTACCTGGTGATGCTGAACTGCCAGTCCAGCTCATCTGTTTAATAGTAATGAGATGTTTTTTAGTAGCCAGTAATAGCTGCTACTGAATAGCTTGCCTGTCCTGTAGAGCAGGTGGAGAGATGATTTTATGAGAGGTACTGACACCTTTGAGTCTGTTTTTGTGAGAGTTTCTTCTAGTCACTACTGATGAATGACTTTGCTGCCTGCATATATTTGCTAGGCAAACCAGATTTGCAGCACATATAAGTATACATTTCAATATTTGAAATCTAGCAGATGAGGTCCCTTGATTGTTAAAAGAAAATTTGGATTTCAAGCAGCATATGTTATAGCTTCCAGAAACTAGCTCTTAAATTAACAAGCCACTGAGTTCTTAAAAACTTTTTCAAGTGCTGATTAACAAGGCAATGCAAACCCTTTACAACTTTTTGCCCTTTCCCTTTATTAAATGCCTGACATTTAGCAAAATTAGTTGATGGAATATGATGAGTCTTACTACGTGTGCTGTGTGATGGAACATGATGCAAAACCTAACACAAAATCTGAACTGAAATATTGCCATTAGTTTGGACACCCACTGTTTAATGTGATTTTTTTTCTGAAGAAAATTACTCATAGGAGCAAAGTGTTCCAAGAGGATGTGGTATTGCAGGAGGGTGGCACAGCCCCACATTAATCTTTTTCCAATTAGAACTTGGGAACAGTTCTGGTGCCTGGAGGGCTTCAAGATTTCTTCAAATGTTACCTCTACATTAGCAGCTTCAAAGTATTTACTCACCAAAAAAAATATTTTTTCTCCAAAGGACTGAAAGTGAAGGTGGAAAAAAGAAACAATTCAAATGTCTGAAATATAATGCAAAGAGCCAAGGCAACAAAACAGAGCAGACAGAATTACTGGCGTGCTGGGTGGATAATAAGCAATAACAGTTGTTAGAAATACAATGCAATAATTATCCTGAGTAAAATGAAGGCATGTGTTTTAGGGGGAAAAACAGAGGTAAGGAGGGAATTCATATAATAATATTGTGTATTGAGTGTCTGTAAAGACAGGAAAGTGGAAAGAGTTGAGAAAATATCAACTGCTAAGGTATTAAAATGTGACCTGGATGACTATCAAAATAATTTCTATTGAGGTAGTGTTAGAAATAAAATATGGATGGCTATGCTCAGATTGGACAAGTAGACAAATAAAATAAAATTCATATAATGATATAAATTTGAGTTTCAAACCATAAACACATTTAGAGAGAGTTAGCTATAGGAAATAAACACAGATCTAGAGAAGACTCAGTTCACATCAAATGGAGAATAAGCAAAAGTGGACTGTTTTTGTTCCAAAGAACTAACTTTGGCAAATTGAGGAAAATGTTTAGTGAAGTCAGCTAAACTGAAACACACCTGACCTTAGAAAAAGCTTGACTTTTTTCAAAATGCCAATGGTCCAAAAATGATTTGTAATTTTAATGGCTCGTCATCTATTTTTTTACTATAGATTTTGGACATAACTTCCAGACATAAATAGATTAACAAACACTACAGACAGGACTTTGGTGATTAGCTAAGAGTTTAGAAAGATCAGAAAAGAAATATAATCGGTAAAGAAAGCTACAGCTTAGGAATCCTGGAATGTAAGATTTGCCAAAGTTCAAGTTTATTTAACACTTGTAAAGGAAATGAAAATAAACATTGACTAGTTTTAAAGAAGGGGGGAGGGGCAAGAAGTGGGATATTTATACTGGGTGGACACCATATAGCTAATATTCAAACCACCTGTGACCTTATTTGCCTGAATATTAACACATATGATAAAACATTAAGGTCAACCCAGGATGGTCTGTGAGAATGAGGTATGGAAATAGAAATGACAACATTTAATTCAAATAAATTAATACAGTCAATTGAATGATCTTAGTAACAGATTAACTGTGAAAACTAGCACATAAAATTGGATAATGAGGATTCAGATAATGAGTCTATTCAGTGAGGAATGGTACTGTTCTCCACAATATGCCAAAACAAGTTGTGAAGGATAAGAAAAATTGAGGAAATGAGAATGCCAAGCAAAATTAAAATAGTTTTTGATAAGGTAGTATATGTTCCCAGTAGGGTAAAAAAACCCCAAAAGAATCTCTTTGATCATCTAAAAGAAACAGATATGCCACATGGGAAACCATTATTTAATATGGGGAAGATGTCTATAATTATATGAAAATTAAGAAATTGGTCAAAAATTAAACAACATGGGATTATGCTAGGAAGTGAAACTCCTGACCTGAAAGGAAATTGTCAACAGAGATCCACAAAGGGATTTGAGAAATGATGCAAATGTTACTATTCTTTTCTTAAAAAGTGTGGGGAGGAATGTAAGGACATGGAGTTATGAGCCACTATAATTCAAAAGGCTGGTCTATCAACACAGGAAGAACTAGATGTCTTTGATGACAGAATTATAAAGTGGGATGAAATGTAATTGTATATCATGCAAGGTCATGCACGTAGATACTATCAGGTGCAAAATCACCACCTGGAAATGGTAACTTACTGGATTTATTACTATAAAGATGCCTCAAAGCCATGAATGAGATGTACTTATGCAAAGGGTAAATATCATAGTAGAATGTTAAAGATGATGGAGAAAGCAAAGAAATGCTAATTATAGAATCATAGAATGGTTAGAGTTGGAAGGGATCTTAAAGACCACTGAGTTCCAACCCCCCTGCCATGGGCAGGGACACCTCCACTAGAGCAGGTTGCTCAAAGCCCCATCCAGCCTGGCCTTGAACACTTCCAGGGATGGGGCATCCACCACTTCCCTGGGCAACCTGTTCCAGTGTCTCACCACCCTCACAGTAAAGAATTTCTTCCTAATATCGGATCTAAATCACCTCTCTTTCAGTTTAAAACCATTGCCCCTTGTCCTATCGCTACACTCTATGATAAAGAGTCCCTCCCCATCTCTCCTGTAGGTGCCTTTTAAGTACTGGAAGGCTGCTATAAGGTCTCCTCAGATAATTATATAATATAATTATATGTAATAATGTTGATATAATATAATAGCAAAAAACATGTTTCCAAATTGTGGAAAGACTATTCTGAACAGGATCATCCTATAAAGAAGGCTACCAAAAAAATGAAGATATCTTTATGAGTTAACTTTTTGCATCTGGCTTGCAAAAGGAGAAGCCAGATGTCTTACCAAACAGGACTAACTAGTGCCATATAACCATCCACCACTCAGTTATTTCAAAAGTGTAAAGACAGTGGGGATACAAAAGTGTGTCCAGTTGACATTACCCCTCTGGAAGACCCAAGTCTCATATCTGGTCTGATAGTGTTACAGATCTAGTAGGAGCGGCTGAGAAAATTTTACAGATTCCTCTTGAGTGGCAGAGAGATTTCATCACCATGGAGATCCACACCCAGCTGAGATGTTGGCCAAGATATATGTACACCAACTGACTGAGATTATGTTTTAATTACAAAGCTCGTATAATTGAAAACTCAGTGGTTCCAATAGCTGTGGGAAGGAAACTGTTCTCATTTATTCTATTTCTTAGATATTTCTTCTAGAATGATCCATATCAGTTAAATTAAATAGCTGCAGGCTTTCTCAGATGTAAGGGTTCCATAGCATTAAGTGTGACTACAGCCAGAGTTGGAGCTTTCATGAGTTCAGAGGCAGAACGGATTTTATGGGATCTGTGATGTCTTTAACACTAGAAGTCCTGATAATACTGATGGGTAAAAGCACAGCAATCATTTTAGTCAAAGTAAGCATTTGTGTATAATATTGAGTGCTTCTGCTTGGTCCTGGGAAGAGCATTAATCCTTTGAAGCTCCTTCCAGCAACTCCTTCTGCACAACCAAGACAGCATTAGCGTACTGAAGAGCTCTTCTTTCTGGCACCAACACAGGTCTTTAAATTGAAAAGACTCTTAATCTCTTCTGAGTTCCTGCTAGATCTGGTCTGCAGGACGTCAATCATTTTGTTCAAACAAAAGTACAATGAAACTTTTCTGGATATCATGATTGAAACTGACCTCTCTGACCTAGGACCTGTCAGATGAGCTAAAGTAAAGTCACCAAGGTAGGTGTTGAACCAGCATTTGTCCATGTCCTCAAATTGTCAGAACGTACACTGCAGATGAACACTTTGTTTTCTAAACCTTGAAGGGAAGATCTCTGTACAGAATACCTTTGTGAGGTGCTGTTCTTCCAGATATGCTTATACACAGAAAACTTTGTTATATTCAGCCAAGGTTTTTTGTCTCTGATCTACAGTAGGGAGGTCACCTACTGTAAACTGCTGCACCCAGATTGGTTACATGGTCTGAGAAGAGCAGAAAGCCAACCGTAAATTGTAAAGCTTGTAGGATTTCACGGCTGAATTGCTTGCTTGATTTGCTTTTATTGGAGATCAAGAATTTTAACAGTAACATAAACAGGATTGAAATATTAGACAATTCACTGATGACATTTTCCCAATTAAATGATGTAAAGTGGTATGATTGATTTAATCTGCTTTTAGTTGTTGGCAATATGTTCTTCTATCTTAGTTCTGTTTACCTTAGGCTTTCTCTATAGATGGTAGAAAAATGCAGTCACTTTTAGTGGTATAATTGAACTGGAAGGTTTGAGAAGAAACATACTCCAATTTTCAGTTTTGAGTTAGACTTATTATTCTGTTGTGTTTTCATTTAATTTGCTTGACATTCTACTCTGTATTCAGCAGAACAGCTATTTGCTTGAGATGAATTTCAATTACCTTCTCATCAGTTGTTTCTTAAATATTATATTTCCTCCTCTTCTTCAGGAGATTTCTCATACATTATAGAATTCCAATCAACATTCCTCAGAGCATTCAGCTTTCTTTCACCGTCCTCTTTCTCAAAGTCAAAACACTTTTAGTACACAACATTCTCTCATGAGTATTTCAGACTCAATGATAAGCTGATAAGTAGATCCAGGATGCTCTGTATCTTAAATGTGATTTTTTATATTTAGGTCATTTCTTAGGATCAGGCATGGAATAGCCTTGGACTATAAAACCTGTTCAAGGAATTACTGGAAACAAAACAAGGCTGTGCTAAGAATATGTAACTTTCAAGAATGTGTTCTCCGTGATTGCATTCCTCTTATCCTAATCAATATCAAAGTAATTAAAATGCCTCATGATCAATGTTTCCGCCTTGTTCTGGAGGTGTCTCTTATCTCTAAAAGGTTGCTATGATCTACTTTTTCTAACCTCACTAAAGGTTTCTTGCCAAAAGTCATTTGACTCCCTATTTGGCTATAAATTACACTTAAACTGCCTCTATTGTCAGAAAAAAATGAACACTTTTTCCTTTCATGCTACATGTAATTGCTATGTAACTTCATTTTTCTATGAACTGCATGGTATTTTCACTGCAAGAATATTTTAACTTTTTATCAGGTAATTTTATTATCCTGAATCTAATATTCTTCCTCCAACCTCAGGGAGACTATTACTTTTTGCATGTGTTTTTAATCACCCCCTCCATACTTACTGTCCCTATCAGCAAGCATTTGGCTTGTTGCATGCTCAGTTCTGCCAGGAGATAAAGTACAACCTTTCAGGCACTAGAAAAACTGAATGATCCTAGCTTGATTTGGGTGTCTTTACCAAGTTGTATACTTGGGCTAAAGCCCTGCATGGGACTCATCTGAATTAACCTAGGAATCTAAGTTAGACACAAAAGGGTGAGCCAGCTACCTGAAAGGTCGCTTTCTAGTCAACGCAGGGAGATACCAACTTACAGAAAGATACTGACCTTACCCTCATAGCAGGATGTGGGAAGGTCAGATGATTCATCCTCTGGAAATGCCTGGCATTGACAATACTCAACCATGTGAGATGGATCCCACCCATGGACTCTCTGCAGCCTCTCAGAATCAGCTGGATGACATGCTGTCAGACTAATGTCTTTAAGGTCCTGGTCTTACTCTTTTCATCCACTTGCTCATCTAAATCCCTTTCTGCATCCTGGCAACTGCAGTGAATGACAAATGACATCTGGGTTCCAACCACCAAATCTTTCCAGTGCTCTAACTGCAGTTGCAACCACCATGGTGTTCTTTGGTGGCATCCCATCAAGTGAAAACCACACTAGTATTTTTCCTATTTCTAGGAAACGTTTCTAATCTGTCTTGATCATGGCATCTTTTTTCCTTGTATCACCAGCAGAACATGCAGAATAGACATATCAAGTAATTCCCAATTTTCTAACCTATTATAAAATTTTTAGTAATACCTTCAGCTTTTGCAGACTGATTCTTCTCCTTTATCTCAGCTCATCTGTCAGAAATTGCTATCTATAAAGTCCTCCATTGACCCTTCTATTATCAACGCATCTCTATTTTTATGTTCAATAGCTTCCTCACAAGTTAAGTCATCCCGTCTCTCCAGTCTTTCTCAGGTTTACTGATATTCAGTGCCTCTGTTCTCAGACTATTATTCCACTCTTCTCTTCTGACTACTCTCTTCACCCTTGCTTCTCCAGTCATTTACTTAGTCATTGCCTTTTCTGCTCCCTCGCTTATTTTTGCTCTGTGCCTCAGAACTAATCTTTCTGCTGTGCATTCACAGCTTGTACACCTTTCCTGATGTCATTGCTCCCTTTGCATTTGATACTAACTACGTCATCTGCTACTCTGTCATATTCATTGATCTTCACAGGAAAGTCAACCAGTTCCTCTAATTTAGCTCTCTGATCTTCTAGTACCACAGCGAACTGACAACAGTCACACACAAAAAGTACTTTTGAATGTCCTCAGCTTGATAGCTGGGAACATTTCACAGTCAATATGTTCCATTATACATATCCTGAGCTTCACAGACACTTTCAAATAAATGAAATAATTCACAAATAATCTTGGCTTAACCTCTGAAGGGATAAAATAAAGGTAACCAAATGATAAGGATTAAGATACTTTCTAGGCAGGTTTCAACCCTGTTATGTGAATGTAACTTCTAAAATTTAGAAGAAAACATAAAAGAGCATTCTTTATTCTTTAACTTTGAAATGACTGAGCATAAACTCTATGCCAGTCTCTTGTTCTCAAAGAACAGTGAAGAAGTTGGTCCTGTGCATTCAAAATCTGCATATTACCTTGTTAAAGAAAGTAGGCAGCAGAGGTACTCTTCTGTTGCATCAAGCGAGCTGAGGTGGCTGGGCGTTGAAACCCATGCAAACATGCCGATACGTTGCTAGACACAAGCTAAAACCCCTGCATTGATGTTACTGTGGCTACTGCTTCTCATCGCAGGACTACATCAGGCTGCTCTCCCCACACTGTGCTCTGCTATGCTGTTTTGAGAGACCCTTCAATATTTACTCAAGCCTTTCTGTTTTTATGAGGCAAATTTAGAGCAGGATAACAGCCCCCTCCTTTCTGCCTAAACTAGGGATAATAGGTTAATTGTAAAGAGTAGAACTAGGTAAAACAAAGAATTGGAGGCTAGAGTCATTGCACATTAGAATTATTGATGCTTGAGTGCCTTGCCTGTCTATTCTTCATCTTAAAATAACAGTCTGTATTTTATAGTTTCATGCATTTATCGGAATAAGTTTTAAAACCTTTTAAAAAAGCTTTCAAAAACTTGTTTTCCCATTCTTGACACTGCAAAGAGACCAAATACATATCTTAGGAAATATCTGTCCAACCATTTTGCCTTGTTTTTTATTTGATTCATCTACTTGTGCAAGAAAATCTAAACACAATTAATGCTTTAAAAGAAGAATTTCTCCGTTTGTAAAAATAAAACATATATGACTCATCTAATTTTAAATCCTTACAAGACATGTAGAACAAAGTAATTAATCAACAAGCTCTTAATTCTCAAAAACTTTTTTTTTTTTTCTGATAAATTTAAGGGAAAAACCTGCAGTTTTGAAATTCTAACAATAATATTAATTAACTGCCATTGCTTTTGTTAAAGCAACCTTCAGGAATCTGTGGACTAAACCTAAAAAGTGAACAAAAGCATATATCAATGAGCTGTATTTCTGGATAGACAACGTATCAATGTGTAAATCAATGCCAGATAGAGGGCTCTTAGAAAGGTACACATAACTCTCCTGTCCAGATCTAAACCATCTTATTTGATGCCCCTTTATACCTACCTTCATTTCTGGAGATCTTTTAAGCCTGTTGACAGATAAAACTGTGACATGATTTTATCATCATGCACAAAACATACTTCCCTCATGTTGCTCTGCAAACACACTCAGACCTCCTTGGTGTGGAAATCAAATTTCCATACCTGTTAACTTAATGCTGAATCTTTTATATATTGTTATTATTAATTAAAAAAGAAATATTTATATGGTTCCTGTATGATGCACCATAAAAACATGTCTTTTTTGGCAGATTTGTAGATTTTAAAGATAAAGTTTGTAGATTTTGGGAGATGCTTGTGATAAAGTTGAGAAATAGAAAGTATGTGGAGATTGTCTAAATAAAATAAATTATTGTTATTATGATAATATCTGGAGATGTACCTTAGCAAATAGAGCTTCTGTTAATGACCTCCTTAAGCCGCAAAGTACTAGTTTTTGGTAGTGTGTGATACCTCAGGTGTGATAAGGTCCCTGGTGACCTTGCCAGGACCAGAAAGGGTAAAAACTTTGCAGTCAATAAAAAAACCCAGACACGATATTTAGTTTTAACAGCATTCTGTACTTACATTGTATCATATATATGTCGTATTTATCACGTAATTTATCATATATTTTTTTCCTAAAAGATTTCTGCTACTGTAGTAATTGCTGCCTCTCAATTAGTTAAGTTTGCTTCAAAGAAAAGTTATGAAGATTCAAGTTAGGTGTTAAGAATAACTTATAAATTATAATTCTGGGAAAAAATTACTTATGGAAGGTCCATTGCTGGTAGGCTAAAGATAAATTAGATAAATATCTGCCTGATACAGACTTAATTGATCCAGCCTTGGGTAACAGAGATGAACTGGATGACCTTCTGAGATTCCATTCAACATTAATTTTCTATGATTCTGTGCTAAGAAGCATTTCAGAAGGGCACTAGAAATTTAGTCTTTGAAACTTGCAAAACACCTGAAAACACTGTGATGTAGACTCACACCTGATTCTTTTTAGAGATACTGGATCCACTTGAGTGCTTTTTTGAGGCTGCTTGGTCCTACACATCTCCTTTATTTTATGTAGTACCCAAATATAACCAACACTTAAATAGAGAAGCTAAGTTTTCTGATATTAAGGTTTTCACTTGTTGAACTTTATTTGTGAGTTTATTTTATGCAATGATGTACATTGGTGAAAATATTCTTCCTGACCTATATGGCAATCAGCCTACACTCTGAAGCATGACATTTGATTACCTTGTCTTAGCATGCAGAACTGCAAATGTTATTAATGGTCATAAAATTATCCAACCCTTTTAAAAATCAGACACAGTATTTGACTTGATGACCTTCTGCAGTCATGAAATTCACATTCTGATTGAAATTGTATCAGTCTGGAGGATCTGATAGAGCTCTGGTGCAAGTGTCACAGCTCTGCCACTGAGGTGGAAAAGAATATTAATAAGCTGTTATGTAGGCAATGTAAGTATCTTTGAGTTTCACTGTTTTCTGATTTATTCACACAATATAGACCATAAAATATAAGTTTGGGATATCTTGCATTTTCACTGGTAGTAAACAGGTACTGGGTAATAGTTCACTAGTTTGCTTGCCCTTTAGCAGCACATTGCATCCACTGGAGCAGATGCTTTGTGAAAACCAGTTTGGTGAACAGTATAGGCGTAGCAAGGGGAAGCATGTTTATGCATGTCTCTTGTAATCACGGTCATCTGGGACATGAAGAGTTTCTTTGCTTATTTTTTTCAAGTGTGAAGAACAAAGGATACATGCCTTTGTATTAAATGTTCCAAAACAGGAGTTGTCAGAGTGGCTAGTATTGCTTAAGTAGGAAAAAGGATGCCTCTTAATTTGGAAACCTGATGGCAACATGTCAACATTATGAATTATTTAATTGCCAATTATCTGAAGCATCTGCTTATCCCTCAGTGTTAAACCATTTTTCATACGGCCAACCCCAAATCTTGCTGGCATGCTAGCAAAACTAAAAGCCATCCATAACGTGATAAAATTATTTTTTTGTAATATCAGAGTCGTCAGCAATGTATCAACTTAAACATTTGTGATGGAAAACAGTTTCCAGCATGGTTATTATGTAGAGTGTTGGTCAGGGTGTTTAGGCTGAAACGTCACACAATTTGCTCACTTCCGAAGTGTTCAAGCTTCTGTGTAGCTGGAGACAGTCACTTTTTCTGTAATGCAACCCTATTCAGAGGAGGCTCAGCTGTATGTATCCGGTGAACACAGGATGTTGGATGAAACCCGACTATGTTTTCTGCTCGTTGTCTCTAGGTTAGTCCTGAATTTGGTACTGGGGAGTAATTCTGCAGAGACACACAGATGCAGTGGGGAGTGATAAACAACCCTTATCTATGAAACAGCACAGGAGCATACATTACATCCCTAAATTGCTCAGTTCTATGGCACCATTTTCCAGGGGTTCAGTCCCAGCTATGCAGGGGCTCCATGTCCAGGGCTGCTGATCTGTGCCTGCAGTGCCAGATCCTGAACACGACAGTCTCCAGGGCATTGAGACCGAAATGTGTCTGCCCTTACTGCTGGTGGGCACAGAGACTTTATGTTGGATGTGTGGAGAGTTTGGTCTTATGCAATATCTGGCAACTATTGTGCAGATGTGCCCACATGCAACATTTACATCCAAGACACTCACATGCCTGTGGGAACTTTTTTGGGCATAGGGACCTTCTTTTAAACTTGAGATGACTTGAATTAGGTGATTGAGGTGGGCAGTTGGTATAAGGCCTCAGATGAACAACAGCAGGAGTGGTACATTGTTGTGCTTCTCATTTCCATTTTCTAACTTATTTCAAATAGTTGCAATTTGCTCCCCTCCAAGTCAAGTGCTTTCTGCAGAACTTGAATCCAGTTTAAGGCAGAGTTCACAAGAGGCATGGGCTGCACCTGCTTTCCCTTCCTTGCATCCTGCTTCCTTTTCCTTACAAAGGCTGACAAACTCTGGTTTAGCTACTACTTTTTTTTCTCTAGATAACTTCAGCTCACAGGAAGGAGTGGATACTTCAGGTCAGCTTGACATTTTAATCTCAGTAGTTTGCTTTTTATATTGAATCACTATGGAAGATCAAATATAAATTGCAAGAGGGCTGTTCTTACCAGGCTGCTGCTCATGGTAGTGTGTAATGGTAAACACTTCTAGATTGGGCATTTGAGAAATGAATAACTGATGCTGAAGAGGAAGGATTATGTTTTTACCAAATACATCTGTTAGGTCCCTGCCTTGGAGAAAAAAAAGCCCAGAACAACTAGGTATGGCAGCCCTGGGTACACAGATCCCTCTCTAGGCAAAGCTTTTGCTGACTCTTTGATTACATGTTACATATGAAACGGCCCCATATACTCAATCTTTTGATACTCATATCTGCTAAAAATTCTTAATTTGGCAAGGATTAAGTGTTACGGGCTCTCTCATTGTGAGCTGAATCTCTCAGACACCAATTAACATTTCATTGCTAAGACTAGTCGATTTGTTATTTGTAGCTCTGGCCAAATTTCTGCATTTGAACTTTAAAGGCTTTGTTTGTATGGTCTGTAGCACAGCAGAAAATGACAAAAACAGCTAAATCCTCTGTAAATAACATAAGCTAGAAAGGGCCAGCCTGCTGTCAAACTAATATGATCCCCTTTCTGTATTATTGCAGGCTTTACTCATTTGTTGTTGTTTATAAATATCTGCAAAGTACAGTCCTGCTGAAATCCACTTAGATACAATGGAAAAGCCTGGAGACACTAATAGGCTTGATTGGCTTGTCAACAAAAAGGTGTTGAGTACTATTTGAAATGCCTAATTGTCCCAGGGGGCACTTAGGGGCTGCTCCAGGAGGGCCCAGAGCTCCCTGAAGTCTTGTGTTATGCCAGTCAGTACTGCATCTCTGGTATCCAAAGGCACCCCAAATGGCACATAATAGCATGTGTGTGCAACTGAATTGAACTCCCATAGGTAGGATGCATGTTGACATTGTGGGTACCTACATTTAGAGGTCTAGCTGTGGGACAGAGGTGCAGAATGGGATTTTGTTGTCTAATGTGGGCACTTAGGGTCACTGTGTACATGTTAGAGTACCTGACATGTCCACTTGGGGCAGTAAGATGTGGCACAGGATTCATGGGACATTCATGTGCTTCTGGAGGGGCAGATGGAAGTGAAGGGGTATACCCTAGGATGGCACTGGGCACCTCAATTCAGGCATCTCTGTGAAGTTAAAGCTATTTAATGGGAAGTTTATTCAAGAAACAGTGGAATAGCTAAACTGCTAAATACCTTATGGATTAAAATTTTGGTAGTGGAAAAAATCGATAGTTCTATTTCTGTTCTGTCTGTGAATTTGTTAATCTCTGTTTTTTAATTGTTTATTTTACCTGTGCTTGTATCCTTTCCCACTAAATATAAACGGGATTACGCTTTTTATTTGAAACGTATTCTCTTTAAGCATGAAGTTTCTTCAGGCGTATTGCTATATTTGTGCAACATCAAATGCTGATATGACAGAGAAAATTTGTTGGGACTGCTTATTTATTTGTGGGTTAGTACAGCATGTCAAGGCACACCAAAATATTCTATTCACTTTTGTATCAGTGAAAAGCACTTGTGATCCTTGGAAATGGGAAAAATAACATGTAGATGTCCATGCTGGGTGGCAAAGGGGCCTGTTGGAGAGGTTCTCATGCGAGAAAGGAATAATCAGCTTTTTGATGCACTATTTCAAAATGCCTGAGTATTCAAGGAGGGCTTGTTCTTTGTTCCCTGTGGTGATCCTCTTAGTCGGCAATAAACCAATGTTCACAAAAGCATTATATCAAATATGGCCAGTGTCCTCTTCACACATCTGATGCTGTGCATCTTTGTGGAAAAGTTTTTTGTTGTTGTTTGTATAACTGCTGAATACGTATGGATAACTTGGCAGCTGTATATCAGCCATGCTGTGTCCTCTTCATAGTTCATCAGTCAGCCAAGAAAGTCCTGCCATCAACATCAAAAAAAGGAATTTTTAACAGGTTTGGTTTTTTTTTTTTTTAACAGCATTTGTACTCCCTTTGACCCAATATATTATTTGTCATCTTGCCCCTAGTTATGGATACTCTAACAACAACTAAAAAGTATAAAAAAATATTAGAACACATAATAAGTAAAAAAAGAAAGAAAAAATCCAAAACACCAACATTAAAATATATTCCCA
The DNA here is from genome assembly GCF_964106895.1 of Numenius arquata. Taxonomy (NCBI): domain Eukaryota; kingdom Metazoa; phylum Chordata; class Aves; order Charadriiformes; family Scolopacidae; genus Numenius; species Numenius arquata. Next base: position 106,548,856 of record NC_133576.1, on the reverse strand, counting down.
GTCTTTTGAAAACTAGCTCTCAGTAATTTAGAGGAAATCTAGTACTTAAATCTCCTGGGATTCCTAGACAATACCTTGACAATAACTCATTCATAGGCAGTGTTGCTAGTTTGAATGCTTCCTGTGATACGTCACAAGTGTGATAGTTCGAGCCTGGGACATATTTAGTCTGTGGTACGGTGTCTTCATAATTTCCAGGGATGAAGTCTTTGAATAGATCCTTTCCAGAAAATGAGCATTTTCTCAAGAAACCACCAATTTTTACTTGGTTATGCTAAGACAATCTAAAAATGTGGCAACGGCAGCCAAAAATTGTACTAGATGACTCAGATATTTAAATCTGTGCATATGAAGTCCCACATCACTGACTGTCGGTCGCAACATATGCCCACAAAGACCACAAGGCTAAATGTATTCTACTGTCGTGAGCATAATTGCTTTCTGAAATGTATAGTTGACAGAAACAGACAAAGGGAAGAGGAACAGAAGATCGATTTTCCACGTGTTAGTGTAGTCCATCTCTCTTCAGAAACATTTTGACACAGCAGGTGTTTTTAAAACACTGTGACCAAGGGCTGTAAATACCTTTTAGCATGTCCATGACATACTTTAATAAAAAAAAGCAGAGTGTTTTGCCTTCAGGGTGATGGACTTTCATGCTGTCAGCCTCCCATGTCTCTTGGTTCATTGTCTGTTCTCTTTTAAACTAGGACACCTATTGTATAGCTGGGTATAAAGAGGAGGATATGTTTCATCTTTTATAAGGAAGTCCAAGTGGTAGAGTCAAAGACAAGAATAACTAAAAGATGTTTTGTCTTATGATGAATAGGAATTAGATCCCAGTATCATACTGTCAAGCTGCACCACAACTATCCCTTTATTTAGGTTTTGTTCTATAGCACAAGGACTTCAAATTCTATTCATCCTTAACTTCAAGGGTAAGTGCTTTCTTTATCAGCAGAAAGAACAAACTTAAACCAAATGCCACATGCATTTGGAAATTCACAATAAATTTCATAATGAGCATTAACCCTCAAGAGGGATATATTTGAACTCATGGTGAGAAAAAAAAGAGGCAACATACATGTGAAACCCAGGTGGAAATGTTTTCCCCTTTCCCCCTCATCTTCCTTTTACTTGCATTGTCCAAAATATAAGCAAACTGTATGACACAAAATTTGCAAGTACAGGTTCTGAATGCATTAGGTGGGTTAATTCCCTGGAGCAGTCAGTATTCTTTAGTGAGGAAAGCTATTGAAAAGGCTATTTTTTGCTTCAATGCATGGGTAGGATAAAAACATTCAAAGGTTCAACTTTTATAGCATTGTAAACCTATTTTTTGGTGCTGAAACAGAAATGAAACAAGACAATATTGTGTGTTTTACACTTGCAGCAATATGCTAGTGCAAGCTTAACTTGTGCTCATGCACTGGAACTTGGAATTTCACCCAAATGTGAGCCATTAAGTACCTGGATATTTTTTGGTTACTGTGCTTTTTCTTACAGAAAGGCATATATGCTGTAGTTCAGTACATAACAACAGTAGCTGTAAAGAAAGTAGAACACTTTAATTATTGTGGAAGAGTGGGTGTCACATAAAGTTACAGTTTGCTAACAAAATTTAATGATAACTCAAAGTTGGGAGGCATTTTCAGTACAGCAGAGGACTGGGATAATATGCAATGAAAAATTGCTATGTCTTGAGAACAGGAATAATAGAAATGAGATTAAATTTAATAGAACAAAGTGTGAACTCCTGATTTTAGGGAATAATAATAACATGGAGAGGGTCATAAGTTAGAAGTAGAAGCAGATGAGAAAAATCTTTGTGTACTAGCTGAACAGTATAAATATGAACTGCTGGTCTGCTGTATTTGTTAAAAAAGGTAAATCAGCTCTGGGGTATGTACAGGAAACAGAGACCAGAGAGACCTAATGCCATAATGCTGTGCACTTAGGGGACCTCCTCTGGAAAACGATGTTCAGTTCTGGCCACCTGCATACAAGAAAGGTGCATTTAGAGTGGCATGGGGGCATAGAAGTCCTAGAAATGTGTTAAAAGAACTGGAGGTTTTGTTTTAAGGGAGGAGATGAAGAGAGCTAGGTTTGTTTAGCCTGCTGACTGTACCAAACTAAAAGCGAAGAAAGGACATGTTGCTGTCCATAAATATATCACAAGGTAAAACTCCAGACTATGAGCATTATTTATCTGAGGAGACAGCAGAACAGATGGATATAAACTAACCATGAGTACATTTAGCCTGGCAGATAGAGAAAAGTTAAAGAAAATTAACACATGAAGTTCAAAACCAGGTTTTCGATAGCAGTTATAGGGACAAAACAAAGAAAACAGAAGTATTTTAATTTGAAATGTGATGTTATTATAAGCACATGATGTAATGTCGTGTTTTCAATAGTAAAAAATTGGACATTACAGAGCCTTTGTGTCCCTCTCAGTTCTATGTGTGTGCAAGGTGGTGGCTATCTATGCCCAAGGTCAGAAGATGTATAAAGATCTTTTTACTGCAGAGGAGAAGGGAAGGTAGATGAGAACTTACAGAGAAACATGGCGAGGCAATATACTGATTTTAACTTTTTTTTTTTTTTTTTTTTGTGAGAAAGGTTTCCTACTGTTGAAAATAGCTGACTGAGTTCTCCGTAATTCAATATGATCTAGCACATCACAAATGAATGGTTAATGGCAATAATAGAAGGATGCGTAGTGCTATACATCAGTATGGTTCTGAGGACTGTTCCACTACTGATCCACAAACTACCTGCATTTCTCTTGCATGGTGACATGATTCTGTTATGGAAATATGTCTTTTGGGAAGATTAAAGAAACATAAATACATCCTCACTGGCACTGAAGAATCAAGTTAACTTGATGATAGCAGGAACATTCTGACATGCTGAACCTCCAATTTTATACATGCTAGAGAACTACAAAACCCCAGATGACAAATTCTCTTTTTGTTAATTGATCTGACAGTGTAATATTATGTATTCCCTTTCTTTGGGTCAGTTCTTCCTCATACAACTTTCATTCTTGAGCCAACCAAAATGCAAAGATAAATAGCAACAAAGCAGTATGGATACGGAATGACTGGAGGTATGGAAAAATAAAGATTTAAATATTTGTAATAAATTATGCAATGAATAAATAAATAATCCAATTACATGAACTTGTAATAAATTAGGGATTTGGGACAGATTCACTTCACTACAGATGAAGGTCTTAACCTCTGTATCACTGGCTGTGCTAGAAACGTTTTATTGCTGTACAGCTGCACATCAGCCTCCCCTTCCTCTGTCTCTCTCCTTTTCCCTGTGTCCTTTCTCTCCCTGACCTTTGCTGAGTTTCCATAGGGAGGACATGTATATGAAAAAAAATCCAGAGGGAAATCAGTGTGTGTTCTTACTTCTGCTGAGTTTGGATGATGGTGGAACAAGAACTGAGATAAATTGAACATTAAACTGTAGATGTAGCCTTCCTCCTCTTCCCAGGATTTGTATTGGGAGATTTGGGCTACATGTGCAGCAGCAGAAGAACAAGGATTTAAATTTAGCTGTTTTGTGAACTGGAATTTGAGCTTTTTTGTATCTTAAATACAGTCCACCTCCAGCAGCTTCCTTTTCATACAGGAAGTAAATACACTTTTAGCCATTACTCTACAGATATTTCAAAGTCAGCTGACTACAAACCTAGTCTCATGCACAGCAATTGCTCTCAGGAAATAGTCTCATATGCCTTCAGCAGAGCCAGCTTTGTTCATTGCCAGATAAAAATATCCTTGCCAAGTTTACCAGGCAGTTCAGAACTGATTTGCTCAAGGGATCTTTTCCTTTATTATTTATTAGTTCCTCAGAATTTTTCATGTGCACAATTGATCAGTTTTGATTTAATTTTTTTTTCTTGGTTGTTGTCAAAAAATACTAGCAAGCACGGAATCTGATACTTAACCTTGGAAAAAACACGAAATAAAGTACACATACTCTTAATGGTTCCCAGTTTAAAATTACATTTGAGACTTGGATGTTAGCTAATTTTCAATTCACTTACTGTATGACATCCTGATTTTGTGTTGTGTAACTTCTTAATCCCAGTGGTATGTAGAATCAAATCAGATTCTCTACTGAAATCTAGCAACTTATGATTAACCTTGTACCTCTGTTATAAAAAATGGATACCTCATTAATTTGACATTCTTTTGTCCATAAACCATGTTAGATGACATAAAATATGCTACCCTCTATTCTTTATTAATCAATTTCCCTATATGATGTTCCATTATTCTTCCCAAGATTGACGTCAGGTGGACAGGCTTATATTTACCTAGACTACCCCATTTACTCTGAAAGCAAAGTACTGACATAACTCTTGCTTCCATCCAATGCTCAGGATCTACCTCAGCAACACAAGATTTATTACAAATAATAATAAATGGTCTAATAAAGCTTATTAGGGTTTTCTTCTGACATTCCTTGGTGCATTTTTAAATAAAAGACACTTATCCTTAATAGCTGATATTTGGCATATAGTCTCTTTGTTGTTTTAAGTGTAACATTTCATAGCCATCTTTGAATGATATGACTACAGTTGGCGTTTTCCCAGTCCCAGAGCTGAAATACTGATTCAGCATTTCAGTCTCTTCCGCATTATTTTTGACAATTGCTCTCCATTTAACAATGGACAAACACTACTGTAAGGTTGCTTTTGCTCCTTAATGTTGCTTTCACTGTATGAAACTCTGATAGCCACACAATTCCTCCTATATCCTTCTGTCTTCGGTAGCAATTTTCTGTTATTTCCATTTTTATCCTAAATTAAAGTTAACTAATCTATTCCATTTTTTCCTTCTCTCCCTACCCAATCTGTTTATATCTGAAGTTTTACATTGCTTTTATTTCTCCTTTAAGCTAGGTTGGTCTAGAATAGACTTTGTCTTGATTGCAGTTCTTAGATCATCTCCAAATATGCTTTTAAATATCGTTATTATTGTTTTCATATTTTTCCCCTTTTAAATTCTTCCTTTTATTGATTAGGCACAAACTTGTATTTATCCATTTGAAAGTGGCCATTTTAAAGTAGTGGATGTAAGAATTACTGGTTGTGTTACATTCTATTTGCATGTAACAAATGTAATCAACTTCTCACTTTCACTTAAGGAATCACTAACTTTTAGTCCTGGAATCAATTTCGATTTAGCTGTCAGGATGACATCTAGCACAAAATTCTCTAAGGAGACACATAAAACTTTTTGATTTAGGAGACTTTTATCAATCATTGTTCAGAATTTCAAAGGTATTTTATTACTGGAAATGTCAAACCTGTAGAGCTATGTCTCTCACCCTGGTACCAGTGAAAAAGGTTTTTTTAAAGCTCATACAGTACAGAAACTCTTTTCTCTTCTTCCTCTCCATAGACATTGTAAGAAGAGGTTGAAGGGACCGGTCAGCCCACTCTGCAGTGTAGTTTGATAGTTCGTAGCTGCCTGCAACTAATTGCCCTTGGCACACTCTCTGTGTTGGGAGATTGATCTGTAAACACTGAAAGCATTTACTGCATAGTTGTCAGTGGGTTTGAATTGGGTATTGCCACATACCGTCTCTTCTCCTCTTCACTTACCACTGTGTTTTTCCTAAATTGCTTATAGTGAGCGAGTTTAACATTCCTATCACAGAAATCTTCCTTCAAGTTCCAGTAATATCAAGCAGGTCAAGTTCGTTCTCCTCGTACGAGCAGTTCCTATTCTTCCTGTTTACCACACAAGCTCCTGCCATTCATGAATAGGCAATTAAAGATTTTATTTTTCTTTGTGTCATTCAATGTCTTGATTAATTTTGTTCTTGACAACTCGACTGTGCTAAATGAGTGTTTATTTGCTGCCCCTTTTTAATCTCCCCTTTTGTTGTAAGTTTAATGCCATTATGACTAGTCTAGTCAGCTTGTCCCCTGTAAAATTGATTTCCCCTGTAATGAGCTGGAGGCAGTGCAAACCACATAACTCCTCACTTAGAAAATGGCTCTATAGTCCACCAAACCGAAAACCCCTCTTCCTCTTACACGTCTCAAATTGGCAGTTTATTCTTAAAAACTCCTGATTCACGTGTTCATTTCTGGGATAGGAGCAATCTCCAAAAAGCTCATTTGAGTATTTTCATACTTCATCAGCTTTCTGAACTTTCTGAAATAATTTGTAGCCCGTGAGGAGACACATGAAAAATTACTAGTACCAATACATACCACTATGAAATTAAATCTCCCCTACTCAGTTGGGTAAGGGTCTTTTTTTTCCTTCATTGAAGAAAAATTGAGACTGTATAAGAAGGAATATCTTAGAAGTCTTATCCTATAGGGAAAACTGGTAGTTTTAACTGTAATTAGCCTGTTCAATACTTTCTATTATATAAGGTTATTGAAAAATTCCTTGAGAAGTTTCCCTTGATTGCAACAAAATTTTTGATATATTGCAGGAGGAATGCTTTAGGACAACAGAAATGCCTTTTATCCATTACAAGAAATTCCTTTCAGCTTTTGCTCCTTGCAGGTACCCTTTGGTCCAAGCACATCAACTTAGAAGAGTACTTCTGTTGCTGACTAAAGGTAAAGCACACTGTTCCCATAATAGCCAAGCTCCCTAGGTTTGTGAAATACAAAAGGAGAGAGAAAGAGCTGGACTGACTTCTTCCTCATGACTAGTGCTTTCATTCAGTGTGTGAGCCATCTCTCATTCACCCCTTTGGGGGAACACAGTTCTGTAGCTGCCATCTAGCAAGTGAACGTGAGAACGGTCTGTGCTCCTGTGCTGCAAGCCCAGAGATAAAACTATGCTGTTTTATGTGAGTTGTTGAAGTTGTGCATTCTCAAGTTTACTGTTTACCTTTGCCTTTAAAGAACACCAGAAAAGAATATTCATTGATTGGTTAATATTTTAATGTAGACTCTGCATAAGATTTTAATGCAATGTTAAATACTTAAAAGTTAGAAAATAGTCTCAGTATGCCCATGTAAGTACACTCAAGAACTCTTGGTACAAATTACTAGCAAAGGGTTTTGTACTACAATTGTAAATGCTGTATCCTAATTACAACAGAGAAAGGAATCACATTAAAGCTCCATGAGAGCATAATTTCCTGACTTTTCTGTAATACCACCTCAGTAACCTTATTTGTTGTAGTTTTGGTATGACATTGGTATGTCTTTGAGTGTAGATAAAGCTATGGTGTCCCATGTAGTAAAACCACTTATTGTTAAAGCTACACATGCTGTTGAGGCTACCTGTTTCGTCTGTTAGATTAGGGCAAAGGATGGGAAGTCATTGTACAGGATAAAGGGAAGTGATACACAGAAAATTTGAACTCTCTCCCAAGAAATTCTGCATTACCTCATGCAAATGTCAGCACTATATTTTAACACCACAACTTCTCAAAAACAGCCTAAAAGCCCTATCCAACACATAAATAGCTTACTGAACAAATCATAGTTTGGTACTGCCAGCCAGTGCCCAGGCTGCCCAGTTTGGCAGTGATGCTATAGTGCCCTGAAGGTGACACTTGCACCATTCTGTATCCTTTCCCTTTATGTGTTTTTAGGACATCAGTGTCTCTAGACTGTCATCAACAATGCACATAGCCTGTACAGGAAAGAAAAGCTGGAGGCAAACCTTCTATTTTTGACTCAGTTGAGAACAGGGAAAGTGGACAAGTGACCATTTTACCTTTAGTAAGCAATTTAACCACCACAATTGTATGTGATTATGTGCACTTTAGCACTGAAAGGCTGCTTTCAAAACACGATTCCAGTTTCACTATGCCTCAGTTTCCTTATGTCTAAACCAGAGACGACTCTCACTTCAACAAAATATTATCAGCAATGTTTGTGAAGTTGTGAAGCACTCTGTAATCTTCACATGCCAGCTGTTCTATCATCATTACAGTTTATTTGTTATTAATTGCCTTGTTTTGTTTTCCATGGGCTAGGAGGCTTAGAAGTTATTGTAAAAAAGATGCCAGTGAGGTTTCAAGTTATACTTATTTGTTTCAAAATAGAATTGTGGTTAAACCTCATCAAATCCCCTCTATTGCCTTTCCTGCTATTGCTGATTAGTTAAGAAGCAGAAAGGAACATTGCACTGTAAAACATCCATTTATCTGCCAGTGTCAGGTTCTCCTGACATGATGTGCTAATGCAAAGCACATTAAGCATTAGCAGCAGGTGCTCCAGACCTAGCAGTTCCTAGACAGGCATTAAGAGACCTCGAATGAGTCAGTGTCACTCTATGGTTTAACCTAATACTAACCCCTTAGGGCACCCCTATCAAATGTAAGAGAAATGAAAGGTTTTAAAGGCTATTAATCCCAGTGACTCTACATTAGAAGAGCACAGAGTTATTTGTCACAGGTCTTTTTGTCATCATGATATTGAGGTAAAATGTGAAGTATTCAGTATTCCAGAAATTCTTTCTTCCACGTACTTAAGCATGGAGGTCTTTTGATGATGCACTTGTAATGCTGAGCTGTGATACCTAGCAGCTACTGGCTGTTACTGGCACTGTCTGAACTCCCTTTTTTTCCTTTTTCTCAGTGAGTTTTTCTCATACCTACAATGCATGAGAAGCTGCAAAAATGTTGTTAGAAAACAAGCTTTGAACTGAAAGGTATCCTAAGTAAACAAGCAAGCAAACTCTGCCCCCCGAACAGACACCATTACAACACGCCTAAGAGCTGAACCTAATGCAAGGTGTTAGCTTCTTTGCCACACTTGTTATCTGGAGCTGCTTTATTTCTAATGTGATAGATGTTGTGTTCTGTTTCTTGCCTTGATGTTGCTGAGACTCAGGAATAATCCTGTTGTTTTAGAAATCTCTGATCCAGTGTTTGCATGGAAAAGTGTCTCAGATAGCTGGTTGTCTGGCAGCAGCTGCTTCAAAGGGTCTGGCAGCCGAATGTGAGCGGCTCAGGTTTTACTGGAAGTGGTGACAGTTACACAATTTCAAACTCTTGCCAGAGTCTGTATCTGTACATTTCAAATTCACTTCACACACATTCAGTTGACAAAAATTGTCCAACCATCAGATTGCCACACTGGCAGACACTCTGGCTTCAGGCCCTTTTAGCTAAACACCCCTGCTCTGATATTTGTAAAAAGGTTCATGGGATACTTAAACCAGTAAAGTGTTTTGAAACCTATTGATGGTAAGTCTATGCAAGTATTTGGATTTTTTGTTTGTTGACCCGCATAGTAGCAAAGATACACAGCTTACAGTGTGTTCATTTGTGCATGTGTATGTATATCCGTGTGTATGTGTAAGGTAAGTGTGTACAATTGCTTGGGTCCAAGGCGTTGGTCAACATTTTAAGCTTTGTCAGGATGCTCTGAAATCAATTGTAAACATCAGTCTTCAGTGTTTATATAAACACAATCCTATTTATTTAAAAAGAGTCTGAGGAAAACCCTGTACCTTCGAACACAGTAGGAAAAAAACAGTCGGAGCACGACAATGTAGTGATGGTTGTTTCAAGCCAGACCAGAGGTCCATCTGCCACAGTCTCTGATAGTGGCCAAAACGGGAGGCCTGCAGAAGAGATTAAGAACAGAACAAGTGTATTTGACACTCCTCTGTGTACTCTCCTACCTACGAGTAATTTGTGGCTCAGAGCCAAGATTTACTTTAGAGCTTTCTCTTCTGTGAAGTCCCCCAGCTGCTCCCTGAATCCACCTACAGCGAGGGCTGTGGAGCAAGGGTTTTGGCAGTTTAAAACCACAGTGCGTGCAGAATCACTTTGTTTCATTTGTTTTGAAGTTACCAACTGCTAGTTTCATTTGATGACCTGTAGATTTGGTACTAGAAGAGCTAGCTGTACCTATCTTATACACCCTCCTGTACCACTTGTGGTTTTGCAGGCTTATGTCATATCATACTCTCTTTTCTAGACTTGTACAGAAGCTGTTCCCTACCTTTGAATGTGCATTGCATGCTGCTATGAGCCTTTCTAATAATTCCTATTTTCACTATTTTTTTTCTTCCCCCCCAACTACTACTGAACACTAAAGTGAGTTTGTCCTGAGTCTATAAGACCAGTATCTCATACCTCTGTAATTATTAGTCAGTTCAGAGCTCATTCTTAAGTACATAAAGTTAGGACCTTTTCCCCTTCCCATGATCCTCCCTTTAAATTTGCCTATATTGAATTTCACTGTTTCCTTGCCTAGTCACTTAGTCCTTCTGGATTTATCCTAGTAAATGAATCGGGGCCACAAAATGCTTTCAAACACTGTGCCACTGGGACTAGCATCAATGCTAGAAAACATAATAGATCAAATATGACTGCTTGTCCTTGAAGTCAAGTGGCATTGCTTGTGAAAATAGGATTAAGCTCTTTTTCTACCAAAAAAAACCCCCAAAACCACAACAAAACAAAAATGACAAAAGTGGGTGGCCGTCTCCTTAGTGTCTTCAGAGCATGTGTTTGCTGGTTTATACTAGAAAGCATCCCTGGGCTACTGCTTTCCCTCTGAAACTGTACTGTCTGGGAAAGGAATGGATAGAGTGTGAGGAGATGTCCCCAAAGCCCTCCCTGGGGTCAGGTGAAGAGATAGTTGAGAGCTTGTGGGTGAGGATTAAGGGGCGGGCCAAGATGAGGGACATGGATAGTGGGTGTTTATTACAGGCCACCTGATAAGGATGGGGAAGTTGATGAAGCCTTTCACAATCAGCTCAAAGTAGCCTCACAATCGCAGGCTTTGGTTCCTGTGGGGGACTTCAACCACCCTGATATCTGCTGGAAAGGCTACACAGCCAAACATCTACAGTCCAGGAGGCTCCTCCAGTGTACTGATGATAACTTCTTAACTCAGCTGGTGGAGGAACCAATGAGGAGAGAAGCACTACTGGACCTAGTGCTGACAAACAAAGAGGGACTGGTGGAGGACATAAAGGTTGGGTGCAACCTTGGTTGCAGTGACCATGGAAAGATAGAGTCCAGGATCGAGGGCAGTACGTGCAAACCAATAAGAAGGACTGAAACCTTAGATTTCAGGAGGGCTAACTTCGACCTTTTCAAGAAACTGCTAGGAGAAATCCCATGGGATAAGGCTCTGGAAGGTAGGGGGGCTCAGAGAGCTGGTTGATATTCAAACATCACTTTCTCCAAGCTCAGGATTGGTGCATCCCTAAGAGCAGGGAAGCAGGAGACCTGCATGGTTGAGCAGGGAGCTTCTGAAAAAACTCAAGTGGAAGAAGGAAGTTTACACTGAGTGGAAGAAGGGACTGACCACTTGGGAAGGTTATAAGAATGCTGTTAGAGTATGCAGGGATGAAAGGAGGAAAGCCAAGGCCTCCTTGGAATTAAAATTGGCATGGGATGTCAAAGTTAGCAAGAAGGATTTTTTCAACTATATTGGAGGCAAAAGGACACCTAGAGAAAATGTGGGCCCACTGTTGAATGAGACGGGTACCATGGTGACGGAGGATGCAGAGAAGGCGGAGTTGCTAAATGCTTTCTTTGCTTCAGTCTTTACTGCTCAGGCCAGCCCTTGGGAGCCACAGAATTTGGAAGAATCAGAGAAAGACTGGACAAAGGAAGCCTTTCCCTTGGTGCAGGAAGACCAAGTTAAGGAGCAGTTACATGAACTGGATACCCACAAGTCCATGCGTCCTGATGGGATGCACCTGTGAGTGCTGAGGGAGCTGGCAGAAGTCATTGCTGAGCCACTCTGCATCATCTTCGAAAGGTCCTGGAGAACAGGCAAGGTGCCTGAGGACTGGAGGAAAGCCAATGTCATCCCAGTCTTCAAAAAGGGCAAGAAGGAGGACCCAGGAAACTACAGGCCGGTCAGCCCCACCTCCATCCCTGGAAAGATGATGGAATGACTCATTCTGGGCGTCATCTCAAAGCGTATGGAGGAAAAGAAAGCTATCAGAAGTAGTCAACACAGATTCACCAAGGGGAAGTCATGTCTGACTAACCTGATAGCCTTCTATGACGGCATGACTGGTTGGATAGATGAAGGGGGGGCAGTGGATGTTGTCTACCTTGACTTCAGCAAGGCTTTTGACACAGTCTCCCACAGCATCCTCATAGGGTAAGCTTAGGAAGTGTGGATTAGAGGAATGGACAGTGAAGTGGATTGAAAACTGGCTGAAAGACAGAGATGAGGGTTGTTATTAGGGGCACAGAATCTAGCTGGAGGTCTGTAACAAGTGGAGTCCCCCAGGGGTCAGTACTGGGTCCAGTCCTCTTCAATATATTCATCAATGACCTGGATGAGGGGATGGAGTGTACCCTCAGCAAGTTTGCTGACAATACAAAACTGGGAGGGGTCGTTGACACGCCGGAGGGCTGTGCTGCCATACAGCGAGACCTGGACAGGCTGGAGAGTTGGGCAGAGAGGAACCTGATGTACTTCAATAAAGGCAAGTGTACGGTGCTGCAGCTGGGGAGAAATAACCTGTCCCGGTTTGAAGTAAAACCGAACCAATTTTCTGTTCTGTAATTTTACATCCTAGCTAGGCTTCCTCTAACTCTCTGAAATTAATGGTATATTGTGGAGAAAACTGCTCATTCTCAGAATGATAAGACCAATGTTTGTGCTCCATGCCAAGGAATGGTATGCAGAGAGGCCCTTGCTTATACTTATTGCTATAACAAACAAGGTCAGCCAATTTCGTTATTTGCCCCCTTAGAGGGTCGGAAATGGAAAAAACGTAAAGGGGTCACATCGGTGGGGAGGAGCGGACAGGACAGGTGACCCAAACCTGACCAACTGGGGTATTCCATCCCATCTGCCCCATGCTCAGTATAAAAGCTGAGGGATCAAAGGGTCAACTTTTTTTTTCTTTGATGGCCAACGTCCGAAGAGGACTCTGTCTGTTCATCTGCCTTTGATCCCGATCCGTGTGTTCCTGACTCCAGAGCTGGAATCCAGTTCCCATCTCTCACTGAGTCCAGTCTGGGACTTCCCCAGTGCCTGCCGGTGACATGACTGTCATCCTGGGAGCTTGACACGGTTTTGTATATAACGTATCTATTTCATTATTTTCTTTTTTTGTTTTGTTTTATTTTAATATTAATTCTTCATTAAAGTAGTTTAGTTAATTCTAAACTTCTAAATCTCCTTTATCTCTTTCTCTCCTCTCTCTTTCGGGGGTGGGGAGAGGGGGGGAAGGGCCATCTGTCAGTCTGGTTTTGTTAAATTGGGGTGAAAGCAAGATATAACCCCATGCACCAGTACAGGTTGGGGGCTGACTTGCTGGAGAGCACCTCTCAGGAGAAAGACCTGGGAGTCCTGGTGGACAATAGGATGACCATGAGCAAGCAATGTGCCCTTGTGGCCGAGAAGGCCAATGCCATCCTGGGGTGCATCAGGAAGAGTGTGACCAGCAGGTTGAGAGAGGTTATCCTGCCGCTCTACTCTGCCCTGGTGAGGCCCCATCTGGAGTACTGTGTCCATTTCTGGGCTCCCCAGCTCAAGAAGGACAGGGAACTGCTGGAGAGGGTACAACAGAGGGCCACAAAGATGATTAGAGGCCTGGGGCATCTCCCTTACGAGGAGAGGCTGAGGGACTTGGGTCTTTTTAGTCTAGAGATGGTTGAGGGGGGATCTGATCAATGCTTATAAATACTTAAAGGGTGGGTGTCAAGAGGATGGGGCCAGTCTTTTTTTAGTGGTGCCCAGGTACAGGACAAGAGGTAATGGGCACAAACTTGAATATAAGAAGTTCCACCTAAACATGAGGAGGTACTTCTTTACTGTGAGGGTGGCAGAGCACTGGAATAGGCTGCCCAGGGAGGTGGTGGAGTCTCCTTCTCTGGAGACATTCAAAACCCACCTGGACAAGTTCCTGTGCAACCTGCTGTAGGTGGACCTGCTTTGGCAGGAGGGTTGGACTAGATGATCTCTGGAGGTCCCTTCCAACCCCATGTGATTCTGTGATTCTGTGTCAGGGAGTGCCACGCTGACAAATGACAAAATGGGCAATCATGCACCAGAGCCTGAGGCCATGAGAATCCTGAGTTAAACCGCTGCTTAATTGCTACCACGTCTTCTGACATGCTTTTTGTCCCTGCCAACTAGTACAACTAGTTGCCCATTCATGGTTTGGAGATAGCATGTGCTGGGTAAGAATACTCTAGTTTTGACTCCCTCCATCCCACATAGTTTTCCAGCAGTATATAATGCAGACTTTTTACTCTGCAACATCCATATCTACCTTCAAGGCAGATGCAGGGTGTACAATAAGTATTCGGTTTCTTGCTAGATAAATGTCACTCTGACAGAGAGTAACTCTGCCGTCACATTTCTGTATTCACTTTGAACATAAATTAAAAAAAAAAGAAAGAAAACGAGTTCCTATTTTTAAGGTAACTATATGAAGATATGATAAGATCCAATGCAAAGTACTGTATAACGTGCATACTAGCAGCCTGTACCAGTTGGGTCAGGGCTGGAAAACAGTGCTTGACTCTGTTTTATTTAATAGTATGAATATACCCATATGGCCCTTTCGCCATTCTCCACAGTCAATCTAGAATACCTAATATTGTGAGTGAACTTGGTTCTTTCATCCCTTTTTCCACATTACTTATGAATGTTTTAAGTAGTTCAAGCATCTGTGCAAATTCCTGTAGGACACAACTCACACCTCCTTATTGGAAAAGGTGACCACTTACTTCTACACTCTTTCCTACCCTTTTACCAGTTGTTTATACATGTGAGGACCTTCCCTGTTATGCTATGACAGCCTGGGCTCCTTAACAGTCTTTGCTGAAGGACTCTCTTACATGTCTTTTGGGAATCGCTGTAGGCTGTTGTCTACTTACTTTAGGAGTGCCTTTCAGAGAATTCCTGTAGCTTTCATGGTCATGAAAAGTGCTTTCTCTTTTATAAAAGAGACTGATAATTTTCAGTATGTGGTATTTATCCATAAGCCATCTAGTTACTCATTCACTCAGTGCATATGCTAGATTTTTTGATCTGTAGTTTTCCAGTTTTCCCTGCAACTTCTTAAGACTGATGCCACATTAACCACATTCCAAGACTTCTAATAACAAGGCAGCTTTTAATGAGAATTGACATACAGTGGTGAGTTATTCAGCTATTTCAAGCTTAAATTCCTTTAGAACTGATGATATGTGACTATTCAATTTATCATTTGCTTCATAACCTCTTTTGCTAATACAATCAGCAAATTGCTTGATGTGAGACAGATCGTCAGATAAACACGAAGTATAAACCAGGAGCTTCCTCAGATTCCTTCATACTGCAATGCAGATGATACAAAAAAAATCCTTAAATGTTTTCTGCTCTGGACTTTTCTTCATTGTGCACTCGATTATGTTGACACTCCAGCTTCTGCTGCCTTTTGTTAACTTACTTAGGAAGCTTAGTGGGTTCCAAGGCCCATTGGTACCAGCTGGCTTACATCCACCATGCTTAGGGCCGAAGGGCAAACTGGTCCCAGAGATGAGAGTTTGGGGCAAATCAAAACAGAGTCAAAAAATGAGCCAGGAATTAATCAGTGGAGACTACAGCAGTCCAGTGTTTGAGCTTGTTCTCTCCTCTCTCTCATTTATGGTTGGTCCCTTCCAACCAAGAAGATTCTGTGATTCTGTGATTTATCAGAATAGATGTAGGCACAGACTCCAGCAATCGTCCTTTCTGACATGTTAGAAAAGGGATTTATCAGGACACTTAATGCCTTTGTTTCAAGTTCAAGCTCCAAGTCTTTTCAAGGTGATGGGAGATGGGTTTTTTTTTCCCCGCACGTTTCATGGAGAGTCCTGTTCTTCCAGAAGTTTGTCTTTTGCCTTCTTTCATGGCTGTGCTTCGAGATGTTTATCTCAGTGTCTCCTGATATTCTCTGCCTGGCTCTGCTGCCCAAAGCTTGAGGAAAAAAACTGGTCAGCCTTTGGATTTACAATGAAGGGAGAAAGGAAGCCATCTCATGCTCCCTGAGTTAGTTCACTCCCAAGTTTCTGTCTGGCCCTGGACAGTCCCTTCTACTGTTTCAGCACTTACAGTACATGAAGGACTTCAGTGGTTTCTTCCACTTAGTCTAAATGACTAGCACTCTCAGCACCTTGAATTATGTCTGTGATTGCCTGCAGTTCAAAGAAAGGCTTGTTAGCAGCCATTAACACCTTGCAATGCCAAGAAGGATCGTTCAGTAATAATTGTAAAAACCTTGAAACTAGAAAGTGCTACGGAAAGAGTTGTACTTGTTTGTCAGCTGTACCTGTTTACTCTTCTTTCTGCTGGCACAGTGGGCTTTATCCTGTGTCACCACAGGCCTAGTGGCTTGGCACATGTTTATGTTCTGGTTTCAGGTTCATATAGGTTTAAAATTCTATTATTCCAAAATTAATTATAAAATATTTTGGAGAGATAAAGAAATCTTATTATTCTAACTCCCCAACTTCTTAAGGCTTCTTCCCAGTGGTAAGATTGTCACAATGGTGTCCCTGATGTCCAAGTCTGGGTAGCATGATCTTGTCGCCCTTATCACGAAGCAGACAGCAGTGGTGGACCTTTTGTATTTGCATGTGTTGGGATGAAGTGAGATACAAGACACAGCTACTTGGCAGCCAGCACAATTCTACACTGGGCTCCAGGGCACCAAAGTTTAATATAGACATGATCATGACATATCATTGGTCACAACAGCTTCTTTCAGCTTCATCTTAATCTGCATTGGTTGAAAAGATGTAGGGGACAAAGCACACATTTGTTTTACATGCAGGCTAAGCATCTCTGTAAAAAGATCTCCTCTGTCAAAGTGCTCACTAACTGCATCTTACATTGAACTGAATGGAGGCAACTGAGACCATAGAAGTGTTTAAGTATATATTTAACTGACTATTTTCTGGCACCTACAGTTGAACACATAAACAGTGTAAGGCCTTGAATTACAAAGACCACCCTACTACCAAAAATATTCATAAGTCACAGTTGCTGGGTTTACTTTTTTTTTTTTTTTTTTTTTTTAGAGACTTAAATCAAAGCCCACTGAAATCAATAGAAAGAAGTTTTCCCACTGGCATCATTGATTGGACCATAGGACAGCTGTGTGCATACATCACCTTTAGACACCATTAAATCCCTTTTCATACTGAGTTGAGAAATACACAACAAGGATTTCACTCCTTATTGAAAAACTGCAAGGAAGAATCATATCATTTCCCCTTAAAGATTGATAAAACACAAATGAAGCAAAAATATTAAGTTGCCTAATGTGTATCTAGATAGGTATGTTTATATTTAGATGTATTTACATTGTTAACACTTTGCATGCACAGGAATAGAGAAAGAGCCAGCATAAGAATTAAATAAGTGGCAGAAGAAAATCTTAGAGAAGAATTAAGCATTTTCTTTAAGATGAAGAGGTAACTCATAGATGATTTTTTGAATGGTATTTTTACATAATTATCTTGCTAAGGAATGAAGAATCAGCTATAGTAACGTGTTTGAAGCTGTTTTTCACTGAATGCTGCATATACTCAAGCAGAATTCCTTAAAAGAACCAGTTGACAATGGCATGAACATACTTTGGGTGACTAAAAGAAAATAAATGGTAACTGAAAATCAAGCAGTGAAACAAATGTCCACCTATCCCAGCTGAAACCGTTTAAGTGAAAACCCTTCCAGGAGACATCCCTTACCACATTAGGCCCATGAAATTAATTAGCATCCTTTACTTGCGGATGGATATAGGCAGAGGAAATGCTTCCCTTAGGATTCTGCTATTAAGTCTGCTTTTTCCCTTCTGTATGTATTATTGGCAACATGTTTTCTAGCCTTCCCTAGTCATAGCTGACTTTTCCCCATGCCAGATCCTGCCACTAACTCACACTGAATTGTTCTCAGGCAAATGTTTGCATTCATTAGTCCCATGGAGTCATTGGAATAACTACTCCTCTACTCACTGGGAGTAAGCGGGGTAGACTAAGATTTCATATAAATGAACTTGTCACATGAAGGAGCAGCAAACAATAAGAGAATGTGCATCTGGCACCTCATCACCATGAATGTGGCTTCCATTTTTTGTGATCTTGCCATTAAAAGGCTATGTAGACAGACAGTAAAACTGACTGGAGTAGCAGGCATTGCGGTAGAGTGTAGGTACCCATGTGAGACACCACAGTAAAGCATAGAATTATTTTCAGATTTATTCACAGGAAGTTGGTAAGAAATGTACTCAGAGCAGCTATCAGAGGTAAATGAAATCACGCAAAGATTGTCTTGTGAGCCATATGTTTCACTTCTGGAGCCAGAGACTGCTCTTTTTCTCACTTTGAATCTTAGAACTTCCTGTTGCAAGTTCAGCTTGCAAGTAATTGTTTTATAAGTGAAAAAGCAATTTTAGGAAAACATGCCTTTTGTTGAGTGCTAGAAGGTTTATTTTTAGGTTTCCCTTAAAGTGCCTGAGCGGCTGGGAAAATAAGAGAGAAGGGACAAAGCCACGTGGCCAATTGTACACAGACCACAGTTTGAGAACCTTGGATATTGTAAATGCCAGGCTGCTGCACCTATTTACCCTATCCTTTACTACAAAATCAAGGCTAAGCTCTTTAGGGTAGGGATCGTGTCATCTGGGAACAAAATCAGCAAGATGCATTATGTTTGTTTGTTAACTTTCCTTCAGCTTTAGGTCACTGTTGGATGCAAGATATTTGACTAGATGGAGTATTGACAGTTAGTCCAGTATGAAATGCTCTAAGAAAATTGTCAACAAGCTGCCGATTTCTGTCCTGCGAGATGATGCCAGAATACATTTGAGAGGCACACATTTCCAACCTGGCATTTACTTTAGACTGCCAAAGATAAAAGGTTTCAGACAACAGAAGACTTTAGCAGTGTCAAGAATAATTCATTACACAGCAGTATGACATTCTCTAATGAATATGAGGAATTTAGCATCGCGTCTTGCTAACATCTCTGTTGCAGACATTGTTTTGGACTTCTGAAAACATTGTTCACATGCATAAAGCAATTACTGAGTCATACCATTGATTGTGTATCTGTCTCTATTTTTATGAGCCTTCCAGTGTAACTCTGTGATGCCTATTAGGCTAAATTTACTGAACGGTGCCCTTCTTTCCTTGTTTTGTTTTGTTGATTTGCTTGTGTTTTTTTCTTGGATAATCAGCTCTTGGTCTGCGTGGAGGCCATGTTGATGTCTGTACAGAACAAATCATCTCCATCTTGCTCTAGCTATGCATTTGGTTCAGTAAGCAAGCAAGAAAAAGTATAAGCCTGTAGCCCTGTGGTGTAGCCCACAGCCCACAGGTTCTGCCATTTGTGCTCCAGGGCTTGGGTTTGTGAAGCACAGCTGTGTGACCTTGGCCCAGCTTTACTGAGAAAAATTGTTGTTGAGCTGTGAAAAAAATATATCAGCTAAGGCTGCTCAAGATAGGAAAAATAAAAACAGAGAGAAGTGAAATTGTTTTGCTGGTAATTGTAACTCAAGAACTCAGCAGAAGAATACTGACATGAAAAGGTCTAAAACCCTAAGAGGAAATGAAAAGAGGTGGAAGATGACAGTAGCAGGGTTGAGGATCTGCCTGTTCTGCAGGGCAATGGGGGCTGATGTTTCCCTGTGCTACCGGCTGTCTTGCAGAGACTCACCTGGTACATGTGGCAGGGGTGGTGAATATATTAGTCATCTGTCCTGGACCAATCCTATTAACCAATAGTTGTGGTGCACTCATTAAACTGTATATTTCTGCTTAGAAGTCTCTACTCCTGGTAAAAGATGCCCAAAGGTAATCAATGCAGCAAAGACAAGGTTACAGTTGTGGTGGGTTGATGCTGGCTGGACGCCAGGTGCCCACCCAGGTGGTCTATCACTCCACCTCCTCAGCTGGACAGGGGAGAAAATATAATGAAAGGCTCATGGGTTGAGATAAGGACAGGGAGATAATTCACCAATTAACTTCACTCCCAATTTCTCTACCTCCTCCTCCTGAGAGGCGTGGGGGGACAGGGAACGGGGGTTGCGGTCAGTTCATCACATTTTGTCTCTGCCTCTCCTTCTTCCATAGGGGGAGGACTCCTCACGCTCTTCCCTGGCTCCAGTGTGGTGTCCCTCTCACAGAAGACAGTCCTCCATGAACTTCTCCAGCATTGGTCTTCCCCATGGGCTGCAGTTCTTCACAAACTGCTCCAGAATAGGTGCCTTCCATGGGGTGCAGTCCTTCAGGAACAGACTGCTCCAGTGTGGGTCCCCCCACAGGGTCACAACTCCTGCCAGCAAACCTGCTCCAGCATAGACTTCTTGCCACAAGTCCTGTCAGGACCTTGTTTCAGTGTGGGGTGTCCAGAGGGTGACAGCTTCCTTCAGGAATATCCGCCTGCTCTGGCATGGGGTCCTCTATGGGCTGCAGGTGGATATCTGTTCCACTGTTAACCTCCATGGGCTGCAGGGGGACAGAATGCCTCACTGTAGTCTTCATGATGGGCTGCAGTGGAATCTCTGCTCTGGTGCCTGGAGCACCTCCTCCCCCTCCTTCTTCACTGACCTTGGGGTCTGCAGAGTTGTTTCTGTCACATATTCTCGCTCCTCTCTTCCAGCTGCTGTTTTGCTGCAGTTTTTTCCCCTTCTTAAATGTTATCCCAGAGGTGCTACCACCATGACTAATGGGCTCAGCCTTGGCCAGTGGAGGGTCCATCTTGGAGACAGCTGATGTTGCCTCTATCAAACATGGCATCGTTCACAGAAGCCATCCCTGTATCACCCACCCTGCTACCAAAACCTTGCCATGCAAACCCAATACATCTGTTGAGGGAGAAAAGGGGCATGCTGAGCTATGACAAGGTGAAATAAAGTGTGATGAAGGCAGATAAGGTATGATGAGGCATTCCTATGTATCTGCGCAAGTGGGTATTCCTGTTTTTACTTAAAGGATGTTGAATATATAATATATTACCAGTCTAAGAAGCCAGACTTTGAATTATGTTACTTCCCCTTCCTTTTCATCCATGTGTTTTTATGGAATTTGGTATAATGCTCTCCGCTAATCTAAATATGTACGCAGTGTTGACACGGAGATGATGTGATGCAGTTACTTTGTGTAGGGAACTCTACATGGTGTGGTATTATACGACCAAGAAGAGAAATAGGGGCTATATTCAGGCGGAAGCATAACATTCAGGTATCCTGACTCTTTGTGCACTGGCTGTGTCAGGATCCAAGGTCTGGCAGCCATGGATGGCAGCCAGTCTGAATCACTCAATGCTTGTTTGAACTTTGATGCCAGAGCAGCCTCCTAAACAATTTTTACACCTATCTGTGTCATTCAGATAAACTCACTCCTGTTCCGGCAGAATAAAAAAAAACATAGAAGCTTTCCAAGAAAAATCACAGTTCAATAGTATCTTTAAAGCACATTTATTTTTCATTTTGTTGAGGACTTCCCACTTGTAAATGGTGTTAACGAAGCTTGTCTTTTTCTGAATATGGATATACTGTGTGGAGGAGGAAAGAATCAATTTGTTCTGTTTCTTTTCCAAAATGATTCCTGACAAATGCTACGGAGACTGTTTTCAAAATAAGGACAATTCCTTAAATCAATAAATGTATATGATTCGTTAAGAAAGTATATGATTCTCATTGACAACAAAGATTTGTGGCTTCCTGTTGGAGAATAGCTGTGCTTTATGTTTGAGTTCACTCAGCTAACGAGTATGTGGAGAAAAGGCTTTCAAAAGAAAGGAATGATCCTCAGAGAGGCTTTTCTCTGGAATACTTACTATTACAGTAGAAGCCTCTGAAATGGCATTTGTGTCAGCTAAAGGGGAAAAAATGCAGCACGTTCGGGATAATTTAAAGCGTGTATCACTAACGAAGATAAAGAGAGCGAAGTATTTAAAGCTTAATGATACAGCAATAGCAATTGCCCTGCGATAATGAACAGTGTAGATTATCAGGCAAAGCTTAATGAATGCCTTGCTTACAACAAGCTTTTTATAAACAAATACTGGTTGAGTCCTCTTTCAGAATTAGGACTGACATGAAAGTGAAATGATTTAATTAAAATATGCAAGATAAATAAGGACTTGGGCAAGAATGCCGCATAGAATAGTCTGGCAAGTGTTTGCTGACAATAGGCCTTCCAAAATTACTAGGCAGAGTACAGTATGTATCTGGTTTGACCCACAAAATAACATTAGCACTCTGAGGGCAGACTGTGGCTCTATCTACAGCTCAGTCCATGCCCTAAGTGGGAGGAAACGTTTTTATTTCATTTCACTGGATTCCCACAGTTTGGAGGTACACACCTCCAACGAAAAACATTGACCCTTCCCCCTTGGTTGCTGAGGGGAGAGGTGGGAAATCAGAGCAGATATTAGCACCCAGTGTGGACATCTGGTATAGCTGAAGTAGTGCTGCGCAGAGTGAGTGTTTGCTGATATGTCTTCAGGGTCTGAATTCAGAGACTGGCAGGGATGAGAGGAAACCTCAGTGCAAACCTTGTCTGATATTTACAGGGATTCCTTGGGCTACTCATCAGCTTAGGGACTGACCAGGTCAAGACTGATATCTGAAGTTAAAATGTAGCCCTGGGATTTCTTTTATTAATGCCTTAATATCATGTTATAAAAAGTACTTGCAGGTTTCACAAAGCTGTGTAGAACTTTAAGAAATGTGCACAAAGAGCTCCAACTGTTCTGTAATGGCTCTTTCCTTTGATAACCTGCATTACTGAATCATAAAATCGCACAATAGGTGAAGTTGGCAGATACCTCTGGAGATTATCTGGTACAACTCTCCTGCTCAAGCAGCGTAAGCTACATTAGGTTGCCCAGGGCTGGTCAGGCTTTAACTGTATCCACAGATGGACATGCCACAACCTCCCTGGGAAATCATTTGTTTCAGTGCTTGGTCGTGCTCATAATAGAAAAGTGTTTCCTGATGTTCAGATGGAGCTTCTTGTGTTTCAGTTTGTCTCCATTGCCTCTTGTGCTGTCACTGGGCACCATAGAGTAGAGCCTGACCTTGTACTCCATCGGGTATTGATATACATTGACAAGATCCCTCAAGATTCCTGTTTGCCCATTTCTCCAGCTTGGGGACGTCTTTTTAAATACCAGTGCAAAGAAGTCTGATGTATTAGCCACTCCTCCCGGTTTTGTATTGTCTGCAGATTTACTGACTGCGCACTGGATCCCATCACTGACATCATTAATGAAGAGGTTAAACACTATTGGACCCACAACCGACCTGTGGGGTACGCCATTAATGACTAGCCTCCAACTGCACTTTGTGCCACTGCTCATGATCTGCTGAACCTGGCTATTCAGTCAATTTTCACTCCACCTCACTGTTTACTTACCTAACCTGTATTTCATCAGCTTGTCTACAAGATTGTTATGGGAGACAGTATCAAAAGTCTTACTGAAGTCAAGATAAATAACTTCCATTGCTCTTCTTTAACCCACCAAGCTAGTCACCTCATTGTAGAAGGCTATCAGGTCAGACCCGTTCATAAATCCATGCTGACTGCTCCTGATCACCTTCTTGTCCTTCACATGTCTGGAAATGGCTTCCAGAATTAGTGGCTGCATCACCTGTTCATGTATTAATATGCATCGACATCTGCTGCTATGTTCAGACTTTGGTTGGAGCTGAAAGCAGAACTTTGTTTTGAAGGCTGATGTCAGCTGGGTGAATATAAGATAATTAATTTAACGATTAGTTAGAACTCAAATTACTTTATGCAGAGCTAATGGCTAGTTGGGGCCATCAGTGCAAGGCTACAGAGAAGATTCCCATGAGAATCTCCTTGCATGTGCGAGAAATATGGTTCTTGATATCCATTGATACCCCATAGCCTAAAAATATTTAAGATTTTTTCTTTTTTTTTCTTTTCTTTTTTTTTTTTTTTTTCCCCCCTGAGAATATATGTGACTTCATTAATGCAAAAACTTACTAATTAGAAACAGTTCAGCACTTGGAATTTATGGTCAGATACAAAAATCAGTCCTATACGTCTCTGGGCGTATTAGATGGATACAAAATAAAGTCATAGGCTTTGAGAAAAAGACAATCCTGTCTTCAGTGACAAACTCTGTTTATCTTTATTTTAAAATTGGGGTCAGATTCTGGTACATTGGGGTCAGAGTCTGGTATATATAGCAAGACTGTACAGAAGGTAGAGCCTGTGGACTGTGCCCACGGTGAAATGCATATACCTCTTTCTGCCTGTCATTATGAGAAGAGACATGAAATGTCATATTAGTCCCACAGAATTTTGGGGGAGTGGGTGTTAGTTAGCAGGTGATTTAATGAAATGGAAAGGACTGGGGCACTGGAGGAGAATACAGTTAAAATGAAGTAGGAGTAAAATATCTGTTCAGCTTCTTGTTTGCTCCCTTCCCTGTAGTCCCAGAGGGCTGGCTGTATTTTTTTTTTGGTGTGTTTTCTATTGTTTAAGCCACAAAACAATTTAATTTCTTTTGACGTCTGTCTTAAACAGAGGATCGTTAGCATGTCCGCTGATCTCAGGATGACCTGTAATAGCCTAGGGATCTAGGTCTAGCCTGGCTGCTTGCCACCAGAAGCCTCTAGCATGAGAACACAGAAAAAAAAAGAGCTTCAGTGAAAAAATGCACAAAAATGAAAGGGGGAGACTTCTAAGAAGGAAAGACTTCCAAACTGCAGGGGCAGTGACTTCAGGAAGAAGGAGGAAAAGCTTACTTTTATCTCAAAAACCTTTGCTCACTTCTCTAGTACTCTGAGGGACGTGTGCAGACAGGAGTCCAGGGTATATAAAACGCTTACTGTGGAAAGTGGGAAGAAAAGAGAAAAGCTTTTTTAAAATAAATGGAAGCATAGTCACACACATACACATATATATATATATATATGCGCCAAATCATAAAATGTTTACTGAGCTATGAGTTTGTCTGGTCAATTCTACCAATTATGCTACATATGCAATGATATGTTAGAAGAAGATCTAGGAGGGGGGAAAAAAGCAGCCTACAGCATTTTGCTGCTCCTTGCAGTGACTCCGTCCCCTTCCGCAGGGTACTGTGCTGAGATCCTCAAGGCCTAAGGAAGTGGTTCCTTTTTTCTATTTCTGAAATGGATTCCTACTCAGTAAAGTTATGCTCCTTCCACTTTGGAAGCCTTCTGGCAGCCGTTTCAGTATTGTTGGAAGAGAGACTGCATGGAGCAAATATCCTTAGAAGCCACGTGTGTGGTTTAGGGTGGGGTTTTGTTTGCATTTGTTGTGCATGAATTCCCCTCTAGTCATTCCCACCCTAAAACTAGGGTTAGATTTAAGCTATCATTGGTGCCAGAAAAGGAATTGTTTTGCTGGAAAAGAAAGGCAGACATGGGCAACAGTGATAGTTTCCCAAAGAGGCTGCATTTACTTTAAGCTCTTTTGAAAACCACAGAGCCCGTTCAGAATTGTAAATTGAGTCAAGCAAATACATGCTGTGCATGTGAGCCATTTTTAAAAAAGGCATTGTGTGCTGCTCTTCTTTTAACGTCTTATAAAGGTACACTGCAGAGGTCCTAGCATAACCTTACTGGTGAGAAAATCAGTTGGATACAAGTGGAAGTTGGAATCTTTTTGTAGGGAAAGAATCAAGGCTGAGTGAGTTTAAGGACATGTAGAAAAATTATGATGAAAGTGAATTTTCACATCTATCAGTGCCAGCATTTGCACACAATCCCTTGCACGCAGTCCTAGAGTTAACCTAGGAAACAAGCAGGAATGGAATATTTGACCAGTCTGCTTATCAAACACCTCAAATGTTGCCAAAGCAAAGGGCATCAGTGTTCACAATACAATTGTTGGCCTAAAGTTTTTTCCTGAATTTATTCAGTTAATTTCAAGTGATGGCTGAATTCAAGATCAGTTCCTGGACAGTCAATGAAAAGGAATGAAAAGAAAAAAGAAAAAAAGAAATTCATAAAATAAATTGCTCATTAAAAGTTTCTTGTTTAGCTCAAATTACAGTAAATGCAAAGGAAAAGGAGGCCTATAAGCCATCTGTGTGTGCGTAACCTCAAGGCTGGCAATGACGATATAAGTTAACAAACAAAAATCTGCCCAGTGGGGTTAACAATCATTGACAGCGTGATGAATGCTAAGGCAGGTGATACTCATCAGATATGGCAACAGCAGAAAGTATTGAGAAGTTAAGTTCGCTCTTTATTTCTCCCTATGTGACTGTTTCCAGTCTCAGAGTGCAAAAAAATCCAGCCCAATGGAAGCTCCCTTTTGTTTAGGCAAAGCCAGGCATATAGTTCAAAGCAAGATCATGGCAGTAAGCTCTTGAAAAACTTAAGTAGCTACTTAATGGTTGCTATTTTATGGCAAAAGGTTTACTAACAGTACAAAGAATCAAATCGCCTCCAGAGATTTTCTGTGCCTGAACCCGGTATGTTCTCCCTTCATCTTTTAGGATGTACAAGGCATCATGGCTTGATGGCTTAAGGCAATGGAGTTCCAGTCTTAAGATCTGGATTTCAGCTTTGCTGGGGTGCCACAGCATCAGTGATAGAGATTTCAGTTGAAACTTCCCAATGTCTGCAAATTCACCTCCAAGTCACCCCCTTCTCACTGGTGATCAGTCCGTTCTTTCTAGAGAAAGAAAATTGGACTGCTCTGACACCACAAAGCTCACCACTGAGTGCTTTAAATATAAAGCAAAGGAAAAAAAAAAAAAAAAAGATTTTAGCATGTAAAAGGATGAGGATAGCAGATACTGATATTTTCCCAGAGTGTTAATTTAGGGAAGCCACTTCATTTTTCCATGCCTGTCTTTTTTTTTTCCTCCTTTTTGTTTTTGTTCTTTTGTTGGAAACGAACAAATGGAAGAATCCCTCCTGGTATACATGTATAAGGTAGATTCTTGTTGGTTAAGAGATCCTTGTACTATTGTCATACAAATAATTAAATAGACAAAAGTTTGTGACATGAAAAAAATTAGTATAGTCTTGTTGAACTGCAGAGCAAAAGATAACTTGATTCACAATTAGCTTCTAGTCTCCAGTTTTTGTTTTGCATGAGTTTCTGTAGTTTGCATTAAGTAAATAAATGTTTTTTAGGTATTACATGTGGAACTTTGGATGTTTTCTCTTTAGCAAAAAATACAAATGAAGAAGAGAATGGAAGTAATAATGAAAAAAGAAAATTAATCTCCTTTGAGTTCACAGGAAAAACAGATTACAACTAGAAAACCTGGGAATAGTATTCTCAAATCTGTCAGAGTGGGAATACACCCCAAAGGAAAAAAAAGTCATAAGTATTTCCTCCCTAAGAAAGCCACTGGTGAGTATATTAGATCTTGCAAAACTGCTGTGTCATATAGTCACAGCCTAAGAAATTTCAGAGGGGGGAAATGTCTAATTAAATGAGTGATCTGTCTTTCCTATGGGGGAAATAATCATTTTGCAGTGAGATTGCTCTAAAGGTTACACATGCATTGACAATATCGATGCAGAAAGTACAGAGCCTTTATCCATTTAAAGATGTGTTTGAAGAGTTGGGCTGTACAAAAGGCATCAAATTTAAGTTCCTCAGCTTGTGAAGTGCTCACCTCTCAGAGCACCATTAGTATTAAGGGAGCAGATTAAACACAATTTAGATCACATTGAAAGACTAAAGTCAATTTAACAGGTATATAACCATGCATGATAATGGTCTCTAAATCTACAGCAACAAGGTGAGGATATGCTTGGATATGCAGGATAAAGATGTGAAACTAAAATAATTTCCTTTGAGGACTATAAAAGAAGCAATGACGAGAAGGCAAATTTTAGATGCTAGTTTGTTTAAGTATGTAAATTCAATGGACTGATCTGGAAGGGAAATAAATCTGATAGCAGTTTTATATATGGTCTGCAGGGTATTGTGAACTTGACCTTTGTTGGAGTAAACGGGTTCTTAGCTGAATGGTGTAGTATTTCATTATTATTTGCATGCTGATAGCAGTGTGCAGACATTATATGGGGGAGATATGAAAATCTTTTCCAAAAAATCATATGATCTTCTCGCCTCTTCTCCACTCAAGATTTTAGGTGTAAGGTAATTGACATTGGTTTGTTCTTTTTTTTTTTTTTTTTTTTTTTTTTTCCTGGTGCTAGATTCTTATCTGTTGCCCATTATATGCTAAAGTTCAAGGGAGGCTCGCAGGGGAGAAAAAGCTTTAAACTGCAGCAAAATCACATTGTAGATTAGAAGGTGTATTTATCTGGGTAACACATAATTCCAAAGAATATGGAAAACATGAAGAATCAAACTCATAAAGACTTTAAATTTGTATAGCGCTGAGATAGCAGGTGGACTTAGAAAAATAAGCAAGCAATGCAGCTGTCTACAGAAGTCTTATTTGATTAAGTTGACAAGTACCCAAATTCATCTGTATGGCATAGCTTGACAGTATGCTTTTATAGGCACAAGTAAAACATGTGATTAGGCACTTAATCTTCGATCTGATCTGCCTAATGAGGGTGCTTAACTTCTGCCTAAACTTTAGGTAGGGAGTCAGGGCAGAACCCTAATCACAGAGAAGGACACATTCAAGGAAAAATGAATATATGACTACACAGTTTTTCTTTGCAAATGATCTAATACACTTGAAGATAAGGAAATATGTTGCAAGTAAGCTGTCCTTGCACATAGTTATTGACAATTCTTACCTTACAATGCAGTTTTTGCCAGTGGATTGACTCTGCTGCCCTGATTGCTGGGACCTCTTCCCATGAAGTGACTGGGTCTCTACTACCACCTTCTATAGGCCTTTTATCACCCCTAATGGGTCAGCCATTAGTGAATATTTCCCAAGCCAACTCCACAGTCAAACTGCATGCTTTCTCCTTGTCCACGCTTATTCCTGCCTGGTCCCACCTCTACATGAAGTCTGGACCTGCAAGTCCTTAGGCTCTGCCCAGGCTCCTAATGTCATGTCTTGTGCCTCTGTTGCTATCTCCTCACCAAATGTTTTGTGTTTATCAGGATTTGTAGTAACCAGCTCCAGGAATTTCAAGAGCCTCCTGAGTGTTGGCTTTCTGCGCCCACAGAAATGCATTAGTTTCAGAGACTCCTCACTGTCAGAATAAGATGGGTCAACATTACTGGCTAATGAAGAGTTATTGGAAGTCTTTCTTTTGTTCATTTCTGAAAGACTGTACTTTGAAAATAGCAACATAAAAACAGAAGAGTTCTGTTTTACAGGATAAAAAATAAAAAGCCATGGTCAGAAAAACTAATTATGGTCCTCCTTTGGGAGGGTCTATAAAACTATAATACTCAACGTGGCATAACCCTCCTGTTGCTAACTTCACCGAAACAATTAAAAAAATCTTTAAATCCATGCAAACATTCCAGTATAGCTATACTGCTCTGGTTCTTATGTTGTGCCTGTATCCATGCTTTAATGTGTGTTTTGACGTCCTGTGCTTTGATATCATTCTTAACTCTTTTACAAAGAGGACATGAAAAGCTCCAACATTGTGAATTAACACCCTGATTCAGTTAGGTAGTAAACTGTGTGCTTAATTGGAAGCAGTAGTTATGTTGTAGCAAATGGGATTTCTTGCAAGCACTAAATTAGAATGTACTTAAATACCTTGCTGAATTTCAGCCTGGGTTTGCATATTGCACTCTTCCTAATAAACAGTGTTGTGCTGTATGTCAGGGTGTCACCTGCCATAAGTAACCCAGCATTATGTGCAGTAAACTGAGCAGAATTGCAAATGAGAAAAAAACCCCACCTTTCTGTACAGAAGGCAGGGGGTTAATTAAGGGCTCCATCAGGTTTTTATTTTGATCAGAACACAAAATTAAATATAGGTTGCACGGTACATTAGTGTGTCTGTCAAAGACTGTGGCTTTGGCCAGGCAATTAAAGGGGGCAAAATATTCTAAATGAATTTTTAAATAGCTTCTTCCAGTCATTAAGCACAGTTATCACATCCATATTTTGTAAATGTAAAACACTGAAGTTCTCAAAAGTCTGTTCTCCGCAGTAGTTTTTATTGATGATCCATCTGAGCTTCATTTCCTAACTGAAAACCCTTGTCGGTCAATTTATTCCAACATAACACTATTTGGTTGGGTAGTTATTAATCCTGTAATTGTTCATGGCATGCCAGGAATAATTCAGCTAATTATTACAATATGTCTTACTTTGCCATGCTTCTATATGTCAAAATGACTTCTGCACATATTGGAAAAAATAGGTTTCCTAATTTAACTGAAGATATAAAAATTGATTATTAATTCACCAAAAAATGGAAGATTACATTTTTTTTTCTCTGCCCCACACATAATTTCTCCTGGTCTGGATAAATTTTTGACAAATATTCTGCTGCTAACTTTAATTGATGCATGAATAGCACTATGCAGCAAAACCTAGGAGTGCTGTCCTCACTGGACATTAGTTTCAATTAGAGGACAACTATAACAGAGCATGCTGGATCATAATAGAAAAGGACTTAATTTTTCCCAGTTCATCTTAGATGAAAAAAAAAATACTTCTGAAAAGGTGAGATTAAGGGGTCCGTTATCCTGGCAAATACATATGTACTCTATTAATTACGGTGTACATACTCTAATGCAGTTAAAATACATATTTATGCATAAAATGCTCTATATTTAATTCTGTGCTGGTAAATTCTCATCAATAAAATGCAGTTTGTTGATTTTTGTATTTTTCATATTTGACAATATATATGATTTTACTGAAGTCAATCTCTAATCTCTCTTTGGCCTAATAAGAGTAAAACCAGTCTCTTATGGACTGAAATACCTTTTTAGTTCACAACAGATGCAAGAAAATTGAAAGCACAGTAAGTATCAGAGTATTTGCTCTTTTATAGTTCTCATTAACACATTTCCATAGTACAAAACAATGTTCCTAAATTGTATTCTGCTGGGGCAAAGAAGATCCCTAGCTCCTAATTAATGAACAACTGTGTGTACACTGACTAGAACAAAATTTTACACAGTGGAGTTCCATGCTGTGATATATCGAAGCAAGACAGGATATTCGAAAATGATAACTACATAAAAAGTCAGTAACTTTATTCTTGTGAGAATTGTCCCAGAACATTGCTCTCACTGTGAGAGAGTGAGATGGCTCCAGAGAAGACAGCTCACTCAAGGCTTCATATGTTGTTTATGTTCCATCCAGGGACTTACGCAGAGACGTACAAAACAATTTTGAGAAGCTTCTGAATGGAGATGGATTGTTGTTTTCTGTTTATTTAAAAAAAATAACTAACTCTGAAGCCAAAGGAAGAGGCAAAGGAAAAACGGTCTGAAAGAACAAATCAGCTCAAAACTAGTGATTGAAACCAGTGGAAATAATCCTGTTATTGTGGCAGTTTCTACCTTGAGTGATAATGGAAGTTCAATTGGGGAACTCCAGAACTAAGGTGATAAATCAGAATGAGCTGGACTCGGTAGCTGTGATTGCAACAAATTTCTCTGCTTTAAGGAAGACATGCAACCTCCAGAAGCCAGTTGCTTTCAGTTACTAGATATAGTTAACACATTTTTCTGGAGAAATCTGCCAAGTCACCAAACCATTTGAACCTCCTGGTTGAGTAAGTTTTTGAAAAACCTTTGCAATTCACATTCATTTTTGACACACACAGTCAGAGACTTGAGATGTCTGTGTGGTTTATGTGAACTGTGCAGATCCTCTGAGTTTCAAAAACTGAATGGGAATAGACTTTCTTCTAAGATTTTGTTACATTTTTAATTGATGGCCCCAAGTGGTGTCTCACTGGGAACCACTGTCATGATATTTTGGTGTTTATTGTTGTGAACAGGAGAAAATACAGCAAAAAGGCATCAACTCTCAAACAAAACAAAACAGAAAAGCCAAATGCTAGAAACTGCAAAAACAATTAGGAACAAAGCTCAAGAAACAGAGACCCATGAGAGCGGTCTGTCTCTAACTGAGCGTAATTCTAAATTAGACATTTTAAATGCTCTAGTGTCTAGACGCTGTGAATGCTGTGGTTAAGTTACTTGTGTCTATTTTCCCTTTCCTACTTGTAATGGGACTACCACTCAATGCTTACTTTTCCGTTTATATAATTCTATTTTTATTCTTTATTTTTCTAACTAAGGATATTGTGTACTAGCATAACGCTCAGGGACGAGGAGATGCAGATCTGCAAATGCGAATCATCCTCTGCGTCATGTAACACAGATGCTCTTACTCAGTTGAACTTGTAAAGTGAGAAAGCACTCTTAGGAGCACTTCAAAAGGGAGCTGGCTAGAAAACAGTAGAAAGCAATTCCATTCTTCTAGATATTTTGATACTTTCATCTAGTTTTCAGCTCTAAATTGACAAAAAAAGCTTAAATTGGTAAATTTCTCATAAAATTGTGACAAAAGCAGGTATTCTTCTGAATTTTTGAACATTAAATTGTTTTATGTTGGATATGAAAATACACAGCTTAAAATAGAGTTAGAAAGCAATACTGTACTGTAATACGGACAATATAGTACTCAACCTTAAAATAATAAAACTTATGACTTGCCTCAGTATTTCAAATAATATTATAAAAAATTGAAATGAATGCAAAGTTAATGTCTAAATAAAATGGCTAATGAATCTATCAGTTCTTTAGATACAGTAGAAATGAACTGAGAATGTCAGAAAAAGGTCTGCAAGTTTTCCTGTTAACTTCTTTGTAAACTATGTTCCCATTTAAAAATTCAGTTTAAACCCCCCACATTTTCCTTTGAAAAAGTACGGCTAAAAACGTTTCAATTTCTTTCTTCTGGAGAGCTCGTGATGTTTGCAAGTTCAAAGAAAACAACAGTGAGGTCAAATAAGATGCATGTTAGAATTACCAAATCTTATCTCTGCTTCAAATTGATCATGCTTCTTCCATGAAAAATGATCTATTATGAAAACAAATTGAAAAGTAGGAGACAGCCCATCGCATACTTACACTGTGTTTGACTGGGATTCAGAACCTATTGGCTTAATCATGCTAAACCAGGGTCTTAAGGCTGTGGCAGAACGGACATGGGAAATGCTCACAGCTATCATTTCCATTGCCTACTTCACGCTGCTAACTACTGCAGCCAGTTCAAATCATTGCTTATGCGGTTACAGAAAAATAAGTACATATCTATTTGCATATAGATTGTATATCTGCCAAAGTGAAAAACTTAAAAGAATAAGACTAGCAATTTCTACTGTGCATATTGCAGGAGAGCCTTTCATTTAAAATACAGGCCTAAAAATTAGGTGGAGCGCTGGTCTATTCTTTGTTTTGCCTTAAACTTTCCCTGTGACCTTGAATAAACAATTTAGGACTCTTTTTTTTCATAGAGAAAGTATGTGTGTGCAATGGTAAATGTGCTGCTGCTCTAATTGTGCAGAGTTTAAAACATAAGGTCCTTCCTTTTCTACTCTTCATATGTAAAATAAGGTTAACATCACTCCACCTAATTTGCTTTGTAATAAGTAGGATGGTGTTGTGTTGATTCATTAGTTTGTCTTTTTGTGCAGTGCTTTGAAAACCGCATAGTTTTTTGACAGTTATATATAATTATCATCAAAGGCAGGTAATTTTTCTTCCTTGATCTGTTCTGCTACATATTTATGCCATTGTTTTTATCATGATATCAGGAAAGCAAATGGAAATTTTTTGTGTATATGGAGTTGAAAAGGAACTTTTGGGGCATTCAGGGGGAGGGAGCACTGCCTTGCTCCTGGCTCAGGGTGCACACCATGGCCTGATTACATGTCTGGACAAGACCTGAGCAAGCACTGTCTTCTGTCTTCTCCCTACCAGGTTTCTGTCCTATCCTATGAAGAAATATGGCCATATGCCATGAAGTAAGCCATGATAAACTCTAGCAGATGCCTTTATTTCAATGATCAGGGAGCCAACGCAGTGAAACATTTCATGGAGTGCATCAGCCCCATGGTTTAGGTAGAGTTCCTGGATAAGATACTCACACTTACTTGTAGAGGACCCTAGTGGATAGCGGTGGACTCAGACTTTGGAGACCTGGATTCTGGCTGGCAACTGCGAGCAACTCATTTGTTATCCCTGGGAT